>NC_134101.1:20160321-21360321 GCF_000715075.1 Nicotiana tabacum | reverse complement strand
AACTGGGTTAGTTTAAATAGCCAAAATGACTCTAACAAAGTCTTATGTTGAGAAATTTAACCGAAGTGCAAACTTCGAAATGTGGCAATTAAAGATGAAAGCTATCCTAATTTAGGATGGCTTAGATTTGGCACTGCGAGGAAAAGAGAAGATGCCGGATAAAATGATGGACGAGAAGTTTGCCGTCATAGAAAAAAAGGCAAAAACAGGTATTATTTTAAATCTTTCAAATGAGGTTTTGTGTGAAGTTGCAGCAGAAAGCTCAGCCAAAGGCATATGGGAAAATCTTAAAACCATATATATGAAAAGAACAGTAGAAAACAGGCTTTACCTAAAGCAAAAACTCTACACTTTTCGTGTGGCTGAAGGTACCTCTATACTTACACATCTTGATACTTTTGATTATCTTCTTATGGATTTAAGTAACATAGATGCAAAGATCAAAGATGAGGATCAAGTTGTGTTATTGCTTATTTCCTTACCCCAGTCGTTTAAACATATAAGAGATACTATGCTTTATAGAAAGGATAATATCTCTTATAAAGATAACAAATCTATTTTGAAATCAAAAGAACAAATAGATAGAGATATTACTGGAAAAACTAGTGGGAACCAAGGAGAAGGCTTGTTCATAAGAGGTATATCCAATAAGAAAGATTCAAGTAGTGAGAAACCTAAATCAAGGTCAAAATCCAGATACAGAAATGTCATGTGCAAATATTGTCATAAGAAAGGTCACATTATTTCTGAATGCTTTAAATTGAAAAACAAAGAAAATCATACAGAAAAGAAAAATGAGCACAAAAATATTGACACTGTCGAAGCAAATGTAGCTGCTGATGAGACTGAGGGAACTATTTTTTTAGCAACTAATAATAGTTTCAAATCTAATAATGAGTGGATTTTAGATTGGGGTTGTTCTTATCATATGTGTCCTAATCAGGATTTATTTACCACATATGAATCTATTGAAGGTGGAGTTGTCTTGATAGGCAACAATGTTGCCTGCAAAGTTACTGGAAAAGGTACTGTCCGAATCAAAATGCACGATGGTGTGGTGAGAACTCTCACCGATGTTAGACATGTTCCTGACTTGAAGAAAAATCTCATCTCTTTGGGAACTCTAGAATCTCTTGGTGCAAGTACACAGGTGAAGGTGGAGTTCTAAAAATTTCTCACGGTGCTCTTGTGATCAAGAAAGCATGCAGATCTGGTACGTTGTATACTCTTTTGAGATCTACTATTACAGGTGCTGCTGCAGTTTCAATATCAGATAAATCAGATTCTGACATCACCAAATTGTGGCATATGCGATTGGGGCATATGAGTGAAAAAGGTCTTTCCATCCACAGCAAAAGAGGTATCTTATGTGGCCAAACTATCGGAAATATGGAGTTCTGTGAACATTGTGTGTTCGGAAAGCAGAAAAGAGTCAGCTTCAAATCTCCAGTGATTCATAGAACAAAAGGTACTTTGGATTACATTCATTCAGATCTTTGGGGTCCTTCACGTACCCCATCAAAAGGTGGTGACAGGTATATGTTAACTTTTATTGATGATTATTCAAGGAAAGTTTGGGTTTATTTCCTCAAAATAAAAGTGATGTTTTCTTAAATTTCAAACAATGGAAAGTTTTGATTGAGAAGCAAACAGGAAAACAGGTTAAGCAGCTTAGAACAGGTAATGGCTTGGAATTTTGTAATGATGAATTCAATGAATTTTGCAAGAATGAAGGAATTGCTCGACATCGTACTGTGAGAATGACACCTCAGCAAAATGGTGTGGCAGAAAGGATGAATAGAACTCTTTTGGAAAGGGCTCATTGCATGATTTCAAATGCTAGGTTGACAAACGCCTTTTGGGCAGAAGCTATCTCTACAGCTTGTTATATTGTCAACCGAGCTACTTTTGCACCTTTGAACTTTAAGACTCCAGAAGAAATGTGGTCAGGTACTCCTGCTAATTATTCTGATTTAAAGATATTTGGTTACCCTGCATACATGCATGTAAATGATGGAAAATGAGAGCAAAGGGCTAAAAAGTGCATTTTCCTTGGGTATGCATCTGGGATGAAAGGATACCAACTGTGGTATCCTGATCCCAAGGTACCAAAATTTATAATTAGTGGAGATATAACCTTTGATGAATTCTCTATTTTACATTCTAGAAAAGAGTCTTCTAGTTCTTGTAATACAGATAAAGGAAAGAGTACACAGAATCAGGTGGAGATTGAGATTGGCATTCCTTCTGAGCCAAGCTCATCAACTTTGGAACAAAATACAGTTGAAACTCCTGAAGTTGAGCCAGAAGCTGAAATGCCTGAAGTTGAGACTCCTGAGGTTGAACCAGAAGAAGAGGAGTATTCTATAGCCAAACATAGACCAAGAAGAGAAGGTAAACAACCATTAAGTTTGGAGATTATGTTGCATTTGATTTTTCAGTTGCATAAGAAACTGAAGAAATTGGAGAATCATCAAAATATTCAGAAGCAGTTTCTGGTGCTGACTCGGCAAAGTGGTTGATTGCAATGAATGAAGAAAGTGAGTCTCTCCACAAGAATGGTACTTGGTCTCTTGTGAAGCCGCCATCAGGAAAAAGAATTGTTGGTTACAAATAGGTCTTCAAGGAAAAGGATGGCATTCCAGGGGTTGAAGATGCAAGGTATAAGGCACGATTAGTTGTAAAGGGCTATAGTTAGGTACAAGGAGTTGATTTTAATGACATTTTCTCACATGTTGTTAAACATAGCTCTATTCGTGTCTTGCTTGCCTTCGTTGCCATATATGATTTGGAATTAGAAAAACTTGATGTTAAGACAGCTTTCTTACATGGCGAACTTGAGGAACAAATATACATGCATCAACCCGAAGGACTTAAATTGAAGGAAAAGAAGATCATATTTGCTTGTTGAAGAAATCCTTGTACGGATTAAAGCAGTCTCCAAGATAATGGTATAAAAGGTTTGATTCCTTTATGTTGGGTCATAGTTATTCAAAGAGCATGTATGATAGTTGTGTTTACTTTCGGAAGTTAAATGATGGTTCATTTGTGTACCTATTATTATATGTTGATGACATGCTCATTGCTGCTAAGGATTTAACAGAAATTCACAATTTGAAAGATCAGATGAAAAGTGAATTTGAGATGAAATATTTGGAAGCAACTAAGAAAATCCTTGGCATGGAGATCTATCATGACCCAAACTAACCCTGTCGTGATGGCGCCTATCGTGGAACTAGGCAAGCCGACTCATTTCTAAAACAAACCGATATTTTTATTTCAAAGATAATTTCAAGACTATTTAACATAAAAAACCTTCGTAAAGGAGTTCAAATCAAAACAAAAGTACGGAAAAGAAAAGCCCGACATCGGGGTGTCACTAGTCATGAGCATCTACTACAATCTGTCTGACAATATCGAGACTAACATAGTCTGGAAAATAGCTAAATACAACTAAAGGAAGATAAGAGGGAGAAGAGCAGGGCTGCGATTGTCAGGCAGCTACCTTGTTATCCCCAAGAAAATCTGCAACCGGAATAGTCATCAGCTACTACTGTGTCCAAATACGCCTAGATCTGCACACAAGGTGCAGGGAGTAACGTGAGTACGCCAACTCAGTAAGTAACAACAGTAAATAAAGACTGAGCAGTAGTGACGAGCAATAAAGCATATAACATTCATATCATGAAATCTCGAAAATATACAACATGCTTTAAAACTCAGTGTTTGAATCAAATCATCTCATTTAAACCCAGTTCCAGTAAAAATCATTTAAAGATATTTTCAACAGTTTTCAAACAAAGGCTCAATGCAAAGGTGAGAAACAATAATGAAATCATAATCATCCCATCGGGCAACATCACTCATATACAACCCCTTGGGCAAACCTCACAATCACTCATATATAGACCCTCAGGCAAACCTCACAATCACAAATGCCTCCCAGTCACTTAGCACTCGGCACTCGCACTCAGTAGGTACCTGCACTCACTGGGGTGTATACAGACTCCGGAGGGGCTCCTTCAGCCCAAGCACTATATCAAGCCAAATCATGGAATAAATCAATCAGGCCCTTGGCCTATATCAAACATGTTTCGGCGTGCAGCCTGATCCCATAAATATCCTCACAAATCAGGCCCTCGGCCTCACTCAGTCATAAACCTCTCAAGTCATTCGGGCTCTCCATAAAACAAGGTATTCAACCCTAAACAACATTTATATGCATCAAAACAGAATAATAAAAACTAAGTTATGCAGTAAACAGGTATAACCATGACTGAGTATAGATTTTCAATCGAAAGCAGTGAGAGAATTGTAAGAAAAGGCCCCTAAAGGTCCAAATAGCACTGGCACAAGGCCCAAATATGGCATACATCCCAATTTACAGAAACTCTTTCTAAAACACATAAGTATCATATAGTTTCAACAAAATATGCAACTTTACAGTTGCTACGGGACGGACCAAGTCACAATCCCCAATGGTGCACGCCCATACGCCTGTCACCTAGCATGTGTGTCACCTCAAAATAGTAAAATGATACGAAATCTGGGGTTTCATACCCTCAGGACTAGATTTACAATCGTTACTTACCGCAAACCGATCAAATCCCTACTCCGCGATGCTCTTGCCTCTCGATTCGGCCTCCGAACGTCCCTAATCTAGCCACAAACAATACAATACGATCAATATAGGCTAAAGGAATCAATTCCACAAGAAAAATACCAAATTAGACTCAAAATCCGAAATTGGCTCAAACCCCTCCCCCCGGTCCCACGTCTCGAAAACCGACAAAAATCACAAAACTAGAAAGCCCATTCACTCATGAGTCCATATATATGAAATTCATCAAAATCCGACATCATTTGATCCCTCAAATCCTTAAATTAAACTCTCCAAAATCCCAAGCCCTAACCCCTCATTTTCACCCCTATTTCCACTAATTACATGATTAAACAATGGGAAATCACCATATATATGAGTATTAGGGCTCAAGCATGGACCAAAAATTCGCAAAGTGTGCAATTTATATTTTCTACCTAGGCTTTTCGCACCTGCGGCCTATGCTTCGCGCCTGCGGTCAAATCGTTGCACCTGTGAAACTCACTTAATCCCTCAGCCTTCGCACCTGTGCTCGGGCCTTGCACCAGCGGGCTCGCAGGTGCGGCCAAGCCTTCACACCTGCACTAAATCCTTAGCCTCCCATTTTCCGCATCTGCGGCCCAAATCGTGCGCCTTCGGAAGCGCACCTGCGCATTTCCTTTCCCCTTCTGTGAAGCCTGCCCAAAATCCTCCTCTCCGCATCTACGCCCCAGGTCTCGCACCTGCGGGCTCACAGATGTAACAGACCTCTATGCACCTGCGGACCCAACCTACCTCCACACTGTACGCATCTGCGCACCACCACTCCGCACTTGCGACCTCACTCCTGCGGCTCCCCTTCCGCAGGTGCGGAAACACCAGCAGAATTCACACCAGCAGGTCTCAAACACCAAAAACCAACCTGTCGACCATCCGAAACACATTACACACATGTCACAAATGACACCACGAACCTACTCCAACTTTCGAAATTTCATTCCGACCCCGATATCAAACTTTTCCACTGCCGACCGAAATCACCAAAATTCCAATTTTCGCCAATTCAAGCCTAATTCCACTACGGACCTCCAGATCACATCCGGACGCACTCATAAGTCCAAAATCACCTAACGAATCTAATGGAACCATCATAATTAAATTCCGAGATTGTTTATACATAAGTCAACATCTGGTTGACTTTTTCCAACTTAGCTTCTACTTTAGAGACTAAGTGTCTCAATCCACTCTGAAACCATTCCGGACCCAAACCGACTAACCCGGTATAACACAATATAGCTGAATAACACAAAAAGAAGTAGAAATGGGGGAAATGGGGCTATAACTCCGAAACGACCGGTCGGGTCGTTACATCCTCCCCTTCTTAAACAAACGTTCGTCCTTGAACGGGTCTAGAAACATACCTAGAGTCTCAAATAGGTATGGATATATGCTCTACATCTCCCGCTCGGTCTCCCAGGTGGCCTCCTCCACAGGCTGACCTCTCCACTGCACCTTCACCGAATCTATGTCCTTTGAACTCAACTTCCGAACCTGCCGATCTAAAACGGCCACCGCTCCACATCATAAGTCATATCACCCTCCAACTGAACCGTGCTGAAGTCCAAAACATGGGACGGATCGCCAACATACTTCCGGAGAATGGAAACATGAAACACTGGATGCACACTCGACAAGCTGGGTGGCAAGGCAAGCTTATAAGTCGCCTCCCCTATCCTCTGAAGCACCTCAAAAGGCCCCAACGAACCGGGGGCTCAACTTGCCCCTCTTCCCAAACCTCATAACACCCTTCATGGGTAATACCTTCAGCAAAACCTTCTCCCCAACCATAAAAGACACATCATGGACCTTCATGTCCGCATAGCTCTTCTGCCTAGACTGCGTCGTACGAAGCCGCTCCTGAATCAATTTCACCTTATCTAATGCATCCTGGACCAAGTCTGTACCCAAGAGCCTAGCCTCACTCGGCTCAAACCATCCTACTGGAGATCTACACCTCCTCTCATATAAATCCTCGTACGGAGCCATCTGAATACTCGACTGGTAATTATTGTTATATGCAAACTCCGCGAGCGGCAGAAACTGATCCCATGAACCCCCAAAGTCAATGACACAAGCACGCAACATGTCCTCCAATATCTGAATAGTGCGCTTGGACTGCCCGTCCGTCTGAGGGTGAAAAGTTATGCTCAACTCAACCTGAGTACCCAACTCTCGCTGCACGGCCCTCCAAAACTGCGATGTAAACTGAGTGCCCCTATCTGAAATGATGGAAACTGGGACACCATGCAGGCGAACAATCTCTCGGATGTAAATCTCTGCCAACCTCTCTGAAGAGTAAGTAGTACCAACTGGAATGAAGTGCGCAGACTTGGTCAGCCGATCTACAATCACCCAAATAGCATCGAACTTCCTCGAAGTCCATGGGAGCCCAACTACGAAGTCTATGGTGATTCGCTCCCACCTCCACTCTGGGATCTCTAACCTCTGAAGCAAGCCACCCGGTCTCTGATGTTCATACTTAACATGCTGACAGTTGAGACACCGAGCCACAAACCCAACAATATCCTTCTTCATCCGCCTCCACCAATAGTGCTGTCTCAAATTCGGATACATCTTCGCGGCACCCGGATGGATGGAATACCGCGAAATGTGGGCCTCCTCAAGAATCAACTCCCGAAGCCCATCTATATTAGGCACACATATCCATCCCTGCATCCTCAACACGCCGTCAAAGCCAATAGTCACATATCTAACATCACCTCGCCAGACCTTGTCCTGAAGAACGAGCAAGTGAGGGTCATCATACTGACGCTCCCTAATACGGTCATAAAGAGAAGACCTGGAGACCACGCAAGCCAATACCCGACTAGCCTCTGAAATATCCAATCTCACAAGATGTCCCGCTAAGGCCTGAACATCCAATGCCAAAGGTCTCTCTGCTACTGGAATATATGCTAAACTCCCCAAACTCTCTGCTCGGAAACTCAAAGCACCGGCCACCACATTGGACTTCCCTGGATGGTACAGAATAGTGAAATCATAGTCCTTAAGAAGCTCCAACCATCTCCGCTGACGCAAATTAAGGTCCTTCTTATTGAACAGATACTGCAAACTCCGGTGATCAGTATAGATCTCACAATGAACCCCGTACAAATAATGACGCCAAATCTTCAAGGCATGAACAATGGCTGCTAACTCAAGATCATGGAAAGGATAGTTCTTCTCATGGGTCTTCAACTGGCGCGAGGTGTAGGCAATCACCCTACCCTCCTGCATCAAAACACATCCAATGTCTATCCTCGAGGCATCATAATACACAGTATAAGAACCTGAAGCTGATGGCATAACTAACATTGGAGTTGTGGTCAAGGCAGTCTTGAGCTTCTGAAAGATCTCCTCACACTCATCCGACCACCTGAATGGAGCACCCTTTTGGATCAATTTGGTCAAGGGCGATGCAATAGACGAGAAACCACGAACGAACCGACGGTAATAATTGGCCAAACCGAGAAAGCTCTGAATCTCTGTAGCTAAGGACGGTCTGGGCCAACTCTGAACCGCCTCTATCTTCTTTGGATCAACCTGAATACCCTCACTGGACACTACGTGCCCCAAGAATGCTACTGAACCAAGCTAAAACTCACACTTGGAAAACTTTGCATAAAGCCTCTCCTCCCTCAATCTCTGTAATACAATCCTCAGATGGTGAGCATGATCCTCCTGGCTACGAGAGTAGACCAGGATGTCATCAATGAATATAATAATGAATGAGTCCAAATAGGGCTAGAATACATTGTTTATCAAATGCATGAACGCTGCTGGGGCATTGGTCAGCCCAAAAGACATCACTAAGAACTCATAATGGTCATATCGGGTCCTGAAAGCTGTCTTATGAATATCCGAATCCCGAATCTTCAACTGGTGATACCCGGACCTCAAATCAATCTTGGAGAACTCCCTCGCTCCCTGAAGCTGGTCAAATAAATCATCAATATGAGGCAAAGGATACTTGTTCTTGACTGTGACCTTGTTCAACTGCCTGTAATCAATACACATTCTAATGAAACATTCCTTCTTATTCACAAATAGAACCAGTGCACCCCAAGGTGACACACTAGGCCGAATAAACCCCTTATCAAGGAGTTCCTGAAGTTGTTCCTTCAACTCCTTCAACTCTGATGGTGCCATACGATACGGTGGAATAGAAATGGGCTGAGTTCCCGGCACCAAATCAATACCAAAGTCAATATCCTTATTAGGCGGCATGCCCAACAGGTCTACACGGAACACATCCGGAAAATCACGTACCACCGGAACAGAATCCATGGCAGGAGTCTCACCACTAACATCCCTCACAAATGCCAAATAAGATAGGAAACCCTTCTCAACCATACGATGAGCTTTCAAATATGAAATTACTCTACTAGGTACATAATCTATAGAACTGCTCCACTCAACCCTCAAAAATCCCGGCGTCGCCAATGTCACGGTCTTAGAGTGACAATCTAGAACAGCATGGCATGGAGATAACCAATTCATACCCAATATAACATCGAAGTCAACCATACTGAGCAACAAAAGGTCCACTCGGGTCTCCAGACCCCCAATAATCACCACACATGATTGATATACGTGGTCCACAATAATGGTATCGCCCACAGGAGTAGATACATGGATGAATGAAACTAAAGACTCACAGGGCATATCCAAAAAATGGGCGAAGTACGAGGAAACATATGAATACGTGGAACCAGGGTCAAATAATACAGAGGCCTCTCTGTGACAAACTGAGACAATACTTGTAATCACAGCATCTGAAGCAATAGCATCTAGTCTGGCAGGAAGAGCATAGAAACGGGTTTGGCCACCCCTTGATCTGCCTCCCCTCTAGGGCGGCCCCTAGCTGACTGACCTCCACCCCTAGTTGGCTGGGCGGGTGGTGAAGTATCTGGAGCTGAAGTCAATGGCTAACTCCTCTGCTGAGATGAACCCCCATGACGATGAGGACACTCCCTCCACATATGCCCAAACTCCCCACACTCAAAACAACTCCCTAGTGCTGGTAACGGGGACTAAAGGGAACCCCTAGCACCGGGATAACTGGTAGAAGAACCCGGTATGGAAGAGTCCTGAACTGATGAAGCACGGGACAAACTCTGGGCTGGAAGGGCACTGAGTGATGAGTGGCCCTGATGAGAACTATGAGAATCGTGGCCCGATGATGCACCACGGTGAACTGTGCGGGTTGGCTGAGCATGCCTTAATAGACGTCATCTGCCGTGCTGGAACTGACCCCCATAAGGAGCACCACTAATTCCTCCCTGTCCTCGAGGCCTCTTGGCCTCCCTCTCAATCCTCTCCTGACCGCGAATCATCTCAATCTGTCGAGCAATGTCGACAACCTCATCAAAAGTAGCACCAGACACCCTCTCTCTGGTCATAAGCAATCGTAGTTGAAAAGTGAGACCATCTATAAACCTTATGATCCTCTCCCTGTCTGTGGGAACCAACCATAGAGCATGACGGGCCAACTCCGAGAATCGCATCTCATACTACGTCACAGACATATCACCCTGGCGAAGCTGCTCAAACTGTCTGCGTAGCTCCTCTCTGTGGGACTGAGGCACGAACCTCTCCAAAAAGACCACGGAGAACTGCTGCTAAGTAAGGGGTACTGCGCCAACAGGCCTACGCCTCTCGTAAGTCTCCCACTATCTGAGTGCAGTCCCATAAAACTGAAAGGTAGTGAATGAGACCCCACAAGTCTCTAGAATACCAGTTGTAGTGAGTATCCTCTGACACATGTCCAAGAAGTCCTGAGCATCCTCTCTCTCTCTCTCTGTGCCACTGAAAGGTGGAGGCTGGAGTCTCCCAAACCTCTCCAACCTACGTTGATCATCCTCAGACATAGCAGGAACCACATAGTCCTGAGCAGCTGTAACCGGCTGGGCTGGTGGTGCCTCCGGTGTCTGGAGTCCATGAACAACCTGCTCGGGTGTGCGAGCGGCTGGAGTCTGAGTGCCTCCCCCGGCCTGAGAAGTAGATGCGGCCGTTGAGATAGATACCGCCTGAGCAAGCCCGGTACACGCTGTCAGAATCTGAGCTAGGGCATCCTGGAGGCCTGGAATCACAATAGGCACATGTGGTGCCTGAGCGGGTGCATCAACAACTAAAATCTGGTCCTGATCTAGAACAACTGGTGGATCTGGAGGTACTGCCCCAGTTGTTGTGTGGGTTGCACATCTTCCCCTACCGTGGCCTCTACCGCGACCTCGGTCTCTCGCGGCGGTGGCTGTCCACCCTGCCCGGTAGTACAAGTCCTCACCATCTGTGAGAGAATGAAACAACAGAGGTTTAGTTACCAGAATCAACAGATTCGCACGACAAGAATTCAAGAATGTGGAATTTTTCCTAAAGGTTCTGCAGCCTCTCAAAGATAAGTACAGACGTCTACGTACCGATCTACAAGACTCTACTAAACCTGCTCATGACTCGTGAGACCTATGTAACCTAGGCTCTGATACCAACCTGTCACGACCCAAACTAACCCTGTCATGATGGCGCCTATCGTGGAACTAGGCAAGCCGACTCATTTCTAAAATAAACCGATATATTCATTTTAAAGATAATTTCAAGACTGTTTAATATAAAAACCTTCGTAAAGGAGTTCAAATCAAAACAAAAGTGCGGAAAAGAAAAGCCCGACATCGGGATGTCACTAGTCATGAGCATCTACTATAATCTGTCTGACAATATCGAGACTAACATAGTCTAAAAAATAGCTAAATACAACTAAAGGAAGATAAGAGGGAGAAGAGCAGGGCTGCAATCGCCAGGCAGCTACCTTGTTATCCCCAAGAAAATCTGCAACCGGAATAGTCAATAGCCGCTACCGTGTCCAAATACGCCTGGATCTGCACACAAGGTGCAGGGAGTAACGTCAGTATGCCAACTCAGTAAGTAACAACAGTAAATAAAGACTAAGCAGTAGTGACGAGCAATAAATCATATAAAGTTCATATCATGAAATCTCGAAAAATACAACATGCTTTAAAAATCAGTGTTTGAATCAAATCATCTCGGTAAACCAAATTCCAATAAAAATCATTTAAAGATATTTTCAACAGCTTTCAAATAAAAGCTCAATGCAAAGGTGAGCAAAAATAATGAAATCATAATCAGCCCATCGGGCAACATCACTCATATACAGCCCCTCGGGCAAACCTCACAATCACTCGTATACAGCCCCTCGGGCAGACCTCACAATCACTCGTATACAGCCCCTCTGGCAAACCTCATAATCACCCATGCCTCCCAGTCACTCAGCACTCGGTACTTGCACTCAGTAGGTACCTGCGCTCACTAGGGATGTGTACAGACTCCCGAGGGGCTCCTTCAGCCCAAGCGCTATATCAAGCCAAATCATGGCATAAATCAATTAGGCCCTCGGCCTATATCAAACATGCTGCGGTGTGCAGCTCGATCCCATAAATATCCTCACAAATCACGCCCTCGGCCTCACACAGTCATAAACCTCTCAAGCCATTCGGGCTCTCAGTAAAACAGGGTATTCAGCCCAAAACAACATTTATATGGATCAAAACAGAGTAATAAAAACTGAGTTATGAAGTAAAAAGGTATAACAATGACTGAGTATAGATTTTCAATCGAAAACAGTGAGAGAATAGTAAGAAAAGGCCCCTAAGGGTCCAAACAGCACTGGCACAAAACCCAAACATGGCATTAAGCCCAATTTACAGAAACGCTTTCTAAAAAACATAAGTATCATATAGTTTCAACAAAATATGCAACTTTACAGTTGCTACGGGACGGACCAAGTCACAATCCCCAATGGTGCACGCCCATACGCCTGTCACCTAGCATGTGTGTCACCTCAAAATAGTAAAATGATACGAAATCTGGGGTTTCATACCCTCAGGACTAGATTTACAATCGTTATTTACCTCAAACCGATCAAATCCCTACTCCGCGATGCTTTTGCCCCTCGATTCGGCCTCCGAACATTCCGAATCTAGCCACAAGCAATATAATACGATCAATATAGGCTAAAGGAATCAATTCCACAAGAAAAATACCAAATTAGACTCAAAACCCGAAATTGGCTCAAACCCGGGCCCCGGGCCCACGCCTCAAAAACTGACAAAAGTCACAAAACTAGAAAGCCCATTCACTCACGAGTCCATACATATAAAATTTACCAAAATCCGACCTCATTTGGTCCCTCAAATTCCCAAATCAACTCTCCAAAATCCCAAGCCCTAACCCCTCATTTTCACCCCTAATTTCCACTAATTAAATGATTAAACAACGAGAAATCACCATAAACGCGAGTATTAGGGCTCAAGCAACTTACCTCATTGATATCCCCTTGAATCCCTCTTCAAAATCACTCCCAAAAGCTTCAAAACCGACTGAAAATGGTGAAGAATGGACCAAAATTCGCGAAGTGTGCAATTTATACTTTCTGCCCAGGCTTTTTCGCACCTGCGGCCTATTCTTCGCGCCTGCGGGACCGCACCTGCGGTCAAATCGCCGCACCTGCGAAACTCACTTAATCCCTCAGCCTCCGCACCTGCGCTTGGGCCTCGCACCTGCGGGCTCGCAGGTGCGGCCAAGCCTTCGCACCTGCACTCCAGCCTTAGCCTCCCATTTTCCGCATATGCGGCACAAATCGCGCACCTGCGCATTTCCTTTCCGCTTCTGTGAAGCCTGCCCAAAATCCTCCTCTCCGCATCTGTGCCCCAGGTCTCGCACCTACGGGCTCGCAGATGCGACAGACTTCTACGCACCTGCGGACCCAGCCTATATCCACACTGTATCATCTGCGCTCCACCACTCTGCACCTGCGACCTCGCACCTGCGGCTCCCCTTCCGCAGGTGCGGAAACACCAGCAGAATTCACACCAGCAGCTCTCAAACACCAAAAACCAACCCGTCGAACATCCGAAACACACCCGATGCCCTCAGGACCTCAACCAATAATACCAACAAGTCACATATGAATATACAAACTTAGTCGAGCCTTCGGAACACTCAAAACAATATCAATACACTAAATTACCCTCGGATTTAAGCCTAAGAACTTCTAAACTTCCAAATTCAACAACCGATGCCGAAACTATCCAAACCACGTCCGAATGACCTCAAATTTTACACACACGTCACAAATGACATCACGAACCTACTCCAACTTCCGGAATTCCATTCCGACCCCGATATCAAATTTTTCCACTGCCGACCGAAATCACCAAAATTCCAACTTTCGTCAATTCAAGCCTAATTCCACTATGGACCTCCAGATCACATTCTGGACGCACTCCTAAGTCCAAAATCACCTAACGAAGCTAATGGAACCATCAGAATTAAATTCCAAGATCGTTTACACATAAGTCAACATTCGGTTGATGTTTTCCAACTTAAGCTTCTACTTTAGAGACTAAGTGTCTCAATCCACTCCGAAACCATTTCGGACCCGAACCGACTAACCCGGTATAACACAATGTAGCTGAATAACACAAAAAGAAGTAGAAAAGGGGGAAACGGGGCTATAACTCCTGAAACGACCGGCCAGGTCGTTACAAGATCAAAAGAGATCGAAAAGCCAACAGGCTATTTCTGACCCAAAATAAGTACTTGGAGAAATTCTTGCAGAGGTTTGGCATGAAAGATGCTAAACCAGTTAGTACCCTTCTTGCTGCTCATTTTAAGCTATCAGTTGCTCAATCCCCGCAGTCAGCGGAAGAAGAGATGTACATGGCACAGGTTCCTTATTCCAGTGCAGTCGGCAGTATTATGTATGCAATAGTTTGTACACGTCCAGACATTTCACAAGCAATGAGCGTGGTAAGCCGGTATATGGCTTGCCCTGGTAAAGCACATTGGCAGGCTGTGAAATGGATTCTCAGATACTTACGAGGTACTTCAAATACACATTTATAGACTCATATTATGCAGGTGATCTTGACAAAAGAAGATCACTGACAGGCTATGTATATTGCATTGGTAATTGCGCTATTAGTTGGAAAGCTACATTACAATATGTAGTAGCTTTAGCTACTACCGAAGCAGAATATACAGCAGTGACCGAGGCAATCAAAGAAGCTTTATGGTTAAAGGGTCTATTTGCGGAATTCAGTTCACACCAAGGTGGTCTTACAATTTTCTGTGATAGTCAAAGTGCCATTCACTTGACTAAAGATCAGATGTATCATGAGAGGACGAAGCACATTGATATAACGTATCATTACATCCGAGAAACCATTGATGAAGGAAAAGTCTCTGTTCAGAAGATCAATACTAGAGACAATCCTGCTAACATGTTCACAAAACCTCTTCCAGTGTCCAAGTTCAAGCTTTGCCTGAACTTGATTAGCATTTATGAAGAATGATTTTGCCCATTGAGATTTTTGCGGAGAAGGTGGAGCAAATTTACTATATATAAACTGAAAATTTGACATGACGTAATATCCACTATAACAAAATTTGTGGATCATGACATTTACCATGACATAATATCCACTATTAGGCCAAGGATTTCTTGCTATAAATAGAGGAGCTTCTCCCCATTTGTAAACACACAAATTCAAGAGTTTTTCACTCTTGTCTTTCTTTCTCCTCCTTTATTTCATTATAGAGTATTTTGTAAGAGAGTGAGTGTTGGGAAACACTTATGTGAACTCTTTCTTTGGAGTGGTCTTGTGAGGTTATTTTCTTAAGGTATTTGGGACTAATTATAGTATTTACTCTAATTTTGTACTCTTGTTGGTATAGTGAAATTGCTTCTCTCCGCTTGTGGACATAGTTCAACTTGACCGAACCACGTTAAATTTGTGTCTTCTTTATCTTCTTTAATTGCCGTTATTATCAACTTGCATTGTCTTTGTTATTGTCATTATAACATTATTTGACTAAATTCCGCACTACCCGGTTTACTGATCCTAACAAAAGCTATAAATTGAAGCGAAAATATCTATAACTTAATCATGGTTAAGCGAAAAAAAATCTGTATGCAACACACAACTCTAGCATAAGCGGAAACCTTTCCACACAAAGGGCAGTAACTAAGACACAAATCCCAAACTTATTAACATATATTGCTTCTCATTTTGTTGTGAAACAGCAAGAAATTTACTAAAGCAGTCTATCTAAAAGTCGAAAAACCATCTAGTGCAACCGTAATTTAACAACATTTTACCTCACATGTGATGTCAATCGTTAGTTCCATTTCAAGAAGTAAGAGTCTAAGGACTTAAAATTCATTGATCAATGTCATGTGGCTTGTCCTATATCATCATCCAATAGTTGCACGATTTTTCTAGGCATAAGGACCTCCAAAGCCTAACAATTTTTGATATATCAAGAAAGAGAAAGTATCAAGGAGTTACAATTGAATCTAATTTTTACCATTATTTTCGTATCCGTAATAGTGTGAAAAGAAGGCCAGGCTCCAAATTGTTCAAGAATACTGGCATTGACTTTCTCGGCCCTTTAACTTAGGATTAGTCAGTTCTATTTTTCGATGGTGCGGGGAAGGGATATAACTCAGCGGTAGAGTGTCATCTTGACGTGGTGGAAGTCATAAGTTGGAGCCTGATTATCCCTTAATCCAATGCGAGTTTTCTAGCACAAGGTGAGGATATCCATTTAGGGGCAAATTGATCTTTCTTATTACAAGGTTTCCTTTTCAACGACATCTCAGACTTTATTCTACGTATTTCACCAAGACTTCCTTACTCCAAATATGTTAATGGAAAGAAAATCTACACTCCTTTTTGTTTTTTATTTTTTTCTTACCATTATCAACTAGATATGATTACAGTAAATTGATAGCAAGACCACTTCTTTACAGATAACATGTAAACACGAAAAGAGATTGAGGCTGACGATGATTTATTTGGCAAATTTAAATAGAACAAAGTACTCCCTCCATTGGAGAAGAGTTCTTGCCAATTTATTTGCCACTTCGTATTCATTAAAGGTCAACTTGACCAGTTCTCAGGCTAAATCTTAGTATATTAATCAAACAACAATGACAATAAGGTTTATATTGTCGATGTATATAAATTAAATCATGAGTAAATGAAAGAAGTTAAGAACCTTTATCCAATATACATGTTAGCAAAAGAAATAATCAATGAGAAACTGTAGCTTAACTCACATTAACTAATGAATCTTTTTCCTGGAGTAACATTCAAGAAATTAATAGACCTGAGATAGTCCCATGTACAACACAAAATATCATCCAAATTCTAAATTGTGTAATTCACATCAGTACCCACTCACAAATTCCTTTCTTTTAACACAGACTGAGGCAGCTAGGATAGCACAAGCACACTTCAATCTCCTACTACGCCGACTAGCGAATTGGAGGTGTTTCTGAAGAATTAATTCACCTTTTGTTTCCTTCAACTTCAAGAATTTCAATACAGTTTGTTAGAACCAGCAGGTGCCGTAGATTCACTTAACTTAGGCAAGAATCCTTCCCTCTCAAGTGAAACGTGAAGAGAAGACTTGATTTTAACCAGTGCTATCCATAATGCCGGGGAAGCACAGAAGGCATATGCAAAAACAGCCATTGCTCTTACAACACCGTCGTTGTACCAAGGGTACGCCATCACCAAAAGGGCCCCAAGTATTCCAATCCATGGTACTAAAACAGGTAGCATCGGCAAAAGGAATGTATTCACTGTTATACAGGATAGTGCAAAGGAACCGAGTAAGTAGAGACTCCAGCCAACTAGTGGATGAACTGTACGAGGAATGACGAAGAAAGGAACTGTGTAGGCAGCAAGAATGGACCATATAGCAATCAACTTAAGACCAGTTCGTAGTAAGAAGATACTCTTGCTATCATCATGGCGATAGCACAACTTAGTTAAATTAGGGCGTGCTAGGCGTGTCATTACAATAAGTCCTAGGTAAAATATAGCTTGGATAAGCACTGCTGTCATCTCAGCACCATACCTGCCAAATACAAACAGGTCAGCTGTTATTGTCATGAGCATCAAATATCTCTGGTTACAAGTACAATGAATCTTGTAGATTATGAATGCACTTCAGGAAGAGGTTTAAGCGTTCAGCAACAGGGATGAAAGAAGTAATCAATTCGTGCTATTTTATAGAAACACCGGGCTGCATAAATCTTGCAGTTAATTGCTACGCCGGTCAGGTAAGTAATGTTCAGCTCATTTTCTAAACTCATTGACAACAATCTCCAGACGAGTACAATGGTTAATCTAGGAATAACCTTTCATGTGTATATGTCACTCAAAGCAGAAAGTGTTGTAATCTTACCCAACAGTTAGAAGCCGCTGTTCATGCCACTGGATGCCCAAAGGTAAGACAGGCCACGACCACCAATACCATGGTTTTAACCATGGTGCACCAGGGAATGTAATGACACTATTAGGTCCACAAGGTACTGACCAATGGAGTCTGAGGTCTGAAAATAATTAAAAGTAGATAATCGTTATAATTTGTCTAAGACTCTACAAAACTGCACAGTGAAATATGACAAACTTTGTTCAGTAAACATACTCAGAGTCTCAAAACTTACAATAATAAGATGCATCCATTTGGTAACCTAAAGGAAGTCTGTAATTTCCCTGGAGCTTAGAACCATTAAGAGGAGGATGGAACATTGGCTGATCAAGTAAATCTGGGAAGTGGCCTCCAATAAAACCTTGGTCTGCACCGTCTTGGTTTTCCCTTCCAATCTCTATCTGATGAATCATGTCATTGAACACCTTTTTTGATGGCTGCAATTTTAACTCATGTAAGAAAGATGCAGTTTTCAATTGAAGTCAATCAAGAAGCACTAGCTGATTCAGGTAGTTCTTCTCAGAACAACAAACAAAAGTCTAAGCCAATAACTCTGATCATACTGATTGAGTTGCCAACATTAGCAAATTAATTAGTCAGGGCTAGAATACTATTGAAAGGCTTTAAATTAATTTACCTGCAAGACAAAGAGACCAGTGTGGAAAATGCAGGGATTAATGAAGACAGCACAAAACTGGCCACATTGAAAAAGTTCATCAGTTTTCTGGAGGAAAAGATTGTCAGCATCAAGCATGACAACCCTGTCATAATCTACGAGGCTCCATGCGTAAAGTTTGTTCAGTGTCAGCTTGAATCTCCAATTAGGATTGAGACAGTATGGATTGTTCAGATTTTTAACTCTCACCACCTTCGCACCATCTTCCTGTTCTCTGCATACCAAGTACGTAAAGCATTAGTTAATTTTCAAGGTTCACATAGTTTTCACAGTGACATAACAATAGAATGGATGTAACAGTCACAACGGTCTACTTAGTATAAGACTTTTACATAGTTCTATATGTTAAGCTGCTTAATTTCACTTGAAATGGTATATTACACTAATTTGATTCAAAATTTCAAATACATCGTAGCAAATATACCTTTCACCTAGGCAAGTAGGTTGAAATGGAATGATTTCTAGTAGATCTTATGGTCACACATTTTCCCCACTTATAAGTGTGCACATAATTGTTACATGGATTCTACAAGCAAAATCTTGGTCAACCAATCTTAGCTAAAACAAAATCTAGTAAATGAACTTACTTAGGTTGCAAAGTAGAATGGCTGCTAGGCCTTACAAAGGCACCTAATGACCGAGATCACTTATCAGATGGAATTTGTCAATTGGATTCAAGCTAATGGTTTTTCAAATATTTCAACTACTTAGGTCTAAGGTGAACAAATTTTAGGAACAATCCTGTTCCACAAGATAATATTCAAGCTCCAATTTAATTGCCAGGAACATAACCAAAGAAACTATTTGAGCCCCCCTTCACCCCAATCATAGTTTCAATTTATCAAGATTATGAAATGGACGAGAAAAAATGGAGGAATACCCAAGCTGAAAATATACTTTAGCTTGTGCTGTGCTCGTAGATTGCAATTGGCCAGTGGATAACGTTTAGCACTTAAGACCTATGTTGCATGGACTCTCCAAAATGATGTGGCACCCATGTCGGATCCTCCAAAAATGTACTACTTTCGGAGGATCCGACCCACACACAAAGACACTTTTGGAGAGTCCGTGCAACATAGCTTAAAACAACTTGACTAGGAAGAACATACCAAAAAGAATTTTCTTTAACGATTGGAACACGCAAAGAGAGGAAGGCTCAAATTGAGAATAGACCAACTTTAGGTCCCAACTAAATAGGGAACCGGAATATGCTTTACTTAAGGAGTACCAAAAGGCAAATTAGAAGTTAAAACACAAACTGCAAAGTGCAAACACATATTCTAATGAAGTAGCCCTTTTGATAGCTTTAGTCTTCCTACATGCGGCAACCATCGTAGTCATCTTACCCTTGAATCATAAAATAAAGAATCAAAAAGGAATATCCTTTGTAGAACAAATATACTTCATTCGTATCCAATAATAATAATAACAACAACAACAATAATAAACCCAGTGTAATCCCACAAGTATGGTCCGAAAATGATAGTGTGTATGCAAACCTTACCCCTACATTGTGAAGTTAGACAACATTCATTTTTATCCGAGGAATAAGAAAACTAGAAGAGACACATGACATAAACCATTAGAGTTTGCAGATTGTTCATATTTAGGCACACTAACATATGTTGAGCATATCATGTAAAGTACCTTAATCATGGGACAAAAAAGAAACTTTTAATAGCGAGTATCAAGTGCTTTTCTTTTTCTTTTTTGTTTTTTTTTCCCTAGAGAAGAATAGTCATGTCTCGAGTTTCAATTGTGTCCAGCAATGTCACAAGTGACTTTCCCAAAGCCTTGAAAAAGTGGCCATAATATTATATTATATTAGCTGTGAAAAGAACAAAGAGCAAAAGGAGCACTTCCAAGAAGCAACCAATTCATACAAGTTCCTTTGCAAACCAAAACTCATTGGCCCAGAAAAAGCTTATTTTTATTCTGCCAACTTTATCACAATTTTTTAGTGTACCATTTCTTCTTCTTGTTATATACAACGATCTTACCAAGTTTTTTGCAGACACTCTTAAACTATAAATATATAGTAATGCTATGAATAACCAAATATTAAATACTGATAATAATATCTTATCTATTAAAGGTTCTCCTGTACTTTTGGACATACTAAGCTGCCACATATTCTTGTTCTGTTCAAGAGAATCGACTCCGTAAATTATGATTTTATAGTATTTTCAAATTACTTCCAAATCTTTTTATTTCATTTAAGAAAATAAGGAATTAATATCTGAAGTCATACTAAGAATTAGTAAATTTTTTAATTTTCGTACTGTTCTACAAGATTATTATCACCCCTTTCTGTGATAAATATGTTTTGGTAAGTAAAAGATGTGGGCCATGTGACATAATCATATTCCAGGGGAAAAAAAAAGGAAGAAGAAAAAAAGAAGCTCGCAATTATTTTCTTAGTCTTATCTCTTGACTCTTCATGTCAATTATCCCTAAAAAGGCTAAAACAATAATATCCTAATTGTCCCATAGTCGTCTTTAATTGACGTCCCATAGCATGAAACACATAAAATAAAGTCATTTCGTCTCGTAGCATCAGTGGATCAGAAAAAAAAAATGATGGAAAACTTTTGTAAGAGCATGTGAATTAACAGCTAATTTTGTACTATCTCTAATATCTTTTGGTAGTTTAGAAAAATCCTAAGTACGTATTTTTGAGCTGGCAAAATCAAGATGGCCAAAATTGTCAACTAGTCCCTAAACTCCAAACTGGCCTCCTTTTTACGAGCTCTAAACCTATTCAGAAAAATTAAATACTCTACTAAGATGGAAATAGGAATAGACCCATTCCAACTTCAGTATACTCTATTTTTCCACGTCTCAACAAAATTTAGTTGTACTAAAATAGTACAAAAAGCCAACCTTTTAACTATAATCCTTACAAGTCTCTGCCTTTTTTGTCAGTGTGGTTAAGAGGAGCCCTTTCACGTGGGCCTACCTACCACTAAACGTTTCAAGTTCAACACCCCCAAGTTCAATAACGAGTAGAAAACAATACTCTATTGTATAAAATGACAAAAAATATACCTAGCAAGAAGGTTAATAACCCAAGCATGTCAATAACAGAATTCAAATTGAATATATAGAAGAGTTTTAAAATATAAAAAGGAGCGAATTTAGATAGAGTTCTAAAATATATTAACAGCACCAACTTATCAATAACAAACAAATCATGACGAGAAAGTATATAGTATACTATATCCGTTCCAAAGTTTATTTCAACATATTTTTTTTTATTTCTAAAAAAAAATAATCCTCTCTAAATTCGAAAATAATTTTATTAAAACTTACCCTTATACCCTAGAATCTTTTACGAGCACTTTTTTTAAATTGTTAAGGACCACAAATTTAAAAGTTCCGACTATTTGTTTTCACTTTCACCGCAAAAACCTCTGCGTTTAACCTTTTTGCGGTCAACAATGTTAAATTTACTGCAGAAATGGAGAAAATAAGAAATGAGACTTACAGAGTGCGAACCCAACGAAGAGGAACGTCAAGTGAAGCAATAACGACGAGATCAGCTTCAACGCCTAGCCGGGAAAGTGATCGGAGCATGACACGTGTCGCTACGTAGAACTCGTAGTCTCTTGGTGTTCCCATATACATCATTGTCGCATATGCATTTCTGTGTTGCGCCCCATTTTTCCTTTCCTCTGTAAACGACGCCGTTTCAGCACCACGAACTACTAATGTCGCCGATGCTGATGACATCATCAAAACCCAAAACCCACATACAAACAACAAGCTCATTTTCCCTATCATCTTCTCCTATTTCGTGTGTTTAAAAAAAATGATGTTTTTTCTTATGACATTGTCCACTTCTAGCTAGAAGGGTGTCTAAAAGTTCACCGGAAAAACAAGATTCCGGTGAAAAAATGGCTGCACCACCACTCCCCTAGCTTTCTATCAAACTCCTCAATGACCAATCTT
Organism: Nicotiana tabacum; assembly: GCF_000715075.1. NCBI lineage: Eukaryota > Viridiplantae > Streptophyta > Magnoliopsida > Solanales > Solanaceae > Nicotiana > Nicotiana tabacum. The sequence goes on along the minus strand of NC_134101.1, from coordinate 21,337,753 downwards.
CACAGAATATTAACAACACGTTTCTGTTCTTTTTGTGAAAATAAAGAAGGGGATCTGGGGGCTGAGAGTATGGAATGGAAGGTTGGAATAAAGTTAAGGAGTTTATGGAAATGAACCGGCTTTTTATAAATTTAAAATCCTACTGTATAAATTTCTACGACCAACTAGTGGAGTAATATTTTACTAGTACTTATTTTTATTTGTTGTTTCGAGGTGTACTTGTTTGAGATAGATATATGTGGGACTGCATGTTGGAAGTGATGGGTTATGCGTTGGTTTTTTCTGTACGTTGACTCGATTTACGGGTAATTTTGGATTACGCGGCAAAGAAATTTTTGTCTTAAGTAGTAATTATGAATAAATATCTTACTTAAAGAAATGCCTAATTACCAAATTTTGTTTTCTTCTCTACAATGGGAATGGACCAGCAATTGTTTCTACTTTCTACATAAATAGAGACGTTACAACTTGTTGCAGTGTCCTGTACGGAAGTAAACGTTTAAGGACACATAGTTCTTTTTACATTTTTAAAAGAAGATTCATTTTATTTTCCCACTATAACAAAGGAAAAAAAAATTAAAGAAAGATAGACACTCAAAGCATTTAAATTTGAACCATTCCATTCATTGTCTATGATTTTGTGTTGAATATTTTGATTCGTTCTTGCTATGCTTTTAAACCTTAATTCTTCTCCTTAAACACGTTTACTAGTAGAGAAATAATGAATCATTTGGATTTTCTTTTTCCCCTTAAAAATGACAGATCTCTATTCTAAACTGTAATCCACCAAAACCCTAATGGCCAAGTGGCCATTCTTTAATATAAAAATAAGTACCAAATGTATCGACTAGAGCAAGATATATAATTAAGAATTTTTATAATCCTGAATTGGAAATTTCGTATAGTAATGCAAGTGGATTCAACTACGAATCTTTCTTCAATGACAAAATTGACTATTTATAGAAACTGGACTTTTGAATATTTCACAAAAAGACAATTTGCGAAGATACAAGTGGAGTAGGAAGCATCGCATGTTGTTGTGTACCACAGCCAAACTACTTGTTTGACATTCAGATAATTACATTATTTTACTTTCGAAACTTAATTACTGTATTTAACATAAGAATACATATATCGAGTATTATTCAGAAAAACTTATCTCCACCATAAATAAGTTTTACAGGGTACAGTATATTAGTGTTCAAGTAAACTCATAGTAACAAAGGATAGTACAACGAGTCAACTATGTTGCTAACGAACTTTCTATAAAATTAAGTAGTTGAGTTAAAGTTGTCAAGGTCTATCGAAAATGACTCTCTATATTACACAAAGTACCCAATGTACTTGTGGGATCACATGGGTATATCGTTGTTGACTAGTTGTTGTAGGTAAAGCCTTCACACATATGTTTTCTGGAAATATTATTTTAAGAGGTCTTATAAAAATCTTGAGCTAATCCATCCATGGCCTAAGAATTCATGTTAGATATTATTATCTCCTGAGTATGAACCGAAATTTGTAAATTTGTTAATCCAAATATTAATCAATTAAATTATTTGATCAAATTCAAATTCAAAGCGGAGTAACAAAGACAATACAGATGTTTGCTTCTTTCCAACCTTTTAAGTTACTAGTATAAAAGTGCTTTATACTATAAACAGAATAACTTTCTAATTCTATTTATTCCATATGGAATAATATCCGGCCTTCATTTTTCATTCACGCCTCACAAAATACAACCGATTATACTCATATTCTTTCACATGACATGAGAGCTAATCTTTATCAAATCTAAATTCTCACTCTCGTAAGTCTCCATTAAATTTCACTCGTGAATCTAGAATTACCATATATGATTTTTGTTGGATGTAGCAGCTCATGATCATGCTAAACTCATTTAAAATTATTTCATAAACTCATGAATGCGCAGTATTTAGTATATGAAAATTTTAAGCCAACTAAGTAAGACTGAAACTAACCAAGGTGTCTGAATAATTAATTAGTAGATGTCGAGGAATAATTAAAGCTACAGCTGGTGTAGTGCAAGCAGCACATTACAAGACAGATTATAGTTATTCTTAATTTCTTGAAGATGTTAATTTTTTTTTAATATATTAAGGTAGGGATATCATGGTTTAATGAGAATATTCGGTGCACTTAGTTTTGTATGCCTTTGCCATTATCTCGAACAATATAATTATGGCCAGCAAATGCTAAAGGAAGAACCCCAATTACTAAAAACAAACAACCAATCGAACTATTATAGAGCACAAACATATATATGATTGATCCTTTCATGTGTATCAACGAAAAACTATACTTCATCCGTTCTATTTTACTTGTCACACATTTTTACACGTTCTTTACGAAAATATTAATTAAAAAATAATTTAACTTAATTATCCTTATTCATTCTTTCGTTTCAATATTAGTTCTTGCTTTCACTATATTAATCTTTAAACTAAGGGTAACTTGAAAGGAAAAAAAGAAACTAATTATCTTTTGTTTTTTTCTTCTTCCTGAAATGAGAAGTATTTGGGAATAACTATCTTGACAAGTAAAACGTGCACGACCTTAAAGAAGAGTCATTTTCAGTTATTGCGAAAGAAATCAAATGATTAAAATTGTTTTTTTCATCCCAAGTTAGAAACACACGGTTTCGCTTATGAATTTAGCTGAAATGGACCTTTCAACAAACCCAAAGGCGAAGTAAGAAACCATATCTCTGACTCTTAACGGAGAAAATCCCAAAAAAGGAAAGTTTCAAGTCAAAAAGGTTAAATCTACACCGTGTTTACCTTTGAGCTGACCAAATCCAAATGATTACCTCTTCTTCAGAAGTTGTACATCGATCGCTATTCTCTGCACACTAATGCAATTGATCCTTTGCACTTTTTAACAGTTGAGCAAACTTTTTATTTTTTGTTGGAAGTCGTTAATTTAAACACATTAGATTTAGCGTGTAAATTGTAAAACGAGAGCTTACTTGTTCTTCGTGGCGCGGAAGCGGAAGACAGACAAACCGCGGTTGGAATCACTGATCGGTGGTGGTTGTCACGTTGTGACGGAGCAACCCCCTATATCACAATCTAAACCCTAACTGAAATTGAGAGAGAATAACGTAGAAAAATGCAGCATAGAGTACTATTTTAGTTGTACATTGTATGTGTACTTGTATAGGGAATACTAGGGTTACAATAATTACTAAAATTATTGTATTTTACCCTAGTGGGCCCTAAGAGCACCTTTTACGGTGGACTCTATTTCCTACATCTCCCACTCAGATATAATGGGAGTGCTCATCTAGTATGAGAAACATATTCTCAACTCATCTCCTCAATCATTCATATAGGGAAGTAGACCGTGCGACCAGCATACTGTGAGAGCTAAGTGCTATACATTTGTTAGGAGTATATAGCCTCTCGTCGAGTGTGAACCTGCAAGTAGATCATAAAGTATGCAGTACCCTAGATCATATGAATCACATATATATATATTCTCAAATTTTCATATATCATTATTTCTTGTATTCCCAATCATAACTCATAAGTTATAATTGGTGCACTAGTGAATACAAATAAATGAGATTCCATCAATGATCTTCCTCTTCTCACGATCCCCTTAACATTAGTATGACAGCTTTTCTAGATATGCTCCGCTTGACCGAATCTATGTACATGATCTTTTGGAAACACACTAAGATAGATAACATCACACTAAGTCTCAAGTATCTGATTAGAGTCTCTGAGGGTATAAAATCTTGAGCCATCATAAAAGCTCTGGTCTCACACAACAATAAGTTGAGAATGGACTTATGTTAACCCAATTGGTCGACATTAGCACACATGATATGAAACATGTGCTACAACATTTTCTCCTCTTTTCCAAGGAGCATATGTCTTTGTCTCATAAGGAATGTTGTACAGATGATATTTAGACACCATAAGTATCTAAATTTGAGTTCCTTGATCTACAAAATCATATTTAACTTACATCTGGCTCACAAAGTATATTAAGTGAACGTTTTTTACCCCAATGACCTTATGTCATTGTTTAAGCGATATTCTGATTTTAAGCGAATAGCTCTCAAATTATCCTTATGATAATTTTGCTTAAAACCATGTCTTATCTTCTCACATCACTAAGATAAGGAGGCGGTTGCCTGTGTGAGAAGGCCAAACTCTTGTCTACCCGACGTACTTATCAAAAAAGAAGGAATGCACATAACATTCAACAATAAAAATATGTATGTATGTAAATCAACTTTATTGATAATCAAAGAATACCTTAGGCTTAATAGTCGAGTGAGTGATTGCTCGAACTCGATGTAATATAGCCCTTAGGCTCAATAGTTGAGTGAGTGATTGCTCGAACTCGAAGTATTGCAGCTCGTAGGCTTAATAGTCGAGTGAGTGATTGCTCGAACTCGAAGTAAGATAGCCCTTAAGCTTAATAGTCGAGTGAGTGATTTCTTGAACTCGAACTCGAAGTATTGCACCCCGTAGGTTTTATGGTCGAGTGAGTGATTGCTCGAACTCGAAGTAAGATACCCCTTAGGCTTAATAGTCGAGTGAGTGATTGCTTGAACTCGAACTCGAAGTATTGTAGCCCGTAGGCTTTATGGTCGAGTGAGTGATTGCTCGAACTCGATAGTGGTCGGCCCTTAAGCCTGTTTGAATCAAGAAGTAAAACGAACTTTTCAAAGTATAAGATATCAGTAAAGAAGAAGTTTTTCTTTTATAAGTCATTATACATGTGTTCGTATTTTGCGTCAGGCTCGAGCAAAACTATGCAGGCACGGTTCGTTTTGACCATTTGGCCCTTACACATTTCTCTATCGAGACCCTGTCTGACATGAATTTGATATGAAATAACTTTCTTATATCGAACTTGATTTGTTTGATGGTAAATCCCCCTAGTATTCGAGGTTGACTGTAAGGAGGCCTTGGATACTGTTGAATTGTCCTCAGGTAGTACATAGTTGTTGCCTCGTTAAAAACCTCATCGGAAAAACCCAGCTAGGATAAAAACCGATCTAAAGTATCTCAGAGTCTACACAAGCCTTGACACCTAGTGTGTCTCACAAATGCATCTCTAGACAAAGGCTTGGTCAATGGATTTGCTAACATATCTTTTGTAGACACATACGTCACATTCACTACCTTGCGTCTAACCATGTCTCTCGCATAATTATACTTGATATCTATATGTTTTGTTTTACAATGAAACTTAGGGTCCTTGGTAGAGGATATTGCAGCCTCACCATCACAGTAGACTAACACTGGTTCAGTATTTTCAGCGATATCCAACAAGTGCTCCAAGAACTTTTTCAACCAAACACCTTCTTGTGCTGCTGATTCGAGAGCCACGCATTCGGCTTCCATCGTAGATAGTGATACACATGATTGTTTCTTACTACTCCATGATATGGCGCCATCACTGAGTAAGAAAACATATCCTGAGATAGACTTCCTTTCGTCTAAATCTCCTCCATGATCAGTATCAATGTATCCAACTAATCGCATATCCTTGCCGCCTTGGTAACAAAGGTCATAATCGGTAGTTCCCTTCAGATATCTCATGATCCTCTTTACTGCTTGCCAATGTGCTAAACCTGGGTCGGTTTGATATCTACTTACCAAGCCAACTGCTTGACAGATATCAAGTCTAGTGCACACCATAGCATATATTAAACTTCCGACTGTGCTCCTATAAGGAACTCGGCTCATTCTTTCTATCTCTTCATGAGTCTTAGGACACATCTGACTTCCCAAGGTATGGCCTTTACTGATAGGAGTTTCAACTGGCTACTATTTTGCATATTGAATCGTTCAAGAACTTTTCTAATGTAATTCTCTTGTGAGAGATACAATAGTTTCTTTGGACGATCTCTTGAAATCTTAACTCCAAGAATATATGCAGCTCCACCCATATCTTTCATCTCAAATTGAGATGACAACCATGACTTTATCTCGGTGATAAACTCCTTATCATTTCCAGCTATAAGTATGTCATCTACATACAATGTTAAAATCACAAGCTTGTTTCTTGATCTCTTGGTATAAACGCAATGGTCTTCATCTATCATGGTAAAATCATTGGATACAAGAACATTCTGAAAGTGTATAGACCACTGCCTTGAAGATTGTTTGAGGTCATAAATATACTTCAAAAGTCTACAAATATTTTGTTTGTGGCTCTTTCAATGAAACACTCAGGTTGTTCCATATAGATTTCTTCATCTAGTTCTCCATTGAGAAACTCAGTCTTTACATCCATCTTATGTAATTCAACATCCAAGCTTGCAACAATAGCAAGAACCAGGCGAACCGAGGTAAATCGTACAACAGGTGAGAAAGTCGCTTCGTAGTCTATTCCTTTCTGATATGTATACCCTTTCACTACCAGTCGAGCCTTATATCTCTCAACTGTGCCATCAACCTTGAGATTAATTTTGAGAACCCATTTGCTCCCAATTTCTTTGTGTCCTTCAAGGAGATCAACTAGTTCCCAAACTTTGTTGACTCTCAAAGACTCCAATTCATCTTCCATTGTTTTTGTCCATTTATCCTTAGAAGGGCATGAGAGAGTCTCTTTTACATTTTTAGGCTCGTTTCTTCTTGTAGGAGCATCATAAATAGTTCGCCGCCTTCAACATCAAATCTTCGATGGGGAATCTTTTTACGAGAACCACGTCTTATTTGTGATTCATCATTGTTCCCATTTGGATCAATATTGCTCCCACTCGTATCAAGATCATTCATCATGCTCCCACTTGGAACAAGATCCATTTGGTCACTTCCAGTAAATGTAGAAGGATTACTTTCATTCGCATCTGATGATGAAGGAGGTCTTTGATGAGAAACTAATTCATCATCTGCTAAAATTCTCCCACTTGAATGAAGTGATCCTTGTACTTCTTGATCCATTATCTCAAATAAGGTTAGGTCTTGACCTACCTCTCCCTTCTTAGGGAACTCATCATCTAAGAATATGATCTCTCATGATTCAAACTCAGTTACACTCCCACTGTCTTGCTGACCTATAAACACATAATCCTTTGAGGTTTCAGAGTATCTTATAAAGATACTTTTCTTTCCCCTCGGGCCCAATTTGCCATATTTGTGATAGGAATCATGTGTATAAGCAGCACAACCCCAAGGTCTTAATACACTCATGTCGGGTTGTCTTCCAGTCCATAACTCATACGAAGTAGTAGTAACTGATTTTGCAGGCACTCGGTTAAGTACAAAGGTGGCAGTAAGCAACGCATCACCCCAGTAACTAATTGGGAGGTTAGCTTGTGCCATCAGTGACCTAACCATTTCTAGGAGTGTTCTGTTTCTTCTCTCCGTAACACTATTTTGTTGTGGAGTATTTGGGATAGTCAACTCATGAGTTATTCCTTTTTTATCACATAAATTATTAAACTAGGTTGATAAGTATTCATGACCACGGTCAGTTCGAAGAGCTTTTATCTTCTTGTCTAATTGATTTTCCACTAAGCTCATATAGCGTTTGAAGCAACTTATTGCTTCTGATTTGTGGGAAATTAGATAGATATAAATGTAACGGGTAAAGTCATCAATAAATGTGATGAAATAACTTGTTCTATGCCAAGCCCTAACATTCAGAGGCCCACAAATGTCCGAATGAACTAATTGCAAAGGATATTCAGCTCTTGTCGCCTGACCAAAAGGTTTTCTTTCAGATTTTCCAGCTAGATAATTTTCATTAGTGGACAATTCCACATGTTCAATGTTGGAAAGCAAACGTTGTTTTTCTAACCTTTGCATGCTTTGTTGGCCAATATGACCAAGTCTAGCATGCCATATGTTTACATCACTATCATATTTATGTGATGAAACAAACATAGAAAAACTAGCATTATTATTAAATGAATCATAATCCAAATCTATAATAATTAAACCTCCGGTCACATGACCAAAATCAAATAAAGTTGAACCAAAAGTTAACTTGACTGAATTTCTGTGAGTACCTAATTTTTTGCCATGCTTGAATTTTTTGCACATATCTCACCAATACTTAACTTTTCACTTCCCCCACTCTTACTCTTTATAACTCCCACTCCCACTCTCTCTTACACATACAATAAAAAGTCAAAAGGTGAGGAGGAAATAGGGGGACAGCGAGGGAAAATGGGCGTGAAAAGAGGAGGAAGGAATCATCTTACACCCTCAAAAAATCAGTCTTTAAAGCTCATGAAAAGCTGGCCACTTTCGATCAAAAAATTTCAGCCAAGAAAATCTCAAAAAACGGGCAGCAATTTTCAGCCATTAAAAGAGCCAAAAACGCAGCAACCGCTGCTTATCTTTTCCTGGAAAAAACGACCTCCCTCAGCCCGAAAATCAGTTGAGAGCTTATCTAAGAATCAGCTCTTTTCCACCTCAAACAACCCTAAATCAGCTGAAAAACAAGCTTGAATCCACCCCCAAAATGAGCCAAAAACCTGCTGAAATCAGCTAAAAATAATGCAGCAAATTCAGCTCCAAAACCACTTCAAAACACCACCCAAAATCAGTTGAAAATCCACAACAAAACAACCCGTAAACTTGCCAAGATTCCGATTTTGTCTCCTCATTTTGGTCGAGTTATAAAAGGTATAAAAGGTTGAAACTTGAGGTCGCGTTTCAAGTTTTGGTGCTGCCGGTTTACTGTTCGAGCTCCGGTAGCGATTTCGACCTCTTAGCATTTTCGGAATAACCATTTGCTCGCTTTGTAAACCAACTTGGAAAGTTTATTAATTGAATTGAAACTACGACTATTGAAGGTCCATCTCTATCTTATTTGTTTGTTTTCACTGCTTTTGGATCTTACGATAGTAGTGTTGGTTTATTATTAGAATGCCATGTGTCTTTATCATGTGTTTGATCTCATTTCAAACCTTTTTTCTTATTTAGTGATTGAACCTGCTTTGCTTATCTATTTTATTCATGTATGAGTCATGTCTAAATCTGTGCATATAGGATAGGTTTTTGAAGTATTATTTAGAAAACATAAAGTTGCTTCTTAAATTGCTATTTTTTAAACACCGTTTAGCTTGACTTATGTTTGTGAATTTTTAATTGCTTGATTGAGATTACGATATATTGAAAGGTTTCGTTAGGTAGAGAAGTTTGGATTTTAGAATATTATAATGTAAAGAGTATTTTGGGTTTTGATTAATAGTAGGAAAAAAGATTTAGGCCATTTAATACCACTGGGCCGATTGCCTTTCAGTCATCGGGTCTATGAGAGTAGTTAAAAGTTAGCCCCAAAAACAAAACAAAACAAAAAAGTAACTATAGAATAGTTGTAAATATTTCTAAATTTAGATAATTTATCAATACCCTAAATAGCTAAAACCATACACTTGTTCCAAAGATAATTTTATATCCATAACTCCTTGACCTTACAATAATCTCAAGTTAGTTTAGGACGAACATCTTTGAACATCCGTAGCTTGTTCTAAGCGCGATTAATAATAAATCATCGCGACTATGGGTACGGTTCTCGCGGCATAGTCATGATATGTAAACCCCAACTCAAGTGAGCGTTCATGCGACTTGACCACAATTTCAAAATAATTAAAACAAACATGTTGCGAATCACGGATACGTTTCACGTGGCGTGATTTGCGATGTGTACAAAATAACAAGTGCGCGACACCACGACTTGCTTAAATAAATTCCATAATTGTTTTAAAATAATTAAAAGCAGATAGGTAAAATATAGAAATCCAATAAAATACAGTTTATCCAAAAATAATATAATCCAAATATAGTCAATAAAGCAACTGTGCTAGAACCACGGGACTCGAGGAATGCCTTACACTTTCTCCCCAGTCAACAGAATTCCTTACCTGAAATTTATTTCGCAGACCAATAATAATAGAGTCAAACCTTCCTTTGACTAGGGATTCAAATAAAAGGTGACTTGGAATACCCAAAAACTCAATTCCAAGTGGCGACTCTATAAATAAAATAATCCCTACTCAAGCTTGTCACTTTAATTGAGAAAACTCTTTAATCCCCCATAATCTATAACACACATATCTTTTGGGGGGAAAAGAGGTGTGACAATTGCCATGACAAAACAAGTCAAATCCTAGCTTAAGCAAAACTGAAACTGAAATAACATTCCGGCGAATTGTTGGTGCAAAGAGAACATCATGTAGAATTAGGTCTCGACCACCACGCAGGACTAACTTGCATGTACTGATCCCTTCAACATCAACTTTATTGTTGTTTCCCACATATATCTACTTTGCTCCACGTGAAACTCGCCGAAATTCAACAAAGGATTAGATTCAGTTAGAAAAATAGTACTAGAAACACAAAGTTCACTAATTCGAGTATCGTGAAATACCTTTCTTGGAGGCTTAGAGTAATCTCTAGCATAGTGACCCATCTTATCACAATTATAGCATTTCACTTTAACAACTTTGACACGTTTGGGGCGTTTGTTCTTGCCTTTTTCAGTCTTTGCTCTTTTAGCAGGTTGAGTTAGCTGAGCTTGAGGTGGCCCTATCTTCTTTCCCCAGTTCCTTTTCTTTGAATCACTCTTGGTTTTGGAGGTTGTTGCCATGTGCAACTCAGCTATTGGCTTTGCAGCCTCAAGTCGTTCCTCCTCTAACTCAAGGTATCTCCGGACATCTTCAGAGTTGTGATTCGCTCATTATGGGTCAAATACATTTTCATATAACCTCAAGAACTAGGTAAAGAGCGTATGACAGCTTGGATTTGTTGTTCATCAGTCAACACATACCCAACATCTTTCAACTCCCGATCATATTTGTCATTTGCCTCAGATGTGTTTTCATTGAATGTTCTGGGCTTTTCTTATATGAATCAAATTTGATTGTTAAGAATCGCAGCCTTGCAGTGAAACAGGTACCAAAACTTTTTCTCAAAGTATTCCAAAGATCGATAGCTCTTTGGTGATCCTTAAACTCCCTTAAGATGTCATCATCCAAGGTGCTCAACAACGTAATACGATCAATGAAGTTCTTTTTCTTCCAACTGTCATAGGTTTCACGCTCACGCCTATGCTGAGCAATCCTCTTGCTCCTCTAGCACATACTGGACTTTCAAGCTCCAGGTTTCATAGTTGGCACCATTTAGTTTCAACCCTTTGTTGAGCTCCGCAATAATATTTTTCGAAGCAGTAGTCATTCTTTAACAAAATAAAAAATATTATGAGGATCATGTAAAAAAAAAATATAACGCAGGGAACGATGTTCAACATACATACATATTATGACACTAAGCAATAATTGATTAAGTTAATAAACACATATATTAATCATAGAGTCGATAGTTCACTATGTTCCCAATCATCGTCCAAAAATTAAAATATTATGAAAACTAACCTATTCAATTATTTAGCTAAGCGTCTTAATCATATTTAAGATAACATAATTATCTATCATAATTTTACAATCCCATGTGGATCATAAGTTAACTAATAACTTATATTAGCATGTAAATAAAAATTAATGTCAAACTAATTAACATTTATTACATGTTATACAAATTCACGTAAATTTTTCCTTAAAGTTAAACTAATTAACATATCATACATGTTAAACAAATTAACAAGTAATATTAATATTAAACTAATTAATATTGATTTCATGCTAAATAATTAACAGAAAGCATGTGTTAAACTAATTAACCAAAGTAATGTTAAAACAATTAGTATTTCAAGCATGTTAAACAAATTAACAAACAAGTTTAATGTTAAACTAATTAACATTTCAAGCAATTGGGATAATAAAATTATTATAATTTTCGTTAAGGAATAAAAATACTAAATTTATATTCTGAAAATTAAGTCCCTATAACTAATTTTCGAAATTTGGGATTTATTAAAAAAAATAACAGAAGTTAATTTAAATTTTATTTAGGCCATCAGCCCAAAATAAAACTAAACAAGACATATGAAAGTAGGCCTTTAGCCCAATGTCTTAAGTCTGCTAGCACCCAAAAAGAATAGACCAATTTTAAGTGGACCCTTAGCCCATGACATGTAATTTAATAAAGCATTTAAAATGGTCCTTTAGCCTAGTTTTAAAAAATCTGCCAATAAAAGAAAGAAGGCCTGAGTAGCCACTTAAAAACCCATTCACTAGTTCTGTGTGCTGGTCTAATTTTGAACTTCTTTTTTTTTAATTATTAAATTAGCAAATTAAATTAAAAAGAGAAAACCCTAGTCTTCTTCTTCTATTTTGTTTCACAGCCGCCACTTTGAAAGAGAAAGAGACCATTGTTTCCTCTCTCTCTTTTCTTCTCCACTTCCTTTACTTCTTGGTCAATACTTCCATTAATGGAGCATCAAGCTAAGTACACTTTGTGTACAATAAGAAAAGGAATTTGTCAATGGAGAAGCCACTTTGCTTCTCCTTTTTTTTTTTGCAGTTTTGAAAAGAAGAACCGACTATCTTCTTGATAGAAAATTAAACACTGGTTTGAAACATTAATTCAAACCTGTGTATGAACTTTATTTACCCAATTACACACAGATTAAAACAATATACATAGATTCAAATACATACAGAAAAAGAACTGACATCTATGTTTTATTTATTTCTTTCTTTATCAGATCCGAAAATTGATTTCATTGAACTGAAAAAAAATATATCATACAACAGATTAACCATTCAATTGCACAATGAACGTTCAAAATTATACATATACACGATGTTCTAGATTCACACATAAATTTAGAAATATATATATACATACGGACTAGAAAACCAGCTTATGACTTTGATATCACAATGTTGGAACTCGTTAATCTAAACACATTAGATTTAGCGCGTAAATCGTAAAATGAGAATTTACTTGTTCTTCGTGGCGCGGAAGACAGACGAACCGCGGCTGGAATCACTGGTCGGTGATGGTTGTCACGTTGTGACATAGCAACCCCTGTATCGAGCCAAAAAATAGAAAGACGGAATATCCGCAATTAGGCGAGAATCTCGGCAGAAATACCGACGCATATCAAGGAGAGGCCAATTAATTAATCTATCATGGGATTCCTTACTGTATTTAGAAATTATATTAAGAATATGACTTCCCTTCTATATAAATGAGGTTTGATCATTTGTAGGGGGCATTCATTCATAGAATAAAAAAAGCAATATACTGCCTTTCTTCTGGTTTTCAATATTCAGTCATTTTGTTCTTGTATCAGTTTACCCTCCATTTAGTTTGAGGGTGATCAAACTTGAGGGCCTAGGCTAATTGATTCATTCGGTTTGCATTCATTTCGTTTACAGCCAATTTCGATACCAATATTTATATTTTCTCTATTTGTACTAAGCTATATATCACATATCCTTAAAACCACGTACAAATTCAATTGTTATCCATTTTTCGGGTAAACAGTGGGGTGCCCACCGTGGGGCTAAGGATAATAGTGGTTATTTAGTACAAATCTCTATAAAACATACAATTTTACACTTACTCTTTGAAGTGTCTTTGATTTTAGGCTAAAGATGACGAACTCTCAATTACTCCCCCGTACATATCGACAACAAATTTGGTCATCAAGGAGAGAAGAACAATGTGATGCCCGGTGATGTAAGGTCACCCGTTGACCCCGTTGGGACTTGGGCCGTGGATCCCATTGACCTTAATTCACATGTGACCATCGACGCGAACCAACATACTGGTCCCGAAAATAGCGTCCATGGTGGAACCCGATTTAGCTCGAAATACCCAAAATATAGGAGAAGGCGGGATGAGCCTACGAATGATCTTCGAAATGCTACAAGCTCATTAGGTGGAAATAGATCAGTTGTAGAGCCAAACCCAGGCACCGAGCAGGGCTGAGCCCGGTCCACCTCAAGAAGTCACCCACCCGTGGTAAGATCAAATGAAAAGGAATCAGGGACTAACCCCAGAATCGTAAAAATGCTCGAGGAATTGACAAAGCGGATAGAGTCAGGGGGAAAGAAGATCGAAACAAACGATAAAAAGGTTGAAACCTATAATTCTAGGGTAGACCAAATCCCTGGGGCGCCCCCGATACTAAAGGGAGTGGATTCAAAGAAGTTCGTACAAAAGCCTTTTCCTCCGAGCACGTCCCCAAAACCGATCCCTAAAATATTTCGTATGCCCGAAATACCAAAGTACAGTGGAACGACCGATCCAAACGAACATGCAACCTCTTATACGTGTTCTATCAAAGGGAACGACTTGGAAGACGACGAGATCGAGTCTGCTTTGCTGAAATAATTTGGGGAGATCCTGTCAAAGGGAGCAATGATATGGTACCATAATTTACCACCTAACTCTATTGATTCTTTTGGTATGCTTGCAAATTCTTTCGTAAAGGCACACGCCGGAGCCATCAAGGTCGAAACCAGGAAATCAGACCTTTTCAAGGTAAGACAAAAGGACAACGAAATGCTCAGAGAATTCGTGTCCCGATTCCAAATGGAATGAATGGACCTACCACCGGTCGCCGACGATTGGGCAGTTCAAGCTTTCACCCAAGGACTCAATATTCGAAGTTTGGTGGCTTCGCATCAGTTGAAGCAAAATTTGATAGAATACCCGGCTGTCACTTGGGTCGATGTCCACAATCGGTATCAATCGAAGATCAAGGTCGAAGATGACCAACTCGTGGCTTCACCCGTGTCAGTTTATCCTATCAGATCCGTAGATAGAATTAAGAGGGATATCAACCGAGAACTAAGGTCGAACAAGGATCAATATCAGCCGTATAATTGAGAGCATAGAGGCAACGGACCTGGGCGCAACCCTATGTGAAATGAAAGGAGAAATGATCGAGGCCAATGCTCTCGAGCTTTCATGAGCAAGAAGGGTTTCGACAGACATACCGGATCTAAAGAAGCACCACGGTTGTCAGATTATAACTTCAATGTTGATGCATCCGCTATCGTATCGGCTATCGGATGCATCAAAGATACTAAATGGCCTCGGCCTTTACAAACCATTCCTGTACAATGGGATCCCGACCAGATATGTAAATATCATGGTACACATGGCCACAGAACGGAGGATTGTTGACAATTGAGAGAAGAAGTAGCCCGGTTATTCAATAACGGGCATCTTAAAAAATATTTTAGCGACATAGCTAAGAATCATTTCAGAAACAGGGATTCCAATAAACAAAGTGAACAATACGAGCCCCACCACGTCATTCATATGATCATCAGAGGGATGGATGTTTCTCAAGGTCCGATGATAAAACGCACCAAAGTTTCAATCACAAGGGAAAAACATGCTCGAGTTTACACACTAGAAGGAACTTTATCCTTCAACGACAAAGACGTAGAGAGAATCATACGGCCCCATAATGATGCACTGGTGATTTCTGTACTCATGAATAAAACTCGAGTTAAACGTGTGTTGATTGATCCAGGTAGTTCGGCCAACATCATTCGATCGAGGATCGTAGAACAACTCGGCCTACAGGACCAAATTGTGCCCGCAGTCCTAGTACTAAACGGATTCAACATGGCACGTGAAACTATTAAGGGCGAGATAACCTTGCCAGTGAACGTGGCCGGGACCATCCAAGAGACGAAGTTCCATGTGATCGAGGACGACATGAGGTATAACTCCTTGTTCGGGAGACCATTGATCCTCAACATGAGAGCAGTGCCCTCAACCCTTCACCAAGTTCTAAAATTCCCAACACCCGAGGGAATCAAAATAATCTACGGGGATCAACCAGCTGCAAAAGAAATATATTCCGTTGAAGAAGTGATTTCGATGTCGCCATTCTCATTAACGAAGGGGTTAAATTCGAAGGGAAAATAGGAGGCCAAATAGCAATCATAAACACCGCCCTCGACCCAACTACAAAAGCATGGGACTGACGAAGATGATGATTACGACGTCCCTCGATCCTTCATAGTCCCCGATGACTCCGATGCTACCAAGTCAACGGTCTAAGAGCTAGAGCAAATCATACTAATCAAACATCTCCCCGAATGAAAGGTATACGTGGGTACGAGGTTAAATACCGAGCTCAGGAAAAAGCTTACAATTTCTTATAGCTAACGTGGATTGTTTCGCTTGGTCCCATTTCGACATGACAAGGATCCCACCGGAAATCACCACCCATAAACTAAGTTTGAACCCAAAGTTCTAGCCGGTGAAGCAGAAAAAAAGACCCCAGTCCGAGATCAATCACACCTTCATAAAAACGAGGTAGCCAAATTCCTTAAAATAGGGTCCATCCGGTAAGTAAAATACCCTGAATGGTTAGCAAACATAGTGGTAGTTCCTAAAAAAGGAAACAAACATAGAATGTGTGTAGATTACAAAGTTCTAAATAAAGCATGCCCCAAAGATTTTTTTCCTTTGCCTAATATCGATCGCATGATCGATGCCACGGCCAACCATGAGATCCTCAATTTTCTCGATGCTTATTCCGGGTACAACCAGATACAGATGAACCCGAATGATCAGGAAAAGACCTTGTTCATCACCAAATACGGAACCTACTGCTATAATATAATGCCATTTGGGTTAAAATATGCTGGTGCCACGTACCAACGCCTAGTAAACCGGATGTTCAAAGAACAAATAGGGACATTTATGGAAGTTTACATTGATGATATGTTAGTTAAGTACCTGCAAGCAGAGGACCGTTTGAAACATTTGCAGTAGACCATCGGTATCTTTAGGAAATATAACATGAAGATGAACCTGAAAAAATGTGTGTTCGGGGTCGGGTCAGGAAAATTTTTCGGATTCATGGTGTCCAACCGAAGAATCAAGATCAATCCCGATAAGATCAAAGATATCGAGGACATCACATCAGTTGACAATGTAAAGGCCGTGCAGAGGTTAACCGGGCGCATAGCCGCTCTGGGGCGATTTATCTCGAGGTCCTCCGATAAAAGCCTTCGATTTTTCTCGTTACTAAAGAAGAAAAATGACTTCACATGGACACCGGAGTGACAGTATGCCTTGGAAGTACTTAAACGTTACTTATCGAGGCCGCTACTGCTTCACACACCGAGGGTGGACGAACAACTATACTTATATTTGGCAATATCGGAGGTAGCGGTAAGTGAAGTCCTAGTCCGGGAAGAACAAGGTACGCAATTTCCAATTTATTACGTTAGCCGAACCTTAGGTGAAGCCGAAACTAGATATCCCCACCTAGAAAAGTTAGCGCTCGCTTTGATAAGTGCCTCTAGGAATCTAAAATCGTACTTCTAGTGTCACCCCGTATGTGTTGTAACAACTTATCCACTTCAAAATATTTTGCATAAAACCGAGCTTTCGGGACGGTTGGCCAAATGGGCCATAGGAATCAGCGAGTATGATAATGAATATCGACCCCGAACAACCATTAAGTCTCAAATTTTGGCGGACTTTATGGCTGACTTCACGTCGGCCCTAGTACCTGGGGTCGAACGAGAACTATTGACAAAATCGGGTACGTCTTCGGGAATCTGGACCCTCTTAACTGACGGTGCTTCGAACGCAAAAGGGTTCGGAATCGGCATCGTACTTAAACCGCCCACGGGTAACATGGTTAGACAATCTATTAGAACTATAAAATTGACTAACAATGAGGCCGAATATTAGGCCATAATTGCAGGTCTCGAACTAGCCAAAAGCTTGGGAGTGGAGGTGATCGAAGCCAAATGCGATTCCCTCCTCGTGGTGAATCAAGTGAACGGAACTTTCAAAGTTAGAGAAGAACGAATGCAAAGGTACCTAGATAAGTTGCAAGTAACTCTGCACCGATTCAAGGAATGGACTTTGCAACATGTGCCTCGAGATCAGAATAGTGAGGTCGATGCCCTTGCAAACTCAGGGTCATTAGTCGAGGACAACGAACTCAATTCGAAGCCCGTTGTACGACTCGTGAGGATAGTCGTCGAAGAAGGTCACACTGAGATAAACACCATAAGCTTGACATGGGATTGGAGAAATAAATACATAGAGTATTTGGAAATCGGAAAGCTTCCCTCAGATCTGAAAGAATCGAGGGCCCTGCGTGCGACGGCAGCACGATTCACCTTGTCCGAAGACGGAACCTTGTTTAGAAGAATGTTCGATGGTCCACTAGAGATATGTCTGGGGCTGGGAGACACCGAGTATGTTCTGAGGGAAGTTCACTAGGGTACTTGCGAAAATCATTCCGGTGCCGAATCATTGGTTCAAAAGGTAATTAGAGCCGGTTATTACTAGATCGACATGGAGAAAGATGCGAAAGAGTTTATTCGAAAATGTGACAAATGCCAAAGACATGCACCAATGATTCACCAACCCGAGGAGCTACTCCATTTGGTCTTGTCACCATAGTCGTTCATGAAGTGGGGAATGGACACCATTGGCCCTCTTCCATGGACACCAGGTAAAGCTCAATTTATTTTATTTATGACTAACTATTTTTCTAAGTGGGTTGAAGCTCAGGCCTTCAAGAAAGTTAGGAAGAAGGAAGTCATTGAATTCATTTGGGATCACATCATATATCGATTCGGGATACCATCCGAAATTGTGTGTGATAAATAGTTCATCGGCAGCAAAGTAACCAAATTTCTCGAGGATCACAAGATCAAATGAATCCTATCAACTAGGGCTGCTTATCGGGCAGATTGGACGGTTAATTACTCTTAACGGTTTGGCTTAACAGTTATCGGCTTTTAAATGTATTAATCCGCTAGCCACCCGATAATATATCGGGCAGAATGGTAACGGTTTAGCTCTTATCGGGCGGTTATTGGGCGGTTTATCGGCCTAATTCAATCTATATTGCGTTCATTAATTGTTTGTTGACCGTCTATCATACAAATTCAGAATAGAAAATTACACATTGAGTCCATACATACATGTCTGTTAACGCCTACATAAGAATGATGTAGTGTGTCATGTGTTGTAGAGGTGAAAAAAGTTGTGGCACAATACTATTGTTCTTCTATTAAACATAGACAGCATGCATTAGTTTTAAAAAAACAAAAGCAGAGGTGAACCATAGACAACAGCTTAAACAATCTTGTTGTAGGGTGGGAGAATAAGCTAAGCTAAGCCAAGCCAAGCCTGGGATCTTCTGATGCATAGTACGTAAGGGTTCTGATTATTTAGGAATAAGGCGTTAGAACTTAGAGATGGAGTACTGGAAGAAGTGGAAGGGTTTTTGATATTTAATATATATATATATATATATATATATATATATATATATATATATATATATATATATATATATATATATAACGGGTTAACGGATTATCTGTTAAGAAAATTGAATAATTCGCCCCCAAACCGATAAGCCGTTAATAAAAAAATTTCAATCCGTTCCCCGTCCGTTAAGCCGTTAACCCGATACAAATAAGCCATTAAGCTTCGATTTCGGTTCGGTTTTCGGTTTCGGTTCGGTTTTGAACACCCCTACTATCAACACCTTACCATCCCATCGGGAACGGGCAAGCCAAATCAACCAACAAAACCATCATTCAAAATCTTAAGAAGAGGCTAACCAATGCCAAAGGAAAGTGGAAGGAAATTCTACCCGAAGTTCTTTGGGCATACCGCACAACCTCGAAGTCCAGCACCGGTGCAACTCCATTCTCATTAGTTTATGGTGCCGAAGCTCTAATACCGGTCGAAGTTGGAGAGCCAAGTATCCGGTTCTGATATACAACAAAGGAATCAAATAATGAGGCCATGAATACGAGCCTGGAACTATTGGATGAAAGGCGTGAAACCGCCCTCGTTCGATTAGCCGCCCAAAAGTAACGAATCGAGAGATACTACAATCGAAGAACTAAACTTCGATATTTTAATATCGGGGACTTAGTGCTAAGGAAAGTCACCCTCAACACCCGAAATTCTAATGAAGAAAAATTGAGTCCGAATTAGGAAGGACCGTAACACATTCTTGAGATCACTGGAAAAGGGTCCTACAAGCTCGAAACGATGAATAAGGAACAACTACCAAACAATTGGAGCATATCTCACCTAAAACGGTACTACTGCTAAGGTACGCCCTTTTTCAGTTCCTTTTCTATTTCAAAATAACACATACAGGTGCTCGACAAGAAACAACGGTAGATTTTTTTAGCGAACGACACGAAGTCTTTAGGTCTGAAAGCACGTGTCGCATTTTTTTCCCTCATACCGATTTTTGTCCCAAATGAGTTTTTCTGGTGAGGTTTTTAACGAGGCGACGATGAATCGTGCTAACTTAGAATCAAGCCCGATTATGAATCGGCACCGAAGATCAATCCAACAATATTCAAGGTTCCTTTGCAATCAACCTCAAATACTGGGGGGTTACCCTCGGATATGCATTTATCTTTGAATATAAAACTCTATCTAGGAGACTACTTAATAAATGAAGGGTCTCGATAGATAGGATTTATTGTAAGGGCCAAACGGTCAAGACAAGTCGTGCACATGTAGATCGTTCGAACCCTGGCGTAAAACATGCACACATGTATGATTGTTTCGATCAAGAATAAAGAGACATACTATTATTGCAATCAACGTATGTTTTAAAAAAATTTCCTCTTTACACATCAAAGAGTTTCGTACTTCTGAAAATAACAAGCTCAAGGGCAACACATAACCAGAATACGAATGATCGCTCCCTCACTCGGGGACTGACGTCCGACTCAAATAGCCCAAGTCATCGGGCCTCGAGAGCAAAAGACCTAATAGGCAACGCCCCGATTTCTGAAGGTCACGACCACCCCACTCAGGGACTATGATCTCGGGTAAGCCCGGATAAAACGGGAAAATAACCCCAATGGGCAGCTCCCGAATAAAAAGGCTACGACTAACTTAACACGGTTCGGAGACGTCCGAAACCCGTAAGAAATTCTTTCACAACTGGTCTAAAGGTTACCCTCGGCAAAAATCTCAAAACTTTAGATGTTTTCGGGAAATAACTTTTGTAACATCGTCCATTAACGCCTTAACCCAGAAAGGCAAAGGTTTGTTCGAACCCTCGAACACAACGTTATTTCATGCTAAGGCATTTTTTACCTTTGTAAGTGTAAATGACAAAACAAAGGAAATATATGAGAGTTGAAAGGGAAAGAAAAGCCTTATATTCATATACAATAATTTTTTACAAAGGCCAAATCGGCCTAATACAAAAATTTACAACGCCCAAAAACAGCCTCAGAAAAAATGCAAAAGAAAAACAAAAAACCTAAAGTCCTAAGTGGATTGGTCGTCATCGGAGGTTGTATCTCTATCCTTAGGATCTTCCCCGTCTTCGGGTTCACTTGAGCTCTCGGAGTCTTCCTCAGGGAAGGCCAGCCATCGGGCCCTGGTTTCCTCTACTTAGACATTTTCAATTTCGGCCATAGTACAGAAGCCCTAGGCATTAACTCCCTCGAGAGCTGCCCTTCAAGCTTGCCATTTTGCATGATCCACCATGCCCTTGGCCTTGGCCTGAATGGCCTCAGCGTAGACCCTAAACTGGGCCACTTTAGCATCAGCATTTGTGTTGGCCACGCCCAACTCGGATCTAGCCATGGTCACCTCGGATCTGGCCACGATCACCTCAGATCTGGCCACTTCGAGATCGTTGGCCAAGATTGCCTTGTCAGAAATGACCAAATCCAACTGAAACTGACGCTCCTTGATCTTCTCGACCTGCACCGAGGCCTTCTCTTTTGCAGCTCGAAATTGGGTCTCGGCCAACTCTAATTGCGCTTGGACGGACTCATTTTTTTAGGCTAGGATGTCCATGTTCTTTATGAATTTTTCCGCCTCGGCCTGTATCGCATCTACCTGCGTCTGGAGCCGTCCGATTTGTTCGAGCCTCTGCCGAACCTGCAGATTTAGATCGTTAGTGGTTATCTCCAATTCATGTTCACTATCGTGGTTATCTCCCGAGCCGTCACTAAGTCGACCTGAAGCTTCTCACTAAGAGGCTTGTAGGTATCACTTTTCTCAGTGAGGTTCTGAACCTCAACCTCATGCTCCTCCCGGATTCGTAGGAAAGCCTCGTGATGCAACATCGAAGCCTGCAAACAAGGGAGAAGATGTTAGAATTATCTACAACTCCGAGTTTAAAAGAAATAATGAAAAAACCTTTGAAGTTACCTTATTCAGAGCATGTTGGGCCTAATTGAAAATACAAGCGGCTCCCACCGCGTTCACCGCGACTTGGTCTTCCTCAATCACCAAGGATCGAAGGTAGCTAGCAATCCCCACGGTAGGAGAGAAAATTCGGGCATTCGCCGGGATAGAAAGAACTATGTTCTGCCTACGGTCAGGATTAACACTTGGGGTCGGGAATCGGTCCACCAGTTTGGGCTCGATGAAGAATCGGTAGCGCCCGATAACGGTACTTTTTTCGGTACCGATAAACCACCAAACCCGGTGGCATCCTCCGAAGAAGCAAACTCAAACCCATCCAAAAAGCCATGGATATCGGTCGCCTCGTGAATACCTTCGTAAGAGCGACCTTCCAACATATTGGACTTATGGATCATAGCGTCCAAAATTTGAGAGGATCTGAAAATATCGATCACTACGAGCTCGTCCCTCGATACACCATCCGCTGCCCGAGAAGCCTCGCCCCCGGTCTCTCTCTCGGTCATCTCAGCTTGGGACGGAGTGGCCTCTTCCCCTTATGGTTCAGGAACTATGGCCAAAGCTCCCTCTTCGACCTCCGCCATATTAGAGGACTGTGGTATCGAAGTACCAGCCCGTACGCGGGACACTAATTTGGAGTTATCTTCCTTTTCTACTTCTTTGGGCTCGTCCCTTAATCGACTGATTAATTCCGAAGACATACCACCGGTGTTCCCCTTGAGCTTGCGGGACTTCCTCGCCGGTTTTTTCTTTTCCGAGCCCGGGGAACTCAGAGTCTCTTTTCTTTTCTTCTCTTTGGCCTGCTTCGGGGCAGTTGGAAGTACTTCTTCATCACCAGACGGGGGCCTCATTGCAACATCCATCCCGAGGCCTCCAAAATAAAAAGATGAGTAAGCTCGAAGAAAAACCTAAACGATCACCGTTCTAAGAAGGAAACTCACCATGGTTACGTGCCTCTCATCGACCCTTCAACAACTCCATTCAAGCACGCTCTGAGTACGACCTCTATAATACGAGGCCTTCGACCCATTTTCTAAGACCCGAAATTGGGTCCGGCATCTGGGCCACAACTGTAACGCCAGAAAATATCAATAAAAAAGAAATAAGAAGAAAAGCAACGAGATTAAAACCTTCTGAGCAAAGCGCTACTTACGTTTCATGTTTCATTTCTCGGAAAATGGCATGTATTCAGCAGGGATTAGATCTGAAGTCCTTACTCGAACAAATCGACCCATCCAACCTCGGTCCCGACCTTCATCTATGCTCGAGAACAGAGCCTTATTGGCTCGATGAGCAAGCTTGATCAACCCCCCTCGATAGAGTCGGGGACTATAGAGGCGCGCGAGGTGGTCGAGGGTAAAGGGTATCCCTCGATTTTGCTTACAAAAAATTGGCGGAGAATCACTATTCTCCAGAAAGAGGGGTGGATTTGGCCGAGGGTCACATCATACCTTTTACAAAAGTCAATAATGTTGGGATTTAAGGGACTCAATGTAAAGGGGTAAGTGTAAACACTTAAAACCCCTCCAACGAAGGTAGTGATCGATTCCTCGGGCGAAGGAACCACCACATGCTTATCGACCCAGTTGCATTCATGTTTAACCCTAGGGAGGAGTTTTTCGGTGATAGTAGATATGTACCTCGAGATCAGTACATATCGGCTCGCTACCAAAGAGGCCTTTTCCACCCTAAAATCAGTAACAGTCGGGCACCCTACCAGAACGAATTTCTCAGGGTGAGGTTCCGCCATAGCCTCACCACCGGCGGGCCGTGATGAAGAAGCAACTTCCTTTTGCGGTACGATTTTGGAAGTTTTCGCCATTTATGAGTAAAGGAAAAGAGAATTAGGATGATATGCAGTTTGATTAGAGTTCTAGAAATTTTGGTGCAAGAATTGTGGAGCAAAAGGATTTTTTTCCTGAAGAAGAAGCAAGAGTAGAAAGAGCTTTTTAATGTGAAAGTTTGAATACTTATAGCTTGGTGATGACGGTTCAGAACTGGTAGTGGCCGACCAACGACTGACAGGCATTTAATGCCTTGGTAATTGCACCGACGGGATGTTTTGTCACATAAGTCATAATCGGGCTCGTCGCTGACGTCATTACCCATTTCGGAAATTCATATCGTTTCTCGCCATCTTCTTTCCGAGAAACGAAAGGACTATCTGTATACGGTCAAAATCGAACCTGCCTTTCACGTGACTTATCGAGAGTAGAACATGACTGTGCAATGTTCAACCTCGTGTAATATCGAGCCATAATGCGAAGTTAGGTTGTCGAGTTCGTGACCCAGAGACCGATCAAGGTCGAGATCGAGCAAAATAGAGACCGATCAAGATCGAGATCGGCCAAGATCGAAGAAAGCTTATCGAGCCAAAAAATAGAAAGCCAAAATATCTGTAGTTAGGCGAGAATCTCGGCAGAAAGCCCGACGCATATCAAGGAGAGGCCAATTAATTAATCTATCATGGGATTCCTTGTTGTATTTAGAAATTATATTAAGAATAGGACTTTTCGGCTATATAAAGGGGGTCTGATCATTTGTAAGGGGGATATTCATTCATAGAATAAAAAAGCAATATACTGCATTTCTTCTGATTTTCAATATTCCGTCATTTTGTTCTACTATCAATTTACCCTCCATTTAGTTTGAGGGTGATCAAACTTGAGGGCCTAGGCTAATTGATTCATTCGGTTTGCATTCATTTCGTTTACAACCAATTTCGATACCAATATTTATATTTTCTCTATTTGTACCAAGCTATATATCACGTATTCTTAAAACCACGTACAAATTCAATTGTTATCCATTTTTCGGGTAAACAACTTCCTATAGCTACCATATACATAATTACTTCCTATAGCTACTATTCAGTTGTTACGGTAGTGTATTTGATGTATCCGCGCTGTTATCAGCAAAAAGTGCCTAAAATCAGGGTAATCTAGTTGTACGCGCATGTATTCACATGTATCCGCGCCTAAGTTGCTCCGACATGGCAGTTTAGGTGCCGCACCCGTGTCGACACGACACTAGTATGTGTGTGGGTATGGGATCCATACCGGATCTGTTCAAATAATTTTGGGTACTTTGACCACGACGGACAGAAAAATTTGAGATGAGATACAATTTGATTACCGAAATCAGAACTAAAACCAAGATAAATTTGAAGAAAATAGCATATCTTATCTAGGAAATCAATCTTTTACTTATGTACAACTTGAGAATAAAAAGAAAATCCACACTTTACAAGTTATACGTAAGTATTCCACAAAATTTCTCATAAATTAGAGAGATTTATATATTTTTTTAAATTATTTTTAGCAGGATCTCCGCACCCATATTCGTACTAGGATTCGTATCCCCGAATCTTAAAATTACATATTGAAAGATCCGACCTCTAGATCTGCATCCGTGTCGGACACCCATACCCGTGTCCGAGCAACTTAGATTCGTGTTGCGCCTAAAATCAGGGCAGTCAAATTGTACGCCCATGTATTCACGTATATTCGCGCCATGTATTCATGAATACAGTAACGACAATCACCTTAAAATAGATATGTCCAGCTGTCTAATAACGAAAATAATATCAATTAGCGTGATACACTCCTAATATAACTCAACAAAATCAATTCTAACATGCCTCATTATCAACCCAATAATTATAATTATTTTTCAATTGTATATAGGTGTTGTATTTAACTTTTGTATTTAGTGTGTTTCAATATTTAGTCTTCTACTGTTGCATTCATTAGATTCAATGTTTGTATTTACCGTATTCGTTATTTTATATTTAGTGTATTCAAATGTATTTGTATTAACAGTATTTTAGTTATTCCTAATACATGTTATTACTATTGTATTCAGTATATTTCATTGGTTGTATTCACTGTATTTCTATTTGAATTCAGTGTATTTTTTTTTTTACTGTATTTCGCTATATTCTACTCTATTTTAATGTTTGTATTATGTGTATTTCAATGTTTATATCCGGTATTCATGCATGAATACATGTATTTATACAAATCTTCAAAATACATACATACATGCAAAGAATAATGTATTTATACAAACATACAATGTATTTGAGTGAATTTATATATAATACAATGTATTTGTATCATTGTATGTGACTAAACAGCAAAGAAGAGAAGAAAGTTCGCCGGAGATGGCATTTTCCGGTCATGTAAAATATTGTATACATTGTATTAAAATAAAAAATGGAGACGAACAAAAACACCGGCCCTTGAATCTTCTCCGGCGTAAAAAATATTATAGTATCCGTGTAGAGGAATCCATTGCAATATCCAGCGTAGAAGAAAGCCGCAGTCTCTTTCTTTCTAATATTGCAGTACAAATTCATTGCAAATATCCGGCGTAGAAACTAAGCAGTATAAATCTATTACAATATCTGGCGTAGAAACGAGTCCAATAATGTTTTGATTCAACTTTTCAAGAGTCGATGCTCTCTGATAAACCTCAAACACCGTGAACGCTCTTTTTGACCATTTTGTGTTAATCATGTTCTTGTTTTAATTAGTTTGAGCAAAATTAAGATCTGGCAATCATGTTCAGCGATTCCAATATTCGGCCAGATGAGAAGATTGTGTTCGAAGAGAGAGAAGGAAGAGAGATTGAAGAAAAAATTTGCTAAGATTTTAAGAGAGAATCGTGTGTTAACTGAAAGAAAGCGAACTAAATAAAATGTGATGATAATGTGGTTGTTAATACGCTATTAATCAGACTATATGTACTAAAATTCATCCATGGCTAGTTCCTCTGGGCAAGCTGCAATTTGAGGTGTGACAATTATTTATATTAAAGAGATTTGCATAAAAGTACAGCCTAACACAAGCACCTACGTAGCTATATTTAATTTTTAAGTTTATAGCCGTAGTTTATACACCCGGTACACAGTGCTGGGCACAGGTGAATGTTGTTAGACGTGCACCTTCACAGAGGCGCGGAATCAGGTTTTTAATACCATGAATACATCACGATACTTGTCATAATATCAAGATAATATCAAGTGACATATATATTTTTAGTGTTTTATAACATATTAATAATTTTGCACATTATTCAACGAGATAAACTATAATCTTGCCGATATAAATCTGTGTTTGTCATTAATATTATCAATTATAATCTGACAATCATTGCATAATGTTTATCTTTAATCATGTTCAGGTTTTACCATAAAATTCAAAATAAAAAGGGAAAGCAGAATACTAATGAAAATTTAATACTGTAAAAATTGAAACTTTGCAAATTTTTATAGCTAAAAGAAGAATATTGAAAATATCAAAAAGCTCTTAGAGCATATGACGAGTTCTTTATATGTGAATTGCTTATCCAAAAAAAGAAAAAGTATATTTTATCCTAAAAATTTGAAAAAGAATTTCAATAATTTGATTGAAATTCAAATATGTTTAAGCAATAATTAAACAAGTCTCGTCACGGACTTAGATCTTATCATCACATAAATTATTTATAATAAAACCAATTTATAATAGTTCAAGATAAGATAAATCTCGATGGAAGTAATAAGTAGTTTAATATCTGACTCCTTAAGTTGTTGTTTACCCGAAGACTTGGAGAAGGGGATAAAATAGGAAAGAATGATAAGAAGGAAAAAAAGTAGAATTAGAACAAGCAAAAGAGCTACGAAGTACAAATTAAATACGTACACTTGTGACGTAACATGTCAAAGTCGCATCAAAATAATTTACTATTTATCAGTTTTTGTCTGTAGTGAATATGATAAAGGGGAGCATCAAAGCAAACTGACAACTACAAGAAAACATTTAGTAAAAATCAAAAGATTAATGGAGCTGGGGCAGTTTGCGATCAATCACTGTTATATGGAAATCAACAATTAGGTGGCTGATACTTTGGCTAACTTAGGAGTACTAAACAAGTTCAAAACTATCTTCAATACGGCTATATCCACGCCATCTCAGGTTAAAGCCGCAATGAAGATGGACCGAATGAACATGCCTACCACAAGTTCATTATTAATGACTTATTATTATGTAAATATCCTTCTCAATGAAACTGTTTGAAATATTTTTTGAAAGTTAATTAAGCAAATGCATTAAAAGGAAAGTAAACAAATATTAGCTAAAAGATGCATAAACTAAAGAAATCTCTACATTCTAAGCTAAAATATGTTTAACAAGTTTGTGATAAAAGGACTAACACTTCCCTGAAAGAAACTACATTGTTGATCCGTGCAACTATTAAAATGACTGAATAAGTAAAATTAATTACTAGTGGCTGTCACTGGAACCAATCAGAACTGCAGATCGCACAAGTAAAGCTTAAAAACAGAATAACAACAATATACCCGGTGAAGTCCTAGAAGTGAAATCTGGAGAGGGTAGTGTGTTCGCAGATCTTACCCCTACCTCGTGGAGGTAGAGAAAGCTTAAAATAGACTGCGCTATTTAATGACTAGGACTCGTGTAGGAGGAGCTTTGAAGCATAATGGAACATGATTAAAAAGGAATGTTACAACATTTAGTATGGTGATAATTAACTCTTACCTATGGGGAAAAACCTAAGGATGGATTCAATGAGTAATTCAAAGAGCAATCATAGAAAGAGCACGCAAGCTTTCCTCGTCTGTTTCCCAGAACTGTGAATGTCTTGAACGTGTAAACCTCTCATACACAAGCCGAACACCTCTTTCCCATCGACGAGCAGATTGAGAATTGACGGTGATTTGGCTCATTTGGAAGAAAAAAAGCCTAAAAGAATGGACCAAATTGGAGTAAATTTGGTGAGGAGTTTTGAAACTACAAGTTGCTAGTCTTATCAGAAAAGGGAATAACAAGCTTACTATTAAAGGAGTATTTATAGAACTCTGAGAAGATACCATCAGATTCAGCTTTACAACAATCAATAAATGCAAACCCATGAATTGTTAGTTTATTCTGATGGTTTGGTATCTTTATTCTTGTGCAGCAAATGGATGGATATTATGTAAGTGAGAAGAAGGATTTTGGAGTGGCTTTGGAGATAACAATAAATAGATACCAAAATAAATAGATACAATACATATTTTAGTGGATGAGAAGTCAAAATCATGACAACTTCTTCGTATTCCTCATAGTACTAGTAATTGGTCCTCGGAAATTAAACACTAAGGGATCGTTTGGGTCGGACACAATACTTAAACAGAGGTGGTATGCACCAAAAGTCACAATCTAGCTAAACTTTTATTGTCCCAGTAACACTAGAAGAATAAATGGTGATTGGAGACCACAAATATCTCATCCATTTAAATGCTTTGACTGGTGAAAATACAGTATATTTGTTGAGTAAATATAATTCCACATCATGTGAGAACTTTAGATTAGGACAAATGTTGCATGTGAGAACTTTAGATTAGGACAAATGTTGGGGCCTAGGTTTAGTCGAGGAAAATATCCTAGAGATTCAAAATAAAAAAATCAAGTGATAAAAAATCTTACCTATTTCATCGGCACGATAAGGTAAAATGATGGGACATGAAGGTGTTTTTTATGATTCCTATTCCTACTCATTCTTGATGTAAATGGAATTTTCATGAATTCTACTAGCATCCAATAATTTCCTTTTAAGAGACTCAAAATTGACAAATGGTCTAAACAATCTCGAAAAATATTAGTAATAATTTGGTAATGAGTAAGAGAGAAAAAAGACTGAAACTTGCAAGCCTAAAGGGATAGAAGGTTGCATAATGGAAACTCTCACTTATATATAGCTAGCTCCAAGCAGCTAATTATCTTTTCATTCTTTTTTTTAAAAAAAAAAACTATTAGAGAAAGGGGGAAGACAAAGGGGAAGGAGTATTACACAGGTGGCACTCATTGGCAGCTCCGCAAGCAGCGATACTTTCAACATACTACAAAACGCTTAGGAACATTAAAGTGTCAATCAATTTAATCTTCATTTTAGAACGTTAGATCAATCTTTTAGAATGTTCCATCAATCCAATCAAAATTACATAACCGAGATGCAAAACTTCTGCGCGCATGGCCACATTTGGCTAATACCTTTTTTATTTTGGCGGAAAAAAGGATGAAATCACAAAGTAACTCACGATCACGGAGTTGCAAACTCGGCAGTATTACAGAGCAAGTACTGGTGACAGTGAGAATCACTAGAACTCTAACGCCCTCGAAGCTGTGGCCTCAAAATTTGGGCTAGATTTTCATCGCAAATGTATTTATGCCACTTACAATGAGAAAATTAGGATGACTTACAGTTCTGGACTTGGATGGCATTGAGAAGATATACACTAATTGGCCAAGGACAATTGAGGCAGTCTTCGTCATAAGAAAGCATAATCTACAATGAGGTCACCAGTTGATGGATCGAAAGATGTTTTAATTTCTGCTGAGTGACAATCACTGGTTGTAGTGGTAGATCTATGGCTCCCCACGGCCACGGGCTCCTTCAGAAGTTTTACCCCTTGCTTCCAGTATCTTTGTTCTGAATCAGACAGAAGTTCATTAAGCTAATGCAACTTCACGTCAAGGATAAAGGGGTAACGTAATATTTTGTGAAAAGAAAACAGGACGCAAGTATTTGGCACTCCAAGCAAAATCCGACATGTCAAGCAATTTTCGTCTAGACTGACTTAAAGACATACCTGGTCCTGTAGACGAGACAATGGACTCTTCTGTATCCATCACCCAGTCAATCCAAAGAACAAATCCGTGACATTTTCCACGCGCAATAAATTCTACCTGCAACACCTTGGTTTCGTGAGCTAATGTCGCAAACTGCCTTTATTGTGAACAAAAATAGATCCTGCAGAATCTTGCTAGTAGCCATGTAAGACCTGATACCTGAGCTTTTCCAGAAGACAGGCTCATCGGTTTCAAGAAATTGAATTCCATGATAGTAACTATGTCACTCAGTTTCTGCAATATTCAATCTTAATTGTATTAACAAACAGATTTAGATTGTGTTGTAGATAGTCTCATTTGGAGCATTCTTCTTCATCAGAAATGATGTAAACTACCTTACTCTCCCCACATTGCCAGATTGAAAAAGGCAGAGTAGGATTCTCTTGTCCAGCAGGTAAACCTCCACATGCCCCTAATGTGGAATTGACAGCTGAATGATCAAAACCTTCAATATCTTGCAGGCACCTATGACTTCTCCAAAGGTCCTGCAAGAACAATTTAACATGTCATTCACATGATATTAAATCTTCACATGGTTAAAGCATTGAAGCTTACAGGAAGAGACATCGCACAAGCCTTTAACAATCCTTTGCAAGGGATAATTATCGCATCTTCTGATAGGATTGAATCCAATAAACTTCTTTGCTTCCTACAAACAATATCAAGATCAGCACAGATACTTATAAGTAAATCCCGTGAAAAAAGTTCCACACTTCTTATAGGTATTCTAACAACCCCCACCCCCACCAAAAAAATAGGAGAAGAAAGAGCAGTATAATTGAAGAATTGGAACAAAATTACCACAAAAAAAAAAAGAAGCAGATATGCCATCGAGTGTAATGATAATAGGTCACACCTGCATTGCTGTCGTGGTCGTTTCTAATTTTCAGTATCTCCAACTCTGGAGATTGTTTTGCGAAATGGTAACCGCTCCATAAATGTAGAGCTCAGTATGATATGAATATTTTTATTCCTTGATACAGTAAACCCCATACCCTCCCCAAAACCCCGTAGCCAGTCCAATATCACTGTACTCCCTTGGTGATTCGAATCCCCAACCTTATGGTTGGAAGTAAAGGTTATTTACCACTAGGCTTTCACTCCCTTGCCAGCTCAGAATAATTTTAAATTATAGAATTATCTCATAAAGACTTTTAACAAACGAACTAATGCTCGTTTAGTAGTAACTGATAATATGGTTAGGTAGTTCTTTTGTGTTGATTGTGATTCCCACATGGCTTGCAGGAAAACGTGCTGTGCCTATGCATTCTGATTAAATTCAGGTGATTGATATAGGAAAATATGGAGTATTGTTCCTCATATTATTAGGCATAAGGTGGGTGATGTACAATAGTACAGTGCTGAAGCCGGAAGGGATGCAGAATGCAGAAAAAAAAAACTGAAGGACAGTTCCAGCATGTTCTTCTGGGCCATTTGGGGATAGATACAAACAATAGCTCCTTTGAAGGAAAGAAGTCAACTAGACACAGGTAAAGCATACTTCCCTCAATCTAATGTCTGGTGTAATCTAGAACTTGTAACGGATACAGGTGGCATCGTTGAATTTATAAGCTCCCTGCATAGTAGCTCAGTGAGACACTAGCTAAGGTTTTCTTTTTCACTAGCTAAGATTTCATTACATATTACGAATCATATATGTTATCAAAATTCTACAGTGCTAATGATATCACTCTTTTTCTGTGACACAAGACATAACTGCTGATCAGCACTGTTAAGAGATTATCAAAACAGAAGAGCTGGGCAAAATCACTAACAAAAGCAAATGCAAGAAAGAAGTAACAAGTATTAATCTACAGAGATAAAACTCCAAGATTGTTGTCAAAAACATAACATAAATTATTCAGCATTCACCGAATCATTTCAGTCATAATGTCAACCCAGTGAACTAGAATCAAAAGAACGAGTTACATCATTTACCAAAACCGCAGATTTTGCCATGGGAGCACACTGTTGTTTCCATAATAGAAAGGTTCTCCAACTATCATGTCAATCTACAAAGAAATAACAAATCATCAGCATTTGAAAGAAAATGGTATAGCTTTAGGCAGGCTAAGTTATATATTTGAGATATCGTGCAATATATGGTTGAAGAGACAACAAGAAGCAATCTTTTGCTCGAGGTTCAAGAGAAAAGATGTTAAATTTGGATTTTCTACCTTTCTCCGACTACTTTGAGAGGTCAACAGTTCACTCATCTTCTGGACTTCTACGTGATCCTTTAAATAACCATTTGAAGTCGCAACAGCTTGCAAATATTGCGCACCTTTCTCTTGAAATCCTGGAAACAGTGATAGCACATGAGACCCTTTTGCGAGATGGGCGAGAGCAACAGCCAAAAATAGGCTATCATCCACAACAACACACAGGGAGGGCAATTTCTGCTTCATCTGTAAGGAAGAAAGAAGCAAGATTAACTCTAACTGACAATTTGAAGTAAATAAAATTAGTAAACTAAACAAGCAGTTAGTTCCATGTAAAAGATAATAACATGCATGATCTTACAAAATAAGCACATATGATCAGTGATCTAGCTGACTTTGTTTTTCAGTATAACAGTTAATGCAGGAAGCAAAATGAAAAATGAAAAGATAGAAAAATAACAAGAAAAAGATTAACAGTAAACTTTTTTCATCAGATATTTTTTTTTGGTGAAGTAAGATAATTTTATTAAATGGCATCAAGAAGATGCATAGCAAAAATATACAACAAAAGTGTAGCTGCTCATATACAAAAACTTACTGAATAACTAAGGAGCAGACACAATCCAAAAAAGATTCAAAGCAAGTTACAAGGGCCTGGTTGAACCAAGTAAATAGATTGATTAGACAAGTTGCTTTAAGAGAGTGATTAGGAGTTGAAATCCCATCAAAACATCTGCGATTTCTCTCTTTCCAAATGCACCAAAATATAGTAGCAGGCACCATTTGCCAAGTTTTTTTTATGGAATTCCCAACTCTCCATGAGCACCAGCTCTCATAAGCATCCTTGATACTGTAAGGCATGACCCAGGCAAGTCTAAAAACTGATAAAAACATGTTCCTTATGTCAGCTGCTACTGTGCACTGAAGAAACAAATGTCTCACACTCTCATATTCCTCCTGGCACATAAAAAATCTGTTCACTGTAGGAATACTTCTTCTACTGAGGTTGTCTTGAGTAAGGCAGGCTTCCTACAGGCTTGTCCAGATAAAACCAATTACTTTTATAGGGAGCTTGGTTCTCCATATAAGCTTCCATTGCCATTTGTCAATCAGCTCTTTATTGGAGCAAAGATTGTCATATCCTCTTTTGACAGTATAGGTTCTATCTTTGGAATCTCCCCATTCCAGCTTGTCCTTCACCTGAGGGTTGACCTTAAAATCTGATAATTTTGAAAGCAATCTCAGCAGGTCATTTAGTTCCCAGTCATGGATATCTCTTCTGAACTGCAGTGCCCATGAGTTATCTTGCCAATAGTGCCCAATAGTGGAATCCTTGTTGCTGGCCAATACAAATAGACTTGGGTGTTCGTCTTTCAGAATCTCTGACCCTAACCATCTATCTTTCCAGAAAGAAATATGAGTTCCGTTCCCAAGCTTGAGTGATGACTTGAGTTGAAAGTCACCCCATAACTTTGAAATGTGTTTCCATGGCCCAGAACCATGTGGCAGTCTACTCTGTCTAGTACACCAGTTGTTAGCCACCTCATATTTTGCTCGGTCGTGCCTTACAGCATAAGGAGGGGGAACAAGATCATACTCATGAAGTAAAGAATCACCACACCAGCAACTAGGCATTCACAGTTTAAAGAAAGTGAGGGAGAAGGGA
Organism: Nicotiana tabacum; assembly: GCF_000715075.1. NCBI lineage: Eukaryota > Viridiplantae > Streptophyta > Magnoliopsida > Solanales > Solanaceae > Nicotiana > Nicotiana tabacum. The sequence continues at coordinate 21,303,192 of NC_134101.1, read as the reverse complement.
ACTGGGAACAGGGAACTGAGAAACTACCAGTAAGCAGGCAACATCTGAACGCATATTGGCTTCGGTTCATCAAAAGCAAACAAAGGTACAGTCAACCAGCATGGATTGCAAACATCCGAACAGGTTTCCATTTTCAGTGTCCAGGTTAAGGTCCACAGCGTCCAATTCTAAAGAACTATACTTAATGAATGTACATGTACAAACATTCTTTTGGTAGGTGGTCCCAAGGGATAAATGTGCTAACTTACTGCATTTTTAATAGCATTTAGAATGGAGCATCTCCAACTGACGTCACTGTATAATGCAATTTTTTCTGGTGGCAAAGTGATTTGGTACTTCTGAGTACTGAGCTCACTTCGTCCAAGTTTCAGGTTCTGGGACAAAGTCTTCATTTCATATGAGATGCTAGTATCAGTGTGAACAGCCAGCAGATTAACTTCTTCATCCTTCAATAAAGACAAACCTTTCTTTGGGATGAACCAAACACACTGTTTCCAATGGTCACACCAGTTCTGACAACCTATAGTGCATGCAGATAAAAGCACAAATAAGGAGTTATTTTGACTGTGATATTTTTTTTTTGAGATGGTATTTTGACTGTGATATTAGAGAGCTTGTTACTCAACTTTCCATTTATAAGCATGTAAAAGATACCAACAGCAAATATAATGTGAAAGAATACTCCTTGGTTATATAAACAGCTTTTTAAAGAAAAGCATTAACCAGGAAATGAAGTAGGGAACTCTATACAACAATGTTGAAAGAACATCTCCACCTGGCTTTTTCTTTTGAGGTTAGGCAACGGGAGATATTTTAAAGAACCATTATAAAGTTTCATAAAGCCCTTCTCCAACTGTCTGTCACCCCAGGTAGCACACTTAACATGAATTTTGCCCTCGTGGTAAAAAGAAGGAAAAATGCAGAGATACTCTACTCACGGCTGATGGACAAATTTAGTCCTTCCACACAAGATGGGCAACTTATCCATTTTGGTGCAGTGGAGTAGAAGACAGTGCCTGTTTCATCAAGCTGGAGCAACCACCTAAAAAAAACCAACTCATAGTAATGTTTTCCACATAAGAATGTCAGAGCACACAATAACTTCAGCACCAAAATAATTACCATGAGATTATAGCATGAATAGTGCCAGTATCAGTAGCTTTTACACTCATTTCTGTTTCGCGATGACTCTCTGGCCTTCTCCAAAAGTCAAAATCAAATACTTTGAAGGGTTCTGATAGCTGTAGAAATAGAAGTGAGTGATATTTCAGAAGTTGTCAGTATAGAAACATCTTTTACTCTGAAGTACTTTACCAGTTTGATGTCTTTTAATGCATCACAATGCATGGAAAATTGTTGGCGTTTGACACATAAAGCTGTATCCATTTCGTCTGGAACAAGACGAATTTCATCTAGTACTCCTTTTTCATTGTTAAACAAATCGTGCAGCTTCCACAAATCTGAGCTTTCTACCATCTGAAAGGCAATGTGGGGAAAAAATAACTGATTTACAACCACAAGAACCCAGGGGTGGGAACATACCCTATTAATTTTAGCCCATCACAACCAAGAAATATTTGTTTTTTGATAAGTCATTAAGTCCATCACAACCAAGTAATATGATGGCACACAAGCTATTACTCACTAGCTAAGTTTAATAAATATAAAGGGAATATCCAATTTACAGATCTGAAATGAGCTTTAGTAACTATATTCATGATGATTTTATCCAAATTTTACTAAGAAGCACTTGCAACTGCATCCGTATTTAAGTTGATACAAACATAGTAAACCCAGCCTGACAATCAGGACATACAAGTATAAGAAGCAAGCTAAACTTATAACCTGACAATAGTAACACCATGTGATGCAGAGCTAGACCTAAAAATGAGTAAATCAAAGCTAACTATAAGCAGTAAACTAAACTTACAATCTGCAAAAGAATACTTAAACATAATAGCCTTGGTCAAACACCTGACCATATATCGTTGCTCGGTAAGGCACTGTTTTTGGATTGTCTGACAGTAGGTTGTCATGAGCATGCTGCAGAGTTGGAATTAACCCTTCTCCCAAAAGCTCAGAGTCGAGTATTTCACTAACCTGAATCAAAGGGTAAACAAATATCAAACACTCATGCAACGATGGCATACCCTTGGTTAACAATCAACCATTCAACCTATTTAAAACATAAAAAGCAATAAGCACTGGTCCAAAAAAACTTAAAGTAGGCGTCATGTTAAATAATGTTACATTACATCAACAAGATCAAAAAAGGATTGAAAATTGTTAAAATATTTAAACAGTAGATTATACGTGAAATTCTTCAAGTAAAATTGCACTGAATACATAATAATCTTTCTGATACCCAATTAGATGTTCTTGCAATGTATCCTGATTAGTTTATCAATCATAAGTACATGTTCAGCGGAAGTATGCCGATACTCTGAATCTTGTATATTATAAAATTAAAAAAGGCTAGTGTACTCACAAGCACATCTGCCCGTGAAGGCATGTCCACACCAACTTTTAATTCATCTGACCTCTTGTTAAGGATGCGGATTTTTCTCTGCATACCATTGGCATGCAAAACCTTCCGCATCAATTTTACCATTGGAAGATATGACTCACACGCGGTAACTATCCCCTTAGAACCTGAGCTCTCCACTGAATCTCCATGACCCATTGCTCGGGCTGCCATCATAGATAATAAACCAGTTCCCGCTCTGCAATTTGCATTATGAAGCAGAACCAAAGATATAAATATGTTGACTACCGAGCAACAAACCATACATCCACCTGTGGCAACTCTTAAGACCTCCCCAATTGTGGCAAAATTTTGTCAACACTAAGTCATAATCTATATAGACCAAGCTTTTCTCACCTTTTTTTCCTTATTTTCAGTTGGTGACTTTTACTTTATATATTATTGAGGTATATATTATCTTTCATCTATTATCATCACAAACCAATTTTTTTTAGCGTTTCGCCTTTCAATTGTTGCTTATTTCCGAAGAAGCTGAAATGGCAAAAAGCTTAAAACAGACCCTCCGTTTAGGTCTTGGATTTTCTGCTGATCCTATTCTTATAAATTAAAGGGGTTGGCTTTTTAGTAAAGCTAAATTATTTAGCAAAAACATTTCCCAAAACCATTTTTGGCCCGAGCCAAACACGCCCTTAAATAAACACATTATCAGGAAAATATAGTGAATACCCAATATCAAGAACATGGCACGGCTTGGTTATGGTCTTATCAATGGCTTCCCTGTAAGCTTTATTCCTACGAGTATCATTCAGCATGTCAAGGTACGAAGTATTTGCAAGAAGCTGCTTTGTATTACTATTTCCTGAAGCCTCGTCTTCTTCAATGATGACCCATTCGGAGTTTCCGGTAAGCGGGTCGACTTTGAGCTGGAACATTCGTGACCCGGAACTCATGCTTCGGACTGTGAACGCCTTTGAGCGAGATTTTGGAATGTTGTTAAAGGAAGGGAAAAATAATTTGGGGTTTAGGGTTTTAGGAAATAGGCACTGCATAGGTGTATGGAGTATTATGAAGAAATATTTGGTCTGATGGTGTATTTCATTTCTCCAGCAATTTTATTTACATGGCCAGTTTACATTCCTTACTTTTCCGAATTAGATTTTAAAAAAACCAAAATAGTCCCCAAGTTTCGTGATTAATTTAAAATTGTCCCTTAAATATAAGTAGAGTGTAGTCTCCAAATATTATTTAATCTAGAGGCAGACTTCTTTTATTTACATTCCTATCTTAAAATGATTCGACGCTAAAATACCATAATTTTAAACAAATGACCACTTATTCTTCTTTCTTAATCTATATTATTATAAAAGCACGAATGTTAAAACGTTAAATATTGAATGACTAAAATATCCCTAAAATATTGATAGACTTTTATACCCTTTGAAAAAAAATTAAGCTCCATTCTATGTTGGATAAAATTGTAATCTCTATTAGTATTTTAATACTATATGAACTAATATTTAAGATTTTCAAGTTGACTAAGAATTCGTCATTTCAGTCTCCTACCAAAACTTTATTTTTGAGTTTTCAATAATAAATACTTAACATACTTTAGAAAAACTATTATCATTAAGTTTTCTGTCTTATTTCAACTAAGTTACTTATTGATGGGAGAGATATCTCATGTTCCGTTTAGAATTTAAGGTGACGTGGTGCACTAACTCTATTTGAATTGCAATTGGAAAATATTTTATTTGCTTCGGTTTGTAGTGACATCATAACTCTTCCATCTTGGAAGTTTGAATCAACTTTGGGACAACCTATTGTAACTTGATTCCTAGTCAAAACGTTAAGTGCTCCAATATTTCTATAAAGAGACTCTTTTTACGGATTACAAGCCATGAAATTTAAGTGCCTGATTTTTTGAATTGAGAATGATAATCAACTGTGGAAGATCAACAAATCCTAGGAGATAAACTTCATATATTTTTTAAACCTACAACCATATTCTTATAGCATCAGAAGAAGTTGTTGATGGTTTTATTCGCAACGCCCAGTACGAAAATTTTTACTTCGTTGTTTCATAACGGTTTTATGTGTTCTAATCAAATATTATTAAAAATCAAAATAAATATTATTTCCCCTACATCTCTTTTTTCTTTTTGTCTTTTGGTTGTTGCTTATTTGCTTTATATATGTGCGTCACGATTAATCGTTCAAAATAAATTTCTGAAAAAATCTGGTTGAGAAGTACTTTCACATGCCCAATCAAGATTTATATTTGGAATGTTCCAATTTTATCTTTGTTCGTGCAATTTTATTATTTATCATACCAGTCTATTACTTTTTTGGTTTAAATCCTTGTATTAATTTTTATAAGATGAAGACAAAACATAATACCGCTTTAGGTACATATTGTTGAGGTTTTTTGTTTTTAAGATGAAATAGTCTTAAAATGAGGGTGAATGAGAAATGGAGGAAAAATAAAATTTTTGAGTAAAATTTTAAGTTTTCCCCTCTTAACAATGAGACATTGTCCCATATTGGAAGAGGAAAAGATTTTTGGTGGGTATATATATAATTGCCCTTCTTGTAGCTCTTAAAGAGTCAAGAAGAAAGCAAGCCTCGCGCCGTCGTCGTCGTCGCTCGCTCGGCTCGGCTTCGGCTACGGCTACGGCTACGGATTTGATTGATTGATTTTTTGGACCAAATTTATTTGTTAATAGTAAATATTAACGTAAGATTATCCGCATTTATAACGGATATTTTTCAATCCGTGTATTGACCACAAGGCAGCCGCCTAATACTCTTCCCACCATGAATGTGCTTGCTCCACAAACAAGCTAATGCTTGCTCCACCATGGAGGGTGGACGATTGTTCTTCTTCAATACAGACTGCTATATATATGTGCAGCAGCTGTTGAAGAAAGACACACACAATACACAAGACACAAAACTGAAATCGCTCAACAGATTTGGCTATACATTGCACTCCATCCTCTCAGCATTTCCATACGATTTTCTGAGTTTCTACTCCTTCGTTCTGCATTGTTTTAACTTCAAACAAAGCAACTGTAAGTGTGATTTTCTACCGAACTTTGTGTTCGCTGAAACACTGGGGTTTGAAGTACCGCTACACCAGTGTGTGATTCGTTCTATCCTGGGAGAAAATAATCCATTACCTTGGGTACTAGGAGGGGATTAAATTCCTTAAGGAAATACTGTGAATTCAGTGGGCTCGAATTAATTACTGTTTCATTACGATAACTTATATTTTGCAGAATTATTATTTACAAATACAGCAATATTGGCGGCAATAACAATCTTAAGGAATTTAATATTTATTTCTGTATTTATGTTATTCTTCTTATTCTGCAAACTAAAACCTTTGTGGTTTTGTGTACTCTCGTTTTGGAGAGTAAAAGCCTTCGTGGCATTTTGTTGGAGATTAAAATCTACGTGATTTTTACTCCAGTTTGAAAACGTTTATTAAACGTTTGTTTGTGTCATTCTTTTACAGAAAAAATGATGACTGAAAGCGAAAATCAAGCTGTTCCGATGGTGACTGCCAACGCATCGACAAGCCAAACACCGGAGTTGGCACCGGCAGAAAAACCCGAAAAAATTTTCGGGATTGATTTCAAGCGCTGGCAGCAGAAGATGTTCTTCTATTTAACTACGTTATGTCTACAGAAGTTCATCAAGGAAGATGTTCCTGATCTGCCAGATAAAACTCCAGAGAATGAATGCTTTATCGTGATTGAAGCGTGGAAGCATTCTAATTTTTTATGCAAGAATTATATTCTTAGCGAACTAGATGATAATCTGTATAATGTATACAGTGGCGTGGAGACGTCAAAAGAATTGTGGAATGCGCTTGAAAAGAAATATAAAACTGAAGATGCCGGGATAAAGAAATTCGTTGCCGCAAAATTTTTGGACTACAAAATAGTAGATAGCAAGTCTGTTATTACCCAAGTCCGGTAATTGCAAGTGATTATTCATGATCTACTTGCTGAAGGTCTTGTCATCAATAAAGCATTCCAAGTAGCAGCAATGATTGAGAAGTTGCCTCCGTTGTGGAAGGACTTCAAAAATTATTTGAAACACAAACGAAAGGAAATGTCCCTTGAAGATCTCATTGTTCGGTTGAGAATCGAAGAGGACAATAAAGCTGCTGAAAGGAGAGGCCGTAGAAATTCAACAATAATGGGAGCAAATATTATTGAAGATAACAAAAAGAGGAAGAAGGCTTCTGGTCCGAAATACAACCCAAGCAAGAAGGGGTTCAGTGGAAACTGCTACAACTGTGAGAAAAACGGACACAAATCTATGGAGTGTCGTGCTCCGAAGAAAAACAAGAAAAGGGGTCAAGCAAACATGGTAGTAAAGCATAATGATGTTGATAACTTGTGTGCCATGCTTTCTGAATGTAACTTGGTGGGAAATCCTAAACTGTGGTGGTTTGATTTAGGAGCCACTCGCCATGTTTGTGCAGTTAGAGAAACTTTTGCTACTTATGCTCCTGCTGGACCCGGAGAGACAGTTTATATGGGAAATGCTTCAACAGCAAAAGTTGAAGGATATGGGAAGATATTTCTGAAAATGACTTCTGGCAAGGTCATGACTTTGAACAATGTCCTTCATGTTCCCGAAATGAGAAAGAATTTAGTCTCTACTGGACTTCTTGTTAAGCACGGTTTTAAGTGTATTTTTGTGTCCGACAAGGTTGTCATAAGTAAGAATGAAATATTTGTAGGAAAAAGTTACCTCACAGAGGGTCTTTTCAATCTGAATGTAATGGTTGTGGAAAACAATAATAATATTTCAGCTTCTTCTTACTTACTTGAGTCAAATAATTTATGGCATGTACGTTTGGGTCATGTCAATTATAAAACCTTGCGAAAAATGATTAACTTGGAAGTACTGCCTAAGTTTGAATGCGAAAAATCAAAATGTCAAACATGTGTGGAATCTAAGTATGTTAAACATCCTTATAAGTCAGTTGAAAGGAATTCAAATCCTTTAGACTTAATTCACACAGATATTTGTGACATGAAGTCAATACCATCTCGCGGTGGAAAGAAGTATTTCATAACTTTTATTGACGATGGTACTCGATATTGCTATGTTTACTTACTGAATAGTAAAGATAAAGCAATAGACGCATTCAGGCAATACAAAAATGAAGTTGAAACGCAACTTAACAAGAAAGTAAAAATGATAAGAAGTGATAGGGGTGGTGAATATGAATCTCCTTTTGAAAAAATATGTTTAGAATATGGAATTATTCATCAAACAACTGTCCCTTACACGCCCCAATCTAATGGGATTGCGGAAAGAAAGAATCGCACCTTAAAGGAGATGATGAACGCGTTGTTGATAAGTTCTGGGTTGCCACAGAACTTGTGGGGGGAAGCCATTCTTACGGCTAATCGAATATTAAATCGAGTGCCCCATAGCAAAACACAATCCATTCCATATGAAAAATGGAAAGGAAGGAAGCCCAACTTGAATTATTTTAAAGTGTGGGGGTGTTTGACAAAAGTGCAAGTTCCTAAACCCAAAAGGGTAAAGATAGGACCGAAAATCGTTGATTGTGTTTTCATAGGATATGCGACAAATAGTAAAGCATATCGATTTCTAGTTCATAAATCAGAAAATCCCGACATTCATAATAATACGGTTATAGAATCAAATAATGCTGAGTTTTTTGAAAATATATATCCGTATAAAAAGGAATGTGAGTCGTTTGGTAAAGGATCTAAACGACCTCGGGAAGAAATAAAAGAAAGTACATGTAATCAGGAGGATCCAAGACGTAGTAAACGTCAAAGAACTTCTACTTCATTTGGACCAGATTTTGTGACTTTCTTATTGGAGAATGAGCCTCAAACATTTAAAGAAGCTATGACTTCTTCGGAATCATTGTTTTGAAAAAAGACAGTCAATAGTGAAATAGAATCCATATTGAACAACCATACATGGGAATTGGTTGATCTTCTTCCTGGAAATAAGCCTTTGGGTTTTAATGGATTTTTAAGAGAAAAATCAAAGATGATGGCACTATTGATAAATTCAAGGCAAGACTCGTAGTCAAAGGGTATAGACAACGAGAAGGTCTAGACTACTTTGATACATACTCTTCAGTTACAAGAATTACGTCTATACGGATGTTAGTAGCATTAGCTACAGTGTATGGTCCTGAAATTCATCAAATGGATGTTAAGACGGCCTTCTTAAATAGAGAGTTGGAGGAAGAAATTTACATGGAACAACCTGAAGGGTTTGTGATTCCAGGTAAAGAAAAGAAGGTATGTAGACTTGTTAAGTCTCTTTACGGACTAAAACAAGCACCCAAACAATGGCATGCGAAATTTGACCAAACAATGTTGTCAAATGGTTTTAAGATAAATGAATGTGATAAATGCGTGTACATTAAAAATGTTCCAAATCACATAGTCATTGTTTGCCTATATGTGGATGATATGCTGATAATGAGTAATGACATTGCCAATATAAATGCTACTAAGCGTATGCTCAATAGCAAGTTTGATATGAAAGACTTGGGAGTTGCTAATTTAATTCTGGGAATTAAGATCCATAAGACTCCTCAAGGTCTGGCATTGTCACAATCTCATTATATTAAGACAGTACTTGAAAAATTCAAGCACTTGGGCTTTAAAATTGCAAAGACTCCAATTGACGCGAATCTTGCATTAGCAAAGAATAAAGGCCAAAGCATATCACAATTGGATTATGCTCGTGTGTTGGGATGCTTAATGTATATCATGAATTGTACACGACCAAATATAGCTTGTGCTATAAGTAAACTGAGTCGATATACGAGCAATCCAGGCCAATCTCATTGGATGGCAATGAAACGAGTTTTGGGATATTTAGAACATACCCAGAACTTTGACTTGCACTACAGTAAATTCCCTGCGGTGATTGAGGGATACTGTGATGCAAATTGGATCACCGGTTCAACTGATTCTAAGTCCACGAGTGGATATGTATTCACTATTGGTGGAGGAGCGGTATCTTGGAAGTCGTCCAAACAAACATGTATTGCCCGCTCTACAATGGAGGCTAAATTCATAGCCTTAGATAAAGCCGGTGAAGAAGCTGAATGGATCCGGAATTTCTTGGAAGACATTCCATTTTGGCCCAAACCGTTGGCACCAATATGCATATATTGTGATAGTCAAGCGGCAATTGGAAGGGCTGAGAGCGTTATGTATAATGGTAAATCTCGTCATATACGACAAAGACATAAAACCGTTAAGCAATTACTCTCTAGAGAATTATCACGATTGACTATGTAAAGTCAAGTGATAATGTGTCGGATCCACTTACAAAAGGCCTAACTAGAGAGGTAGTTGAGAAATCATCAAGGGGAATGGGACTATGGCCGAGAACAAGTCATTGTGGCGGTAACTCTACCTAGAAGACTGGAGATCCCAAGATCTAGGTTCAAGGAGATCAAACAAAGTCATTAATGACGGTTCAACATTGTCAAATAAAATTTTAGTCCGTTCTCGTGATGAGACAATATTCAGTACCAAGGATAAAGCATTAAGGCTTTTTAATGATTTCTAAATTTGATACGGGGTATATCAAAAAGTGTATCTACAGGATGACACGTTTAGGAATCACCTATGTAAGTGTGAAGTGTTAGCCGCTTCAAGGAGAACTTTGTAAGGTCAGTTCTCTACGCACTTATGAAACCAGGCGGTGTTCATGGCTGAAACGAACACAACAATGAGAACCAAAGACGGTTAAGGGTTGATTGTGTGACTTATGGTTGTCTAGGTATACACCAAAGATCGACGGTTCAAAGATATCAAATCTACCGATTGACCGAGTATATCCGACATAAGTTTACTACGGAAAGTTCAAAGGGAAACCTACTTATCCAGATGCGATTAATCCTTGCTTGCAAATCACACAGTTTTTTCATGCATACTTCCGTGATATAGCCATTCCCCATTCATATGGGGGATTGTTGAGGTTTTTTGTTTTTAAGATGAAATAGTCTTAAAATGAGGGTGAATGGGAAATGGAGGAAAAATGAAATTTTTGAGTAAAATTTTAAGTTTTCCCCTCTTGACAATGAGACATTGTCCCATATTGGAAGAGGAAAAGATTTTTGGTGGGTATATATATAATTTTTCTTCATGTAGCTCTTAAAGAGTTAAGAAGAAGCAAGCCTCGCGCCATCGTCGTCGCTCGCTCGCTCGGCTCGGCTTCGGCTACGGCTACGGCTTCGGCTTCGGCTTCGGCTTCGGCTTCGGCTTCGGATTCGGATTCGGTCAAATGATCGATTGATTGATTAATTTCTTGGATCAAATTTATTTGTTAATAGTAAATATTAACGTAAGATTATCCGCATTTGTAACGGATATTTTTCAATTCGTGTATTGACCACAAGGCAGCCCCTAATGCTCTTCCCACCATGAATGTGCTTGCTCCACAAACAAGCTAATGCTTGCTCCACCATGGAGGGTGGACGATTGTTCTTCTTCAACACTGACTGCTATATATATGTGCATCAGCTGTTGAAGAAAGACACACACAATACACAAGACACAAAACTGAAATCGCTCAACAGATTTGGCTATACATTGCACTCCTTCCTCTCAGCATTTCCATACGATTTTCTGAGTTTCTACTCCTTCGTTCTGCATTGTTTTAACTTCAAACAAAGCAACTGTAAATGTGATTTGCTACCGAACTTTGTATTCGCTGAAACACTGGGGGTTTGAAGTACCGCTACACCAGTGTGTGATTCGTTCTATCCTGGGAGGAAATAATCCATTACCTTGGGTACTAGGAGGGGATTAAATTCCTTAAGAAAATACTGTGAATTCAGTGGGCTCGAATTAATTAATGTTTCATATTAGCGGGAATAACACATATTCTCTACTAATTATCAGAGGGGATATCGTGTAACGCTTCGTAGAGACTAGTCACCCAAAAAGGAGAAATGTGGATGAGTTAAGGCTATTTTCATGCTAAAAGAAACTCATCTAAAGGTATTAATTACTATTTGCCGTGCAGAATAAAAAAAAAAGTAAAGGGTTGATGTCACAAAAAAGTAAGAAAAGTAAATGAATAAACTTGTGCAATACAAAAATCAATTTGGGATATATTTTTACTCTTGAAAATCAACATAGAATATGCTAGAAATCACCAAAGACACGTTTAAGTATGTAATCTCACTGAATAAGTCCCCCTTGAAGGTTTAAATAAAGCGATCATTGTTTCAAAAGTAAACTGAGGAAGCAAATTTAGGCGGAACAAATTTACTCTTTGAAATCCATAATTTTGCAAGTGAAATACTAGGGATGTCTAAGGAGAGGATATTACCCGTATTCGTACCGGTCTGTATCGATACCCGTACCGTATCATACCGGTCCGGATTGAGAGTAGAGGTGAGGGATTTGGGTAAAGGGTAAGGGTAGTGGGAGGATGCTAAAAAAAATATCCTTAGTACCGATACGGTTAGTACCCTTAAGGTACTGGATCGGTCCGTACCAGTACCCTTAAGTTTTTTTTTTAAAATGTGGCCATTTTTGCACCGTTAGCCAACGGTTATTTTTTAAAACTAGCGGTTGGCAACGGCCAAAAATGACTATTTTTGCCTCCCTAGCCCCCTAACACCCCCTACCACCTAATTTATATTTTTTAACCTCTATGTTTGTTAAAATACACTTTGGCCATATTTTAAAACTATAAATACCCTATTTCATTCTTTTAATTTTCACACAAAACTCTCATATCTTTCTAATTCTCTATCTCTCTATCTCTAATTGCAATTAACGTTCTAGCACTCATATTAATTTTCACATTTATTTAATTTTGTTATACTTGTGTTGCTATTGGTTGTAATTTTAATTCTTTATTATTAAAAATGACTCCTAAACTGGTAAAAAAAAGTGTAATAGATTGACTAAGGGTAATGTTAAGGATGGAGTCCTCGTTGTGAAACAAATCCTAACCAGTCTGGGTTTAGGCGTTACATACAAGAAACATATAATCATGCTTTTCAAGGTTTTCCTAGAACAACTGTTAGAAATAATGTTTGCGACAATGAAGGAAATGAAGACTTGCTTAAATATTGAAAGAAAAGAAACTCTGGCCTTCTAAAAATAATTCAACAAGACGACGATGCCTATAGTGAAATACTATCTACCGGAGATAGCAGGAACGCAGAAGAACAAATGCTATTTATTTCAAGTGAAGAACCAATAGAAGTTATTGAAAAATTCAGTAAATTATAATTTTATTTTAATAAGTATTGAAATAAAAGTATTAAAAAAAAATTATCCATTAAATTTTGTTTGTATTTAAATATAATTTTTTTATTTTTAATTTAAAATTATCCTCAAGTACCAATACCGTACCCTTAGGACCGATAGGGCACCATTAAAAGTACCCTTACCACGTATCCTTAAATCACCTTAATGAACAATATCCTTTTTTTACCCTTACCGTCCCCTTAACCCTTAACCCTTAAGAACTTGTACCCTCCCCTTAGACATCCCTATGAAATACACAACTTTTCTCCTCAGAGCATAGCAATGGTCGGTGTTTCCCCATTTTCTCTTGACAAATCATGTTATTTTCTATTTTCGAAAAAAATTACTTCTGATAGAAAAGCTTTTTCTTTTCTGCACCTAACATTTTTGCTCATGTCAATGACATTGTTAAGATCCAAAATCGAAGTGGGCCATAAGAATGTCGGGATATATATACATGTATTACTATCTCTAATTTTATAGCATTAACACTTCCACATAAATATACAAAGCAAATATCCAAATAAGGGATGAACGAGTATGCAAGTTTGACTTTCTTGGATGGATGTTTACTTCATCGTTGACCCAATGCAGATAGACATAAACGACAAAATTAGCAGGTTAAATGGATTAGAAAGATAATTAAGATTGAAACAAGATTATGTAGAATAGACTTGACATTGAAGTCTTTGTCCTATGCAGGGTCCGTGTAGTTTTGCACTCTCTATCCGTGCTTTCAAAATCCATTTTTTTTTTTTTTTTTTTGGTATTTTTGTAGTAATTCGATATTTAGAGTTTACTTAGCTCTAACTTACTGGGATTCACCGTCGAATAAATATACTAAAAAAGCAGCTGAATTTTACAATTCTTTCTTTCACTTTAACTAAAGGTTTGGTAATGAAAAACTTTTCAACATGAGTACTTAATTTATTAGTCAATGGGTTATTAGTAATTATTTAACTTTTTTGTTTTGTTTTTTTCCGTCCTATTTTATTATTCTTCTTCTTCTTCTTCTTCTTCTTCTTCTTCTTCTTCTTCTTCTTTATTTTCATTAGATTACGAGGGTGTTTGGATTGGCTTTTAAGCTACTCAAATCAGCTTTTAAGCCTTTTTTAATTTTTTTTTAATATTTGACAAAGTAAAAAATTATTGAAAATAAATTTAAAACTGCTTGAAATAAGCCAAAAGTAATAAGCTGACCAATCATAACTTATTATTTTTTGTCTTAAAAGCTATTTATATTGAAAAACAGTCAATCCAAATAGAATGTATATATTGTAATTGCTTTCTAGTCCCGTTAAAAGTTAAAACCAGGAAACTAATGTCCCCATTGGTTGCTTCTTTCTTCTTCTTTTCTTTGTTTATTTTTGAGTGTTACATCAAGTATAAAGAAATAAGGAACTTCTTCAAAGTTGGAAATTATAGGGAAAATGTTTAGGTGGTGGGGCTAGACAGACGCGAAACCAACATTTCAAGCTTATAGGTTTGAGATTCTTATCTTTTGATGTTATTGAATTCTAAATTAATAATTTGTATATATTCAATAAAATTTTAAGACAAATACAAAGTTCGAACTAAAGCTACTGTGTTCAGCTGAAGCCGCTGCCGGTACTCTAGACAAGGACAAGACGTCCGACACTATAACCACTACTTACCGGACAAAGAGTCAAACACTACGGTAGATGTAGTACATATTGTTTTTTCTAATTCTCAATTGGACCTTAAGCATATACAGAAAAGTTAAATCTACCAACAAAAAAATGTTGAAAAGAACAGGTCCATTAAATTCTTGCTATGCATATATTATGAAGATATATGAGAAAGAATCAAACCACATTTGGTCTATTAAACATCGACGTTAAATTCATGTTGAATATCAAGTGTTAACTAAAGATATATCAATCTCAATTAATGTTTAGGCAGGGACGTAGAAAGGAATATAAGTAGGAGGTTTTTTCTAATAATGTTTTGATCCTCTAAATACGACATGAAGTTTCCACTGAAATGAAGCACTAGAATCTGCCTAGTATAAATTAGTGAACAAAAGGATGTCTGCTGCATGGAAAGTTCACTTCAGTGCTATAAGGTCAATTGGTCAAAAATATTCAAGGTTGGTATAGTCAAAGAAAGCATTGAACAGACTTTTTCCTATAATCTTCAAACTGTTCAAACTATATATTCTCTAACTACAATAGTATATTCTCCAAAAGAAATGGATTTTTCAATTGCAAAAGGAATAATTCCCATTTGTAATTGATAGAATCTAAATTGGATGCACAAACGAAACTCTAACAAGAAGGATCTAGAAGGCACAGAGAGTTGAGAGGAAGAACAACGCTACTAGAAATTCGCTAAAAATGCGACTATTACGGTGTGGACGGTGTTTTGATGGTCGGTAGCTTAAAACGACCACCTGACAAGTTTAATTACTTACCGACCAACTTTGGTCGGAAACATATTTTATTAATTTAATTTTACCGACCAAAGTTAGTCGGTTTAACTAAATTATTTTTTTTATTAATTATTAAAATTAAAAAAAACCGACCAACTTTGGTCGGTAATTGAAAAAAAATATATTTTTAAAATAATTAAAATTAAACATTACCGACCAACTATGGTCGGTAATCTCAACAGTGCAGGCAAAATACCGACCAAAGTTGGTCGGTAATGTTGAATTCTGAGAATTCAATGTTCATTAACCGACCAACTTTGGTCGGTATTTTGGAATAATTTTTTTTAAATTAAAAACCGACCAACTTTGGTCGATTTTTCTGGGTTTAATTTTGGCATAAAATGCTTGTTTTGGCAGCTGCACCACCTGCCAGCATACCAATACACCTAATATGGCAGCTACACCACCTGCCAACATACCAATACACCTAATAACAACAACAACAACAACAACACAACGACGACAACAACAACAACAACAACACAACAACAACAACTAAAACATTCAATAAATACTTTAAAACCAACAAATTAAAGTTCAATTGAACATAAAAATCCAAAACCAAGTTAAAACTAATTACAACTAGTTCAAAACTGGTTCTATTTGTCTAGTTCAAAGTATATAAAAGTCAAGGGGTATTTTCTACAACATCATCATCACAGTCTGATGAACTTTCATTTATAAGACGATATAGAGAACAGTCTTGTGGAGGACGGGAAGCACGATCACGGGGAGGACGGGAGGAACGATCACGAGCAGGACGGGAGGAACGATCACGTGGAGGTCGACCCTCTGGAGATGACTCACGAGATCGGGGTAACGAAAAAGCTCCACTAGATAGGAGAGTTCTGATCTGAGCTTGCATGCCAAGGAATTGAGCATCTCTAAGCCTTTCTCTTTCCTTGGCCGCATCTAGCTCTGATGTGAGCTTTGTCACTGTCTCCCGCATAGCGGAGAGACTCTCCCTATTAAGTTGCTCGCCTTGCGAGGAAGTCCCTATTCCTCGCATTCCACACTTATACCGATGGAAGTTTTTAGTAGGAATCCCATATACCTTCCCTCATTTTGGACCGCCAACAAACTCAAACCATATTCTTTCAGCATCCTCGTCTGAAGGTTGGGTTGGCTCACCCGATTCACCAGCTGGATGACTACGGATGAATTCCTCCACGTTACTTTGGTAGCGATCCTATATTATTTTAAATTAAATCAGTATTTTAAAATTTTTATAAAAGTAAATTATAATACTTAAAGAAAATTGAAAGCTTACATATGCAGTCGAGGCCCGGTCCTCGACCCACCTATCTTGATCCCCCTCTTTCTTCTTCTTCACAATATGTGTCTCCTTGAATAGCTTATCATGACTCATTGGACGCCCATACTTTTTTTCCTGAAAATAAATTAATTTAGTTAATAAACAGAATAGATATACTTAGAAAAGTAAAATAATTTAAGCAATTACGTACCAATCTTCTTTCTATTGTCCCTAGGCTGATCGCACCTCCAGTGTGCAAGGAGCCTCCCTTCTCGGATGCACGAGCTTTATTTCCTTTTTCGCTCCTCTCTAAGAACTATGCAGTAAGCCATTGCCTTTGCAAATCATTCCATAAATTCTCAAGTAACCAGTCAGACCTCTTGTTCTTCTTTCTAGCATCCGAGAAAGCATCCGACAATCTCTTGCGAGCTTTATGATAAAAATTTGTAGCCACTTCCGCGCTATAACAGTCTTCCCATACACACTTGCTCTGTATTTCAAAAGTTAAATATTAGATGGAAACATCATAAATATAAATTATTAATCTGTTTAAAAGAATATTTATACCTTAAATTGATTGAAAATTTGCTCCTTCAGTGAGAATGGGCAATCAGTCCAAGTCGCATAAGGGCCATCATAAAGCTTTCTGATGGCATTGGTGATTATCTTCGTAGTCTTATTACCCGGCCTGAACCTGCAATTTAACAATAAAAATACATTAATATCATAGTAAAAATGTTACAAATCAATAGATGCAAAAATAATGAATAACACTTACCCACCCTCAGGGACTATGATGATCCTGCCATATCGATCATAGTGCACTACCTCATCATCACCATCCGAAGCATGTGTATTAGAGGCACGTAAAGACGGTGTAGGCGGGTCAGAGCTACTGTCTCGCAGGCGAAGGACTGCAATAGATGGAGTCGATGATGAAGATGGTTGCGATCCCTGTGACTGCGACATAGCTGGATGCGACCCAAGTGGATGTGATACCGATGGCTGTGACCCGAGTGGCTGTGACCCGAGTGGATGTGACATGGATGGATGCGATCCATGCGGCTGTGATATGTAGGGATGTGATCCATGTGGATGTGATGTAGATGGCTGCGATGCAGATGGCTGTGAGGCAGCTGGACTGTATGTCAGACGTATAGTCCTATGGCCCTGTGATGGAAGACTTGGTGTCTGAATGAAGGTGTACGGCTTGTGATGCTGTGGCAGCTTAGTATAGCCGTGTGGTGGAGGATAAGACATAGGCATCTCTGAAAATGGTGGACAAGAGGGAGTATTATTTTCTACCCTCCTCTTTCCCTTCCTACCCTTTTCTCGACCCCGAGAACTAGTAGGGTCATTGTTACCTTGACCCTTGCCTGCCATCTGCATAATATAATACACATTTAGATTGAAACATATAAGAAACTAGCTATAAAACGAGAGTGTTTTAAAAAACCAACTTTTTAATCCTCATCGATGTATTGTTCCTCGTCCGAGAATTCTTCGTCCTCACTTGTTTGAGCTTCATCAGTTGATTCTTCGTCCTCATTTTCTATAATTGTTACTTCATTTATATCAACTTCTTCCAATATGCGTTCAGGATGTTCCAAATCATTTTCTAACTGATCGTCCACTATTTGGTGAACATTGGAGATATCATTTTGATATGCAACATCTAACACATTCTCGACTTCCACCCTACCTACATGCTTAGTTTTTATTACAACCCACCAATCGAACTTATTTCGCCGCAATGGATAAGGAGCATAATATACTTGCCTAACGTTATGTGCAATTATAAAAGGATCATAGCGATCATACTCCCTCGTATGATTAACCTCAATTATGTTGTATTGGTTGTGTACTCTTGTACCTCTTGTTGGATTTGGGTCAAACCACTTGCATCTAAAGAGTATCAATTTCTTATATGGCCAACTTGTATATTCTAGTTGTAATATTTCTTTGACCACACCATAATAATCAATATCTCCAACTTGGTTGCCATCACCACCTTGAACCTGCACCCCGCTGTTGTTGCTATTTTTATTTTTAGAGCAATCCTCTGTATGAAACTTATAACCATTCACTACGTACTTAGACATTGTTGTGACCTGAAGCCCAGGTCCCCAAGATATATCTTTCAAAAATTGATTTACACCATTATTTGGATTATTTACCTACATAGAGTTAAAAAAATTCATAAGTTAGCACAACTTATGAATCAATTTTTATACATTCACTACATATATATACACACACACACACACACACACACACACACACACACACACACACATATATATATATATATATATATATATATATATATATATATATATATATATATATATATATATATATATATATATATATATATATACACACACACACACACACACACACACACACACTTACAAACTGTTTGAACCACGTATCAAATCTCGTATATACAGTATCATGGCCAAATTGACTCACGAAGTGACTGTGACATATCAAATATTTTTAGTAGTTGCATCAATATATAGTCACAGTAAATTTTATATTTTGATAACTAATAAATCAATACTTACTTTAGAAATGGTACAACTTCAGGACAATTTAGCAACACATGAAGTGTAGCTGACTTGTACTCCATATCACTCAAACTTCTCTTTCTAACATCCTTAGAACATCGGCTTGGTTGATTGAATATGGACATTGGTGGATATAATGGATCATTCACACATTCGACCGTGTGCCTATTGGGCCTATTCCTAGAACATGGCACGTTACTCTTAAAATAATAAGAACAAAAATGTGCAGTTTCCTTTGCAAGATAGGCTTCGCATATAGATCCTTCAATCTTATTCCTTTGCTTAACAAATTGTTTGTATTTGCCAATTGTCCTACATAATCTCATGTTAGCCAAGAACATTCAAATAAAATAGAATATTACATCAAACTTATAATATTACCTCTCAAAGGGATACATCCATCTGCATTGAACAGGCCCTCCAAGTCGTGCCTCGTGTACAAGGTATATTGGAAGGTGTTCCATTACATCAAAGAAACCACATGGGAATATTTTTTTCTATCTTACTAGAAATTACACGGATGTTCTGGTCCATCCGAAGTAGGTTTTCTTCCCTTAATATGGTAGAACACAAGTGTTTAAAAAATAAACTAATCTCTGTGATGGGTTTCCAGATTCTTTCAGGCAAACCACAAAATGCAATAGGCACTATGGTCTCCGTGAAAACATGGCAGTCATGACTTTTCAAATGGCTCAACTTCCCTACCTCCATATCTACTTTTTTCCAAGATCGACGCATAACCCTCAGGCATCTTCAATTTCGTAACCCAATCACAAATTTGTCGTCTTTCCTCTAAAGTGAATGTGTAACTTGCTTTGGGCTTGAACACCTTACCATTGTTTGCTGTCTGCAAGTATAATTCAGTCCACCTGCAATATTCTTGTAAGTCAATTCTAGCCTTCGGGTTATCTTTTGTCTTACCTTTAACATCCATCACTGTGTTTAACAAATTATCAAAATAATTCTTCTCAATATGCATGACATCAAAGTTGTGTCGGAGAAGATTATCCTTCCAATAAGGCAATTCCCAAAATATACTCTTTTTCATCCAATTATAATTAACACCATATCCGGGGAATCTATAAGGTGGAGCCTCAGTAACTTTACTGAAGTTCTGGACCCTCTCCCAAATTTTCTCACCTGAAAGTATCGGAGGTGGAGAATCATATTCCACTTTATTCTTTTTGATGCATTTTTCATCCTTCTAAACTCATGATCATCAGGCAAGAATTGATGATGACAATCAAACCATGATTGCTTTCGGTCATGTTTCAAAGTGAACGCTTTACTATTTTTCATGCAGTAAGGACAAGCTAGCTTCCCAGCAGTCACCCACCCAGACAATATTCCATACGCAGGAAAATCATTAATAGTCCACATTAAATTAGCACGCAAATTGAAATTCTACTTGGTTGATATGTCATATGTTTCAACACCATCATACCACAATTGTTTTAGCTCATCAATCAAAGGTTGCAAATATATATCAATCAAACTTTTTGGATTACGTGGACCGGGGATAATACAATTTAAGAATATATATGGACTAGTCATACACAACTCAGGGGTAGATTATAAGGTGTAAGAAAGACAGGCCAACATGAATATGGTGTCGCAGATATAGAAAAAGGCGTGAAGCCATCCGCACACAGACCTAACCGAATGTTCCTTGGTTCACTAGCAAAATCTGGATATGTCCTATCAAAGTGCTTCCAAGCTTCTCCATCTGAAGGATGACACATAACACCAGGTGGTCTTCTATTTTCAAAGTGCCATCTCATATGAGGAGCAAAACTCATCGACGCATATAACCTCTCTAACCTAGGTATAAGAGGTAAATAATGCATCACCTTGACAACGACCATATTCCCGCCGGAAAGCTTCTTGAAACGAGGCTTTTCGCAAAATTTACAACTGTCTAAAATTGCATCATCTTTAAAATATAACATGCAACCATCTTCACAACAATCAATTCTCATTGACGAAAGTCCTAACTTAGAAACCAATCTCTTTGCCTTATAGAAATCACCAGGTAAGTTGATATTATAGTCAACTAGTTCACTCATAAGGTCAATGAAAGAGTCCATGGCTGCTTGAGAAATATTCCAATTAGATTTGATACTTAGTAATCTAACTGCAACAGACAGCTCAAAGTGCGAACTTCCTTCACGTAGTGGACGACTAGCTTCTCTAACTGTTCATAAAAATGTTTTGCGTCATCATTAAGAGTTTGTTCAACATTTTCATTGGGCTCACCCCCGAAGTGCATCCCAAAAGCATCCGCAACCATATCCAGAATTCTAGAATCAAGATTTGTATTCTCCACCGACCTACTAATTTCACCAACAACCATGTTATGAAATATCTCACGGCTACCATCGATCTCTCCATGATTAGTCCACACAAAGTAATTCTCTATAAACCCCTTCCTATAAAGATGAAACTTAACTTCCTCCGATTTTTTAAACTTCATACAATCGCACCTGATACAAGGGCACCTAATTACTCCTTCACTTTGGTATGGTGGAAGTGACATTGCATGTCTAATAAAGTCATCAACCCCTTCTACAAAATTCTCCCGCAATCCCCGCCGATTAGGATAATTCTTATTGTACATCTAAGTACGATGTTTCATCTATACAAATAAAACAAGAACAAATTAATTTATTCTACAATTATAAATTAATTATATCTTTTTTAGTTAATTCAAGATAATAATTAGCTCCTAATTACACCAATTTATATCCTAAAAGTTCAATTCATATCCAAAAGGTCCAATTCATATCTTAAAAGTTCAATTCATATCCTAAAAGTTCAATTCACAAGAACAAATCCTAAAAGCTAAAGTTTTAATTCATATCCTATGAGTTTAAACATAAACTAACTAAACTAAAGAAATTCAACCCATACCCTAAAAGTTCGATTCACAAGAACAAATTAATTTATTCTACAATTATAAATTAATTATATCTTTTTTAGTTAATTCAAGATAATAATTGGCTCCTAATTATACCAATTTATATCCTAAAAGTTCAATTCATATCCAAAAGGTCCAATTCATATCTTAAAAGTTCAATTCATATCCTAAAAGTTCAATTCACAAGAACAAATCCTAAAAGCTAAAATTTCAATTCATATCCTACGAGTTTAAACATAAACTAACTAAACTAAAGAAATTCAACCCATACCCTAAAAGTTCGATTCACAAGAACAAATTAATTTATTCTACAATTATAAATTAATTATATCTTTTTTAGTTAATTCAAGATAATAATTGGCTCATAATTACACCAATTTATATCCTAAAAGTTCAATTCATATCCAAAAGGTCCAATTCATATCTTAAAAGTTCAATTCATATCCTAAAAGTTCAATTCACAAGAACAAATCCTAAAAACTAAAATTTCAATTCATATCCTACGAGTTTAAACATAAACTAACTAAACTAAAGAAATTCAACCCATACCCTAAAAGTTCGATTCACAAGAACAAATTAATTTATTCTATAATTATAAATTAATTATATCTTTTTTAGTTAATTCAAGATAATTATTTTTTTCTAATTACACCAATTTATATCCTAAAAGTTCAATTCATATCCAAAAGGTCCAATTCATATCTTAAAAGTTCAATTCATATCCTAAAAGTTCAATTCACAAGAACAAATCCTAAAAACTAAAATTTCAATTCATATCCTACGAGTTTAAATATAAACTAACTAAACTAAAGAAATTCAACCCATACCCTAAAAGTTCGATTCACAAGAACAAATTAATTTATTCTACAATTATAAATTAATTATATCTTTTTTATTTAATTCAAGATAATAATTGGCTCATAATTACACCAATTTATATCCTAAAAGTTCAATTCATATCCAAAAGGTCCAATTCATATCTTAAAAGTTCAATTCATATCCTAAAAGTTCAATTCACAAGAACAAATCCTAAAAACTAAAATTTCAATTCATATCCTACGAGTTTAAACATAAACTAACTAAACTAAAAAAATTCAACCCATACCCTAAAAGTTCGATTCACAAGAATAAATTAACTTATTCTACAATTATAAATTAATTATATCTTTTTTAGTTAATTCAAGATAATTATTTTTTCCTAATTACACCAATTTATATCCTAAAAGTTCAATTCATATCCAAAAGGTCCAATTCATATCTTAAAAGTTAAATTCATATCCTAAAAGTTCAATTCACAAGAACAAATCCTAAAAGCTAAAATTTCAATTCATATCCTACGAGTTTAAACATAAACTAACTAAACTAAAGAAATTCAACCCATACCCTAAAAGTTCGATTCACAAGAACAAATCGTAAACCCTAGATTCTAACTAAACTATTCATGACAATACAAAGTTAATAATTCAATTCTAACTAAACTATTCAAGACAATACAAACTCAAAATTGAAACACTCATCAATTAAAACTAATTCATAACTAATTGACTAATTAACAAAACTAATTAGTTAATAAAACTAATTAAAACAAGACCTAAACCCTAATCCTCAATAAAATACAATGTTCAAATAATTGAAACACCAATCAATTAAAACTAATTCATAACTAATTAGCAAAACCTAGAAATAATAAATAAATGGGTTGTAATTCAAACCTAGAATTTTTAGGAGATGGAGAAGGAGAGGGGCGGCAGTGGCAGTGGCAGCGACGACGGCGAGGGCTGGGCGGTGGCGATGCGGGGTGGAAAATGGGATTTATGTGAGGGAAATAGAGAAGGAGGGGGGAAGGTTTTGAGTGAGGGAAATAGAGAAGGAGAGGGGAAAATAAGAGAGAAATGGAAGTTTCCCCATTTTTCAATTCTGATTTCAGAATTACCGATCAAAGTTGGTCGGTAATTTTGGTTGGTACATTAAGTGTTGACCGTTTGATCAAAAACCGACCAACTTTGGTCGTTTTTAAAAAAAAAAAAAAATTCCTTTTTTTGTGTGTGTTTTTTCTTAAAATATTATAAACTATAAAAAAATATTATAAACTACAAGCATTTATTTTATTTAACTATGCAATTATTATAAATAATTATAAACTATAAGCATAATCTTTATAAATAATTATATTAACTATTTAATTTTAATAAATTATAATAGCATCTATCTAAGTAAATTTTCTAAGTTATAATTAAGTATGTGAGTAATTTCTCTCTCACACACATACACTATATTGTAATTGATGCTAATAACTTCTTTTTTCATTCGTTCATCACTAATAATGCATGACATAGATTAATCGATAGATAGGTCGAGACGTTTTGATGAATCATCGATTAATATTTATCGATACATCTAAGTAAGTTATAAGTCGATGAATCAATTTACAAATAGATATATTTGATGATAAAGTATATATACTAATTAGTATCTTCCCAAGTCTATCCCTAAAAGAATCCGACCCTGTGGTCCTAGCGCTTCGTGTTCTTTTATATATATATATATATATATATATATATATATATATATATATATATATATATATATATATATATATATATGTCAAAGATGTTTAGTATTAATTCTTTTATTTTTCATTCATTCATCACTAATAATGCATGGCATAGCTAGATTAATCGATATAGGTCGAGACGTTTTGTTTTTACTATTAGTCGATATAGGTCAAACGTTTTATTTTTAATATTTATCGATGCAAAGATGTTTAGTATTAATTCTTTTATTTTTCATTCATTCATCACTAATAATGCATGGCATAGCTAGATTAATCGATATAGGTCGAGACGTTTTATTTTTACTATTAGTCGATATAGGTCAAACGTTTTGTTTTTAATATTCATCGATGCATCTAAGTAAGTTATAAGTCGATGAATCAATTTACAAATAGCATGTTATATATAGTATATGTTAGTGTATTCATTATTTGTATTACAAAAGTGTTAACGAATTACATTTATATTATTTAGATAGTAAATATAAAAGTAATTCGAAAGTTTGACCAATGTTGACGTAATAACCGACCAACTTTGGTCGGTTATTTTGCAGAAAATAACAATTACCGACCAAAGTTGGTCGGTAAATGCTTCCCCTATATTAACCGACCAACGTTGGTCGGTAATTTTAAATATAAATTCTTAAATATTATAAAATATTTTAAATAATAAAATAATTATTAAAATTTATAAAATTGGATCTAGATTACCGACCAACGTTGGTCGGTAATCCAAGATTTTCTTGTCTGACCAGTTAGATCAATTCGTTGACCAATTTACCGACCAACGTTGGTCGGTATTTAGTTTTAAAAAAATATAAATTTTTTTTCCCAGTTTCCGTCCAACCTGGATGGTTTTTGGTCGCTTTTTTTGATCGACCAATGTTGGTCGGAAATATTTGGTCGATTTTTAGTAGATTTTTAGTAGTGGAAGAAGATGGTTTTCATTTCATAATGCACTGTTATACTAACTAACAGTATTTAACAACCAAACTAACTCTCACGTGCCTCACACATGTAGGTTGTGTACATTGTCTAAAATACCCTTCTCGTTAACAACTAACTCTATTCCTCTACTCCTCAATACTTCCCCTCAAGTTGGAGGGTGGAAGAAGTCTAACACATTAAGCTTGGATACTAAGAAGCTATGTTGTGCAACAATCAATCCTTTTATTAAAAGGTCTCCTAGCTGCAATGAAGAAGAGACATAACATGGATGTATGAGCCTTGTCTTGATTTTTCCCTTCATAAAATGACAATCTATCTCGATATGCTTTGTTCTCTCGTGAAATATTGGATTTCAGCTATTTGCATTGCTTCTTTATTATCATAGAACAGAGAAACATATTTGGATACAATTACGCCCAACTCTTCTAGTATTCTAGTTAGCCATGTAATCTCTACAGTTACAGCAACCATACTTATGTTCTCAGCTTCTACTAAGCTCCTGCTCACTGTTGGTTGCTTCTTTGACTTCCATGATATGAATGAATTATCTAACTTCACAACAAAACATGTCACATATCTTCTTGTATTTAGGCATGATGCCCAATCTGAATCACAATATGTAATGAGATGATCAATAGATCCCGCTTTCATCAATAACCCTAGTTCTGGTGCTCCCTTTATATATCTCACTACTCTCAAAGCTGCCTCCATGTGTGACTGTTTGGGTTTTTGCATAAATTGACTAAAAGTTTGGACTGCAAAGCTTATGTCAGGTCTAGTGATAGTTAAGTATAATAACTTCCATATTGTAAGCACGTAATTTTTGATCCGCGCAACTTTTAAAAGCAGTATTTTAAAAATATTAACTTATTTTTATTTTAATTGGATTTCAATCAACTTTTAATTTTAATTTTAAAACATAAATTTAAAAACACAAAAAATAGTTTTATAATATTTCTTCTCTTATTATATATCATTTTATTTTATCCTTTTTTAATTTAAGCTTATTAGTATTTTATAGTGATAATATTTTAATTTTTATCATTACTTTAACATAGTTTTCTTTACCTTTCTATAACATTTAAAAAATACCAAAAATATTTTTATTTGTATATATAGTTCACTTTAATAGTTTATTCTTATTATCTAAGATGAATTAGTATATTTTAGTAGTATTTTTATTTTATTTTTATTTTTATTCATTGAGAAAGAATTGAATTTGGATCAATTGGGAGCTTATTTTCGGATTTTAGTGGTCTAGCAAGACAAATGTGTATTCTTCTCATCCATTAGCCCACTATCCACTTAAAATGTAAGATTTAATCTTAATCATTTATTCTCCTCTAATCCAATGACCATCATCCCTTCCACTTCCATATAAAATACCCAATTATGAAAACCCAGAAATGATGATGAACAGAAAAGAAAAAGAAAGGTCAGCCGCATACGATAAAAGGAAAGAAGAACGTCTATTTCTTCTTCAAATAAAATGACAGCAGCACCCTGGTTCCGGCATATTCATCTCTTTCCACCAACAACTCCCTCTTCTTCTCCATCATTATCTTAATTCAACAATTTCGAAAGGAAAAGTCAGAATTATTCACCAATTTCATAGATTATCTTAAAGAACTTGAGCACTCCGTTTCACTCTAAGTTCAAGTAGAAGTCCTCTCGTTTACATTGGAATTCCAGAAATCATGAAGAAGCCAAATTGAGTCCGTTTGCGGCTCGGTTCGCGGTTCCGTCCGTAGTTCCGTTCGAGGTTTCCATTTTTTGGTCCGGTTAACAGTAACTAGTTCCGCTTATATGAAGGTTAATTGTGAGATTTACTTCTTTCATTTTATTTTGTTATATTACTATGTATATGAATACATAATTTTTTTTTTTTTTTTTTTTGTGAAATCTATGTGAACGAGGTGTGTTTTCTCTGATTGTTTGTTCTTATTTAGTTGTTGAGTTTCATTATTAGTTTAATTAGCAAATTTCTTATCCATGTGATTATATCATTTATCTCAAAGTATGTTTATTAAAATATTAGATATAAGTTTGGAGAATTGGCCTAATAAGCATCTTCTAGATGGATTTGAAATCGCATAGCAGAATGTCTCTTCTGAATGTGTTAATCGAGGCAATATATGGTAAATTAGGAGTTCAAACTAGTTTCTCAAAAGGAATCGAAGTACAAGCGGTGTTGGTAATTACGCCTAATCAATTATTGTGATTGTGTACACGTTCGCGTGACATAATTATGATTCTCAAAATAAATCAAGGTATGCGCTCGTGTGACTTTGGCCAAACAATCGTAAACAATTAAATGTTATGAATTGTATATACGTACGCGTGACATGATTCTTGACGTGCCAAACAAAAAGGTACACATACGTGTGACTCGTTTCAAGATAAATCCATAAACACCATAATCAAAAGTGGTTAAATACACATAGTTTTTTTAAAAATGTGTAATTAAACAATTAGCTAAGCCAGATATGATTAAAAGTGACTGTGCTAAAATCACGGAACTCGGGAATGCCTAACACCTTCTCCCGGGTTAACAGAATTCCTTACCTGGTCTTTTGATTTCGCAGACTTTAAATAGAGTCAAATTTCTTCGATTTGGGATTTAAAATAAACCGGTGACTTGGGACACCATAAATTATCCCAAGTGGCGACTCTGAAAATTGAATAAATAATCTCATTTCGAATAATGTCACTTTAATTGAAAAAACCCCTTATCCCTTTGGGAGAAAAATGTGTGACACATTAACCTTTGATATGCTGAGCTGTCCCTTAATTCTGAGTCACCTGTCTTCCCAACACAAGTGTCATACTCCACTGTCATCAATTTCTGATTCGTCTCTATAGGAGTTGCAACTGGTTTTGCACCACTCAAACGTGCCTCTAAGATTAATTCTAGAGCATACTTCCTTGGTTGAGTAAGATCCCCTTCTTGGACCTTGAGATCTCAGTTCCAAGGAAATATTATCTTAACTGATCCAAGTCTTTGACTTTGAACTTTCTATGCAGAGTTGCCTTAGCATCATTGACTAGGCTTGGACAACTCTCAGTAATAAGCAAATCATCAACATAGACTAGTATGATGATCATCTATTTTCCTTGCTGGTTTGTGAATAAAGAATGATCAAATGCACTTTGTTTATAGCCAATATGAATAAGTGCGTTATTGAGTTTTATGTTCCATTGTCTGGATACCTGTTTGAGTCCATAGAGAGATTTCACAAGCCTACACACTTTCAACTCCCCCTGCTTGTGAAATCCTTGAGGCAATTGCATGTAGACCCCCTCATAGAGGTCTCCCTGTAAGAAAGTATTGCTAACATCCATTTGATATAAATGCCAATCTTTTGCAGCAGCTATGCTTATAATGGTCCTAACTGTGATCATTTTTTCTACAGGTGAAAATGTGTCATGATCGTCTAGCCCTTTCGTTTGATTATACCCCTTGGCAACTAGCTTTGCCTTGTATCTCTCTACCTCTCAATTAGCCTTGTATTTAATTTTGTACACCTATTTTGACCCAATGGCTGCTTCCCAGCTGGTAAGTCTACTATCTCCCAAGTATGATCATCCTGAAGGGCTTTGATTTCATGTTGCATAGTATCAACCCACCTGCTATCAGTTGAAGCCTGCTGAAAAGTGCTAGCTCAACTTCAACTGAGAAAGCGTGCAAGTAAGCTTGATAACCTATTGTGAGATTAGCATAAGACAAACTTTCAGATAATGGATACAGATAGTGTCCGAAGAATTTCTTGGCTGTTTGATAATCTTTCAATCAAACTAGTAGTTTTGAGGTTCTTGTGGTCTTCCTGGAGCCTTGAGTATCAGTTGGTTCCATCATGTTTGGGTCAGGAATAGTTGTGATTTCTGGTTCTGTTTCAGTGTATGTGCTTTCAATTTCTGTAGGTAATTCTGTTGAGGTGTCTGGCACTGCATGCTCAACCTCTACTGCTTCTATTGTACTGATATCTACTGGGACTAGAATGATGTTTGTAGATTGAATTGGATCATCTGTAGTATCTGTGTGGGACTCTTGTGAGACTGTACCCGATTTATGTGTTATTGAGAAATCAGATTGTACATGCACATGCATTTGTGTGGGAAAGCTGTCTTCTGACTCAGTTGTAGTTTCTCTGAAGGGAAAAATTTGTTCTCTGATCACAAAGATGTTCCTTGTGACATGTATTATGATGAGATGCTCCCGTGTCTATTATCCACTCACAAAAAAAAAGCGTTGGACAACAATGTAGTTATACCCGCTATAAACGTATGACCATCACCTGTAATTGTCTTGTTCAAGAGATCCAACAACTATTTGTACTGGCTTTCAGTGAAAAATTGCCCTTGTGGTTGATTCTGAGAAGAACTTGTGGTCTCTTCTAATATCATGTTAGCATAGGTTCTATTTCCTTGGCCCTGTTGTTTCTTCTTGCTTTTAAAATGAGGAGGATATCCTATAGTTTTGTAACAGTTTTCCTTAAGATGTCCTTTATACCCACAATGCTCATTAATTATCCCAACTTTCTTAGCTTTATATCCTTGATTCTGTCCCGCCATCATAGTTAAGGGCTCTGTATTTACTTCAAGCACACCTAGTTCACGTTGGCTTTCCTCTTGAATGACTAATGCATAAGCTTGATTTACAGTCAATACTGGAGTCTTAAACAGTATCTGTAACTTTCATTAAGACCAACAAGGAACTGCAACAATCGTAAATTTTTAAATTGTTCAATAAAAGGCCTAGTCTCTTTACAATCACAATCAGGTACTGGGACTAACAAATCAATTTCATCCCAAATGTCTTTCATTTTTGTATAGTATGATGTTACAGAATTAATACCTTGTTTTAATGATCCAATTTGTATCCATAGAAGATAAAATCGAGTGATTGGATTTATCAAACCTCTCCTTCAATTCACTCCACAATGTCTTTGCATTCGATGCATAAATGGTGCTCGACTGTAATTCTATAGAGACTGTGCATCCAATCCATTAGAGAACAACCGCGTTACACCTATTGATTTGCCAGTTCTCCTTTGTAAGAGCTTTTCAAGTAGGTTCCTTCTATGAACCCTAGCTTGTTCTTCACCAGAAGTGTCGTGCGCGTCAATCTACTCCACAAACCATAATTTTCAAGTCCGGTGAGCTTAATATCATGCAATACAACTCCATGCATATCTATTGAAGCTAAAAACAGAGGATGATTGTGATCAATTTGAAGACTCGTTGATTCCCCCATGGCTGATTGAATTCGAGCTCTAACAATGTCCGATGTTCAGATTTTACACTATTCCGTCACAATTTTCAATTACCCGCTCTGATATCATGATAGAATCTAAATTCCGTCACAATTTTCAATTACCTGCTCTGATATCATGATAGGATCTAAATTGCATGCGCAAACGAAACTCTAACAAGAAGGATATAGATGGCACAGAGAGTTGAGAGTAAGAAGAAGAAGATGGTTTTCATTTCATAATGCACTGTTACACCGACTAACAGTATTTAACAACCAAACTAACACTCACGTGTCTCACACATGTGGGTCGTGTACATTATCTAAAATACCCCTCTAGTTAACAACTAACTCTATTCCTCTACTCCTCAACAGTAATTGACACAACTAATTGTCAATTGACTTACTCGGATATGAACATGCCGATCAATTTCTTAGCTAAAGTCAAACTGCACTATGACTTGGGACTAAGGAATACTGTTTATTTTCAAGTAATATTTTCTTTATGAGGAAGTTTCATGTGTCTATTCCACTATCTAATTTGGGGTAATTTCTTGTCCAAATTTCTATCTTAATTAATTCAAGGAAAAAGATGTCTCATGACAATTTCAGTGCACCAATGCCATGGATTGGAGATATATTGTAGCAGCATCTTTGATTTGTATACTTTCAATGGCATCAGATGCAATACAAGGACTTAAGTCAATATTGTATAGGCAAAATCGGTTCACATTACATGTTCGAATGACAGAGTGACACGTAGAATCGGGAGGGGAGAGGCAGACGAAAGATGAAGCGAGTGGAAACCAAGACCGAGGATAACAACTTCGGTTGGCATCGGGTAGACCCCGAAGGGAACATTATCAACGAGAGCAAACAAATATTTGTCACCAGATGACATTCAATGAAGAATATTCCTCAGTATTAAATACGCATCCGTTACAAAGAATTTTGGCATTCATGACATGCCGTTACATATTCATCAATGGCCTCTGTTATTGTCATTTAAGAGAGGTTTGATCCTAGGACCTTGTTCCCTAGGTATAACTATAAATAGTGACTTCAACAACCATTGTAACACGCGAAAATTTCGACAAACTTATGCTACACACTATTCCAAGCTGAATAATACTTTATTTTCTGTCTAACGTTATTCTTTTTGGTGCCTTCGGAAGCCCTGCTCCCAGAACCAAGTTGTCTGCTATTTTATCTCGATTTCAATGCTAAGTTTTGCATTTTATTTTATTTATTCATCATTTTGGGATCAAATCGATTCGCTTGTCTATAAATCACGCTATAAATTCAATTGTACCGTTTTACGGGTAAACAAATATTGAAATGGATGGATTCTTTTTTGGAAGAAGAAAGACCTTGACTTTGAAAACCAATACTCATTGTATATCTACCGCGTAAACTCTGATTTGCTAAGAGATTATACAAATCTCATTTTTGTTTTAAAGGTTAATACTGAGAGAAACTTGTTTAAATTTCTATTTCAGTATTAGCGTAGTATCGTCCATTTCTGTACGTCTATATTTGATCTTCCAACCTATTGCACGTTCATTTATTTTCTGGGAACACAAGAATGAAGTTTATAACAATGAAGTTTTTAAACAAGTTGCTTTAGAACATGAGAAGGTAAATGGTGGAACATGAGATGGTAACTAACGTTGTAATATGGTTCCAACAACAAAATGAATTTTTCCTTTTCAGACTTTAATTTCAGTGAAGATTTCTACCATTATGAAAGTTATTGTCAGTGATTCTTATCCACTGTTGTGAGTTCGAGTCAAAATTCGAAACAACCAGCTGGTCCTACATCATAACTAGCTAGCTAGAATTATTCAGACCAGACAAAAACTGGGTAGATGTAGTATATACACACAATTATTAGACTTTTCAAATTGACATTGAACTTAATTACACGGTAAGGATGCTAAATCCATGTAAAATCTAAACACTCCTCTGACCTTAACTCTGAAGTAGGGGCGTATCTAGTAAGGAAGAAGGGGCACGCCACCCGCACATGTCACAATCTAAAATTTATCCTCAGAAGTCGTGATGACACCTAGTTCTTAGATGTACAATTTAAACCAACTAACTATTAAATATGGACCATCAATTGCCATACATAGCCAACAATTATTAATAGATGTACAATATTCCAAAACCGGTAGTACAAGTCATAAGCCCTTTTAAGAGTAATGAAGATTATCAAATACATCACCGTTTGGAATACAAATAAACAATTTCAAATAAAACTTCAGAAAGTGACTCTGAGGCCTG
Organism: Nicotiana tabacum; assembly: GCF_000715075.1. Taxonomy (NCBI): domain Eukaryota; kingdom Viridiplantae; phylum Streptophyta; class Magnoliopsida; order Solanales; family Solanaceae; genus Nicotiana; species Nicotiana tabacum. Next base: position 21,270,173 of record NC_134101.1, on the reverse strand, counting down.
CGAACGCGACGACATGTATACCTTGAAGTCTCAACAGCAATACACGATCAACTATCTAATGACCAGCACACTCCGAGGTATTTGGATCTGCAAAAAAAATGTGCAGCAAGCGTAGCATGACTACACCATAGCGGTACCAAATAAGTATCAAGACTAACCTCGGTGGAGTAGTGACGAGGTATAGTCAAGATACCTACTAGACATAATAACCTATACAAGTATAAATGTAAAGCTAACAGAGGAACGAATATTAATACAATGGTAAGAACAACAATAAAGCACTAGCAAACGGAAAGAAAAAGCAATGATTAGAAACAAGGAGTGAACATGTGATGACGTCGCAAAGTAATCAAAACTCAATTAAGGTACCAATCAAATAAGGAAAACAAGTAACAACCAAGTAAATGAACTGTTCTTACAAAAGGTTTACACATGAATCACCCTGAGATACCACAACTCATAATCACGATCACGGGTCCCAAATCACGAATCATAACTTGGCATCCTGTGCCCAAATTACCAATCACAACCGCACGGACAACTTACGTGCCAATACAATTAATGTCTCAGACCTGTACGAACAACTCACGTGCCAACAGTAATATTACCTCGTATCCGCATGGACAACTCACGTGCCAACAATCCAATCCACGGATAGAAGGCAAGTATACGAGGATACGTGTTCAAGGTCAATAAACAACAAGATTCATACTCCTGGACTGATATAGGTGACATGCTATAGTGGATGTTTGTGCAAGTGTACTATCACAACTTAAATCAGCAGGTAAGATCAGAGACACTGAGTAGCACATTGGAAACATCACAACAAAACTTGTAATATGCATGACACACACAAGAAGGTCACACCACCACACAATTACCATCAATAACATTGCCCCATGCCATCCCAAATCATCCCCGATATAGCCCCACTTGTCTCGCTGCGTGTGCAACAATAAAGTAAATGCCCGTCTTGTCTCGCCACATGCGCAAACCCAATATATATAGCTTACCTTGTCATGTCACATATGCAAATATCAATAATAACAATAGCACAGACAACTCACGTGCAAACACCACCCCAACAATCCTCTCAACAATCCTTTATGTGCCAAAAATATAACAACATAATATAACAACTCGTACCACATGTGCTCATATACCACGATGTTTCCATAACAACAATTCCAATTACCACAACTACATGTAGCCTATGGCTCAACAACACCAAGTACAACAAGAACACCGATAATATGATGGTACGACAAGTAAATTAACACAAAAATTACAACAATACAAGGAAACTGAAGAATAAGCTCAACAATGAAAAACATAACAAGTAATAATGACTTCAAGTAAAAGTAGTTCGACAATAAGAGAGATAACATATAACATCAACTTCTAATACGAATAGTCAACTATGGGAGAGATATCATGTAGCAACGACTTCAAATGAGAATAATCAATTATGGAAGGAAACATGTAATAATGAATTCAAATAAGGAAAATCGACTATGAAAGAGATAACATGTAAATAAAGAGGCAAAAACTCCAATTAAAGCATGTATGAGTATATTTGGCAATAAAAGATAGAACATGAACCAACGACTTCAAATAAGGCATATAAAAGTAAATTTAACAATGGAGGGTATAGCATGATGGAGCAACTTCAATTTAATATACATAAGAAATCTAAGAGTCTAAATCGGTCGAATTTTCACATATAAGGCCGTATACACACTTGTCACCTCGTGTACACATCTTCCACATAGTTCAAATAGTGCAAATAAACCAATTCCTACGGGGTAGTTCTCCTCCCCCCACAAAGTTAGGCAAGATACTTACCTCAAAAGCCCTCAATCAATACTCAAAAATAGCTTTTTATTTACAAATTCACCTCCGCTTGGCTCAAATATATCCAAAATCGACTTAATAACATCAAATAAAGCTATGATCTTTGCACAATTCCTCAAAAAGTCAATAGAAGTCAATCCCGGGCACTCCTGGTCAAAACTCGGGTCCAAGGGTAGATTCTGACTACGCATAATCTCACGAGTCTATATATGTGTTTTGTTTCAAAATCCGAGTCCAATTCGACTCTCAAATCCCAAATTTTTATTTTTCAAAACATAGACAATATTTCTCTAAATTTCACTTTGATTCTTATAATTTTGATGTTAAATCTCATATATAATCACGTAAGATAGTTGAAAATTGATCCAAATCACTTGCCCAACGTTTGTAGATAAAGATCCCTCTTCAAAATTGCCTCCTATCGAGTCTAGGGTTCAAAAATAAAAAAAGGAGCCTAAAATCCCGACTCCCAGCTTTTATGTTCTGTCGTAGGTGTCGCAAATGCGATATTTGCGAACCCCGCAAATGCGAAGAATTATCGCAAAAGCAAAATCTCTTACGGTCCTGCCTACGTCGCAAAAGCGACCTAATGACCGCAATTGCGATAGCTGCCTAGTCTAGATCCACATGGCAAAAGCGAACTAAGTGGGCGTTTGGACATAAGAATTGTAAAATTTCGGAAAAAAGTAAAAAAAAATTTTAAGTGAAAATGACATTTAAAAATTAGAGTTGTGTTTGGACATGAGTACAACTTTGGGCTGTTTTTGAATTTTTGTGAGTGATGTGAAGTAAAAATTTTAAAAAATAGCTTTTTGGAGTTTTTTAAATTTTCGAAAAATTCCAAAATTAATCTTCAAGTGAAAATTGAAAATTTTATGGCCAAACACTAATTTCCAAAAAAGTGAAAATTTTTTGGAAAAAAGTGATTTTTTATGGCCAAACGAGCCCTAAATGTTCACAAATGCCAACCTAGCAGACCCGGCTAATCTCGCAAATGCGAATCCTTCCTCACAATTGCGAGAATCACAAATGCGAGACATAAAGCACCTATGCAAAACCAGTAGAACTTAAACTCTATCAAACACTCCGAAACGCGTCTGAAATTCACCCGAGCCCTCGGGGCTCCAAACCAAACATCAACACAAATCTAAAAATATCATATGAACTCGTTCGCGCGATCAAAACACTAAAATAATATCTAAAACCACGAATCGGACCTTAAAATACATGAAATCTACAATGAAACTCAAGAACTTCTAAAAACGCAACAGCGCGTCCGATTCCTATCAAATCAACTCCGAATGACGCCCAACTTTGCGTACAAGTTCCAAATATCAAAACGGACCTATTCCTAGTTCCGAAATAGAAATCCAGACACGATATCTATGAAGTCAACATACGGTTAAACTTATCAAAACCTAAGCCTTTAAATTGCCAATTTTTGGCAAAATAAATCAAATCAACCTAGGCACCTTCGAATTCAATTGCGGGCATACGCCCGAGTCCAAAATCACTATACGAACCTATCAGAGCCATCAAAATACCATTCTGTTTTTTTTTTCATAAAAGTCAAACTTCGATCAACATTTCCAACTTAAACTTCTAAAATGAGAACCACTCATCCAAATCAATCCCGAAACATTCGAAAATTGAATCCGACTTTACACGCAAGTCATAATACACAATATGAAGCCACTCATGATCTTGAACCACTGAACGGAATGCTGAATCTCAAAACGACCGGTCGGATCGTTATAGTTCACCTCTATCGAAACCCTATATGTATATATATGTATATATAGAAAATGGTATAATTAAGCAAACTGGCACTCGGAGTAACAAATAGTTGCTTGGTGCCTGTGGCCCGGGGCTTAATGTTTCACCTTCTGAGTCAACAAGATTCAAGGTTTGTGTTGTCAAAAGATAGCATTAGGCACACTTTTTCTTAATCGTGGAATGTTCACAACCATTCCCCTTAGTTTATAATTGTTCTCCCCAAAAGAGATTGATTGAGTTTCCGCTGCAGAAAGGATAGTTTAAAATTTTAATGGAATAACAAACTTTTCGGTGGACTTCAGGGCGAAGCTGTGTGGCCAAGGGTGGTCAAATGAATACCCTTTGACAAAAAATTATATAATGTATAAGGTAAAATATTACTTGTTATTAATAAAAAATAGATTTTGAACACCTTTGCATAGCCCACTGACAAAGTGTGTTTAATTTTCTGGCTTCGCCATCTATTAGTATATTCACACAAGAAAAGTTGTCGAGGGAGGAGAAAATATATCTGAGGATATCAGTGCGCCAATGCCAGGGATTGGCAGGTATATTGTAGCAGCATATATTTGAGTTGCATACATGCAATGGCAGCTGGTACAGTACAAGGACGACTTCGAAGAGGAATATTTTGGCTTCCCTGCAGATTTTTCACTCTTAATACTGTTTCATTGACCTTATTAAGAGTTGCTCTGAAACTGTCGCTGGATCTATACAATCCCATGCCAGGAAAAGTTGATCAGACTGCTAGACGGAACCAGCATTGTCCTCATTTGGAAGATTTAGTTTGGTGGTGGCAATGGGCACAGTATCGTCACTTATCAGACTATTTACTATTAATTGCTACAATTAAATCTTCAAATGGAAATGATAGAAATGAATTGGCTTCACAGATTGGAAAAAAAGTCCTTCTGCCAAGCAAATCAAGAATCCAAAATGCAGATATTTAGTCTAGAACCGTGTTTTAAAAGGCGGGGGCGTAAGGCGAGGCGCTTTACATATGCCTCAGCGAGGCGAAAGCCCCATAGATATTTAATTTTTAATATTTTATAAAATAATATAATTACAGTAAATATTTATAAACAGATAAGATTGCATGGTATATATATATATATATATATATATATATATATATATATATATATATATATATATATATATATATATATATATATATATATATATATATATATATATATATATATATATATATATATATATATATATATATATATATATATATATATATATATATATATATATATATATATATATATATATATATATATATATATATATATATATATATGGAGGAACAAAAAGGATGACTAACCTACAATTTGAACTTGCTGCTATGAAGGAGAATGGATTTCTCTTTGTATTTATATTTTTTTTGAATATTCGTTGCTTTTAAGAGACATTAACAGACTAACGGACAAGATAAAGAATTGGAAAATATCATGAATTAGGGCTTCAATCAATAAAAAGGTCTTGACTTTTAAATTTAATAAATTTAAGTTCCATTTTAAAACTTTTGAGTAATTACCAAGCTAACTTTTAAGAATTTGGGTATTATATGAAGCACTTATTCAACAAATTTTATTTTAATTTGAAAAAGTCTCTAGGGCTTACGCCTCACTAAAAAAATGCACCTCAAACGCCCGGGCGTACGCCCCGAATTGCTGGACGTACGCCTCTTGAGATTGTCGCTACACACCATTACCTTGGGGAGTTTTTGGTGCGCCTCGCCCCGAAAACACCTTTTAAAACATTGGTCTAGTCTAGAAGATACAAATATTGATCTTGGGATATTGTATAAGAGATTAGGAGTTGTAACGACCCAACCGATCATTTTGATTAATTGCACTTTGCCCGATAGTTTACGGGCATGAGTAGCTCCGTATGATGCATTATGACTTATGTGAATCGTCGATTTTGATTTTCAGATTATTCGAAATCGAGTTGGAAGAATGGATTTCATAGTCGAAGCTTTAAATTGGGAGAGTTGACCAAGTTTGAATTTTTGTGAATTTGAACCCGGAACAGAGTTTTGATGGTTCCGTTAGCTCCGTTGGGTGATTTTGGACTTAGGAACGCGTCCGTATTGTGATTCAGAGGTCCGTAGTGGAATTTGGCTTGAAATAGCAAAATAGGATTTTTGAAAAGTTTGACCGGGAGTGGACTTTTTGATATCGGATTCGGATTGTGATTCTGGGAACTGGAATAGCTTCGCTATGTTATTTGGGACTTGTGCGCAAAATTTGAAGTCATTCCAGATTAATTTGCTATGTTTCGGCACTAGTTATTGAATTTGAAAGTTCAAAGTTCATAAATTTCGATTTGAGGTGCGATTCATCGTTTCGATATTGTTATGCATGATTTGAGGCCTCGAGTAGGTCCGCGTTATGTTATTGAACTTGCTGGTATATTTGGACAGGGTCCCGAAGGATGCTGGTTCTGGTATGATCGCACTTGCGGTTGGTTTGCGTAGGTGCGATGGCTGCAGAAGAGACAAAGGCGTCGCAGATGCAAGATGAGAGCTTGATGAGGAGGCCCGCACAAGCGGAGAAAAGGGCGCAGGTGCGGATGCACAGGTGCATTGAGTGAAAACGCAGGTGCGAGTGTCTTCGCAGATGCAGATTTGATACCGCAGGTGGGGGGGGTTACTGGGCAGAACCTATAATTCGAGGTCTTTGGTTTCTATCTTCATTGTCGGATTTTGGAGCTCGGATTGGGCGACTTTGGAGAGGAGATTTTCCACACAACTTGGGGTAAGTGTTCTCTACTCTTTTTTGATATTATATCATGAATCTACCTTTGTTTTTGGTAATTGGATTGTGAATTTTAAAGAGGAAATTAGGGGTTTTGGCCTAAAGTTTTATAATATGAATTTTTGACTTTTAAATATCGAATTGGAGTTGGATTTGAGTGAAACTAGTGTGGTTAGACTCGTAATTGAATGGATTAGCGAATTTTGTAAATTTTGTCGGGTTTCGAGGTGCGGGCCCGGGTTGGATTTTTGGCCGATTTTTGGGCTTTTGATTTAAGATTTGATCTTTTTCGATCGGGATTGGTTCCTTTAGCATTGTTTAATGTATTTGAGTTAATTTTTAGTTAGTTTCGAGCCGTTCAGAGGTCGGAACATGCGTGATGGCATTTTGGAGCATCGCTTGGCTTGCTCGGTGTTGGAATTGGCTTGTTCGAGGTAAGTAACTCTTCTAATCTTAGAGCTGAGGGTATGAATCCTGATTATATGTCTTATGTGATTGGTGTTGAGGTAACGCACATGGTAGATGACAGGCGTGTGGGCGTGCACCGTGTAAACTGTGACTCCATTAGTTCTGTGGTATTGTGTAATTACCTGAACTTATCTGTAATCATGAAATCTCTACGTACTAGAGTTATCGAGCTGGGATCCATGTTTGAAGCCATGTCTAGGATACATGCTTATTCCGTTGGGACCCATTGAGGTTATTTTTGCTGTTGAGTTATCTCCTTTCATTGCATTACATACTCAGTCATATGCATTCATATGCATATCATATCTCAGTCTCTGTTGTTATTTATTGATGCATTATGTCATTGTTTCCGGGCTAGCATCATGACATTGTGAGCATATGGGAGAGAGACTAGAGAGATTGATGACTTAGTGAGGCCGGGCGCCTGATTATGAGTGATATTTATGGTATCAGGCTGCACGCCGCAGTGGTTATACTGATTTATGATAGCGCTTGGGCTAAAGGAACCTCTCCAGAGTCTGCACACCCCCAGTGAGCGCGGTTGATATTATTGAGGGATGGATCTTCCCTGGACATGGATCTTATCCGAAGCATTATATACTGGAGATGGATCTTTTTCACGGGCTGGATTGGCCCTACTCGGTACCGAGTGACTGATGATCAGTTGATGTGTATATGTATATTTCGGGATGGATCTTCCCTGGGCCGGATTGGCCATATACAGTACCGAGTGATTGAGCATGACTAGTGGAATGTGTGAGAAAGTGAGATTGTGTACTCTGAAAGTGTAAGTACATAAGTTCAATCTCTGAAATATATTGCATTGACATGCACACTTGGCATACAAGCATAGAGATGTATTTTTCTCATGTTGTATGGTATCATGACAATCATGACTTCTCACATATATTGACATATGGGCATAATGATGCATTTGTTTTACACTGGACATTTTGAAAGAAAATGAGACATCTTAATTATTATTGAAAGGATTTTGGGAAACATTTCTGTTTTCAAACTTACTCGTATTTTGGCCTTTTCGGTAAAAGATTTGAGTTTTCACTGAGATACTTGATAAGTAATGCCTATTTGTTTTTTTCTGGATTTGTGAACGAACTGAGCCTTTTATTTCTGAGATACTCTTTTATTACTTGTACTATGCTGTTATGAACTCTTGTGGAATATTGGTGTTGGACCCGACCTTTGTGTTAGCTCGTCACTACTTTCAACCTAAGGTTAGGTTTTTTACTTATTGAGTACATGGGGTTGGTTGTACTCATACTACACTTCTGCATCTTGCGTGCAGATATTGACTGCTGATGTTGCTGTGTTCGATGGGAGCTGGGTTTGAAGATGTACCTACATTCCCCGGTTGTAGCTGCCTCTTGTTCGTGTTAAACTTAGATCTATAAAAATTCTTTTTATGTTCTTTTCAAACAGACGATGTATTTATTTTCTTTCAGCTTTGTAAATTCTATTCTTAGAAGCTCATGATTTGTACTACCAGTCCTTGGGGAATGTATAAGATTCAGATATTTCTTTGCTTAATCGCTTTATTAATTATTATTGGAATTGGTTAGTGGTTAATTGGTTTACCTAGCGGGTTGGGTTAGGTGCCATTACGACTAGTCGGATTTTGGGTCGTGACAAGGTGGTATCAGAGCTCCAGGTTCATAGGTTCTACATGTCATGAGCAAGTGTCTAGTAAAGTCTTGCGGATCAGTATGATGACGTCCATACCTATCTTCGAGAGGCTACAGGACATTTAGGATATACTTCCCATCTTTCTTTCCTTATCGTGTGATATTGATTCAGCTTGAAGCGTAACTCTTTGAAGTCCTTCCACGCATTCGTATGCGTATATGAGCGCTCGGTATCGGCCGTGCACCGACGACTTGTGATTCCATGGATGAGGTGCGAGATTTGATTTCAATGTGCTGCTGATGGGCTAGTCTGGAGGACTTGAGGCCAGGTTTTGACGGTAGCTTGAGTACGGAAATTTTGATTGTGTGAGCACGTGCTTTTGGGACTTATATGTCCATTAATGTCCTTACGAATGGAATTTGTGGCTCGATGAGCGGTAGAATGGCTTTGTGATGAGTATGATGTGACTGCAGGATGTGTTTGTGTTAAGACGATCTGAGATCAACGAGAAGTGTTTCCTTGAGATGTAGTAAGGGCTATGGGGTGCCTGATTTCTGTCTTGATTTGGCGTATGGTCTCGAGTTATGGGTGTATCGAGGGATCTCTCATGTTGTTTAGTTGTGGGGTGAAGTAGATTCTTCTGTCTTTTTGATGAGTTCGGAATCGAGAAGGTTAAGTGATTGTGTAGTAGACGTGGTTGTGGAAGGGTATAAAGAGATGTCAGTTTGAGGCAAAACATGTGGGTTATCTCCTGCGAGGTGTCCTGAGGTTGTGTGATCCTTATGATATTTTGTAGAGAGTTCTCTTTTACCAGTGAATGATATATGTTGCAATTTGTGTTTGTATCGCTTGTGGAAGTTGGCTTAACCATCACGAGGATGAACATGAGATTTGTAGATGATTTGAGATACTAGATGGTTTGTGTTGCATGAGCGGATGGAGGATTTAGTGGAATCTCACTGTGGTATTATGTTAGTAATGGGGTATGATTATTGTAAGTAGTCAGATGTTTTATTCCATGGCTTTGAGCCAAGTGGGGAAGTCTGCTATCGACAAGTTGATTGCATGGTTGTGTGTTGTATTGGTTTCGGTTCGGGGTATACCGGTGAGTCAGTTATGACTTGCAGAGGTCGAGATCGAGGATGTCTCGGGTAAAGGAATTTCTGGATACAGGTTGTATTGCACTCTATGGGTATATGGGAATCATAAAATAATTGAGTGGTTATTCGCGAAGGATGTAGTGTACATGGAGTAGGAATTTGCTCAGTTTCTTAGGAGTGTGGGTTACTCCCTTGGGTGTTGGTGTGCTGATGGGGCACATGTCGTTCGATTCGTTTGGTCGGTTTAATTGAGATTTGAGTAGAGTTCATGACTCTCGAGAATGGTTCTAAAGGATTCAAGATTTATTTGTAGCGATTTGGAATTTTCAAGAGTTGTATATAGCTAGAAACTGAGACTACATTGGATGGTGTCGAGACTTGTGGCATTTTTATACCATTGTGGATTATGCATTTCAGCATCAAAAAGGTGAAGGAAATAATTTTAGGTTCACATAAGGTCTCTTAAGAGTGGGTGTCGCGGTTGTGGTACTTAAGAGGGAAGTCAGCAGCTTATGGGCCTTAGGGAGTTGTGGTTTTATACTAGGGTCTTGCGTGGTTAATTTTGGGTAAGGATCGTGGTGTTCTAGCAAGGAGACATATCAATTTGAAGGCAACTTGGAAGTGACTTGGAGAAATAGGACAACGTGGTAGTAGGTTGGATCAGTACAGTAATGGATATAATCGGTTCTTTGGGTACTAATGTTGTTGCTAGTCTCCACAGGTGTTTCGTGTTAATGCTCTTGGGTTTTGGCAACCTGCGTGGCTGGGTTGAGTTAGAAAGATTCGGTTCTGATAGCTTGGTTATGAGAAAATGGACTTTGAAGAGTTCTCAATGGTTTTTACCACGGTTCGAGGAGTATATTTCTTACCGACGTGAGGGATATGTTGCGTACTGCGATTTTCTTCGGGATGAGATCAAATGAAAGGTTTCTGACCGATCGGGTATGTATTCTTCTTGTGACCCAGAGTTGATTATGATGCGGTGTGTTGTGTGAGATTGAGATTTGCATGTGCAAGGTCACGAGTCAGTTTGGAAGAGAAGGGTATAAATTCGTAGGCAGCATGGATGGTTTCAGATGACTAGGTAAATGATATTACTAATCGGTATGGCTTGATGAGAGTATATATATTTCAGAAGGGGCAATGTGTTTCGATTTATAGATACTTCACTGGTATTGTGGCACTGGTTGATCGACTGCTGATATTCAAATTTTGCTATGTGGCACGGAAGAATTTTAGAAGTATTCCTCGTGGGATGATCGTGTATGAGAGATGTGTTAGACATTCGGGCGGTGGAATTGGGATCAGACATGGTGATTCGTGTGTTCTATGGATTTGGAGACTGGGAGTTCTCAAGAGCAGATTATTTCACGGTTGTAGATTGTGAAGTCATGGCCGAAGCTAGCTAGACGATAATATGTGTTATGATTCAGTCAGTGTGGGCTTTCAGAGGGTTATTTATTTTTTCGTGGGTGCCCAGAGTTGATTTGGGGGTCTATTGGTAGGCCCATTTAGGATATGTATTCTACACCGAGCCGGGTTAGTTGGCTTCATACTGCTATTGTTGAGGGATGTGCCATTCGGTTGTTGTTGAGTTTATTCGTGTTCTGAAATGATCTGTGAGTTACTCTTCTATGCTACGAGCAGTTGTGATTCGTTGGTTATATGCACATCTGGGCCTTATACTGGAATTTGCGCGAGATAGGTATTTGGGCGATGCATGATTGATTGCGCATTGGTTACGTTCTTTCGGGTTTGTGTGGCATTGTGTCATTTGCTTCTCCAAGGTTATGGTAGTGCACTTTGAGTACTTGAAGTCGGATTGCACGTGGTTATTGATTTTGAGCATGGTGGCTGGGGTATTTCATATAGATCAGTGTTTGGATGGGGTCATGCATTGCAGCAGAGTTATGTTCAGATATGATCCCTTGTGTTATATTCGTGTGTTTTGGTTCTACGGTGTGTGATAAGTTCTTAGCATTGCGTTGTGGTGGTACTTGTTGAGCTTGCGGGGTAGTTCTCTCGTCTGAGTCATTTTTCCATGATTGAGTACATTTGGAATGTTGCTTATTGGTGCACGGATTGCACGGGTTGTGGCTTTGGATTGTATGGGTGTGTTATGTCACTAGAGTGGTCATGTTGGATGAGATGAGATCATTGGACCTAGAATGGATACTATCGGAATTGATTATAGTATGGTTGGAAGGATGATATCGAAAGTCGGCTTAGAAATTTGCTATAGTTCTTGTCGAAGGAGATGGAGTACCATGACTTGTTGATCTGATGAATGGTTATGAGTTATGCATGTTTCTTTCATCATTGGCACTGTACGAAGGTTCAGAACGACGCTTTGTTTGATATGAGGTTGTTACCGGTATTGGGTTGATTTGAGCAACTACTGTGATTAGAAATCATTACTTCGAGCATTTGAGCTATGTGGTATTTGAGTTTTGAGTATTTGAGTTATGGTTACGGCTTTTGGTACAACTTGTTCAGACTTATACAGTATGTAGATGCGAGATCCTAATCTTATAAGAAATTCCGGATATTGGAAATTGAATTCTAAGGCTTGTGGGCTAGGTTGAATTGAGAAATCTCAGTTATGTTGTGTTATCAGACCTATATGGGATAGGGTGACGTGGGATCACCCCCGGGTACGTGCATGGTAAGGTTATACGGCAATTTGATGGCTTTGGGAACAACTCTTGGCACATTTGAGGACGAACGTATGTTTAAGTGGGGGAGAATGTAACAATCCAACCGGTTGTTTTGAGCATTTGAACTTCGCCCGGTAGTTTACGGGCATGAGTAGCTTTGTATGATGCATTATGACTTATGTGAATCATCGGTTTGGATTTTTAGGTTATTCAGAATTGAATTGGAAGAATGGATTTCATAGTCGAAGCTTTAAATTGGGAGAGTTGACCAAGTTTGACTTTTTGTGAATTTGAACCCGGAACAGAGTTTTGATGGTTCCGTTAGCTTCGTTGGGTGATTTTAAACATATGAGCGCGTCTGGATTGTGATTCGGAGGTCCGTAGTGGAATTTGGCTTGAAATGGCAAAATAGGATTTTTGGAAAATTTGACCGGGAGTGGACTTTTTGATATCAGATTCGGATTGTGATTCCGGGAATTGGAATAGCTTCGTTATGTTATTTGGGACTTGTGCGAAAAATTTGAAGTCATTTCGGATTGATTTGCTATGTTTCGGCACGAGTTATTGAATTTGAAAGTTCAAAGTTCAAAGATTTCGATTTGAGATGCGATTCATCATTTTGATGTTGTTATGCGTGATTTGAGGTGTCCGTGTTATGTTATTGGACTTGTTGGTATATTCGGACGGGGTCCCGAGTGGCTCGGATGAGTTTTGGACGAGGTTCAGATCATTTTCACTTCATGTTGCATTGCTGAAGGCTGCTGGTTCTGGTATGATCGCACCTGCGGTTGGTTTGCGCAGGTGCGATGGCCGCAGAAGAGACAAAGGCATCGCAGATGCGAGATGAGAGATGGATGAGGAGGCCCGTAGAAGCGGAGAAAAGGGTGCAGGTGCGGATGCGCAAGTGCGCTGAGTGGAAGCGCATGTGCGAGTGTATTCGCAGATGCAGAGTTGATACCGCAGTTGTGGGGGTTGCTGGGCAAGGCCATTTTTCACTGATGCGATGTTTTTCCACAAAAGCGGTGGTCGCAGGTGCGACAAATTGTCCGCAAATACGGAAATCGTTGGGCAAAGCCTGTAATTCGAGGTCTTTGGTTTCTATCTTCATTTTCCGATTTTGGAGCTCCGATTGGGCGACTTTGGAGAAGAGATTTTCCACACAACTTGGGTTAAGAGTTCTCTACTCATTTTTGATCTTATATCACGAATCTACCTTCGTTTTTGGTAATTGGATTATGAATTTTAAAGAGGAAATTGGGGGTATTTGCCTAATGTTTCATAATATGAATTTTTGAGTTTTGAACATCGAATTGGAGTCAGAGTTTAGTAAAACTAGTATGGTTGGACTCATAATTGAATGAGTTGTCGGATTTTATAAATTTTGTCGGGTTTTGAGGTGCGAGCCCAGGTTGGGTTTTTGGCCGATTTTTGGGCTTTTGATTCAAGATTTGATTTTTTTCCGATCGGGATTGGTTCCTTTAGCATTGTTTGATGTATTTGAGTTGTTTTTGGTTAGTTTCGAGCCGTTCGGAGGTCGGAACACGTGGGATGGCATTTTGGAGCATCGCTTGGCTTGCTCGGTGTTGGAATTGACTTGTTCGAGGTAAGTAACTCTTCTAATCTTAGAGCTGAGGGTATGGACCCTAATTATATGTCTTATGTGGTTGGTGTTGAGGTGACACACATGCTAGGTGACAGGCGTGTCGGCGTGCACCGTGTGAACTATGACTCCGTTAGTTCTGTGGTACTGTGTAATTACCTGAACTTATCTGTAATCATGAAATCTCTACGTACTAGAGTTATCGAGCTGTGATCCATAATAGAAGCCATGTCTAGGCTACATGCTTATTCCGTTGGGACCCATTGAGGTCATTTCTACTGTTGAGTTATCTGCTTTGATTGCATTACATACTCAGTCATATGCATTCATATGCATATCATATCTCAGTCTCTGTTGTTATTTATTGATGCATCATGTCATTGTTTCCGGGCTAGTATCATGACATTGTGAGCCCGTGGGAGAGACACTGGAGAGATTAATGACTGAGTGAGGCCGAGCGCCTGATTAGGAGTGATATTTATGGGATCGGGCTGCACGCTGTAGTGGTTATAATGATTTATGATAGCGCTTGGGCTGAAGGAGCCCCTACGGAGTTTGCACAACCCCAATGAGCACGGTTGATATTATTGAGGGATAGATCTTCCCTAGACATGGATCTTGTTTGAAGCATTATATACCTGGAGATGGATCTTCTCCACGGGCTGGATTGGTCCTACTCGGTACTGAGTGACTGATGATCAGTTGATGTACATATTGTATATTCCGGGATGGATCTTCTCTGGGCGGGATTGGCCATATATAGTACCGAGTGATTGAGCATGACGAGTGGAATGTATGAGAAAGTGAGATTGAGTACTCTGAGAGTGTGAGTACATGAGTTCAATCTCTGAAATAAATTGCATTAACATGCACACATGACATACATGCATATAGATGTATTTTCCTCATGCTGTACGGTATCACGACTTTCATGACTTCTCACACATGTTGACATATAGTCATAATGATGCATTTGTTTTACACTGGACATTTGGAAAGAAAATGAGACATCTTAATTATTATTGAAAGGATTTTGGGAAAAAATTCTGTTTTCAAACTTACTCATATTTTGGCATTTTCGGTAAAAGATTTGGGTTTTCACTGAGATACTTGATAAGTAATGCCTATTTGTTTTTTTCTGGAACTGTGAACGAACTGAGCCTTTTATTTCTGAGATACTCTTTTGTTACTTGTACTATGCTGTTATGAACTGTTATGGAATATTGGTGTTGGACCCGACCTTTGTGTTAGCTCGTTACTACTTTCAACCTAAGGTTAGGTTTGTTACTTATTGAGTACATGGGGTCGGTTGTACTCATACTACACTTCTACACCTTGCATGCAGATATTAACTGTTGATGTTGCTGTGTTCGATGGGAGCTGGGTTTGAAGATGTTCATGCGTCCCGGTTGTAGCTGCCTCTTGTTCGTGGTAGCCTTAGATCTATTAAAATTCTGTTTATGTACTTTTCAAACAGATGATATATTTATTTCATTTCAGCTTTGTAAATTCTATTCTTAGAAGCTCATGATTTGTACTACTAGTCCTTGGGGAATGTATAAGATTCAGATATTTCTTTGCTTAATCATTTTATTAATTTTTACTGGAATTGGTTAGTGGTTAATTGGCTTACTTAGCGGGTTGGGTTAGGTGCCATCATGACTAGTCGGATTTTGGGTCGTGACATGAGTACAAATTCAATGGCCGGTTTAGCATACTGTAGCTCCAATAAACCAAAAATGCATTAATGAGCTTTAAGATCCTTCCCCCCCGTAGTTTTGATCAAGTTTTTGTCCCGATCCATTAAATGTTACTGGGATGTATCCTCAACTATCCATGACAATTTAGCTCATATTTTTTGTCATGACTCAAAACTCACTATAAGCCGTGATGACATCCAACGTCACCGTTATCCAAGACAATAGTGAACTAACAATTTAGTTATTTATTTTATTATTTTTGAAATCATGAATCTTGATAGGTGGAGACATAAATGCGTTAAAGTCGTAGATTAATACAATTTAAATATTATACGAGTAAAAGTGTATCGAGGTTAAACAAACCATAAACAAATTCTAGAATCATCCCAAACCCGGTGTCACAAGTGCATGAGCATTTATTAAGGGATACAATAATAATACAACATCTGTCCAGAATGTAAATAAGGCAGGATAAAGTAAATAGTACGATGGAGACTCTATCGGTTGCGGTATGTAGTTTGGAATACAACTCACCATAAAGTCTCCTCAGCATCTGCACCAACATGCCAAAATGACCACCAATTGAACCTGTCAGATCCTACATATTTAGTGTAGAAGTGCAGCATGAGTACGTAAATCAACGCATACCCAGTAAGTATCTAGCCTAACCCCAGAGAAGTAGTGACGAGGGGTAGACATTGACACTTACTAGAGGTCCAATAAAGCAATATGATAAATCATAAGCATATATGAAGCACAACAACAATAATGGGGTAAAACTGTAAGTTACATAACCTTCCATTTTTTTAAATATATAAATTTCTCAGTTTCGTATTCTATCTCAATAGCTCAGATGTATCAAGTGCCAGTATCAAACGGATAAGGAATACCATATAAAATGCCAAGAATCAATAGAAGGATAATCTCGTGAATATTCGGACTGCTAGCGATATAACACACGATAATGCCGAGGTCGTACGACCCGATCCAGAATAATGTGTAAAATGCCGAGGGTTGAGAGGCACGAACCATAGATGCATCTATTATAATGCCGACGTGTTCGGCCCGCTCCACAAGAAAGGAAGAAACTTATCGAATTACGAGTCACAAGCATATAACATAGATACAGGTGCATAGTAGTGAATACACCACTTTACGTTTATCAAATATCTTGGCAACAATTCAAGGTGATAAATATCGGCCTAATATAAATATGTTTCTAAATCAATTTCAATTAATTCCAATTAATTAAGCTAGCAAAATGAGTTCAAACAATTCAAATATTACATGATAAAGTCCTAAGTCTACCCGGACATAAACATGCTTCAGCTACATACGGACTCTTGTCACTTCGTGCGTACGTAGCACCCACAACTAGTAGCACACAACAATTACATCACCTAGAGGATAGTTTCCCCCTCACAAGGTTAGACAAGAGACTTACCTCGCTCCGAAATTCCATAACCGGCTCCAACTCCTCTCTAACACCTCAAACTGATGCCCATCGATCCAAAACTCAAGATTGATGATGAAAATGGCTCCTCAAAATCACCCCAAAAATCGCCCAAGCAAGACGGGAATGAGTGAAATGAGCAAAAATCCCGATTTAAAATAATTTTGCCCAGGCCTGTCCTTCATCGCGTTTGCGAAGGCCTGATAGTCCATAGCATCACGTTTGCGTCCAAGCCCACGCGTTCGCGATGGCTAACTTGCCCCCATCCTGGAACTCCTCCTTCGTGTTCGCAGTTGTCCTTCCATGTTTGTGAATGGAACACTGCAAGCCCAGCAACTCACCGCGTTCGCATAGGGTAATGTCCCCCTGACCCCCAGCTCTCCTTCACATTCGTGAGTCCTCCTTCGCGTTTGCGAAGCACAAAAAGGGCAGCCACCAATTTTCCTTCTTCGCGAACGTGTGACTCCTTTCGTGTTCGCGAAGAACAAAACCAGAACCATTAACAACATCAGCAAAACAGGGAGAAATGACCCGAAACCATCCCGAAACACACCCGAGACCCCGTCCAATCACACCAACATGTCTGAAAATATAACATGAACCCGCTCGAGGCCTCAAATCGCACCAACCAACATCAAAACTATGAATCGAAACCTTCTTTCAACTTTGAAACATTCAAACTTCGACGAATGTGTTCGATTCATACTTAAACATTCCGGAATGATGCCCAACTATATGCACAAGTCATTAATCAAATACAAACCTCTTCCAAGGCTCGGAACCTCAAACAGACATCGATAACATCAAAATACACTTCAAACCAATCTTATGAAATTCTAAAACTTTCAAAATGCCAACTTTCCATAATAAGCCGCCGAAATGCTCTCGGACCACCCGATACTCAACCCGAACACACGCCTAACTCCGGAATCATCATACGAGCCTATTGGAACCTTCAAATCTCGATTCTGAGGCCGTTTACTCAAAAGTCAAACCTTGGTCAACTCTTCCAAATTAAAGCTTCCGAATTGATAATTTCCGTTCCGAAACAATTCCGAACTTCCCGAAATTCAATTTCGACCACACGCACAAGTCATAAAACATGAAGTGAAACTACTCACGGCCACAAACCACCGAATGAAGCACTAGAGCTCAAAACGACCAATCAGGTGGTTACATTCTCCCATACTTAATCATACGTGCGTCCTCGAACGTGCTAAGAACCGTTTTGGAGTTGTCCAAAATCACTGTTCAATACCTCGTGCACCTACCGGTGCCACCACAACCCATGTGAGCACATTAGCCCGAGCCAGACTGATGGTCCTCCCCATAACCTTAGCTAACAAGCCTTAGAACCAAATTCCAACGTCCAGAATTCTCCACGAGACTCGATTTTTAACATACGAACACCGCATCAATCACTACACACTGTACCAAAACATGATCACGCACCTATGCTGAAATTGCACAATGCACCACATAAGTCTTTTGCCCATAATAACATTCTCTGACCACAATAGCTGCAATTTCACGAATCTGATGCCCGCAATACACCTCATAACACATATAAGCCCTAATCCAACTCTCGCAATACTGCCACGACGAAAGAGATGTGTAGAAACTCATAACCACTTAACCAAATCAATAAATCATGGTGTCCTTTCACTCGATAATAACCATTACCTTATTCTGAACTAAATAACGATATTTTATCTCTAATATACCCTACATAAATTCGATCGCACTAATCTCATGTCCAATAATCTCGTCTCACCCAATACAAGCTGCTCAGGCAATAAGCCTTCTCAAACACCGTCTAAAATCTCATACAACGCCATCAAAGCGCCAACAAGCTGCAACTCGAATGTGACCCATAGGGAAGAACAAACTCTGGCAAAGAACCATCCAGCCCGCGTAAGGGATAAAATGGCCAAACCAATGTTATGGCTCTATCTTAGAGATGGGAAACAAGGTACTCAAAATAAGTATAAGGAACCGTACTTAGCATCTCACTGTTGCGGCGTGCAACCTGATCCAACTATGACATATTTGCGGCGTGAAACCTGATCTAACTATGACACTATTGCAGCGTGCAACCCAATCCAAACATGACACTGTTGCGGCGTGCAACCTGATCCACACAACATACCTGTGGCAGCGTACCACCCGATCCAAACAACGTATCCGTGGCGGCGTGCCACTTGATCCACACATGAAATTCAATAAGGAAACACCCATCAAGCCATAATGCTCATACTTACGAAATGCCCAAATATCAATCACAAGCACACCAGGTGCATAATACAATCCCTGGGGAGACGAATAATGCCATACGCTACAAAACCCAAGCACGACTAAGATGTAATAAATGATCTGCATCTCGAGAGCCACCTTGCTCATATAACAGCACAAGCTACACGTGATCACAACACATGTGAGAATAATCAAGCCATCTCATAACCCACATGGAACAATAGAGTATTACATGGAATAGCTGATAACGGGAATAACATCTAACACCCGAAGACTCTTTCGTAAGCAATGCTATGCCTAATGAACAGATCCGACTTGATGTATAGCACATATTCACATTGGACCTACCAACAGACATCAAGCTGATTCCGATCATCCCATACTGGGCCAACAACCTTTCAAGGATCCACAATGGCCCTATTCTTTATACGCACAAGCAGCCGTCCAATCCGGAACAAACTCCCCCAGTCCACAACCAAATGAATAGAGCACCTTTCAGACATAAACTCTCACATTAGCGATAGTACTAGAACCTCCATACTTGGTTTCAATCTTTAATAATCAAGTTACTAACATGCCACACTTATACAATTTTCTCATGGGATACGCTCCCATGACCTTCCGCACCAGGTAGCAAGGCCTGCACCTCCATACCACCATCCGTACTAATTCTGCAAAGCAAAACAAGAATCCACACATCAATACACAATGCCTCATACACATGACACTGTTCTCAGGTGACACTAAAGAAAATTCCAGCTTACTCTGAACATCTGAATTCTTCCCTGCTCATCCGAGCTCGTGAAATTCTTATCAACAACGAGCCGCAACCTTGATCCTCAACTTCTAATTCCCATACCCTTACTGCACCTATCATGCTGCTACGCAAGAGTACACGAATTCATCATAACCCCTGTACTACTAGTAGTATAAACATTGCATTGGCTAGAAACCTTTCACTTAACTCATTTAAGAAGAATCATTGCAACACACAACTAAATTCCCATAACCGTAGAAAATACAAACCTAAAGTTATGGTCTAAGCCTCCATAACTCTTCCGAGATCCATTTACACATAACATGGCCATTTGAATCAAATACCTCCCAAATCAATCAAATTATGATGGATGTCAAGCCCGCACAACCACAAACCACCTGTATAACTTAACACGCCGAAGGAACTGATCATTGCCATAATCATGATCATTCAAACCATTACTAACCAACCCAATTTCTTCCAATTTACTCTTAACTTGCCTTAAAAATAATAATATCTCCATTCAAAACATAACGAACTCAATTAGCACTCATCCCGAATGACCCGAATCACGAGACCATATTGTCTCAATACCCATGAACTATCTCATACCCTCATCAAGTGCACAATAGAATCACCACCTGGTACACCCATTCTGAAAGACCTTCCGCGAATCCGAAGCTATTTCTCCTATTTCTCCAATACTGCCCTGCAGACCTGATGATAACATAGAAAATTCCCCAAGTATTGTTCACACTTTGATGCAAAATCACGGTTTTCATTCACATAACGAACCCAAAAATCCTTAGACACCGCACTTACATTCTTGAACCCATTAGAACCACTGTTGAGAGTCACACACCATGATCTGGTCCCGAATATAACCAAACTTCAATGCTCTGTTAGTGTTGATACCCAATTTTGCCCTCATATTTTTCTCGAATAGTATATATACTTTTAAAATATCATTTGGCATCATTATGTAGTTACAAATCTATACAAGCATTTTTCTATAATTTTCCATAATATTTAGAGCTTTAAAATTGATTTTTCTGCATTTAAATTACTTGAATATTTTTTAATTACTCCTTTCAATTATTTTATGATGAATTAATTAACTAAAATTATTATTTTGCATCTATAATACTTGCTTCAGATATTTCACTCTATTTTTTATAATTATATTAGTATTTTTAGGCCATTTGCATAATCTTGCAATAATAGCCTGTATTTTATAATTTTATTGCATTTGTCATTTTATTTAAGGTCAAAATAATATCTTATATTTTTATAATCTTCTACTATTATTTTAAAATATTACTTTGCATAAATACTACCTCTAAATTTATTTAATTATTTAATTAAATTATTTCCCCTTAATTTCCTATTTTTAAAATGTGACCCAAAATTAGGATTAAATTCGGACCAATAGACCCTTGGCCCAATAACCCTAGCAGCCCAAGAAACCTAATGAACCTACCCAGTCCAAAACCCAACCCAACCTGTTTAAATATTGATCAACGGCTCACTACACTCCCCTCATTTTCCTTATACTCCCAATACCCCAAACCCTAGAGACAAATCCCACTACCCGCTGCCTCTAAACTTTATCTATCTCGCCTCTCTCAGAAGAACCCTAATCGCCGCCCTTCACTATTCCCTCTTCTAATCCCGTTAGCCATGGGATTCACCGATTATTTACTTACCATATCCATGTTCCTTCTCCACTCGTTACCTCTTTGTGGTATTACATAGTACTTGCTCTATTTTTGGCAAAGTACAAATCTTCATATCAAAGGGAATCGGTTCTAATCGTTGGGATTTAGACAATATTTCATCTAGATACATTTATATGAAGGCTATATGGGTCCGATTAGCCAAGATCTCCGGCCAATGTTCGATTTCTGTCAACTAGGGTTTACCTAATTTTTCTCTAATCCTACTTTTACTGATTCTGCATATTATTATTTCCTTATTTATTTTGATTTTACAGTATTTACTTGATTTGTTTGATTTCTACTACTATATTAACCCCTCCCCCTTCCCCTTTGAAACAGACTTTTTAATTACCTGGATTCACTAAAACAATCGAAGCTATTACTCTATTGTTCTCTTATTCTCTTGTTCTATACTCTGGTTCTTGGCCGGCTGAAAGCCAAGGCCACCGGAATTCGATTTTCAACTTTTTTTGGTGCGAGCACTGCCCGGGGTTCATTTGAAGCCCTTGGGAACTCTGACGCACTAAGAATCTAGGTTCTTGCTCTTTGTTGACATTTAGAGCACTACGGAATTTGTTATTTCTTATTGTCTGTTTATTAACTGATAACCGGTAAGTCTCTTGGCTTTACAATTTCATTCTTCTGTGTTTATGTCCTGCATATTCACGCCTCTGAATTTCATGACCTAATATGTTTTTAGACCATCTCTGTGTGTAACTTTGCTAGCATTAAACTTGTCTTATGATCTGAACCTCTTTAGCATTTGATTTTTACCTAAAATTTCCAGTTTTGAGAGATGTTATTTGAATATGCTTCCCTTGAATAATTTAGACCCTCTTAAGTTCATTTAGCCTAATGTTATGGCACCTGAACGTTTACATTTACTATTTTATATGAATTCCTACTCTATTCCGAATTCCTGTAATGGCTGACTTGCTTCTGTAATGCGTTATAATCTGTGTTAAGACCTTCACTATCAACTATGACTTGCTTCCCCTGTTAATGTGTCCCCCGGCATGTCTTTGGTTTGCATGATCCTATAGCCTTAGTGATTATTTGGGACCTTTGGAATGACTATATTAATTTGTGTTTCCCTACCATGTTTGACACTGTTTTGCTTCACGATGTAAGTTAATATGTCTATCTTTTGATTTGAGATGGATACTTAGCATAATTTGGACCCTTAAGCTTTAAACCTTCTAAGTTAGTGCCCTACTTAGACTTGTTTGGTATTATGCACCTTTGTATGTTAATCTTGTAATCTCAGGAAACTTGATTCTCCTCTGACTCTCTTAATGTGTTGTCTGCCAATATGTTATTTCTTGCTAAGTGTTAAACTTGTAATAGCAACCTGCCTCTAAGTCTTGTTGACCCTCTTAACTACATGTTCTGTGTTTTAAGAAACTTTGCTATGTCTGCTTTCTAAATACAAGTGCATCTCTCCAAATTCTGTCCCTTAATCATTGTTCTCTCACTCTCATTGGTTACCTACACTATTCTGAATCTATCACTCTTGGTCGGCTGAAAGCCAATGCCACTAAGACTCTCTCTATTGACCTCCCTAGTGTGCGCACTGCTCGGGGTCCATTTGAGACCCTTCTGAACTCTAACACACTAGGATTTGGGGTTCGTTGGCCACTTTCTTTACTATTGAGACCTTAGTTGTCTCTGACACTCAATTCTTTCCTCATTCTATCTACTGAATATGCAAACTGGTTTGTTTAAGTAATTTTTGTGTGATTCAATGTTTGGGTCGTATGATCAATATGTGGCAATTTGGTTTGGTTTGAGTTTCTCTATGGTTTCCGGGCTGTGCTGATGAATATAGTCCTCTTTTGGGATCTGGTATGCTATTTGTGAAGAAAGCGTTTGTTGAAGTCCCAAGAAATACTGGGTATCTTCCTTTTGGGCCTTCTATAGGCCTACTGCTATTGCTTGTATAATATTTTGTAATTACATTCATCATTGGGTCTGTAATAATTTTGTAATAAACAATTGGGGTATTAGTGAAATCGAGAAAATGTGCATACTCTAATGTTTGCATGAAAGGGTAGAAACACATGCCTATAGGGTTCGTATGATCTATTTGTTATTTTATCCAACATGTCATATATGCTATTCAATTTCCACATACGCTGGTAGAAATCATGCCATTAGGAGAATCACACACTTACACAACTTGTCTACTATCAAGGCATAAGTGCTTTATTTATTCCTATGTCTACTGCCATGTGTTACTAGACATCATGTCTATAGGAAACACATGTCAATAACCATTCCTTCAATAACTGCAACATATTCATTAGATACCATGCCTATATGATTATACTAGCTTATGTTCTATTGATCTTCATCCAGAAATCATGCCTATAGGACTTTAATTGGTTAATTTGCTATTGTTATCATACTACTCACCTAGAAAACATGCCTATAGGGGCTAAGTATAAAATATAAGTTTCAATCGTTAATTGTTAGAAATCCTGCCTATGGGGCATTACCACTCGCTTTAAAGTGTCAATACTGAACTTTCAAACATTGTTTCATTGCTTAGCCATGCCACTATTAGAGAGCATGCCCATAGGATCAAACACGAGTAATTTTAAATATTTCTGATAGTTCTCACTGCCCCTACTGTGTAAATCACCCAGAGATCATGTCTATAAGCTTAAAGTGGCATCTTGCATCTGAAACTGCCTGCACGTTTGAATCCAAGGTCATATAGAAACCATGTCTATAGGGCTTAAATAACTTTAATTTGTCTCAGTTCTGAAACTGTCTAACACCTAATGTGAAAACCTGTTTTGCGTGCATTTGTTGTTTAAGTGTGGAGGCTAACTTGAGCCCCTAACTGTCCTTACATGAAGTCCAACTTGTTTTGTATGTCGCCTAGTTTTATTATTTTGAGCAGCCTAAGTAAAGTCTAGAACCACCCTAAATAGAGGTCCAATGCCTCCTGTACTATAGGTATGGGACGGGCACTGCACGCATAGGGCACGACTTAGAATTGAATTAGAGAGCTTAAGTAAACAACTTTAACATAGTAATCGGGTAGCAAGCGATGTTAGTTTGTGCCCGCTGAATAATATGAGTAATTTCCTACCTCAAGGGAGTTGAGAAGTATTATTTATGTTGCACGGGGTGATCCTTTAGGCTAATAAACTTAGGACCTCCCCCTCTCTTCTTTATACTTTTAGCCGTCTAATATAGACCGTCATAGTTATATCCTTGTAATCCTTATTTCTCATTGTGTTATAATAAATTTCTTTGACCCTTACTCTCTTTATTTATCTTGCCTAATTATAATCCACATAATCTTAAGTTCGGTCGGGACCCACAGTTGTGGACCTCTAAGCGTGCCTAACACCTTCTCTTTAAGGTAATTTGAGCCCTTACCCAATCTTTGGTGGTGTTGACTAGTCAAACAGAGTTATCTACATAATAAGTGCCCTAACGCACCTCAAAAACCGTTAGGTGGCGACTCTTCTTCTTTTAGCACTCTATCTCCCATCCAAAAGAGTTGTCACAACGTCGAAACCTGCTTTTGCGAGAAAATGGGGCGCGACAATTAGCACATGAACACTCCCAAGGAAGCAACCAGATGGATTCATTTCCTTGTACATCACATCCACAAGAAGCATAAACTCCGATTCTTCCCAAAACCTTCACATGAATCGATAAGGCGAAATATAGCACACATTCATCAAGTTCTTTGATCGAATTACCCCCGATGTTTTCTTTTCTTAGTCATAAATAATCCACCAATGCACCGATAACCATAAACCGCGCAAGCAAACAACCACGTGATCCAATAGTAGACGGTGGGCTCCCCCACTTAGCTTTAAGCTACAAGCACATAAATCTTGAACCCACAAAGATTCCTCCTTCTCAATCACCATGATCTCGCACCATTAACCAGCTAAAAGTTTCGAAATCTCTTGTTAAACGTTTCATGAGCATTCCGAATTATCAGCCATAATTGCATATTCGACCTCCTGCTGGGTAGTAAGTAGAATACTTCGTAGAAACTTCATCAAGAATCACACAATAGCTAACCTGCTCACAGGAGATAGCTCACTTGTGGAATCTCATGCCGACATCTTCCAATGACGTTACACTGGGTACAACTACCACGAAATCAGTAAACCCTCATGAGCCCATGCTCGTCCACCAGCTGTAAAAGTCTGTTCATTCCCCATTAAAATCAACTGAAAGTCCAACAATACATTCCAAACTCGAAGTCACATTGCATCCAAAAACGATAATCAAGTTTTCATACTCTTCTTCATTTCAAGCAAAATCCATAGACCTAGTCACTTTCCACCATGAGTCCCAAATCGCTCTAAACTTTCTCAAGGCACGTGGCTATCCTACCACAAAATCCATACGCTACTCTGCCACTCCCACTTTAGTTAAACTATCTCCTTAAGCAACTTCTCGACCTCTGATGTTCATACTTGACCTGCTAGCAATTCAATCACTGTGTGACACCTCCCACCATGTCCTTCCTCCTCCTTTGCTGCCAAAATACTACCTCAAAATATAATCTATCTTTGTAGCACCCGAACGGATAAATTGCCACCAACTCTAAGCCTCCTAAAAAATTATCTTTCTCGAGCCATCAACACTAGAAATACTGATTCGACCCTGAAGCCGCCTTACACTGCCATCTCTAATAATCGCTGCTCAGGCACCATCCTGCAACACCATGTCCCGAAAGCAATTCAAAGGAGACCATAACACTGAGGAGCCTCAATGCGTTCTAACAAGGATGACTACACCATGTCACAAATGAGAATTTCCACCAAGTTCAAAAATATCTGATCTCGCTACTCCATCAACCGAGGCCTGAACATCCATAGTCCAATTTACTCTCCTCCGCTGGAACTAAATGCCGAACCTCTAAACCATGAATCGAGTAGTCCTCCTTTCGAGTCATTTATTGCCGCGGTACTGTTACAACCCGAAATCACACCAACTTTTCATGACCCAAAATCTCACCCGTCGTGATGGTGCCTATCTCAATACTAGGCAAGCCGACAACGTCAATAACCCACAATTTCTTTTAAATAGGGAAAACATAATAATTAAGTTTCAGAGAAAATCCCACAAATACTGGATATAAATACACTCCCAAAACCCGGTGTCACTGAGTACATGAGCATCTATACATTACAAGTCTGGAAAACACGGTCTATAATAGTTTGAGACTAAATACAGTAAACAAGGAGATAGGGAAGTAGAGACAAGGTCTGCGAAACACGACAACTATCTATGAGTCTTCAAAAAATCAACTGTACGAAAGAATCAACACCTACTGTGTCCGAGATCACCTTGGATCTACACACGAAGTGCAGGGTGTAGTATGAGTACAACCAACTCAGTAAGTAACAATAAAAAATAAGAACTGAAAGTAGTGACGAGCTTCACAGCTAAGTCCAAATACAGTAATTTTTAACATAAAAGGGTAGGCATGCTCTCAGTTCAACATTTAAAATTCCACAGTAATTTCATATCAACTTCGACTGAAACAGAAGATAACATCTTTAAGAAATTTCCAAAATAGTGATATATGACAACTGGAATGCAGCAATAATGAAATCAATGCATCCTCTCAGAGTAACAGTCACTTAATCCTCCCATTCACTCTAACCTTACAGTCACTCTTTCCTCACAATCACTCATTCCTCACAATCATTCATTCCTCTCAATCACTCGGCACTTGGCATTCAGCACTCGCACTCAGTAGGTACCTGCGCTCACTGGGGGTGTGTATAGACTCCTGAGGGTCTCTTTCAGCCCAAGCGCTATATCAAGCCAATCATGGCATAATCAATGAAATATGCTGTAGCGTGCAACTCGATCCCATAAATATCCTCATAATTAGGCCCTCGGCCTCACTCTGTCATCAACCTCTCTAGTCTCTCGGGCTCTCAGAAATCATGATAACCAGCCCAAACAGCAATGATGTGATGCATCAATAATGAACAATAAAAACTGGGATGAAATGTGTAAATAAAACTGTGACTGAGTGCAAAACAATAATTTAGCAAATAATTCCACAAATACACAATCTCTGTGGATCCCAACAGTGTAAACACATGGTTTAAACATGATTTATAGTCCGATTTCTCTAAAATGTGGAAAATATATGGATATCAACAAATTATTCAACTACACGGTTCCATGGAATTGACCAAGTCACAATTCCTACGGTGCACGCTTACAAGCCCGTCACCAAGTATGTTGCGTCACCTCAAAACCAATCACATAACACATAATTCGGGGTTTCATTCCCTCAGGACCAAATTTAGAACTCGTACTTACCTCAAACCGTATAATTCTTTATTCTGCAATGCCTTTGCCTCGTGAATCGGCCTCCAAACGTCTCGAATATAGCCACAAATAATCCGATTCAGTCAATAAAATTTATAGGAATTCCATATGAAAATATAAATTTTCTATCAAAATCCGAAATTTCACCCAAAAATCGCCGTGGGGCCCACATCTCGGAACCCGACAAAAGTTACAAAATCCGAAATCACATTCAACCATATAAATTTTACCAAATTCCGACATCAACTCGACCCTCAAATTTTCAAATTAAACCAAGAGGGTTTTCTAAATTTTCCAACTTAATTCACCGATTAAATGTTAAAAACAACCATGAATTCTGGTAATTTGACCAATATTGAGTTAAGAACACTTAACTCGTTGTTTTCCTTGAAAATCTCCCAAATATCTCCTCTTCCCGAGCTCCAATCTGTCAAAAATGGAAAATGGGACGACGTCCCATTTTCAGAACTTAAACTTTCTGTCCAGACTTTTCTTCTTCTCGAACGCGACAGGTCACAAAAATGTGCTGACCAATATTGCCCTTCGCGAACGCGAGTCACTGCTCGCGAACGCGATGCCTTACCGAGCTCCCCTTCACGAACGCGAAAGCAAAAATCCACACCAGCTATTTTCCCTTTCGCGAACGCGATACCCAATTGCGAACGCAATGAACAACATCGCCTGACCCCAGCTCCTCTTCGTGAATGCAAGACCCTCTCGTGAACGCGAAGAGCAAAACTTGCATGTCTCAAGTTCCCCTTCACGAACTCGAGAGCCCACTCGTGAACGCGAAGAAGGAAACTAGACACAGGCATCAGAAAATTCCAGCAATTGTTTAAGTCCAAATTTCTATCCGTTAACCACCCGAAACTTACCTGAGACACCCAGGGTCTCAACCGAATACACCAACAAGTCCTAAAACATCATAAGAACTTAGTCGAAACCTCAAATCACATCAAACAATGCTAAAATCACCAATCACACCCCAATTCAAGCTTAACGAAAATTATCGAATTCCAACTTCTACATTCGATGCCGAAACCTATCAATTCAATTCCGATTAACCTCAAATTTTGTATACAAGTCATAAATGACATAACAGAGCTATGAAAATTCGCAGAACTGGATTTCGACTCCGATATCAAAAAGTCAATTCCATGGTCAAACTTCCAAATTTAAATTTCTATTTTAGCCATTCAATCCTAATTTAACTACAGACTTCCAAAATTTTTTTCTAGACACGCTCCTAAGTCCATAATCATCATATAGAGCTATTGGAATCATCAAAACTCTATTCTGGGGTTGTTTACACATAAGTCGACATCCGGTCACTATTTTAACTTAAGCTTTAAACCTTGGAATTAATCTTTCCAATTCATTCCAAAACCTCACCAGACCCGAACCAATCACCCTGGCGAGTCACATTACAACTGTAAAGCATAAATTGAGCAGCAAATGGTGGAACGAGTTGTAACACTCATAACAACCGGCCAGGTCATTACAGGCACAAAATAAACACCTTACCATTTACACCAACACTGCACGATAACCACTCATGAACATCATAATGTACCGTGCATAGCTGCGAAAGCGTAGGCAACACTAATCATTGCGCTGAAATGACATAACATCCTTCCACAAGGAGACGATAATAGCCCAACCGAATACACATGGAGAAACATCTTGCACCACATCTGCAGTACCATTACAACCCCTCGATGCCCAATTGATAACCAGCGCTCCACGTCACATAAGATTGAGTTGGAAGAAAATGAAGGCATAAGCTTAAATGGAATCAAATCGCATGACGTGGAATCAAGAAGGGAAGTGCTCCTAAATGCCTTGTAGCCTCTCGAAGATAAGTACATGCGTCTCCGTACTGATCCGCAAGACTCTACTAGACTTGCTTATGACTCGTGAGACCCAAATGAACCTAGAGCTCTGATACCAAGCTGTCTCGACCCAAAATCCACTATAGGTCGTGATGGCACCCAACGTCGCCGTTAGGCAAGCCAACGGTAACTGACAACTTAGTTATTCATTTTATTATTTTTGAAATCATGAATCTTGATAGGTGGAGACATAAATGTGTTAAAGTCGTAGATTAATGCAATTTAAATATTATACGAGTAAAAGCGTATCGAGCTTAAACAAACCATAAACAAATTCTAGAATCATTCCAAAACCCAGTGTCACAAGTGCATGAGCATTTAATAAGAAGTACAATAATAATACAACATTTGTCCGAAATGTAAATAAGACAGGATAAAGTAAATAGTACAATAGAGACTCTGTGGGCTGCGGTACGTAGCCTGGAATGCAGCTCACCATAAAGTCTCCTCAGCACTTGCGCCTACGTGCCAAGATGACCACCAATTGAACATGTCAGATCCCGCACATTTAGTGCAGAAGTGCAACATGAGTACATAAATCAACGCATACCCAGTAAGTATATAGCCTTACCCCGGAGAATTAGTGACGAGGGGTCGACATCGACACTTACTAGAGGGACAATAAAGCAATATGATAAATCATAAGCAGATATGAAGAACAACAACAATAATTATGTCACCATGGTCGTATGTAGCACCCACAATTATTACGTCACCATGGTCGTACTCGTACCTAGTAAGTATGGGCGAGGCAGACATAAACATGCTTTAGCTGCATACAGACTCTCGTCACCTCGTGAGTACGTAGCACCCACAACTAGTAGCACACAATAATTACATCACCTATAGGGTAGGTTCCCCCTCACAAGGTTAGACATGAGACATACCTCGCTCTGAAGTTCTATAACCGACTCCAACGCCTCTCTAACACCTCAAACCAATGCCTATCGATCTGAAACTCAAGATTGATGATGAAAATGTCTCCTCCAAATCGCCCCAAAAATCCCCCAAGCAAGAGGAGAATGAGTGAAATGAGCAAAAATCCCGATTTAAAACAATTTTGCCCAGGCCCATCCTTCATCGCGTTCGCGTGCCCATGGTCGTGTTCGCGAAGGCCTGACAGTCCACAACATAGTGTTCGTGTCAAAGCCCACACGTTCGCGATGGAAAACTTGCCCCCAACCTAGAACTCCTCCTTCGCGTTCGCGGTTGTCCTTCCGCATTCGCGAAGGGAATACTGTAGGCCTAGCAACTCACTACGTTCGCAACTACCTTGTCGCATTCGCGTAGGGTAAAATCCCCCTGAGCCCTACCTCTCCTTTGCGTTCACGAGTCCTCCTTCGCATTCGTGAAGCAAAAAAAAGGCAGCCGACAATTTTCCTTCTTCGCTAACTCATGACTCCCTTTGCGTTCGTGAAGAACAAAACCAGAACCAATAACAACAACAACAAAACAGTGAGAAATGGCCCGAAACCATCCCGAAACACACCCAAGGCCCCCGGGACCCCGTCCAATCACACCAACAAGTCTCAAAACATAACAAAAGCCTACTCGAGGCCTCAAATCACACCAAACAACATCAAAACTACGAATCGATGATCGAAACCTTCTTTCAACTTTTAAACATTCAAACTTCAACGAACACGTCTGATTCATACTTAAACATTCTGAAATGATGCCAAACTTTACGTACAAGTCATAAATCACAATATGAACCTATTCCAAGGCTTAGAACCTCAAACAGAGATCGATAACATCAAAATACACTTCAAACCATACTTTTGAAATTCTAAAACTTTCAAAATGCTAACTTTCCATAATAAGCGCTGAAATGCTTCCGGACCACCCGATACTCAACCCGAACACACACTCAAGTCATAAATAATCATACAAATATATTGGAACCTTCAAATCCCGATTTTGAGGTCGTTTACTCAAAAGTTAAACCTTAGTCAACTCTTACAACTTAAAGCTTCCGAATTGAGTATTTTCGTTCCGAAACAACTCCGAACTTCCCCGAATTCAATTCCATCCACACGTACAAGTCATAAAACATGAAGTTAAGCTACTCACAACCTCTAACCACTGAACGACGCACTAGAGATAAAAAAAATGACCGGTCGGGTCGTTACATTTTTAATAGAAAATTAAATCGTTCAATATAGAATAACATTTTCCTTATGCCCTTGATCTACTAACTTTTGTTTCCTTTGCTTTTAATATGGATAGAATTGAATCAATTATATTGTGCTAGATTCCATAGTGATAGGTGATGGATTATTATAAGTAGCAGAAGCAATCCCAGTATCAAAATCACATGTAATCTAGACAACTAGCATATATGGGATTTTACGGGTTACCTCTTGATGCGTGAACAAATCTCTTCTATCACATGAGCCTTCAGTTTCATAACTACTCAATGGAATCTCCACCACTCGCACAATCATGATCCTCGAACATTCCACGGTTTTCTACTGTGTTACCCAAATAATATCCGGAAATAGCAATTTCACGTGGGCAAAATTTCTAGGAAAATATGGCTGAAAATTTCAGCCACCATGTCTTATTTCTCTAGGTGGAAAACCTTATGTATTTATAGCGAAACTTTTAAGTGTTAAAACCCTTTTCCAAAACCTGTTGGGTTTTTATTTCTAGAAGAAAATGATTCCTTTATTTCCTTTAATATAGGCACATCAGGGACCACATAATTCAATTAACAAGGCTTCCAATTATGGAATTAATTTCTAATTTTCAAAATTAATATCCACCATAATTAATTATAAATTATTCCACTAAAAATTCGTAATTGCACTCCTTATTCAATTTCAAAATTCATCCATTAAATCTTATTTAACTCCCCATGTTAAGACTTAGATACTAATCAATTAAATTAAATTACTGACAATTTAATTTATTGATTATATGCTTTTGACTTTCTCTTAACTTATTTCATGTGTCGGATACAAAATCCACCGGCTGGGTTTACACATGAAAACTTATAAGCTTTCATATAGGTGTATCATCAATCTCTAAACCGAGACGTGGATTCCACCAACTAACTTTTACTTCGCCAATGTACATTGTTATTATCCAATTTATCAGGCATGTTGACCCACGAAAGGATCTCACCTTTTAATAAATCAAAACAATAATAATATACACATCTAATAATAATTATATCAAGATTAAGAGTATAAGTACATTTAATGGCTAGAAAGTTTATTTTATTAAGTCAATATAAAATATTTATCTCTACGTAGTCCGTTCAATACATACAAAATATACTAGCACAAGAAGTTGGAGTTAAACCATTCCCATAATCAAGATAAATTATATTTAATCTTATGCTACAATCATCCATGATGGTTTGTCCAATTCCATCATTAGATTGTGAACTCAAACTTTATACTTATAAGAACCGATGATTTAATCTTTCGTGTATAAGCTAAATTCTATACACAAAAATATCTACTATATAAGCAAATGACACACACTAATATATGATCTATTTAAAACTTTATTAAAACTGAATAAATAATTATTTCATAATAAATACTATATCTAAATGTCACGACCCAAAACCTAACCCGTCATGATGGCGCCTATCGCTATACTAGGCAAGCCGACATCTCCAAAACACTTTCAACATTTAACAGAAATGAATTAATATATTTAAAATAACCGGAGTTTTTCATAAAAAGGGGGTAAAACCCAAAGCATAAGTGCGGAAAAATAGCCCGACATTGGGGTGTCACTGAATCATGAGCATCTAGATATCCAGTCTAATAAAATAGTGTCTAAGTATAAGTACAGAAAAAAAGGAAAACATAGAAGGAGAGACAAGGTTCGCAGATGCCGACAGCTACCTCGTAGTCTCCGGTACTCGATCGCGCACGAACTCAACGACCTCCGTGATCAAACACACCTGGATCTGCACATGAAGTGCAGGGTGTAGAATGAGTACAACCAACTCAGCAAGTAACAGAAATAAATAAGGAACTGAGAAGGTAGTGACGAGCTATAAAATTACAGTTCATTTTTAATAATTCCAGCAAAGAATAGACACGTTTTCAAATTCGACAGTTCAAATCAAATCAGTTTTATATAGTTAAATTGCAGGTAAATCCGGATATAGAATCTTTCAGAAATTTCACCACAATGACAAATAGCAACTAAGTGCATCCACAAATTAAAAAAGAAAGCAAGTACAACCTCTCATGGCAACAGTCACCCAACTCGTCACAATAGCTCAATCACTCGAGTCTCAGCCCTCAGTACTCACACTTAATAGGTACATGCGCTCACTGGGACTCTCAAAAATCATAAAGATCAGCCCAACAAAATAACACAGTGTATCAACAAGAATCAAGAAGAGATTGGGATATGATACGCAAGTAAAAGCATGACTGAGTACTAGACAACAATTAGAAAATAATTTAACAAGTACGCGACCTCTTCGGGTCCCAACAGTACTATCATATAGCCTAAGCATGATTTGCAGTCAAATTTCTATAACACAGGGAGAACAGGTAATTAACAAAAGTCTATTCGGCTTTATAGTCTCACGGGATGGACTAAGTCACAATCCCCTACGGTGCACGCCCACACACCTACACGCTCGTCACCTAGCATGTGCGTCACCTCAAAAATAGTCACATCATACGAAAATTCGGGGTTTCATACCCTCAGGACTAGATTTAAAACTGTTACTTACCTCAGACCGTGCAAGATCCTACTCCGCAATGCCTTTTCCCCATCGAATCAATATCCACACGCACCGAATCTAGCCACAAGCAGTACGATATAATTAATATAGGCTAAAATAATCAATTCCTCAAGAAAACCATAAAATTATAAGCTGAAATCCGAAAGACGCTCAACCCGCCCCCCGGGCCCACGTCTCAAAATCCGATAATAGTCACAAAACCCAAAATCCCATTCACTCACGAGTTCAGTCGTACCAAAATTATCCAAATCCGATATCAAAATCTCAATCAAAACCCAAAATCTTAGTTGAAGAACTTCTTCCTATTTTCCCCAAATGTTTCCACCCGAATCTGAAATTAAAAGATGAAATTAGTGATAGATTTGTGGGATTTAACAAAAATCAAGTGAAGAATTGTTACCCAATTGAGTTATCTGAAAATCCCTAAAAATCTTGTCCAAATCCGAGCTCTCAAACTCAAGTTTTGATTAAAATGGCCAAACCCTCGTTTTGAAATGATATAAGTCTGCCCAATGATTCCTTAATCGCGATCGCGAAATATTCTCGAGATTGCGAAGAACAACTTCGCTGCCTCAGGATTTAACCCTACGCGAACGCGTAAAACACCAAGTGAACGCGATGTACTGGCTCTCATATTTAAGCGATCGCGAACGTCCTCACGCCTTTGCGATGAGCAAAGTGCATGGCCCAGCTTTACCCTCCTTAACTCTATGCGAACGCGACCTTGGCCACGCGTTCGCGAAGCACCACTTCACACCACTATGCGTTCGTATCCTTCTGCCAGCTAACGCAAAGAACAAAACTTCCTCTGCCCACCTAAGCCTTCGCGATCGCAGCCTCTCACGCGCGATTGCGTATAAGGAAACCAGATGCACTAGATCACATAACTTCAGCCATTTCTTTAAGTCCAAGACGTATCTGATAATGATCCGAAACACACCCGGCCCCACAGACGTTAACCAAAGATACCAACAAGTCCTAAAACACCATACGAACTTAGTCGAGCCCTCAAATCACATCAAACAACGCTAAAAATACGAATCACCCTCCGATTCAAACTTAATGAACTTGAAACTTCCAATTTCTACAACCGATGTCGAAACCTATCAAACCAAGTCCGATTGACCCCAAATTTTGCACACAAGTCATATTTGACATTACAGATCTACTCCAACTTTTGGAATCGGAATCGACCCCGATATCAAAAAGTGAACCCCCGGTCAAACTTCCCAAAATTTGATTTTCGCCATTTCAAGCCTAAATTAGCTACGTACAGACCTCAGCTTCACAGTCCAGACACGGTCCTAACTCCAAAATCACCCAACGTAGCTAACGGAGCCGACAGAACTCCATCCCAGAGTCGTCTTCACACACTTCTGACTACGGTCAAAATCCTGAGACTTAAGCTTCCGTTTTTGGGACTAAGTGTCCCAAAACACTCCGAAACCAAAAACATGACCTCCCAGCAAGTCACATCAGAAGAAATAGATACGGGGAAAATAGTAAATAGGGGATTAGGGCTAATACACTTAATCGGCCAGGTCGTTACATCTTCCCCTTCTTAAAACAATTGTTTGTCCTCGAACGAGCATAGAGACATACCTGGAGTGGTGAAGAGATGAGGATAACGATTGCGTATATCAAGCTCGGTCTCCCAAGTCGCCTCCTCGACCGACTGGCCCCTCCACTAAACCTTCATAGAAGCAATATTCTTCGACCTCAGCTTTCAAACCTACCTATCCAAGATTGCCACTGGCTCCTCAACACAAGATAAATCCTTGTCCAACTAGACTGAGTTGAAACCCAATATGTGAGACGGATCGCCGTGATATTTTCGGAGCATAGAAACGTGGAATACTGGATGAAATCTTGCTAGATTGGGAGGCAAGGCAAGCTCATAAGCAACCTCCCCAACACGTCGCAATACCTCAAATGGACCGATAAACCTCAGGCTCAGCTTGCCCTTCTTTCCGAATCTCATAACACCCTTCATGGGTGACACCCGGAGCATGACTCGCTCTCCAACCATGAATGCAACATCGCGAACCTTCCGATCCGCATAACTCTTCTGTATGGGCTGGTCTGTGCGTAATCTATCCTGAATTACCTTAACCTTTTTTAGAGCATCCTCAACCATTTCTGTACCCAATAGTCTAGCCTCGCCCGGCTCGAACCAACCCATTGGAGACCTACGCCGCCTACCATACAAAGCCTCATACGGTGCCATCTGGATGCTCGACTGATAAGTGTTGTTGTAGGCAAACTCCGCTAGTGGCAAGAGCTGATCCCAAGGACCCCCAAACTCTATTACACACACATGAAGCATATGCTCTAATATCGGAATAGTGCGCTCGGACTGTCCTTCCGTCTGAGTGTGAAATGCCGTGCTCAACTTCACTCGAGTACCCAACTCATGCTGTACGGCCCTCCAGAACCGTGATGTAAACTGCGTACCCCGGTCAGAAATGATAGATACTGGTACGCAATGAAGCCTGACGATCTCGCAGATATACACTCGAGCCAGCTGCTCAGAAGAATAGGTAGTCATCATAGGAATGAAATGAGATGACTTGGTCAGCCGGTCCACAATCACACAAACTGCATCAAACTTCCGCTGAGTCCGTGGAAGCCCAACAATGAAATCCATGGTGATCCGCTCCCATTTTCACTCCAGAATCTCTAACTTTTGAAGCAACCCACCTGGTCGCTCATGCTCACACTTGACCTGCTGGCAATTTAGGCACCGAGCTACATACTCCACTATGTCCTTCTTCATTATCCTCCACCAGTAATGATGTCTCAAGTCCTAATACATCTTCGCGGCACCTGGATTAATAGAATACCGTGAACTGTGAGCCATATGGAGAATCAACTCACGCAAACCATCTACATTGGGCACACATAGCCTGCCCTGCATCCTTAATGCACCATCATCCCCAATAGTGACCTCCTTATCATCACCGTGTTGGACCATGTCCTTAAGGACAAACAGATAGGGGTCATCATACTGACATTCCCTGATACGATCATAAAGAGAATACCGAGAGACCACACAAGCCAATACTCGACTTGGCTCAGAAACATCCAATCTAACAAACTGGCTAGCTAAGGCCTGAATATCCAATGCCAATGGCCTTTCTGCTGCTGGAAGATATGCTAAGCTCCCCAAACTCTCCGCTCGGTGACTCAAGGCATCGGCCACCACATTGGCCTTCCCCGGATGGAACAAAATGTTGATATCATAGTCCATAAGAAGCTCCAAACCACCTCCGCCGATGAAAGTTAAGATCCTTCTATTTGAACAGATGCTGCAAACTCCGATGATCAGTGTAAATCACATAATGGACCCCGTACAAATAGTGCCGCCAAATCTTCAAGGCGTGAACAATAGCTGCTAACTCAAGGTCATGGACATGATAGTTCTTCTCATGGGGCTTCAACTGGCGCGAAGCATAAGCAATCACTTTACCCTCCTGAATGAGAACACATCTAATACCGATCCGCGAGGCATCACAATACACTATGTAAGAACTATAAGCTGATGGTAGAACTGGAGCCGTGGTCAAAGTAGTCTTGAGCTTCTGAAAGCTCTCCTCGCACTCCTCCGACCACTTAAAAGAAGCACCCTTTTGGGTCAATTTAGTCAAGAGCGATGTAATAGATGAGAAGACCTCCACAAAA
Source organism: Nicotiana tabacum (assembly GCF_000715075.1). Classification (NCBI taxonomy): domain Eukaryota; kingdom Viridiplantae; phylum Streptophyta; class Magnoliopsida; order Solanales; family Solanaceae; genus Nicotiana; species Nicotiana tabacum. The sequence continues at coordinate 21,231,790 of NC_134101.1, read as the reverse complement.
CGATGGTAATAACCAGCCAAACCGAGAAAACTCTGAATCTCCGTGGCTGAGGATGGTCTGGGCCAACTTTGAACAGCCTCTATCTTCTTCGGGTCTACCTAAATACCTTTATTGGACACCACGTGTCCCAAGAACACCACTGAACTGAGCCATAACTCACACTCGGAGAACTTTGCATAAAGCTTCTCCTCCATTAACCACTGTAACGAAATCCTCAGATGCTGGGCATGCTCCCTCTGGCTATGAGAGTACACCAGGATGTCATCAATGAATACAATAACGAACGAGTCAAGATAGGGATGAAGCACACTGTTCATCATATGCATGAACACTGCTGGGGCATTGGTCAGCCCAAAAGACATCACAAGGAACTCATAATGGCCATATCGGGTCCTAAAAGCTGTCTTAAGAATATTTGAGTCCCAAATCTTCAGCTGGTGATACCCTGACCTCAAATCAATCTTGGAGAACACCCTCGCTCCCTAAAGCTGGTCAAATATATCATCAATATGCGACAATGGGTACTTGTTCTTGATTATGACTTTGTTCAACTGTCTGTAATCAATGCACATTCTCATAGTACCATCCTTCTTCTTCACAGATAGAATTGGTGCACCCCAAGGTGACACACTAGGCTGAGTAAACTCCTTATCAAGGAGTTTCTGAAGTTGCTCCTTCATTTCGTTCAACTCCGCCGGTGCCATACAATACGGTGGAATAGAAATGGGTTGAGTGTCCGGCAACAAATCAATACCAAAATCAATATCCCCGTTAGGCGGCATGCCCGACAGGTCTGTAGGTACACATTCAAAAATATCGCACCATCGGAACAGAATCAATAGCAGGGGCTTCTGCATTATTATCCCTCAAAAAGGCCAGATAAGATAGACAACCCTTCTCAACTATCCGCTGAGCCTTCAAGTATGAAATAACTCTATTGGAAACATAGTCTATGGAGCCGCTCCACTCAACACTGGGCAATCTCGGTATCGCCAACGTCATGGCCTTAGCGTGATAATCTAGAACAGCATGACATGGAGACAACCAATCCATACCAAAAATCATGTCAAAATCGACCATACTAAGCAACAAGACATCCACTCTAGTCTCCAAACTCCCAATAGTCACCACACATGACCGATGCACACGGTCCACAATGACAGTATTACCTACCGGTGTAGACATATGAACATGTGAAACTAGAGACTCATGGTGCATATCCAGATAATGAGAAAAATATGAGGACACATATGAATAAGTGGAACCAGGGTGTAATAATACAAAGGCGTCTCTATGGAAAACTGAGATAATACCTGTAATCACAGCATCTGAAGCAATGGCATCTGGCATGGCAGGAAGAGCATAGAAACGGGCCTGGCCGCCCCTTGTTCGGCCTCCCCCTCTCGGGTGGCCCCTAGCTAACTGGGCTCCACCTCGAGCTGGCTGAGCGGGTGGTGAAGAAACCAGTGCTGATGTCGTAGACTGGCTCCTCTGCTGAGCTGGACCTCCCACTAGGCGGGGACACTATATCCTCATGTGACCACACTCTCCATACTCATAGCAACTCCCCGATGCTGGTGATGGGGACTAGAGGGAGCCCTGAGCACCGGGATAACTGGTAGAAAGACCTGGCATAGACGAGCCCTGACCCGATAGAGCACTAGACGAACTCTGAGCTGGGAGAGCACTGAGAGATGAATGGACCTGCTAATAACTATGTGAACCATGGCCAGATGATGCACCACGGTGAACTGGGCAAGCCGTCTGAGCATGTTTGAAAGGACGACCTCTACCATGGTGGAACTGACCCCCAGAAGGAACACCGCTAAATCCACCCCGACCATGAGGCCTCTTGGCCTCCCTCTCGACCCGCTCCTGCTTGCGAACCATCTTAATATGACGAGCAATATTGACAACCTCATCAAAAGTAGCACCATACACACTCTCTCTAGTCATAAGCAATCGCAGCTGAAAAGTGAGGCCATCTATGAACCTCCTGATCCTCTCCCTGTATGTGGGAATCAACCAGATAGCATGACGGGCCAACTCTGAAAATCTCATCTCATACTGCGTCACAAACATATCACCCTGACGAAGCTGCTCAAACTGTCTGCGTTGCTCCTCTTTGCGGGACCGAGGCATGAACTTCTCTAGAAATAGAACAGAGAACTGCTGCCAGGTAAGGGGTGCTGCGCCGACCGACCTACACCTCTCGTAAGCCTCCCACTAACTGAATGCAGCCCCTGAGAACTGAAAGGTAGTGAATGAGACCCTACTGGTATCTAGAATACCTACAGTATGGAGTATCCTCTGACACCTATCCAAGAAACCCTATGCATCCTCTCCCTCTGCACCACTGAAAGATGGAGGCTGGAGCCTCCCAAACCTCTCCAATCTACACTGCTCATCCTCAGGCATAGTAGGAACACCATAATCCTGAGCAGCGACAACCGGCTGGGCTGGTGGTGCCCCCAGTGTTTGGAATCCCTATACCACCTGCTCTGGTGTGCGGGCGGCAGGAGTCTGAGTGCTTCCCCCGGCCTGAGAAGTGGCTGCTGCAGCCGGAACAGAGACCGCCTGAGTAAGACTAGTACACACAGTTAGAATCTGAGCTAAGGCTTCCTGAAGGCCTGGAATCACAATGGGCACGGGTGGTTCCTGAGCTGGTCCCACCGGCTCGTCCACAACTGGAGCCTGCTCCTGAACTGGGGCAACTGGTGGGTCTATAGGTACTACCCCAACTACTGTGCGGGCTGTAGCTCTGCCCCTACCATGGCCTCTACCGCGACCTCGGCCTCTCGGGTCCCTGGCTGGTGGTACCGGTGGCTATTCGTCCTGCCCCGTAGTACGAGTCCTCACCATCCGCAAGAGAATGAAACAACAAATGTTTAGTCACCAGAATCAACAAATTCGCACGACAAGAATTCAAGAATGTTAAGTGTTTTTTTTCCTAAGGGTCTTGCAGCCTCTCGAAGATAAGTACAAACATTTACGTACTGATCCGCAAGACTCTACTAACCCTGCTCATGACTCGTGAGACCTATGTAACCTTGTCTCTCCTTCTATGTTTTCCTTCTTTTCTGTACTTATACTTAGACACTGTTTTATTAGACTGGATATCTAGATGCTCATGACTCAGTGACACCCCGATATCGGACTATTTTTTTGCACTTATGCTTTGGGTTTTACCCCATTTTTATGAAAGACTCCGGCTATTTTAAATATATTAATTCATTTCTATTAAATGTTGAAAGTATTTTGGAGATGTCGGCTTGCCTAGTATCGCGATAGGTGCCATCACGACGGGTTATGCTTTGGGTTGTGACACTAAACCAAACCCATGGTTAATAGTATATATCCCAACAATCTCCCACTTAGACTTTTAACCATAACAATTGCTAGAATATACTATATCCAAACACGTGGTTAATAGTATATGCCCCAACAATCTTCCACTTAGATTCATAACCATGCATCTACAACTTTCTCAGGCATTCTTTTTACATGACTATTAAAAGTCTTCACCAAATAAGGTTTTGTTAAAGAATCTTGCCAAGTTATTTTCTGATGCAATCTTTGTCCAGTAGTTCTTTGTCGTCACTATCTAGTTTGGTATTAAACTCTTCAGGGATCCTGTTACCAAATCTATCCCAAGAGTGTACACCGAACTATAATTTTCCTTAGTATTCTCCCACTACAACGAAGTACTACTAATATTACCTTCATTACCTCACGATATTGAAATATTAGCGACTTTTTGCTATAGTGTTCACTGTTCAAACATCACTCCCACTCGATAAAGGCATATTCTGCCTATTAACGTTTTCCCACTACTTAAATGCAATGGAACGTCAATTCCAACATTTGGGTTTTGATGTTCTCGAACATCTAGTTATTTCTTTGCCTAGTTCCTGTAAAACTAGTTTACTTCTAGGAACATGGTTTATTAAACAGTCCTTATCTTGAAAACTATATTTGTTTTAATAATTGCCTTATTTTTTTAGGACAATAAAATAAACCTCCATTCATTTTCTTGGATATTCAATAAACATGCACCTATCCATTTTTAGTTCCAACTTACATATCCGCTTATCCTTTCAGCACATATGCTGGACAATCCTACATCTGAACATGCTGCAGACTGAGCTTACATTTAGTTCACAGTTCTATAGATGTCATAGGTACTAACTTAGAAGGAACTAAATTCAGAATGTAATTTGTTGTTTCTAGGAAATATTCCAAAACGAATAAGGCAAATCTGAATAACACTTCATTAATCTATCCATGTCCAAAAGAGACTTATTTATTCTTTCTACCACACCACTCTATTATGGAGTTTACGGTGTAGATAATTGAGATGTAATCCCTTATTCTGATAAGTAACAAAAGAACTCTTTAGAGAGGTGCTGGCCACTACAATCAAATTGCAATAACTTAATATATTTCTTTGGTGCTTCTCCGTTTCAAGTCTTAAAACCCTTGAATTACTTAAATCATTAAAACTTACGGTGCATTAAATAAATATATTAATATTTTGAGTAATCATTGATGAACGTCATAAAAATACTCAAAACTATCTCTTGCCATGTTCATTTAACCATGCAAATCAGAAGGGATTCCTTCTAGCTTATCACTAGCTTTATTTCCTTTTGAAGGGAAACATCCTTTAGTCAAATTCCTTCTAGACAGGATCCACAAGTTGGTAGTGCTTCTACTTTCACTGAACCTTAAGGTCTACCCTTGACCAACTTGAAATCCAATTCAGATTAATATGACCTAGACAAAAGTGCACAAATAAGTTTTACTCAATTTTGAAGAACATATTCTCTTATGAGGTAGACTAATATTGTTCTGTTCAGGAGAGACATTAATATATAATAATAAGGTCATGCATTCATGTACCACAAGAGATAAAAATTTTAACAAGCTCAATAAATCAAGAATTATTCGAAAAATAAAATAAATATCCATCTCTTATTTTGCCCAAAAATCGAAATTAAATTCCTTCTAACAAAAGGTATATATATATTGCATCTTTTAAATTAACGTCTTATCACTATCAACAAAAAATTTTAACAAATAATACAACAAATTGCATAAAGTCATTGTGGAGTTGAGATAAAAACATTAAATAGGTCATAATAAGGCAAAACACTGAATAATAAAATTTTGATTGCATTCAATATTTATATACATACATGCATCTCGAATAATAAATTTCGATGGGAAAAGAATTATTTATGCAAAGTATATTATATAATGCAAGAATTATACAATCCAAAAATAAATAAAACCAACTCAGATGGAGAGTATACTATTATTTTCAGTAAATTATTTATAGCCATTTAATACGAAAATTTTAAACATACTACACATATATGTATTCATTCATCTTGAATAGCAATTTCGATAGGAAAAGAAATACTCATGCAACATACATATATAATGCTAGATTATTCACTCCAATAATTAAAATAGACCCAACTCAGATGGAGAGTATACTGTTAATTTAAGTCAAGTTAACATCATAATTAATAGCTCTAGTTCTATTGATCAAACATGTATACTCAGATGGAGAGAAAGTGCACGATATCAATTACTAGTATTTCACCTAGTGAGCTTACAATAAATTTATCCGATATGGAGGAAAACCTAAAGTCTGCATAAATTTATTATTCGCTTGAAATTAATAGTGCAAGACCATAGAAATATATTTCTATCACCACTTAATCATGATTGTATTTTAATTACAAAATTGATTCAACCCTTAAACTCAGATAGAGAGTCAGTACAGGTTATTAATAACTAGTAACTATACCCAGTGAGTTCATAATAAATTTATCCGATATGGAAGAAGACCTTAAGTCAACGCGTAAATTTATTATATCACTATAAATAACAAGTGGAGACCATATGGGTTACACCACCTGGTCACAACCACGAACTTTTCTCTAAATGTTAAGATCCATAAAAAAAATGCTCAAAACCCCATTTAGAAAGTCTTAAAATACTAAAATTAACGATTTCCATTGCATAACAATGGGTAATGATCACTGGGCAGTTTCTGATAAATTTCAAATCAATCGGAGACTGTTAAAATCACAACCTCCAAAACTCCAACCAAATTTGAAAAATTATCATTTTAAGCATTTTTAATAATCAACATGTGTTATCATGTTCCAGATTAGATATTAATAAAATGACAGAAAGAATGCCTTTTCATATGTAAATCACATTTTAATCCGCCAAACCTCCAAGAAAACTCATATAAACGATCCCAAATAGTCAAAATACGATGAAATTTATTACATAGCAGCGAGTTCTTCTTAACTGATCGCTTCCAATGATCCTACCAAATTTTAGGTCATTTGGAGATCGTGAAATTCACAATCGCCAAAATACTAGCCAAATTCGATTATATTATTTTTGGCATATTTTGGATTAAATTCATGTGATTTGTATTCTTGCTATATATCATATCAATTTAAATCATCATGTGTCATCATGTTCCAGATTTAACACAAATATAGCCGATATATAAATAATAATGTTTCATATTGATAACAAATTCTATTTACTAAATTGCTTGAAAACCCATCTAAACGACCTCAAAATGCCGAAAAACAGCATGATTCACTGCATAGTGGTGAGTTTTTCTCACTAGATCATTTTTGATGAACCTATCATGTCTCAAGTCAATAGGAGTTCATCAAATTCATGACCACCAGCCGGTAACCAAACTTGGAGAATAACCGTTTTAAGCAGTTTCATGAATTGTAATAAATATGATATTGATTTTCATTCTCCTTATAATTATACTATGAGCTCAAGACATATATTATGTTCTTCCTATTTTTAGGATACATAATATTTGCTTTTACAATAAATTATTCTTTTATTAAACACACAAGAATATACCATATTATATTTTCTCCCGTTCGGCGAAAATCCCAATTTCTCTTATCATGGATGGAGTTGGTCTTATTAGTACCCATTGATAAAATTCTTTTTCTAGTTAAAAACCTTCACCACTAATGTAGATTTATCAAGGATAATTTTCACATGGTACATTAAGCAGATTTTAATGACTCAAATAAATAGACCATTTTGTGGATCCTACTTATTAATCATAATGCTCAATCCATGAATAGACATAACTTCACATGTATAAATTTATTAAGGATTTTTCATGAGTTCAAATAAACAAACCACTTTAGTAGTAACTATTTATTACTCACAAAATTCTCAATTTACGAGTGAAGATACATGTAGCTCATAAAATTATTTTATGCGAAATTATGGACCACAACTTAAAAGCCATGCAAATAATATAAAACTCATACAAAATACCATTATATTTTATTTAATTACAACCTCCAATAAGAGAACAAATTTTTTCATCGAAAATCCAAGACTAGTAATCACGTAGGGCATGAAAACATAAACCAAAATTTGAGAAATTTTCTATGCACAAATATGCCAAACGCACCAATCCATATTCATCCAGGATATCAAACAGAGATTTCACTTTCATACAAAATGATTCTATCATCACACAATATCAAATATATTTTGTAAGACCTAGTCAATAAAATCCTACTCCTCTATTATTGAAATCAATACAACAACACGTCTATTTACTAATAGCTGACATGTAAACCCATTATATCACTTGTATTTAATCATGAAAACTATGGGGGGTCACCCCCACTACCATTGAATTAAAAATAAATTAAAATTATTAAGAAATAATTTCCAAAAAATAGAAAAACATCCAAAATACAATCCAAACGACCTCAAAACGCCAAAAAATAACACAATTCACTGCAAAGAAGTGAGTTTTTCACCACGTCGTTTCTAATGGACCCACCTAATTTTGGCTCAATCGGAGTCCGTCAAGTTCGTTGCCCTCCGAAAATACCAACAATTCGGTCAAAATTGAGTTTTGCATTTTTCTAAGTTTACCAAAAAAAATCTAGATCATCCTAATCAAATATCAATAAAGATCTGATATCTCATGATTACAAGAATAATCTAAATTTTTTGCACAGTTAATGTAATAACTCGACCAGTCGTTTTGAGCTCTAGCGCATCGTTCGGCAGTTTGACGCCTTGGGTAGCTTCACTTCATATTTTATGACTTGTACGTGTGGTCGGAATTAAATTTCGAGAAGTTCAGAGTTGATTCAGATGGAAAATTCTAAATTCGGAAGCTGTAAGTTGGAAGAATTAACTAAGGTTTGACTTTTGAGTAAACAACCTCAGAATCGGGATTTGAAGATTCCAATAGGTTCGTATGATGATTTCGGACTTGGGCGTATTTTCGGGTTGAGTATCAGGTGGTCCAGGAGCATTTCGACGCCCATTTTGGAAGGTTGGCATTTTTAAAGTTTACGAAATTCTGAAGTTTGATTTGAAATGAAACGACCCAACCGGTCGTTTTGAGAGTTGTAGCCCTGTTCTCCCATTTACTTCTCATTTTGCATTTTATAGCTGTTATGTGACTTGCCGGGGTAGTCGGTTCGGGTCCGAAGAGATTTTCAGAATGAAATGAGACACTTAGTCTCAAGATTGAAAGCTTAAGTTGAAATGATTGACTGTATGTTGATCTATGAGTAAACGACTCCGTAATGGAGTTTTGATAGTTCCGTTAGCTCCGTTGGGTGATTTTGGACTTAGGAGCATGTCCGGATTGTGATTTGGAGGTTCGTAGTGGAATTAGATTTGAAATGGCAAAGGTTGGATTTTTTGGGAAGTTTGACCGGGAGTGAAGTTTTTGACATCAGGATCAGATTCCGATTCCGGAAGTTGGAGTAGGTCCGTAATGTCATTTGTAACTTGTGTGCAAAATTTGGGGCCAATCAGACGTGTTTTGATAGGTTTTGTCATCGTTTGTACAAGTTGAATTTCCTTAGTTTCAATAGGCTTGAATTCGGGTGCTATTTGTGTTTTTGAAGTTGTTTGATGTGATTTGAGGGCTTGACTAAGTTCGTATCATGTGTTAGGACTTATTGGTATGTTTGGTTAAGGTCCCGGGAGCCTCGGGTTGATTCCGGAGGGTTAATAGATCAAAAGGTAAAGTTGAGAGATTGCTGAAATTGGACCTCTACTAGTGTAACCGCACCTGCGGAGCTTTGATCGCAGGTGCAAGCTCACAGGTGCCGACTGAATGCGCATGTGCAAGTTTGGAGGGGAGTGTGCAGGTGGACGCAGGTGCGAGGTAATTGCTGCACCTGCGTGACCGCAGATGCGGCAGGGGGACCGTAGAAGCGGAACTGGGCAGGTGAGCTTGGTCTGCAGAAGTGACTTGGATGCTCGCAGAAGTAAGTCCACAGAAGTAGAGTGAAGGACCACAGGGGTGGAAGGAGCCGCAGATGCATTTGAGATGTAACTTCTGCAACGCCGCATAAGCGGTTAAGTTTCCGCAGAAGCGAAAGTATTGGACAGAACACTTAAATGCAAGGGTTCGCGATTTTGCTTCATTTTAAACATTTTGAGCTCGGGTTTTGACGATTATTGAGAGGACTTTTGAGGGGACTCTTGAGGTAAGTTCCTTGTGCTCATTTTTGATCAATAATCTTGTTTTACCATTGATTTTCCCACCTAGTTGGTGTGTATTTAAGGTGTAAATTGGGAGTTTGGGGCTAGGGATTTGGAGACTTTGATTTGGGGATTTAGGTGATGATTTGTTGTCGGATTTTGATAAATTTTGTATGGTTCGACTCGTGGTTGAATGGGCTTCCGAGTTTTATGACTTTTATCGAATTTCTAGATGTGGGCCCAGAAGCTGGCTTTTGAGTCGATTTTTGATTTTGATTAATAACTTAGCATTTCCTTGGAGTTGATTCATTTAGCCCGTATTGATTATATCGAATTGTTTATGGATAGATTCGAGGCATTCCGAGGCCGTTTCGCAAGGCAAGGGTGTGTTGGAGTAGATATTTGCTCGGATTAAGGTAAGTAACAGTTCTAAATCTAGTTCTGAGGGTACGAAACCTCATATTACGTGTCATGTATTTGGTTTTGAGGTGATGCACATGCTAGGTGACGGGTGTGTGGGCGTGCACCGTAGGAATTGTGACTTGGTCAAATTCCATGGAACTGTGTAGTTGAATAACCTGTTGTTATCTGTACATTCTCCATGTATTAGAGAAATTGAACCAAAAATCATGTTAGAAATCATGTTTAGAATACCCGTTGGCATTTTAGTGATCCACAGAGGTCGTGTACATGTTGAATTATATGGTAATTGCTATTTTGTACTCGGTCTCAGTTTTACTTGTATATTACATCGTAGTCTCTATTGTTCAATAATGATGCATGTTTCACTAATATATGCCATGATTGGCTTGTTATAGCGCATGGGCTGAAGGAGACCGCCGGAGTCTGTACACACCCTAAGTGAGCGCAGGTACCTACTGAGTGCATGTGCCGAGTTCCAAGTGCCTAGTGTCGAGTGCTGAGTGATGAATGCTTAGTGCCGAGTGCTGAGCGATTGAAAGCATGCCTACTTTCCTATGTTGAAATCACTGTAATTGAACTTTAACCGTGAAGCTTGTCACTACCTTCAGTTCTTTATTTAGTCTTGTTACTTACTGAATTGGTTGTACTCACGCTACACTCTAAACTTTGTGTGCAAATCCAGGTATTTCCGGACATGGTGGGTATTGATTTCAGTGCACAGTTGATCTTCTGGAGATTTCGAGGTAGCTGCCGGCGTTTTGCAGACCTTGTCTCTCATTCCCTATTTTTCCACTTATTGTATTTATTTTTAGATTATATTAGACAGTGTTTCTAGACTTATAATGTATAGATGCTCATGTACTCCGTGACACCCCGATAGTTGGGAGCTTCCGCGTTGTGTTTTCGGTTTCTATTCTGTTTATGAGAACTTTTATTGTTTAAACTGATTTAATTCGCTTTCTATTAAAAATGTTGGGAATATTTTGAAATGTCGGCTTGCCTAGTACCACGATAGGCGTAATCAAGATAGGTTAGGATTTTGGGTCGTGACAAGTTGGTATCAGAGCCTAGGTTACATAGGTCTCACGAGTCATGAGAAGTTTTAGTAGAGTCTTGCGAATCGGTACAGAGATGTTTGTACTTATCTTTGAGAGGCTGCCAAACCCTTAAGAAACTTCACATTCTTGTATTCTTGTCGTGCGGATTTGTTGATTTAGGTAAATAAACTTCTGTATTCTATTCTCTCATATATGGTGAGGACACGTACTACCAGACATGATGGACAACCACCAGTACCACCAGCTAGGACCACGAGAGGTCGAGGTCGCGGTAGGGGATGCGGTAAGGGTAGAGGTGCAGATCGAACAATAGCTACAGCAGCACCTGCAGATCCACTAGTTGCTCTAGCTCAGGAGTAGGTTCCAGATATGGTTGAGCCAGTGGGGCCAGCTCAGACACCAGTTGTACCCATTGTGATTCCGGGCCTTCAGGAGGCTTTGGCCTAGATATTTTCGGTTTGCACTGGCCTTGCTCAGGTGGTTTCGGCTCAGGCCGTACCAGTCACTTCTCAGGCCGGGGGAGGTACTCATACCCCCACTGCCCGTACTCGAGAACAGGTGATGTAGGGACTTCAAACACCGGGGGTACTACCAGCCCAGTCGATTGCTGGTGCTCAGGCCCCGGTGGTCCTTGTTATAATTGATGATGAGCAAATGAGACTTGAGAGATTTGGGAGGCTTCAGCCTCCATCATTTAGTGGCACTGAGTCAGAGGATGCCCAGGGTTTCTTGGATAAGTGCCAGGGGATTCTTCGGATGGCTGGTATTCTAGAGACTAGTAGGGTCTCGTTCACTACTCTTCAGTTCACTGGGGTTGCCTTCAGATGGTGGGAGGCTTACGAGAGGCACATACCTATCGGTGCAGCACCACTCATATGGCAGGAGTTCTCCGTTCTCTTCTTGGAGAAGTTTGTGCCGCAGTCTCACAGAGAGGAGCTACGTAGATAGTTTGAGCAGTTACGATAGGAGGGCATGTCTGTGACGCAGTACGATATGAGGTTTACTGAGTTGGCTCGTCACACAGTTTTGTTGGTTCCCACTAACAAGGAGAGGGTTAGGAGGTTCATTGATGGCCTCATATATCAGTTACAGTTACTTATGACTAGGGAGAGGGTATCTGGTGCTAATTTTGACAAGGTGGTTGACATTGCTCGGAATATAGAGATGGTCAGTAGCCAGGAGCGTGGAGCTAGGGAGGCCAAGAGGCCTCGTGGATTGGGTGGTTTCAATAGTGTTCCTTTTGGAGGTCAGTTCTACCATGGCAGGGGTCGTCTGTATAGGCACGCTCAGACGGCTCGCCTAGTTCATCGTGGTGTATCTTCTACCATGGTTCATACGGTTCTCATCAGGGTCAGTCATCTCTCAGTGCTCTTCCAGCTCAGAGTTTGTCCCGTGCTTTGTTGACTCAGGGTTCATCTATGCCAAGTCCATCTAGTAGTTATCCCGGTGCTCGGGGCTCCCTTCAGTCCCCACCACCAGCACCGGGGAGTTTCTTTGAGTGCGAGGAGTTTGGGAATATGTGGAGGTAGTGTCCTCGTTGCCCGGGATGTCCAGTGCAACATAGGAGCCAAGATGCAACTTCAGCACCAGTTACTTCTCCACCGGTCTACCCAGCTCGGGGTGGGTCTCAGTTAGCTAGGGACCGCCCAGAGGGGGAGGCCGATTAGGTGGAGGCCAGGCTCGATTCTATGCTATTCCTGCCAGACCATATGCTGTTGCTTCCAACGCAGTGATCATAAGTATTGTCTTCGTATGCCACAAGGATTCCTTTGTATTATTTGACACTAGTTCCACTTATTCATATGTATCATCATATTTTTCTCATTATCTGGATATGCTCCGTGAGTCCTTAGCTTCATCTGTTCATGTATCTACATCGGTGGGTGATACTATTATTGTGGACCGTGTATATCAGTCGTGTGTGGTGACTATTGGGGCATTGGAGACCAGAGTTGATCTTTTATTGCTTAGTATGGTGGACTTCGACGTGATCTTAGGTATGGATTGGTTGTCACCATATTAGGCTGTTCTGGATTGTCACGCTAAGACCGTGGCACTGGCGATGCTGGGGTTGCCGAGGATTGAGTGGAGAGGTTCTCTAGACTATGTTCCCAGCAGGGTGATTTCATATTTAAAGGCCCAACAGATGGTTAGGAAGGGTTATTTATCTTATTTGGCCTTTGTGAGGGATGTTGGTACTGATACTCCTTCTATTGATTCTGTTCCGATGGTGAGAGATTTTTTGGATGTGTTTCCTGTAGACCTGCCGGGTATCTCGCCCGATAGGGATATTGATTTCGGTATTGACTTGTTGCAGGGCACTCAGCCCATTTCTATTCCACCATATCGTATGACACCAACTAGGTTGAAGGAATTGAAAGAGCAGCTTTAGCAACTTCTTGATAAGGGATTTATTAGGCCTAATGTGTCGCCTTGGGGTGCACCAGTTCTGTTTGTGAAGAAGAAGGATGGCACTATACGAATGTGCATTGATTACATGTAGTTGAACAAAGTTACAATAAAAAACAAGTATCCTTTGCCACGCATTGATGATATATTTGACCAGCTTCAGGGAGCAAGGGTGTTCTCTAAGATTGACTTGAGGTCTAGGTATCACCAGTTGAAGATTCGGGACTCTGATATTATAAAGACGACATTCAGGACCCGTTATAGTCATTATGAGTTCCTCGTGATGTCTTTTGGGCTGACCAATGCCCCATCAGCATTCATGTATCTGATAAACAATGTATTTCAGTCTTATCTTGATTCGTTTGTCATAGTGTTCATTGATGATATCGTGGTGTACTCTCGTAGCCAAGAGGAGCATGAGCAACATTTGGGGATTGTGTTGCAGAGATTGAGGGAGGAGAAACTTTACGCTAAGTTCTCCAAGTGTGAGTTTCGGCTTAGTTCGGTGGCGTTCTTGGGGCACGTGGTGTCCAGTGAGGGGATTCAGGTGGATCCAAAGAATATTGAGGCCGTTCAAAGTTGGCCTAGACCGTCCATAACTATGGAGATTCGGAACTTTCTTGGCTTGGCTGGTTATTATCATTGCTTCGTGGAGGGTTTCTCGTCTATTGCATCGTCTATGACCAAATTGACCCAAAATGGTGCTATTTTCAGGAGAATGAAGAAGGATATAGTGGGGTTTGTAGCTCGGTGCCTCAACTGTCAACATGTGAAGTATGAGCATCGAAGACTGGGCATATTGCATCAGAGGTTAGAGATTCCATAGTAGAAATGGGAGTGGATCACCATGGATTTTGTAGTTAGGATCTTATGGACTTCGAGAAAGTTCGATGATATCTTGGTGATTGTGGATCGGCTGACCAAGTTCGCGCAATTCATTCCAGTTGGGACTACTTATACTTCAGAGTGGTTGGCTGAGATTTACATCCGAGAGATTGTCTGCCTCCACGGCGTGCTAGTGTCTATCATTTTAGATCGGGGCATGCAGTTTATATCGCAGTTTTGGAGAGCCGCGTAGCGAGAGTTGGGCACATCATTTCACCCTCAGATAGACGGACAGTCCGAGCGTACTATTGAAATATTGGAGGACATACTACGCGCTTGTGTCATCGATTTTGGGGGTTCTTGGGATCAGTTTATGCCACTCACGAAGTTTGCGTACAAAAATAGCTACCAGTCGAGCATTCAGATGGCTCCGTATAAGGCTTTGTATGGGAGACAATATAGATCTCCGGTGGGTTGGTTTGAGCCCGGTGAGGGTAGGCTATTGGGGACTGACTTGGTTGAGGATGCTTTGGACAAGGTTAAATTTATTTAAGAGAGGCTTTGCACGACGTAGTGTAGACAGAAGAGTTATGCCGACAGGAAGGTCCTTGATGTTGCTTACATGGTTGGGGCGAAGGTGCTACTCAAGGTTTCACCCATGAAGGGTGTTACAAGGTTCAAGAAGAAGGGAAAGTTAAGCCCTTGGTATATTTGTCCGTTTGAGGTACTTCAGAGGATTGGGGAGGTGGCTTACAAGCTTGCCTTGCCACCTAGTTTATCGGGTGTGCATCCAATGTTTCATGTTTCTATGCTCTGGAAGTATTTCAATGATCAAACTCATGTTTTGGATTTCAGCACGGTTCAGTTAGACGGTGATTTGACTTATGATGTAGAGCCGGTGACTATTTTGGATCGGTAGGTTCAGAAGTTGAGGTCAAAGGACATAACTTAAGTGAAAGTGCAGTGGAGAGGTTAGCCAGTTGAGGAGGCTACTTGGGAGACATCGGGACATGTAGAGCAAATATCCATACCTATTTGAGACTCCAGGTATGTTTCTAGACCCGTTCGAGGACGACGTTTGTTTAAGAGGGGGAGGATGTAACGACCTGGCTGGTTATTTTGAGAGTTGTAGCCTCGTTGCCCCATTTACTGATCATTTGGTACTTTATAGCTGTTATGTGACTTTTCGGGGTGGTCATTTCGGGTCCGGAGGTATTTCAGAATGAAATGAGATACTTAGTCTCAAGGTTGAAAGATTAAGTTGAAATGATTGACAGGATGTTGATCTATGAGTAAACCACTCCGAAATAGAGTTTTGATGGTTCTGTTATCCCCGTTGGGTGATTTTGGATTTAGGAGCATGTCCGGATTATGATTTGGAGGTCTGTAGTGGAATTAGGCTTGAAATGGCGAAAATTAAATTTTTGGGAAGTTTGATCAGTAGTGAACTTTTTGACATCAGGGTCGAACTTCGATTTTGGAAGTTGGAGTAGGTCTGTAATGTTATTTCTAACTTGTGTGCAAAATTTGGGGTCAATCTAAATGTGTTTTGATAGGTTTCAGCGTCATTTGTAGAAGTTGAATTTCCTTAGTTTCAATAGGCTTGAATTGGGGTGTGATTCGTGTTTTTGAAGTTGTTTGATGTGATTTGAGAGCTCGACTAAGTTCGTATGAGGTTTTAGGACTTGTTGGTATATTTGGTTGAGGTCCCGGGGGGCCTCGGGTTAATTCCAAAGGGTTAACGGATCAAAAGTTGAAGTTGAGAGATTGCTGAAGTTGGACCTCTACTAGTGTAACCGCACTTGTGGAGCTTTGATCGCATGTGTGGAATGGAATGCGTAGGTGTGAGTTTGAAGGGGAGTGTGCAGGTGGCCGTAAGTGCGAGGTAATTGCCGCACCTACGTGACTACAGATGCAGAAAGGGGACCGCAGAAGCGGAACTGGGCAGGTAAGCTTGGTCCATAGAAGCGGCTTGGATGCTCGCAGAAGCGAGTCCGCAGAAGCGGAGTGAGGGACCACAG
This sequence comes from Nicotiana tabacum, assembly GCF_000715075.1. Lineage (NCBI taxonomy): Eukaryota > Viridiplantae > Streptophyta > Magnoliopsida > Solanales > Solanaceae > Nicotiana > Nicotiana tabacum. Next base: position 21,215,514 of record NC_134101.1, on the reverse strand, counting down.
GGGAAGAAGGAGCCACAGATGCATGTGAGGTGTCGCTTCTACGATGTCGCAAATGTGGTTAAGTTTCCGCAGAAGCATAAGTTTTGGACATAACACTTAAATGCAAGGGTTTGTGATTTTGCTTCATTTTAAACATTTTGAGCTCGGGTTTTGGCAATTCTTGAGAGGCTTTTTCAGAGGATTCTTGAGGTATGTTACTTGTGCTCATTTTTGATCAATAATCTTTTTTTCCCATTGATTTTCCCACCTAGTTGGTATGTATTTAAGGTGTAAATTTGGAGTTTGATGCTAGGGATTTGGAGAGTTTGATTTGGGGATTTGGGTGACAATTTGATGTCGGATTTGGGAGTTTTCGCTTATTGTATTTAGTTTCAAACTATATTAGACAATGTTTTCCAGACTTGTGATGTATAAATGCTCATGTACTCCGTGACACCCCGATAGTTGGGAACTTCCGCGTTGTGTTTTGGGTTTCTATTTTGTTTATGAGAACTTTCATTGTTTAAAATGCTTTAATTCGTTTTATGTTAAAAGTGTTGGGAATATTTTGAAATGTCGACTTGTGTAGTGCCACGATAGGTGCCATCATGACAAGTTAGGATTTTGGGTCGTGACATGAAATGAATTTTGGTGTTATCGATGTCCGTTCGAAGTTCCGAGCCTTGGAATAAGTTCGTATCGTTATTTGTGACTTGAATGCAAAATTTGGCATCATTCCAGGATGTTAAGTGTGATTCGGACACGTTCGGTGAAGTTTGAATGCATGAAAGATTAGAGAAAGGTTTCGGTCGTCGATTTATAATTTTGATGTTATTCGACGTGGTTTGATGCTTCAACTAAGTTCGTATCATGATTTGGGATGTGTTGGTATGTTCGGATGGAGTCCCGGGGCCTCGGGTTCAGAACGGATTGAAATTTGGATTTGAGGAAAAGCTGGAAACTGCTAAAATCTGGTGTCATAGCACATGCAGTAGTTTGGCCGCAAGTGCGGACACGCAAGAGCGATGGAGGTTGTCGCATAAGCAAAAAAGTCCAATTGGGCAAAGGGCCGCAAGTGCAGAGTTTGGGCGAGCAGATGCGCATCCGCAAAAGCGGTGGAGGCACCGCAGATGCGGAATCTGGGCCTTTGATACTGGACCGCATGAGCGGTCAATGCTCCGTAGAAGCGATACTGCAAGAGCAGTCAGTGCTACGCAGAAGCGAGACCGCAGTAGTGGATTTGTGTCTGTAGAAGCGGACCTGGCTGGGCTTAGTGGGAACCACACCTGCGATGGGAATTTCCGCAGGTGCGGAGCTACAGAAGCAACTACTGTTCCGCAGGTGCGAGGAAGCACTGGGGAGACTTGGTTTTAGACGGGATTTGGCCCATTTTGTTTCATTCTCTCTTGGCTTGGGAGATTTTTGGAGAGCTTCAAGGGGATATTTCCATCAACCATTGCAAGGTAAGTAATTCCCACATAATGTTAGTGAAATACATGGATTATATGTGGATTTAAACATGGAAAATTATGGTAATAATGGGATTTTAAGAGAAAACGTAGAAATTGGTATTTTTGGAGTTTTACCATGAAATTGGACATGGAATTAGGAATAAATTATATATTTGAGTTGGTAATGTTATGGGTAATGTTTATCTTCAAAAAAGTTCAGAATCCAGGAACGTGGGCCCGAGGGTTGATTTTATTGACTTTTCGAGCAGAGTTGGGAATTGTTATAAATTGTCAAATTGTAAGAATTGGAGTATATTTTGATTGATTTGTACGTTGTTTGACTATGTTCGGAATGTTTGGCTTGGAGTTGAGTGTTAAAGTGGTGTTGGATCCGGTTATGGAACTTCAGAGCGAGGTAAGTCTCCTGTCTAACTTTGTAAGGGGGAAACTACCCCTAGGTGATGTAATTGTTATATGCTAATAGTTGTGGATGCTAGGTTATGGGCATGTGGGCATGCACCATAGGAATTGTGACCTGGTCAAATTCCATGGGATTGTAAAGTGAATAATCTGTTGTTATCTGTTTATTCTCCATGTATTAGAGAAATCCACAAATCATGTTTAGACTATGTGTGTGCATTGTAGGGATCCACAGAGGTCGTGTACATGTTGAATTATCTGCTAAATTGTTGCCTTGTACTCAGTCACAATTTATATGTACATTATATCTCAGTCTCTATTGTCCATTTTTGATGCATCATATCATTGCTGTCTGGGCTGCTTATTATGATTTATTAGAGCCTAAGAGACTGGAGAGGTTGATGACTAAGTGAGGCCGAGGGGCTGATTGTGAGGTATTATACTATAGCACGTGAGTTGTCCGTGCAGCACGTGAGTTGTCCGTGCGGATCCTGATATTATACTATAGCACGTGAGTTGTCCATGCAACACATCAGTTGTCCATGCGGATACAGATATTATATTATAGCATGTGAGTTGTCCGTGTGGATTATAGCACTTGGGCTGAAGGAGCCCCTCCAGAGTCTGCACACACCTCCGGTGAGCGTAGGTACCTACTGAGTGCGAGTGCCGAGTGCTAAGTGAATGGGAGGGCTGAGTGACTGTGGTCCTGAGAGGATGTATTTGATTTCATATATGTTACACCTAGCTGCCATGCATCACTGTCTTGATAATTTATGAAAGATATTGCACTCTATTTTAGTTGAACTTGACATGAAATTACTGTTTTGGCCTTAATTGTCGAACTTGAAAGCATGCCTACCTTCTATGTTAAAATTACTTCAATTGAACTATAATTGTAAGGCTCGTCACTATTTTCAGTTCTTTATTTAGTATTTTTACTTGCTGAGTTGGTTGTACTCATACTACACCCTGCACTTCGTGTGCAGAATCAGGTGTTCACGGACACAGTGGGTGTTGATTTCCGCGCACAGTTGGTCTTCTGGAGATTTCGAGGTAGCTGCCGGTGTTTCGCAGACCTTGTTTCTCTTTCCCTATATTTCCACTTATTGTATTTGGTTTAAGACTATATTAGACAGTGTTTTCCAGACTTATGATGTATACATACTCATGTACTCACTGACACCCCGATGTTGGGAATTTTGTTGTATTTTTGATTTCTATCCTGTTTATGAGAAGTTGTTATCATTTAAACTATTTTAAATCTGTTTTCTGTTAAGTTTTGGAGTTATTTCATAAATGTCGGCTTGCCTAGTATCACGATAGGCGCCATCACGACAGGTTAGGATTTTGGGTCGTGACAAGTTGGTATCAAAGCCTAGGTTGCATAGGTCTCACGAGTCATGAGTAGGTTTAGGAGAGTCTTGCGGATCGGTACAGAGACGTCTTTACTTATCTTTGGGAGACTGTCGAACCCTTAAGAAATTTCACATTCATGTATTCTTGTCGTGTGGATTTGTTGGTTCCAGTAACTAAACTTCCGTATTCTATTCTCTCACAGATGGCGAGGACACGTGCTACCGGACAGGATGGTCAGCCACCAGCACCACCAGCTAGGGTCGCGAGAGGCCGATGTCGCGGTAGGGGCTGTGGTAGGGGCAGAGGTGCAACTCGTACATCAGCTAGAACATCACCTGTAGATACACTAGTTGCTTCAGCTTAGGAGCAGGTTCTAAATATAGCAGAGCTAGTGGGGCCAGCTCAGGCACCAGTTGTGCCCATTGTGATCCCAGGCCTCCAGGAGGCCTTGGCCCAGATAGTGACAGTTTGCACTAGTCTTGCTCAGGTGGTTTCAAACCAGGTCACACCAGCCATTTCTCAGGCTGGGGGAGGTACTCACACCCCCGTTGCCCGTACTCTAGAGCAGGCGATGCAGGGACTTGAGACACCAGAGATACTACTCTCCCAGCCGATTGCAACTTCTCAGGCCCCGGCGGTTCCAGTTATGGCTTATGATGAGCAGAGGAGGCTTGAGAGATTTGGGAGGCTTCAGCCTCCATCATTTAGCGGTGCTGAGTCGGAGGATGACCAGGGCTTCTTGGACAAGTGTCAGTCGATGCATCGTACAACAGGTATTCTGGAGACCAGTGGGGTCTTATTCCCTACTTTTTAGTTTTTTGGGACTGCCTTCAAATGATGGGAGGCTTATGAGTGGTGCAGGCCGATCGGTGCAGCACCACTTACATGGCATGAGTTCTCCGTTCTCTTGTTGGAGAAGTTCATGCCGAAATCTCGTAGGGAGGAGCTGCGCAGACAATTTGAGCAACTTCAGCAGGATGTTATGTCTGTGACCCAGTATGAGATGAGGTTTTCTGAGTTAGATCGTCACGTAGTTTGGTTGGTTCCCACTGATAAATAGAGGATCATGAGGTTCATTGATGGCCTCACGTATCAGCTGGAGTTGCTTATGACTAGGGAGAGGGTATCTGGTGCCACTTTTGATGAAGTGGTTAACATTGCTCGGCAGATAGAGGTGGTCCGTAGCCAGGAGTGTGGTGAGAGGAAGGCCAATAGGCCTCGAGGTTTGGGTGGTTTCGGTGGTGTACCTTCTGGGAGGGGGGCCTTCTGGGGAACAGTAGGGGTCGCCCTTATAGGCCTACTCAGACGACTCATCCAGCTCATCGTGGTGCATCAGCTAGCCACGATTCTTACAACGCTCACTCAAGCCCGTCTTCATTCAGTGCACTACCAGCGTAGAGTTCTCACCATACCTCATCTACTCAGGTTTCTACACGTAGTTCCTTGGGTTATCTGGAACAGTAGTTCCATCACAGGAGGGGTTGTTTTGTGTGCGGAGACTTTGGTCATATCAAGAGAGATTGTTCTAGGTTGTTGAGTGGGGCTCCACAGCAGAGTTCTCAGCCAATGGAACAAGCACCAGCAATTGAAACACCCACTCAGCTAGATCGAGGTGGGCCCCAATTAGCTAGAGGTCGCCCCAGAGGGGGAGGTCGAGCAGGGGGCGGTCAGTCCTGATTAAATGCTATCCTTGCCCGACCAGATGTTGTTTCCTCCGATACAGTGATCACAAGTATTGTCTCAGTATGCCATAGGGATGACTCTGCATTATTTGACCCTAGTTCCACTTATTCATATGTATCATCGTATTTTGCTCATTATCTAGATATGCCACGTGAGACCTTAGTTTCATCTGTTCATGTATCTATGCCAGTGGGCGATACTATTGTTATGGACCGTGTATATCGATCATATGTAGTGACTATTGGGGGGATTGGAGACTAGAGCTAACCTCTTATTGCTTAGTATGGTGGACTTCGATATGATCTTGGGTATGGATTGGTTGTCTCCATGTCATGTTGTTCTGGATTGACATGCTAATACCGTCATGTTGGTGATGTTGGGGTTGCCAAGGATTGAGTGGAGAGGTTCTCTAGACTATGTTCCCAGTAGAGTGATTTCATATTTGAAGGCCCATCGGATGGTTGGGAAGGATTGTTTATCTTATTTGGCCTTTGTGAGGGATGTTGGACCTGATACTCCTACTATTGATTATGTCCCGGTGCTGCGAGATTTTACGGATGTTCTTCCTGCAAACCTGCCGGGCATGCCGCCCAACAGGGATATTGATTTTGGTATTGACTTGGCGTCGGGCACACAGCTGTAGGAACTCCTTGATAAGGGGTTTACTAGGCCTAGTGTGTAACCTTGGGGGTGCTCTTGTCTTGTTTGTAAAGAAGAAGGATGGTTCTATGCAAATGTGTATTGATTATCGCTAGATGAACAAGGTTATAGTGAAGAACATGTATCAATTGCCATGTATTGATGACCTATTTGATCAGCTTCAGGGTGCCAGGGTGTTCTCTAAGATCGACTTGCGTTCAGGCTATCATCAGTTGAAGATTCGGGAGCCAGATATCCCGAAGACTACTTTCAGGACTCAGTATGGTCATTACGAGTTCCTTGTGATGTCTTTTGGGCTAACCAACGCCCCAACAACATTCATGCATTTGATGAATAATGTATTTCTGCCCTATCTTGACTCATTCATCATTGTGTTTATTGACGACATTCTGGTGTACTCTTGGAGCCAGGAGGATGATGAGCAGCACCTGAGGGCTGTGCTCCAGACCTTGAGAGAAGAGAAGTTGTATGCCAAATTTTCGAAGCGTGATTTCTGGCTAGAATCAGTGGCGTTTTTGGGGCATGTGGTATCGAGTGAGGGGATCAAGGTAGATCCGAAGAAGATATAGGCGGTTTAGAGTTGGCCCAGACCGTCCTCAGCTACGGAGATCCAGAGTTTTCTTGGCTTGGCGGGGTATTACGATCGATTTGTAGAAGGTTTCTCGTTTGTTGCAGCATCTATGACCAGATTGACCCAAAAGGTGCTCCGTTCAGATGGACCGAAGATTGTGAGGAGAGCTTTCAAAATCTCAAGACTGCTTTGACTACAACCCCAGTGTTGGTGTTGCCTACTGGTTCGGGGTTCTCCACCGTATATTGTGATGCATCGCGCATTGGTCTCGACGCAGTTTTGATGCAAAATGGTAGGGTGAATGCCTACGTATCTAGACAACTGAAGGTGCATGAGAAGAGCTATCCTGTCCATGACCTTGAGTTAGCAGCTATTGTTCATGCCTTGAAGATCTGGCGGCAATATTTGTATGGTGTTCGTTGTGAGGTTTTCACCGATCACCTAAGTCTACAACATCTGTTTAAATAGAAGGATCTTAACTCGTGGCAGCAGAGATGGTTGAAGCTGCTTAAGGATTATGATATCACAATCCTCTATCATCCCATAAAGGCCAATGTGGTGACCGATGCCTTGAGTTGCAAGGCAGAGAGTTTGGGGAGTTTAGCATATCTACCGGTAGCAGAGAGGCCTTTAGCCTTGGATGTATAGGCCTTGGACAACCAGTTTGTTAGATTGGATGTTTTCGAGCCGAGTAGAGTTTTGGCTTATGTGGTTTCTCGGTCTTCTTTATATGATCGCATTAGAAAGCGCCAGTATGATGACCCTCATTTGCTTGTCCTTTAGGACACAGTTCATCACGGTGATGCCAGAGATGTTACTATTGGGGATGATGGAGTATTGCAGATACATGGTCAGATTTGTGTGCCTAATATGGATGGGCTACATGAGTTGATTCTTGAGGAGGCCCACAATTCACGGTATTCCATTCATCCGGGTGCTGCGAAGATGTAGCAGGACTTGAGGAAGCATTATTGGTGGAGGAGAATGAAGAAGGATATAGTGGAGTTTGTAGCTTGGTGCCTCAACCGTCAGTAGTTAAAGTATGAGCATTAGAAACCGGGTAGATTGCTTCAGAGGTAGAGATTCCAGAGTAGAAATGGGAGCGGATCACCATGGATTTTGTAGTTGGGCTCCCACAGACTTTGAGGAAGTTCGATGCTATTTGGGTGATTGTGGATCGGCTGACCAAGTCCGCGCACTACATTCCAGCTGGGACTACTTTTACTTCGGAGCAGTTGGCTGAGATTTACATCTGAGAGATTGTTCGCCTCCACGGCATGCCAATGCCCATCATTTTAGATTGGGGCACGCAGTTCACATCGCAGAGATTCGTGCAGTGAGAGTTGGGTACCCAGGTTCATTTGAGCACATCATTTCACCCTCAGATGGAAGGACAATCCAAGCACACTATTCAAACATTGGAGGATATGCTACACGCTTGTGTTATTGATTTTGGGGTTCTTAGGATCAGTTTCTGCTACTCGCAGAGTTTGCCTACAACAACAGCCTACCAGTCAATCATTCAGATGGCTTCGTATGAGGCTTATTATGGGAGACGGTGTAGATCTCCGGTGGGTTGGTTTGAGCCTGGGGAGGCTAGGCTATTGGGTACTCACTTGGTTGAGGATGCTTTGGACAAGGTTACGATGATTCAGGAGCGGCTTCACACGGCGCAGTCTAGACAAAAGAGCTATGCTAACAGGAAGGTCCGTGATGTTGCTTACATGGTTGGGGAGAAGGTACTGCTCAAGGATTCACCCATGAAGGGTGTTATGAGGTTCGGGAAGAAGGACAAGTTGAGCTCTCAGTATATTGGGCCATTTGAGGTACTTCAGAGGATTGGGGAGGTGCCTTACAAGCTTGCCTTGCCACCTAGTTTGTCGAATGTACATCCAGTATTTCATGTTTCTATGCTCCAAAAGTATGTCGGCGATCCATCTCATATTTTGGATTTCAGCATAGTTCAGTTGGATGGTGATCTGACTTATGATGTGGAGCCGGTGGCTATTTTGGATCGGCAGGTTAGAAAGTTGAGGTGCAGTGGAGAGGTCAGCCAATTGATGAGGCTACTTGGGAGACCGAACGGGAGATGCAGAGCAGATATCCACACCTATTTGAGACTCCAGGTATGTTTCTAAGCCCGTTCGAGGACGAACGTTTGTTTAAGAGGGGGAGAATGTAACAACCCGGCCGGTCGTTTTGAGAGTTGTAGCCCCGTTACCCCTTTTAATGTTTATTTTATACATTATAGCTATTATGTGGCTTGTCGGGGTAGTCGGTTCAGGTCCGGTGAAATTTCAGAATGAAATGAGACACTTAGTCTCGAGGTTGAAAGCTTAAGATGAAGTGATTGATCGGATGTTGACCATTGAGTAAACGACTTTGGAACAGAGTTTTGATGATTCCGTTAGCTCCGTTGGGTAATTTTGGACTTAGGAGCGTGTCCAGATTGTGATTTAGAGGTCTGTGGTAGAATTAGGTTTGAAATGGCGAAAGTTGATTTTTTAGGAAGTTTGACCAGGGGTGGACTTTTTGATATCGGGGCCGGATTCCAATTCCAAAAGTTGGAGTAGGTCCGTAATGTCATTTGTGACTTTTATGCAAAATTTTGGGTTCAATTGGAAGTGTTTTGATAGGTTTTGGTGTTGTTTGTGGAAGTTCAATTTTCTTAGTTTCAATAGGCTTGAATTGGTGTGTGATTCATGTTTTTGAAGTTGTTTGATGTGATTTGAGGGCCCGATTAGGTTCGTATGATATTTTGGGACTTGATGGTATGTTTGGTTGAGGTTCCGAGGGACCTCAGGTTGATTTCGGATGGTTAACGGATCGAATTGAAGTTTGAGGGAAGTGCTGAAGCTCACCAGCTTCTGGTGTAATCGCACCTGCGGAGTGAGGATTGCAGGTAGTATAGCGCAGAAGCGACCAAGGATGAGGTGAGTAGAGGTCACACATGCGAGGTTATTTCTGCACCTGAGATGCCACATATGCGGTTGGGTTTACGCAGAAGCAAAGCTGGGGTGGCTTGGGCAGGGCGCATGTGCGACAAATTTACCGCATCTGCGAGCCTGCAGGTGCTAGCGAGGCTCCGTAGATACATAATTGAGAGAGGGGCCTATTTTCGCATAAGCGGATGGAAGGACGCATAAGAGGCTCCACAGGTGCGGAACATGGAGCGCATATGCGGGCCAGAAAAATTAAAGTGGCTTTCACAGAAGTAGTTTCGCAGGTGCAGATATGTGGTCGCAGGTGCGAAAAGCCTGGATAGAATGTTATAAACAAGAGTTCGCAATTTTGGCTTCATTTCTAACGTTTCAAGCTCGATTTTGGCAATGTTTGAGAGGGTTTTCGAGGGGATTCTTGAGGTAAGTCCCTTGTGCTTATGTTTGATCAATAATATTGCTTCACCATTAATTTTCCCACTAGTTGGTGTATATTTAAAGTGTAAATTGGGAGTTTAAGGCTAGGGATTTGGAGAGTTTGACTTGGGGATTTCGGGGACGATTTGGTGTCAGATTTTGATAGATTTTGTATGGTTAGACTCGTGGTTGAGAGGGCTTTCGAGTTTTGTGACTTTTATCGAATTTTGAGACATGGGCCTGGGGGCCAGTTTTTGAGCTGATTTTTGATTAATAACTTAGCATTTTCTTTAGGAGTTGATTCCTTTAGCCCGTATTGATTATATCGCATTGTTTATGCCTAGATTCGAGGCATTCGGAGGCAGTTTCCCGAGGCAAGGGTGTGTTGGATTAGAGATTTTCTCGGACTAAGGTAAGTAACAATTCTAAATTTGGTTTTGAGGGTACGAAACCCCATATTACGTGTCATGTATTTGGTTTTGAGGCGACGCACATGCTAGGTGACGGGCGTGTGGGCGTGCACCGTAGGAATTGTGACCTGGTCAAATTCCATGGGACTGTGTAGTGAATAATCTGTTGTTATCTGTTTATTCTCCATGAATTAGAGAAATTGAACCATAAATCATGTTTAGACAATGTGTGTGCATTGTAGGGACCCACAGAGGTCATGTACATGTTGAATTATCTGCTAAATTGTTGTCTTGTACTCAGTTACAGTTTATTTGTATATTATATCTCAGTATCTATTGTCCATTTTTGATGCATCATATCATTGTTGTCTGGGCTGTTCATTTTGATTTATGAGAGCTTGTGAGATTGGAGAGGTTGATGACTGAGTGAGGCCGAGGGGCTGATTGTGAGGTATTATACTATAGCACGTGAGTTGTCCGTGCGGATCCTGATATTATACTATAGCACGTGAGTTGTTCGTGCAACACGTTAGTTATCCGTGCGGATCCAGATATTATATTATAGCATGTGAGTTGTCCGTGTGGATTATAGTGCTTGGGCTGAAGGTGCCTCTCCAGAGTCTGCATACACCCCCAGTGAGTGTAGGTACCTACTGAATGCGAGTGCCAAGTGCTGAGTGAATGGGAGGGCTGAGTGGCTGTGGTCCTGAGAGGATGTATTTGATTTCATATATGTTACACCTAGCTGCCATGCATCACTGTCTTGATAATTTATGAAAGATATTGCACTCTATTTCAGTTGAACTTGACATGAAATTACTGTTTTGGCCTTAATTGTCGAACTTGAAAGCATACCTACCTTCCATGTTAAAATCACTGCAATTGAACTAAAACTGTAAAGCTCGTCACTACTTCCAGTTCTTTATTTATTATTGTTACTTGCTGAGTTGGTTGTACTCATACTACACCCTGCACTTCGTGTGCAGATCCAGGTGTTCCCGGACACAGTGGGTATCGATTTCTGCGCACAGTTGGTCTTCTGGAGATTTCGAGGTAGCTGCCGGCATTTCACAGACCTTGTTTCTCTTTCCCTAACTTTCCACTTATTGTATTTGGTTTCAGACTATATTAGAAAATGTTTTCCAGACTTGTGATGTATAGATGCTCATGTACTCAGTGACACCCCGATGTTAGGAATTTCCGCATTGTATTTTGGATTTCTATCCTGTTTATGAGAAGTTGTTATCATTTAAACTATTTTAAATCCGTTTTCTGTTAACTGTTGGAGTTATTTCATAAATGGCGGCTTGCCTAGTATCACGATAGGCACCATCACGACAGGTTAGGATTTTGGGTCGTGACAAATAGGCAGCTAATTTATCAACTTCTTTTATGTGGAAAGTCAGATCGATGTTTCTTGATATGCTTTGACTTTAATTATTAGAACTGTTTATCCGACAATCAATTGCTAATTATCAGATAATGTTCTTAGCGTGTAATGTGTTTATGTCATGACCCCAATTTCCTTCCATAGCATGCCGTGACGGTACCTAGTCTCTAAGACTAGGTAAGCCTAAGCCTAACACTCACTAAATAATTAGAAGAATTAACCAATCAAATGAAAAATACGAGACAAAAATCTTATACAAATTACAATTCTTAAAACTGGTAGTACAAGTCATAAGCTCTACTGAGTTTGCTAGAAAATACCTAAATACAACTATTTGGATGGAATTAAACAGTACAATGAAAATATCAGAAGGTGACTCCGAGGCCTGCGAATGCGACGACAGGTTTACCTTGAGTCTTCACAGCTCGACCAACCAGCTAATAATCAACAACAACCGAGGCACCTGGATCTGCACAAAAATGTGCAAAAGTGTAGTATGAGTACACCACAGTGGTACCCAGTAAGTATCAAGACTAACCTCGGTGGAGTAGTGACGAGGGACAGTCAAGAAACCTACCGGACTAAACAACCTAAACAAGTGTGTAGATGAACTAACAGAGAAACAATATTAATATAAAGCTAAGCAGGATAAGGAATACAAGAAAATACTTGCAATGATACACTAGTAACAAAAATATTCAACAGGAAGCAGTCAGGTAATAATGCTGTAGAATAACTAATCACAGTCTAAGTCCGGGGAAACCAAATAAAGGGAAAACTAGCAACAACTCAATGAGAACAACCGCTTTCACACCAAATCTGTTCAAGCATTTCCACGAGGTACCGAACCTCATAATCACAACTCACGGGTCCCAATTCATGAACCCTAATCACTTGGAATCTTGTGCCCACATTACAACTCATAACTATACGGACGACTCACATGCCAATAGAACAATCCTCACACAGAAGGAAAAAAGACAAGAGTTCGTATAATGGTTAATGTCATTAGGATTTGCCTTTTAAAACCGATATGGGTGATTTAACTACGTGTATGCCTGTGCAAGTGTTCTACCATAATTCCAGTCAACAAATAAGAGTAGAGTTAATGAATGGCACATAAGCAACGATCACCATGAATTGTACGGTGTAAAAGAAGAAACAATGAAGTTTGAAGCAGCGACCAACACAACAAGATTAGCTACACAGAGCTGAGCAAATAGTGCAACATAGAGGAAAACAATTAATAGTATTCAAAGGAAAGCAACAATCAAAGACAAGTGTACAGAAAAGGGGAAATAATAACAAGAGCACTCCCGAGGTGCTACCTTGTAGTCTTAAATCGTAAATGAATCACAACTTTCCATATATCACCGCGGGAGCCTTTATATTTAGTTTTTGAAAACCAATTTCACGAAATAGCATCCCGCGTTTCAGCCCACCTAATCACACCACATGGCTTCTAGTAGTTTCCCTACTAGCCACGCGTTTCAAGCCCACCTTGTCTCGCCGCATGCGTTTCAACACCAAAACCTTATACCACCGCTTGCGTATCAATAACAATAGCACGACAGTAACCTCGTGCAATACAATAACAACCGTACGATAGAAACCTCGTGCAAACACAATAACAACCGCACGACAGAAATCTTCTGCAACACAATAACAACCGCACGGTAGAAACCTCATCCAAACACAATAACAATCGCATGGCAGAAACCTTGTGCAAACTTAATATAAACCGCACAACAGAAACCTCATGCAACACATAATAATTTTCTCAACAAAACATGTATGCCAAAAACATAACAACTCAGATAAATGATTTTCACCATCTGTGCCCACATGCCACAACATTTACTCAAAACAGTCTCAATATCACAACCACATATAGCCCTCGGCCCAACAATACTGAATACAACATCAATAACAACACGATAATATGGTAAGTAAATCAACACAAGAACTTCAGAACACAAAGAAATGAAAGAACAAACTCATAGAGAAAGACACAATAGGGAAATAATAGTCTCAAAAGAATAGTTCAACAAGGGAGAGGTAATGTATAACAATGATTCCACAAAATTGCAATTCGATAACAAGAGAGATAACATGAATCAATGACCCCAAATAAGAATACGTCAACAATGAAAGGAGTAACAAACTTCCATTAAGGCTAAGCAATTACAGAAGAGATAATAATGATTTCAATTAAGTTTAAGCAATTACGAATTTCAATTAAGGTTAAGCAATTATGGAAAGTTAGCATGACGATAAAAAAGGCAACAAATTTAGTTAGGGCACATAAGAGTTTAATCGGCAATAAGGATAGAACATGAAGCAATTAATTCCAATTAAGGCACGTAAGGGTGAATTTAATAAATGAGTAATTTAACATGACAAAATAACAACATATTTAATGGACATAAGACCTAAGAGCACTAGATGATCAAATTTCCACAAATAACTCCGGACATACACTCGTCACCTTGCATATTCAGCCTTCACATGACACAATTAGCATAGAAGACTCGAATCCTAAGGGGCAGTATAACGACCAGCTGGTCGTTTTGAGAGTTTTGGTCCCGTTCCCCTATTTACTATTCATCCCATACTTAACTATTGTTATGTGACTTGCCGGGGTGGTTGGTTCGGGCCCGGAGAGGTTTAAACTGAGACACTTAGAATCAAGGTTGATTGGATGTTGATTATGTGTAAATGACTATGGAATAGAGTTTTGATGGTTCTGTCAGCCCCGTTGGGTGATTTTGGACTTAGGAGTGTGTCTGGATTGTGAATTGGAGGTCCGTATTTGAATTAGGCTTGAACTAGCAAAAGTTGGAAATTTAGAAGTTTGACCGAGAGTGGATATTGTGGATACCGGGAACAGAATGGGGTTCTGGGTGTTGAAGTAGGTCCGTGGTGTCATTTGTGACTTATATTCAAAATTTGAGGTCAATCAGACGTGATTTGATAGGTTTCGTCGTCATTCATAAAAGTTGGAATTCCTTGGTTTCAATAGGCTTGAATTGGGGTGCGATTCATGTTTTTGATGTTGTTTGATGCAATGTGAGGGCTTAATTAAGTTCATGTCGTGTTTTTTAACTTGTTGGTATGTTTGGTTGAGGTCCCAGGGGCCTTGGGTTGATTTCAGATGGTTATCGGATCGAAAATGAGACTTAGAGCATTGCTTAAGCTGGGAGCCTTCTGGTGTGATCGCACCTGCAAGACTCTTGGCTGCAGGTGTGATGCCGTAGGTGTGGCTAATGTTGCATATGTGTAGAGCTGGGCTGGACTGGGGTAGGATGCAGGAGCGAGGGGTCATCCACATCGGCGAGCCCGCAAGTGCGAACAAGGCTCCGCAAATGCTGAGAAGCGGGGCATAGGCTGCCTTCGCAGAAGTGGATCCTAGGCCGCAGAAGTGCTTCCGCAGGTGCGGACCCTGTGAACTTAAGTTGCTTCCGTAGAATCGGAAATTCTATCAGAAAAGAGATACCACAGGTGCAACTATTTGGCCCGCAGGTGCGAAAGCACGTGCAGTGTTTAAATCCGAAGGGTTTCATGATTTCTCTAATTTTGGACTTTGCAAACTCGGTCTAAGGAAATTTTTGAGAGGATTTTCGAGGGGTTTCTTGAGGTAAGTCACTTGTGGTTAAATTTATTCAATGATTTAGTTTCCTCATTGAATTCCTCACCTAGATTGTGTGTTTTGAGGTGTAATTTTGGGAGTTGAGGCTAGAGATTTGGAGAGTTTAAATTAGGGATTTTTGTATCGATTTGGTGTTGGATTTTGGTAAATTTGGTATGGTTGGACTCGTGGTTGAATGAGCTTCCAGATTTTGTGACTTTTATTGGATTCCGAGATGTGGGCCCCGGGGCCAGCTTTCGAGTCGACATTTTGACTTTTGATTAATAATTTAGTATTTTCTTATGGAATTGATTCCTTTAGCCCGTGTTGATTGCATCGAACTGTTTGTAGATAGATTCAAGGCATTTGGAGGCCGATTCGTGAGGCAAAGGCATGTTGTAGTGGAGATTTGCAGAGTTTGAGGTAAGTAACAGTTCTAAACTTGTTCTGAGGATATGAAACCCCAAATTTTGTGTCATGTGATTGGTGTTGAGGTGACGCACATGCTAGGTGACAGGCGTGTGGGTGTGAACCATAGTAATTATGACTTGGTCAACTCCATGGAACTGTATAATTCTATAATCTGTTGGTATCCGTATATTCTCCATGTGTTATAGAAATTGAGCTGCAAATCATGTTAGAAATCATGCATAGGCTATGTGTTGATACTGAAGGGACCCATATAGGTCGTGTTACATGTTGCATTATCTGCTTAATTTCCACTTTGTTGTACTCAGTCACAGTTTTTCCTTGCATATTATATCTCAGTCTCTATTCGTCTTTATTGATACATTATATCATCGCTGTTTGGGCTGTTTATCTTGATTATTAGGAGCTCGAGAGACTGGAGAGATTGATGACTGAGTGAGACCGAGGGCCTGATTGTGAGGATATTTATGGGATCAGGTTCCATGCCACATCATGTTTATTTGATTCATGCCATGATTGGCTTATTATAGCACTTGGGCTAAAGGAGTCCCTCCGGAGTCTGCACACCCACAGTGAGCGCAGGTACCTATTGAGTGCGAGTGTGAGGGCCGAGTGACAGGGAGAAATGAGAGGCTGTGAGGAATGAGTGACTGTTAGGTTGGAGTGAATGAGAGGACCGAGTGACTGTTATTATAAGAATATGCACTTGATTTCATTACTGTGTACTTCAACTAGCATATATTATTGTCATGTAGTTTCTAAGAGATGCCGTATCCTATTTCAATTGAACTTGACATGAATTAACTGTTTTGGCTTTAAATGTCGAACTTGAAAGCATGCCTATTTTTCCTGTATTGTAAATTTCTATAATTGAACTGTCTCTGTGAAGCTCGTCACTACTTTCAGTCCAATAGTTAGTCTTGTTACTTACTGAGTTGGTTGTACTCACGCTACACCTTACACTTCGTGTGCAGATTCAGGTGTTACCGGACACAGAGGGTGTTGATTATCTGAGCAGCTTGATCATTCAATGATTTCGAGGTAGCTTCCTGGAATTCGTAGACCCCCACTCTCCCTCCCTATCTTTCAACTTTATGTATTTAGTTTCAGTTTTTCATAGGCAGTGTTTTCAGACTTGTGTTGTATAACCTCTCATGTACTCAGTGATACCCTAGTTTTTGGGAACTTCCGTATTGAGTTTTGACTTTCTATCAAGTTTATGAGAGTTTTATTTATTTAAACCTGTGTTATTTCATTTTTTCGTTTAAAAATGTTGGAAATGTTTTGAGGTGTCGGCTTGCCTACTACCACGTTAGGCGCCATCACTAAAGGCTAAGTTTTGGGTCGTGACACATTGGTATGAGAGCCTAGGTTACATAGGTCTCATGAGTCATTAGCAAGTTTAGTAGAGTCTTGCGGATTGGTATGGAGATGTCTGTACTTATCTTTGAGAGGCTACCAAACCCTTAGGAAACTTCACATTCATGTATTCTTGTCGTGCAGATTTGTTGATTTCGGGAATTAAACCTCTGTTATTATATTCTCTCACAGATGGTGAGGACACGTGCTACTGGACAGGACGGACACCAATACCACGAGCTAGGGCCACGAGAGGACAAGGTCACAGTACGGGCTGTGGTAGGGTCAGAGGAGCAACTCGTACAACAGCTAGAGCAGCACCTATAGATCCACCAGTTGCTCCAGTGCAGGAGCAGGTTCCAGAGGTGGTTGAGCTAGTAGGGCCGGCTCAGGCACCAGTTATGCCCATTGTGATTCTAGGCCTTCAGGAGTCTTTGGCTCAGATATTGACTATATTCAATAGCCTTGCTTAGGCAGTTTCAATTCAGACCGTGCTAGCCACTTCTCACGCAGGGGGAGGTACTCAGACTCCCGCAGCCCGTACTCTAGAGCAGGTGATGCAGGGGATTTAGACGCTAGGGGTATTGCCAGCCCAGCTGGTTGCAGGTGCTCAGGACTAGGTGCGTCCCATTGTGAGTGAGGATAAGCAGATGAGACTTGAGAGGTTTGGGAGACTCCAGCCTCCATCATTCAATGGGGTTTTCTTGGTTAGGTGTCAGCGGATTCTTCGTACCGCGGGTATTCTGGAGACCAATAGGGTCTTATTCAGTACTTTTCAGTTTACTAGGGCTGCTTTTAGATAGTGGGAGACCTATGAGAAGAGCAGGCCAGTCAGTGCTACACCACTGTCATGGCATGAGTTCTCTATTATCTTCTTGGAGAAGTTTGTGCCATCAACCCGCAGGGATAAGCTGCACATGCAGTATGAGCAGCTACGTCAGGATGGCTTGTCTGTGACCCAGTATGAGATGAGATTTTCAGAGTTGGCTCGTCATGCAGTTTTGTTAGTTCCCACTGAGATGGAGAGGATTAAGAGGTTCATTGATGGCCTCACCTATCAGTTGCGTTTTGCTATGACTCAGGAGAGTGTATCTGGTTCTCGGTTTGACGAGGTGGTTGATATTGCTCGGCTGCTAGAGATGGTTCGTAACCAGGAGCGTTAGGAGAGAGAGTCCAAGAGGCCTCGTGGATCGGGTGGTTTCAGTGGTGTTCCTTCTGGGGGTCAGTTCTACCATATCAGGGGGGTCATCCTTATAGGCACGCCCAGATGGCTCGTCTAGTTCATCATGATGTATCATCCAACCATGGTTCATACAGTGCTCGTCAGGGTTAGTCATCTCTTAGTGCCTTTCTAGATAAAAGTTCATCCCGTACTCCATCAGTTCAGGGTTCATCTATGCCAGGTCCTTCTAGTAGTTACTCTAGTACTCGGGGCCCGATTCAGTCCCCACCACCACCGGGGAGTTGTTTTGAGTGCTGGGAGTTTGGGCATATGTGGAGATAGTGTCCTCATCGCCCGGGAGGTCCGGTGCAGCAGAGGAGTCAGGCTGTGACTTCCACACCAGTTACTTCACCACCCGCACAACCAGCTAGGGGTCACCCTAGAGGGGGAGGTTGATCAGGTGGTGGTCATGCCCGATTCTTTGCTATTCCTGCCAGGCCAGATGTTGTTGCTTCAGATGCAGTGGTCATAGGTATTATCTCAGTGCGCCACAGTGATGCTTCTGTATTATTTGACACTGGTTCCACTTAATCGTATATATTATCGTATTTTTCTCATTATCTAGATATTCTCTGTGAGTCCGTAGTCTCATATGTTCATATATCCAGCCCAGTGGGCGATACTATTATTGTTGACCGTGTATATCAGTCATGTATAGTGACTATTGGGAGATTGAAGACTAGAGTTGATCTCTTATTGCTTAGTATGGTTGGTTTCGACTTGATCTTGGGTATGGATTGGTTGTCTCCATGTCATGCTATGCTGGATTGACACGCTAAGACCTTGAAGTTGGCGGTGATGGGGTTGCCAAGGATCGAGTGCAGAGGTTATCTAGATTATGTTCCCAGCAGAGTGATTTCATATCTGAAGGCCCAATGGATGGTTGGGAACGGTTGTTTATCTTATTTGGCCTTTGTGAGGGATGTTGGTGATGACACTCCTACTATTGATTTTGTTCCCGTGGTGCAAGATTTTCCGAATGTGTTTCCTACAGACCTGTAGGGCATGCCACCCAATAGGGATATTGATTTGGTGCTGGGCACTCAGCCCATTTGTATTCCTCCGTTTTGTATGAGACCAACTGAGTTGAAGGAATTGGAAGAACAACTTTAGGAACTTCTTGATAAGGGGTTTATTAGGCCTAGTGTGTCGCCTTGGGGTGCACCGGTTCTGTTTGTGAAGAAGAATGATGCTACTATGTGGATGTACATCGACTATATGCAGTTGAACAAAGTAACGATCAAGAACAAATATCCTTTGCCGTGCATTGATGATCTATTTTACTAGCTTCAGGGAGCGAGGGTGATCTCTAAAATTTATTTGAGGTCTGGGTATCACCAGTTGAAGATTCGGGACTCAGATATTTTAAAGACGACATTCAGGACCCGTTATAGTCATTATGAGTTCCTTGTGATGTATTTTGGGATGACCAATGCCCCAGCAACATTCATGCATCTGATAAACAGTGTATTTCAGCCTTATCTCGACTCATTTGTCAGAGTATTCATTGATGATATCCTGGAGTACTCTCATAGCTAAGAGAAGCATGCCCAACATTTAAGGATTGTGTTGCAGTGGTTGAGGGAGGATAAACTTTATGTCAAGTTCTCAAAGTGTGAGTTTTGGCTTAGTTTAGTGGCGTTCTTGGGGCACGTGGTTTCAAGTGAGGGGATTCAGGTAGATCCGAAGAAGATAGAGGCAGTTCAAAGTTGGCCTAGACCGTCCTCAGCTATGGAAATTCGAAGCGTTCTCGGCTTGGCCGACTATTATCGTCGTTTCGTGGAGGGTTTCTTGTCTATTGCATCGCCTTTGATCAAATTAACCTAGAAGGGTGCTACTTTCAGGTGGTCAGATGAGTGTGAAGAGAGCTTTCATAAGCTCAAGATCGCCTTGACCACAACTCCAATTCTAGTTTTGCCTTCAACTTCAGGCTCTTATACAATGTATTGTGATGCTTCTCGGATCGGTATTGGGTGTGTCTTGATGCATGAGGGTAGAGTATTTGCTTATGATTCGCGTCAGTTGAAGCCTCATGAGAAGAACTACCCCATCCACGATTTATAGTTGGCTACCATCATTTAGGCATTAAAGATTTGGAGGCATTATCTCTACGGTGTGTCGTATGAGGTATTTACGGATCATCGGAGTCTCCAGCACTTGTTCAAACAAAAGGATCGAAATTTGAGGCAGCAGAGATGGTTGGAGCTGCTAAAGGACTATGATATTACTATTCTGTATCATCTCGGGAAGGCCAATATGGTGGCTGATTCCTTGAGTAAAAAGGCGATGAGTATGGGTAGCCTTGCATTCATTCCTGTTGGTAAGAGACCACTTGCAGTTGATGTTCAGGCCTTGGCCAACCAGTTCGTGAGATTAGATGTTTCTGAGCCAAGCCAGGTTCTAGCTTGTGTGGTTTCTCGGTCTTTCTTATATGATCGCATCATAGAGTGCCAATATGATGGTACTCATTTGTTTGTTCTTAAGGTCACGGTTCATCACGGTGATGCCAGGGATGTTATTATTGGGGATGATAGGGTGTTAAGGATGCAGGGTCGAATTTATGTGCCCAATGTAGATGAGTTATGTGAGAAGATTCTTGAGTAGGGCCACAATTCGTGGTATTCTATTCATCCAGGTGCCACAAAGATGTACTGGGACTTGAGGCAACAATATTGGTGGATCAGAATGAAGAAGGATATAGTGGAGTTTGTACCTCGGTGCCTAAATTGCTAGCAGGTGAAGTATGAGAATCAGAGACTGGGTGGATTGCTTCAGAGGCTTTATATTCCAGAGTGGAAATGAGAGCGTATCACCATGGATTTTGTATTTGGTATACCACGAACTTCGAGGAAGTTTATTGCTATTTGGGTGATTGTGGACCGGCTGACCAAGTTCGTGCACTTCATTCCAATTAGGACTACTTATTCTTCAGAGCGCTTGGCTGAGATTTACATCAGCGAGATTGTTCGCCTTCATGGTGTGCTAGTGTTCATCATTTCAGATCGGAGCACACAGTTTACATCGCAGTTTTGGAGAGTAGTACATCAAGAGTTGGGAACCCATCCTGAGTTTGGCAAAGCATTTCACCCTCAGACAGACTTAAAGTTAGAGCACACTATTCAGATATTGGAGGACATGCTACACGCTTGTGTCAATGATTTCGGGGGTTCTTGGAATCAGTTTTTGCCGCTCGCAGAGTTTGCCTACAACAACAGTTACCGGTCGAGCATTTAGATGGCTCCGTATGAGGCTTTGAATGGGAGACGGTGTCGATCCCCAGTGGGTTGTTTCGAGTTGGGTGAGGCTAGGCTATTGGGTACTGACTTGGTTCATGTTGCTTTGGACAAAGTTAAATTGATTCAGGATCAGCTTCGCATGACACAGTCTAGACAGAAGAGTTACGCCGATATGAAGGGTCATGATGTTGCTTTTATGATTGGGGAGAAGGTACTACTTAAGGTGTCACCCATGAAGGGTGTTATGAGGTTCGGGAAAAAGGGCATGTTAAGCCCTCGGTATATTGGGCCGTTTGAGGTGCTTTAGATGATTGGAGAGGTGGCTTACAAGCTTGCCTTGCCACATAGTTTGTCGAGTGTGCATCCGGTATTTTATGTTTCTATGCTCCATAAGCATGTCAGCGATCTGTCTCATGTTTTGAATTTCAACACAGTTCAGTTGGATGGTGATTTGACTTATGATGTGGAGTCGGTGGCCATTTTGGATCGGTTGGTTCGAAAGTTGAGGTGAAAGGACATATCTTCAGTGAAGGTGTAGTGGAGAGGTAAGCCAGTTAAGGAGCAGAAATCCATGCCTATTTGATCTCTAGGTATGTTTCTAGACCCGTTCGAGGACGAACGTTTGTTTAAGAAGGGGAGGAAGTAATGACCCGACCAGTTGTTTTGAGAGTTGTGGACCTGTTCCCCTATTTAGTATTCATTCCCTGCTTAATTGTTGTTATGTGACTTGCTGGGGTAGTTGGTTCGGGTCCAGAGAGGTTTTAGAATGAATTAAAATACTTAGTCTCAAGGTTGACCGGATGTTGACTTATGTGTAAACAACTCTGGATTGGAGTTTTGATGGTTTCGTCAGCTCCATTGGGTGATTTTGGACTTAGGAGTGTGTCGGGATTGTGAATTGGATGTCCGTATTTGAATTAGGATTGAAATGACGAAAGTTGAAAATTTAGAAGTTTGACCGAGAGTGGACTTTGTGGATACCGGGCTCAGAATGGGGTTCTGGAAGTTGGAGTAGGTCTGTGGTATCATTTGTGACTTGTGTGCAAATTTTGAGGCCAATCGGGCATGATTTGATAGGTTTCGTCGTCGTTTGTAGAAGATGGTATTCTTTGGTTTCAATAGGCTTGAATTGGGGTGCAATTCGTGTTTTTGATGTTGTTTAATGCAATTTGAGGGCTCAATTAAGTTCGTGTCGTGTTTTGGAAGTTGTTGGTATGTTTGGTTGAGGTCCCAGGAGCTTCGGGTTGATTTCAGATGGTTATCAGATCGAAAATGAGACTTAGAGCATTGCTGAAGCTGGGTGCCTTCTGGTGTGATCGCATCGCGAATTGAACTTATGAACTTTCAAATCTTCCAACTTTCAAAATGCGAGCCGAAACATGTCAAATCAATCCGGAATGACGTCAAATTTTGCATGCAAGTCCCAAATGACATAACAGAGCTAATCCAACTCTCGGAATCAAAATACAACCCCGATACCACCAAAATCAACTCTCGGTCAAACCTCTTAACCTTCCAAAACTTCAACTTTTTCAACTTTCACCAAAATGCATCAAATTACACTACTGACCTCCAAGTCCAAATATGAACGCATGCCTAAGTCCAAAATTACCATACGAAACTATTGAAATAATCAAAACATCATTTCAGAGTCATATACTCAAAAGTCAAATTCCAATTAACTCTTTTTCATTTAAGCGTCAAAAATAAGAATTGTTCTTTTAATTAAATCCCGAATCATCTGAAAACCAATCTCGACCACACACGCAGGTCATAATACACATTACAAAGCTTTTCGAGACCCTAAGCCACTGAACGTGGTGCTAATTCCCAAAACGACCGGTCGAGTCGTTATATTCTCCCCCTCTTAAAAAAATGTTCGTTCTCGAATGTGCCCAGTACCACTCTGAGGTCATCAAATCACTGAATGTACTCATCATAAATATACTCGCGGGTGACTCCAAGTCACCCCAATCCACATAGGCCCGACAACGCCATCTCAACTGAATATTATTCCTTCCACCTATACTGGCAAACCTTAGAACCAAATTTCTCATCATCCAATCATTTCCAAAAGACCCGATTCCTACATCAACACATGGTACCAACCTCAACTAGTTGCGACAACTTATGCCTACACCTGCCAGGTGCAACCACACGACTTAACATATCACACATATGCCGTAAACAACAACTCTAGCCGTAGTAGTTGCCCATAATCAAATTCAATACCGACAATTAGCCTCATATCCGTTAGTACCATATTTCAAACCTTCAAAACACTGATAACGATGCAAGAAACATGAAGACCTCATAACTATTCACCCGAACCAACAAGTCGCATCTAACGCCACTGGGGCACACACCTCGCAAGCTAAAACTCAATAAGCACAACACAAATATGTAAGGAGAAACACACAAGAGAACTATCAAACAAGCCCGACAAGTACTACTACCTATCAATATCAGATTACGAATCAATTTTACAGAGGGAGAATCAAAGCATATGAATAAATCATAAGGATCTCATCCTGTTATAACTCCACCGAGGCCCGTAGCCCAGCTCAAACATATCAAATCACATGAAAACGCGAGGATCCCATCCTCAGCTCTGAATCACAAGTAGAATGCATATCATACCAACCGAAACCCTTCCACTAGTTCAATTTCGCTAACAAAATCACAACAGATACTGAACTCCCACCCTAGAAGACCTTCTAAATCACAAATCATAACCAATCACTCAGAAATTGCATTAGAACTTAACGTACTTGGTAACAGAAAGTCACTTGTAGTATCATAACTCTCAATAATGAATAAAAACAAAACGATAGACACGGGCTACCACTATAGAATCTCCCACCAGGGGTAAGCACATAAATAGAGTAAAAGATCACGAAACTCACCCATATGTGAAGTAAAATAGAAGGACTCACCCTGATAAGCAGAACCGGAATAAGATACGAATGATGCTCTTCTATAAAAAATCGA
Source organism: Nicotiana tabacum (assembly GCF_000715075.1). Lineage (NCBI taxonomy): Eukaryota > Viridiplantae > Streptophyta > Magnoliopsida > Solanales > Solanaceae > Nicotiana > Nicotiana tabacum. The sequence goes on along the minus strand of NC_134101.1, from coordinate 21,191,370 downwards.
ACCCATAACTATACAACATCATCTGGTGTAGCGGCCTCAGCCCTACCATAGAAAAAACATCAACGGGCCAGGCCTCCTCCTCTTAGGCGCCCTCAACTCGCCTAACCTGTACCCCAAGCTGGCGGTGCAGGGATATCAAAAACTAAAATAGAACTCATAGCATGAATACCCCACCATGACACATTTGTCTCGAGTATGGGATAGTCTCTTACCATGTGGCTGGTATTTCCAGACTCAAAGCAACCTCTCCGCTGACGTGGTTGTGGAAGCTATCCGGTACGGGTACCCTGAGACCCATGGGTATCTGAAACACCGTGTGAAACCTAAAGTGCAAACTGAACTAGCTGACCCACAAAACCTCTACCATGTCATACCCTGCCTTAGAAATAGGAACCAATAGGTCTCTCCGGTCTACGCGGCCTCTTAGCCTCCCTCTCCTCTATCTCCTGACACTGCATGACTTCTCCCTCCTGGTCCCGCATGTCCTCTAATTGGCGAGCGATATCTACCACCTGATGAAATGTAACATTAAACTCTAACTCCCAAGCCATGCTGAATCGGATATCATGATTGAGCCCCTCAATGAACCTGCAGACTCACTATCCAACTGTAGAAACCAAGTAGGTGCATGTCTGGACAATTCATTGAATATAACGGCATACTCTGACACTAACATAGTGCCCTAGCATAGTTACTCAAACTCCACGCGCCATGCATACCGAAGGGTATGGGGAACAAAATCTTAAGGACACCTCTAAAAACTGAACCCATGAAAGTGAAGCTGCATCGGCCGGACTACTCAACTTATATGCTCGCCACCACTGATATGTCATTCCCTTAAGATGGAATGCGGTAAAAGCAACTCCACTCGTCTCCAAAATACCCATAGTGCGGAGAATACAATAGCACTCCCCTAGGAACCAATGCGTATCCTCTGAAGTCAAAGCACCGAAAGTAGGAGGGTAATACTTCTTGAACTTCGCAAGTCTAAGATGTTACTCCTTATATGCTGCTGCTCTAACCACGACTGTACTGGGACAACAAGCTGTATCGGCATGACACCTGGAGTCTGAGCTCCTCCCCCGATATGTGAAGTAGTTGGTGTAACCAAAATCAACTTTCAGTCTAAGCCAATGTACCAAACATGATCAGGAGCTGTGCCAAAGTCTCCTGAAGTCCTGGGTTAACCACAGGTGCCTCTGGTACCTATCCCCTAACAGGAGCTACTGGCAGCTCCTCAACAGCTACTCTGATGGGTGCTCTAGGTGTAGTACATGCTCCTCCTCATCCTCTGCCCCGGCTCCTAGTAACATCGGTTCTGGGGGCAGCGTTGTCGGTAACTGCAACTCGGGTCCTCACCATTTGTGAGAGAATAGAATGACAAGGTTCAAACTTCGAGATCAATAAACTCGTACGATAGGAATGAAAGAAGTGAAATTTTCCTAATAGTTTCGTAGCCTCTCGAAAATAAATACATACGTCTCCGTACCGATACGTAAGACTCTACTAAACTCGCTTATGACTTATAGAACCTATCAACCTAGAGCTCAGATACCAACTTATCACAACCCCAATTTCCCTATGTATGATGTCGTGACGACACCTAGTCTCTAAGACTAGGTAAGTCTAACACTTACTAAATAATTAGAAGAATTCAACCATCAAATGAAAAATACGAGATAAAAATCTTATACAAATTACAATTCCTAAAACCGGTAGTACAAGTCATAAGCTCTACAAAGTTTGCTAGAAAATCCCTAAATACAATTGTTCAGATGGAATTAAACAGTACAATGAAAATATCAGAAGGTGACTCGGAAGCCTGCGAATGCTACGACTAGTTTACCAAGAGTCTCCACAGCTCGACCAGCCAGCTAATAATCAACAACAACCGAGGCACCTGGATCTATACAAAAATGTGCAGAAGTGTAGTATGAGTACACCACAACGGTACCCAGTAAGTATCAAGACTAACCTCGGTGGAGTAGTGATGAGGGACAATCAAGACACCTACCAGACTAAGCAACCTGAACAAATGCGTAGATGAACTAACAGAGAAACAATATTAATATAAAGTTAAGTAGGATAAGGAATATAAGACAATACTTGAAATGATACACTAGTAATAAAAATATTCAATAGGAAGCAGTCATGTAATAATGCTGTAGAGTAACTAATCACAATCAAAGTCCGGGGAAATCAAATAAAGGGAAAACCAGTAACAACTCAATGAGAACAATCACTTTCACGCCAAATCTATTCAAACATTTCCACTAGGTACCGAACCTCATAATCATAGCTCACGGGTCCCAATTCATGAACCCTAATCAGTTGGCATCTTGTGCCCACATTACAACTCGTGCAAACACAATAACAACTGCACGACAGAAACCTCGTGCAACACAATAACAACCGCACGGCAGAAACCTTGTGCAAACACAACCACAACAGCATGACAGAAACCTCGTGCAACATATAACAATTTTCTCAACACAACACGTATGCCAAAAACATAACATCTCAAATAAATGACTTTCACCATATGTGCCCACATGCCACGACATTTTCTCAAAACAGTTTCAATTCACAACCATGTATAGCCCTCGGCCCAACAACACAGAATATAACAGCAACAACAACACGAGAATGCGGCAAGTAAATCAACACAAGAACTTCGGAACATAAAGAAACAGAAGAACGAACTCACAGAGAAAGACACAATAGGGAAATAATAGTCTCAACAAGAATTGTTCAAAAAGGTAGAGGTAATGTGTAAAAATGATTCCACAAAATTGCAACTCAACAACAAGAGAGATAGCATGAATCAATGACCCCAAATAAGAATACGCCAACAATGAAAGGGGTAACAAACTTCCATTAAGGCTAGGCAATTACAGAAGAGATTATAATGATTTCAATTAAGGTTTAAGCAATTACGGAAAGATAACAATGATTTCAACTAAGGTTAAGCAATTACGGAAAGATAGCATGACGATAAAAGAGGCAACAACTTCAGTTAAGGCACAAAAGAGTTTAATCGGCAATAAGGTTAGAACATGAAGCAATTAATTCCAATTAAGGCACGTAAGGATGAATTTTATAAATGAGGAATTTAACATGACAAAACAACTTCATATTTAATGGACATAAGAAACTAAGAGCACTAGACAGTCAAATTTCCACAAATAAGTCCGGGCACGTACTCGTCACCTCGTGTACTCGTACTTCACATGACACAATTAGCACAAAAGACTCGAATCCTAAGGGGTAGTTCCCCCACACAAAGTTAGGCAAGAAACTTACCTCAAAGAAGATAGACTGTGACTCTAAAATGACCTTCTCGAGTGAAACACCCTCCGGACGGCTCAAATCTAACCAAAATAACTTCAATTCATAAATAAAACTCAATAAAAATAATTTCAGATGCAGATGTCGCTGGGCAGATACAAATGTCGCTGGGCAGTAAAGGGAAAAATCAAGGGATTGATTTCATTTTCACTTTGGGACTTTGAGAGCTCGGATTGAGGCGATATTTTGAGGGATTTTCAGAGGAAGCATTTGGGTAAGGTTTCTTGACTCGTTTTTGATTAATTCCCATGAATCTACTATTAATTATACCTTTTAATTATTGTTTTGGAGTTTAAAATTGGAAAATTCATGTATGGTTGGACTCGATATTGAATGGGTGTTCGTTTTTTATAATTTTGGTCGGGTTCTGAGATGTGGGCCCGGTTGACCTTTTTGGGGAGATTTTCCAATTCTTTGCTATATCTATAGCATGAAATTGTTTTGGCTAGATTCGAGCCATTCGGAGTTGGAAAATCAAGGAAAAGGCCTTCTAATTGATTGATTGATCGTGGTTTGAGGTAAGTGACTTGTCTAACCATGTGTGGGGGAAATTTCCCTTAGGATTTGGTATTTTGGTGATAATTTGTGATATGTGAAGGCCGTGTACGCGAGGTGACGAGATGCGTACACGAGCTAAATGTTGAAATTCCGAGTTTTGCTACGTAGTTTCCTTTTCATGCCTTAATTGAGTTACTTTAGCACGTTATAGTCATCATGTTTATCCTAATTTTACATGTCTACTTGTTTTAACTCCTATTTGCAACTTGTATCACATGTTTAATTAAATTACTTATTTTTCTTGATTTTCATATTCATTGCATAACTGTGGAACTCCTTACTTGAAATTGTTGTCCTTGAAATATCTTGCTGTTGAGTTTGGTGTCGAATTGCAAGGTCGTGGTTCTTTTGAGGCAAGGTGTAAGTTGTGAAATATCATTTACTTAGTTGTTGTGTCTTGGCTATCATGTTATCGTTGAGCTGATTGTTTGCACGAGGTTTATGTCGTACTATTGTTATTGTTGCACGAGGTTTCTGTCGTGCGGTTGTTATTGTTGCATGAGGTTTCTGCCGTGCTGTTGTTATTATTGATACGAATTCAGTGGTATAAGGTCTGGGTGTTGAAATGCATGCGCTGAGATAAGGTGGGCTTGAAACACATGGCTAGTAGGGAAACTACTAGAAGCCATGCGGTGTGATAAGGTGGGCTAAAGCGCGAGGTGCTATTTCGGGAAAATGATTTCCAAAATTAAATGTAAAGTCCCCCGCGATGATATAATGAAAGTGAGTCATTTTATGATTTGGGGGTATGAGGCGGCATCTCGGGAGTGCCCCTGTTGATATTCCTTATTTGCTGTATTGTTGGTTGTTGTTTCCTTAACATGTAAAATTCTTATTTTCCTTTTGTGTCGAATTAACTTTCCTTGATTCTGTGTTGTTACTTTCCGTAAATTCTTTACTGTTTCACTTCCCTGTTATTTCATTATGTCATTATATTATCTGTTATGTTTCTTATTATCTCTAGTTGGGCCCTCCTTACCTCATCACAACTCTACCAAGGTTAGGCTTGACACTTATTGGATTCCGTTGCGGTGTACTCATACTACGCTTCTGCACATATGTTTTTGCAGATCCAGGTACATCCTATCAGCCTCGATTTATGGCATTTCGAGGTACACCTACCCGCGTCCGCAGGCCTCGGAGTCCCCTTCTATTCTGTTCCTTTTTTGTTCCTTTATATTTTTGTAGACAGTGATGTATAGGAGCGTTCCGTACTGTATCTAGAGCTTGTGACTTATACTTCACCGGGTTTTTGGAGATGTACATATTGGGCTGGATATTTCCTTTATATATATAGTTGTGGATGTTTTGAGATATAAATTATTATTATTTTTGTTATTCCTTATGTTTTGTTAGGCTTACCTAGGCTTACAGACTAGGTGCCGTCACGACATCCTACGGAGAAAAATTGAGGTCGTGACATGCTGGTGTCAGAGCTCTAGGCTCATAGGTGTTATGAGTCACAAGCATGTTCAATAGAGTCTCGCGGATCGGTACAGAGACGTTTGTACGTATCTTCGGGGGGCTATGGAACTGTTAGGAAAAGCTTTACTGCATTGATTCCTTATCGTGTGGAATCTTTGATTTCAGATTCTAAATTTCTGTCTTTCTATTCTCTCACAGATGGTGAGGACATGTACAGTTGGAGCAGATGACCAGACACCCACACCCCCTGCTGCAGCTGCGAGAGGCCTGGGTCAGGGTAGAGGCCGGGGACGTCCACGTGGTGCAGCCAGAGCACCCGCACGAGCTTCTACAGAGGAGCCACCAGTAGCTCAGGTTGGAGGGCAGGCACCTGAGACACCTGTTACAACACCAACTCTCCAGGAGACTCTCGCCCAGTTTCTGAGCATGTTCGGCACTTTAGCTGTGGCAGGGTTGATCCACTTGCTCATGCTACATCTCAGGCTGGGGGAGGAGCATAGACTCCCGCCTCCCGTACCCTAGAGAAGCGGGTTCAGGTTGACCAGGTCTCAGAGGTCATACAAGTGCCACCGGTCGGCCCAGTTCAGCCCGAGATTAGGTGTCATGACCCATGGCACCCAACGTCGCTGTTAGGCAAGCCAACGGTGAACTAACAACTTAATTATTCATTTTATTATTTTTAAAATCCTGAAATGTTTTAGGTGGAGAAATAAATGCATTAAAGGCATAGAGGAGTACAATTTAATTATGATACAAGTAAAAGTGTATCGAGGTTAAGCAAACCATAAACTAAACCTAGAACATCCAAAAACCCGATGTCACAAGTTCATGTGCATTTACTAAGGAGTACAATAATAATACAACATCAGTCTCGAATGTTAATAGGACAAGATAAAGTAAATAGTACGGTGGAGACTCCTGAAATGCAGCTCACTATAAAGTCTCCTCAGCAGCTGTGACTATGAGCCTAGATGACCACCAAACTCACCTATCAGATCCTACCCATTTAGTGCAGAAGTGTAGCATGCGTATATAAATGAACGCGTACGCAGTAAGTATCTAGCCTAACCTTGGAGAAGTAGTGACGAGGGGTTGACACTGACACTTACTAGAGGTCCAATAAAGCCGTATGCTAAATCCTAAACAGATATGAAGCACAACAGTAATAGTGGGATGAAACGGTAACTAGCATAATCTTTCAAAAATTTCTTTTAAAGGTATGAATTTCTCAGTCTTGTATTCTACCTCAACAGCTCATATGTATAAAGTACCAGTATCAAAAGGATAAGAAATACCATATAAAATGCAAGGCATCACTGGAAGGATAATCTCGTGAATATTAAGACTGTTAGCGATATAACGCACGATTATGTCGAGGTCATACGACCCGATCCCATAAGAAATGTGATACTTCCGAGGCGAACGGGCCGATCCCGTAATAGTGTGTACACTGCCAAGGGTCGAGCGACATAAACCATAGATGCATCTATTATACTGATGAGGCGAATGACCCACTCCCATAAGAGTGTGGAACAAAATCCTGCCGCGGCAAACGGCTCGATCCCATTAGAGTAAGAAGCTTTAACGGGTCCTTGACCCCACTCACAAATATACGTGTGAGAAATGAAATTTAAGGAAACCTTTGCAATGAATACACACAACGAGGGAGAAATTCATAAGGGATGCAAAAATTATTCCCCGAATTATCTAGTAGCTCGTCACATCTCTACAATATCGATTCTATCACCCTATGCAAATCTAGTCTCTAGTCGTAACACGAAATAAGGAATTTCACGAGCAAAGATAAATCAAATAGTACAATTATAGCATGGCGTGAACCTAAGTCTACCCAGACATAATCAGGAGTTATAGCATACGCACGGACACCCGTCACCTCATACGTGCGTAGCTCCCACATCATGTAGCACATAAGAATATAACACCTACGGGGTAAATTCCCCCTCACAGGGTTAGACATGATACTTACCTCGCTCCGAAGTTCCATAACCGGCTCCAACGCCACTCTAACACCTCAACCCGATGCCCGTCGCTCCAAAACTAGTCAAACAATATGAAAACCAATATCAATATACTCTAATACTCATAATAAATCAATTTATAACAATTCCCAATTCCGCTCGAAAAGTCCATAAAATCAACCCTCGGGCCCATGTGCCCGGATTTCGAATATTTTTGAAGATAAACTTTACCCATAATATTACGAATTCAAATATATGATTTATTTCCAATTCCATGTCCAATTTCGTGGTCAAAATCCAAAAATACCAATTTCTAGGTTTCTTTCAAAATCCCCAAATTTCCATAACAATTTCATGTATAAATCCGTCTATAACTCGTGTATTTAACTCACAATAGGTGGGAATTGCTTTCCTCACAATGGATGACAAAATTCTCCTCTTCAAGAACCGCAAAAGTCGCCCAACCAAGGGAAAAATGAGTGAAATAGGCAAAAAACCCGACATAAACCATTCTACCCAAGCCCATCATTCATCACGATCGCGGAAGCTCCTTCGCGATCGCGGAGGCTAAAACAACAGCCTCCAAAATTTACTCTTTGCGTTCGTGACCAACTAGCCGCATTCATGAAAACTCTAGATCCCACTACCTTAGGTTCGCATGCCACGAGCCGCATTCGCGAATGCTAAGCACCTGACAGGCCCCAACTCCCCTTCCTCTTCGCGTTCACGACTTCCAAGTCGCGTTCGCGTAGGCTACCCCAACCTCTGCTCCGCGTTCGCATCTCCGTCATCGCATTCGCAATGGGAAAATCCCAAAAGCCCCAAAATCCTTCTTTGCGAATGCATAAATCCCCTCGCGTTCGCGAAGAACAAAACTTGACACCATCAACTAGAAATAACAAATCATCCAAACTTTGTCCGAAACCACCCTGAATCTCACCCTAGGCCCCCTGGACCCCGTCTAATCAGACCAACAAGTCCCAATACCTTATACAAACTTATCCAAAGTCTCGAAATGCCACAAATAACATCAAAATCATGAATCATCGATCAAAATCTTTCTTTCAACTTTCAAATTCCAAACTTCGACGAACACGTCCGAATCATATCAAAATATTCCGGAATGATAACAAACTGTACGTACAAGTTACAAATCATGATTCAAACCTATTCCAACGCTGAGAACCACAAAGGGACATCGATAACACCCAAAATTCACGTCAACGTCGGCGTTAGGCAAGCCAACGGTGAACTATCAACTTAGTTATTCATTTTATTATTTTTAAAATCCTGAAATTTGTTAGGTGGAGACATAAATGCGTTAAAGTCGTAGAGCAGTACAATTTAAATATTATACAAGTAAAAGTGTATCGAGGTTAAGCAAACCATAAATAAATCCTAGAACATCCAAAAATCCGGTGTCACAAGTGCATGTGGATTTACTAAAGAGTACAAAAATAATACAACATTAGTCTGGAATGTAAATAAGACAGGATAAAGTAAATATTACGACGAAGACTATATCTACTGCGATACGTAGCCTAGAATACAGCTCACCATAAAGTCTCCTCAACAACTGTGCCTAAGCACCCAGATGACCACCAAACTCACCTATCAGATACTGCACATTTAGTGCAAAAGTGTAGTATGGGTACATAAATCAACGCGTATCCAGTAAGTATCTAGCCTAACCTTGGAGAAGTAGTGATGAGGGGTCTACACTGACACTTACTAGATGTCCAATAAAGCAGTATGCTAAATCCTAAACAGATATGAAGCTCAACACTAATAGTGGGATGAAACGGTAATCAACATAATCTTTCAGAAATTTCTTTTAAAGGTATGAATTTCTCAGTCTTGTATTCTACCTCAACAGCTCATATGTATAAAGAGCCAGTATCAAACGGATAAGAAATTCCATATAAAATGCAAGGCATCAGTGGAAGGATAATCTCATAAATATTCAGATTACTAGCGATATAACGCACGATTATGCCGAGGTCGTACTGCCCGATCCCATTAGAAATATGATATTTTCGAGGCGAACGACCCGATCATATAATAGTGTGTACACTGCCAAGGGTTGAGTGACACAAACCATAGATGCATCTATTATACTGCCGAGGCGAGCGACCCGCTCCCATAAAAGTAAGGTACAAAGCCCTGCCGCGACGAATGGCCCGATCCCATTAGAGTAAGAAGTTCTAACCGTGTCCTTGACCCCACTCACGAATATATGTGTGAGTTATGGAATTTAAGGAAAACTTCGCAATAAATACACGCAACGGGGGAGAAATTCATAAGGGAAGCACAAATTATTCCCCGGATTATCTAGTAGCTCGTCATATCTCTACAATATCGAGTCTATCACCCTATGCAAGTTTAGTCTCAAGTCGTAACACGAAATAAGGAATTTCACTAGCAAATATAAATCAAATAGTACAATTATAGCATGGCGTGAACATAAGTCTACCCAGACATAATCAGGAGTTCTAGCATACACACAGACACCCGTCACCTCAAACGTGCGTAGCTCAGTCACCTCATCCGTGCGTAGCTCCCACAACATGTAGCACATAAGAATATAACACCTACGGGGTAAATTCCCTCTCACAGGGTTAGACAGGAGACTTACCTCGCTCTGAAGTTCTATAACTGGCTCCATGACCACTCTGACACCTCAAGCCGATGCCCGTCGCTCGGAAACTAGTCAAACAATGTGCAAACCAATAAAAATATACTCTAATACTCATAATAAATCAATTTACAACAATTCCGAATTCCGCTCGAAAAGTCAATAAAGTCAACCCTCGGCCCCACGTGCCCGGATTCCGAATATTTCTGAAGATAAATTTTACCCATAACATTATGAGCTCAAATATATGGTTTATTTCCAATTCCATGTCCAATTTCGTTGTCGAAATCCAAAAATACCAATTTCTAGGTTTCTTTCAAAATCCCACATTTTCCATAACATTTCATGTATAAAACCGTATATAACTCATGTATTTAACTCACAATGGGTGGGAATAGCTTACCTCATAATGGATGACAAAAATCTCCTCTTCAATAATTACAAAAGTCACCCAACCAAGTGAAAAATGAGTCAAATTGGCAAAACCCCCGACTTAAAACCATTCTGCCCAGGCCCATCATTCATCATGATCGCGGAAGCTCCTTCGCGATCGTGAAGGCTAAAACAACAACCTCCAAAATTTACTCTTTGCAGTCGCGACCAACTAGCCGCATTCGTGAAGACTTTAGATCCCACTGCCTCATGTTCGCAGGCCACGAGCCGCGTTCACGAAGGCCTAGCACCTGACATGCCCTAACTCCCCTTCCTCTTCGCCTTCACGACTTCCAAGTCGCGTTCGCGTAGGCTACCCAAACCTCTGCTCCGCGTTCGCATCTCCTTCATCGCGTTCGCAATGGGAAAATCCCAGAAGCCCCAAAATCCTTCTTCGCGAACGCATAAATCCCCTCACGTTCGCGAAGAACAAAACTTGACACCATTAACTAGAAAAACAAATCATCTAAACATTGTCCGAAACCACCCCGAATCACACCCGAGGACCCCGGGACCCCATCTAATCATACCAACAAGTCCCAATACCTTATACAAACTTATCCAAAGTCTCGAAATGCCACAAATAACATCAAAATCATGAATCGTCGATCAAAATATTTCTTGCAACTTTCAAATTCCAAACTTCTACGAATGCGTTCGAATTAAATCAAAACATTCCAGAATGATGCCAAACTTTACGTACAAGTTACAAATCGCTATACGAACATATTCCAAGGCTCGGAACCACAAAGATACATAGATAACACCAAAAATTAACTTCAATATCGCCGTTAGGCAAGCCAACGATGAACAAACAACTTAGTTATTCATTTTATTATTTTTAATATCTTGATACGTGTTAGGTGGAGACATAAATGTGTTAAAGCCGTAGAGCAGTACAATTTAAATATTATACAAGTAAAATTGTATCGAGATTAAGTAAATCCTAGAACATCCCAAAATCCGGTGTCACAAGTGCATGTGGATTTACTAAAGAGTACAAAAATAATACAACATTAGTCTGGAATGTAAATAAGACAGGATAAAGTAAATATTACGACGAAGACTATATCTACTGCGATACGTAGCCTAGAATACAGCTCACCATAAAGTCTCCTCAACAACTGTGCCTAAGCACCCAGATGACCACCAAACTCACCTATCAGATACTGCACATTTAGTGCAAAAGTGTAGTATGAGTACATAAATCAACGCGTATCCAGTAAGTATCTAGCCTAACCTTGGAGAAGTAGTGATGAGGGGTCTACACTGACACTTACTAGATGTCCAATAAAGCAATATGCTAAATCCTAAACAGATATGAAGCACAACAGTAATAGTGGGATGAAACTGTAACCAACATAATCTTTCAAAATTTTCTTTTAAAGGTATGAATTTCTTAGTCTTGTATTCTACCTCAACAACTCAGATGTATATAGTGCCAGTATCAAACGTTTAAGAAATACCATATAAAATGCAAGGTATCAGTGAAAGGATAATCTCTTGAATATTCGAACTGCTAGTGATATAACACACGATTATGCCGTGGTCGTACGACCCGACCCCATAAGAAAAATGATACTGTCGAGGCGAACGGCCCGATCCCTTAATAATGTGTAAACTGCCGAGGGTCGAGCGGCACAAACTATAGATGCATCTATTATACTGCCAAGGCGAACGACCCTCTCCTATAAGAGTGTGGTACAATATCCTGTCGCGGCGAACGGCCCGATCCCATTAGAGTAAGAAGCTTTAACTGGTCCTTGACCCCACTCACGAATATACATGTGAGTTATGAAATTTAAAGAAAGCTTTGGAGTGAATACACACAATACTGGAGAAATTCATAAGGGAATAAAAAATTATTCCTCGGATTATCTAGTAGCTCGTTACATCTATACAATAGCGAGTCTATCATCATATGCAAGTCTAGTCTCAAGTCGTAATGCAAAATAAGGAATTACACGAGCAAAGATAAATCAAATAGTACAACTATAGCATGGCGTGAACCTAAGTCTACCCGGATATAATCAGGAGTTCTAGCATACGCACAGACACCCGTCACCTCAAATGTGCATAGCTCCCACAACATGTAGCACATAAGTATATAAAACCTATGGGGTAAATTCCCCCTCACACGGTTAGATAGGAGACCTACCTCACTCCGAAGTTCCGTAACCGGCTCTAACACCACTCTAATACCTCAAACTGATGTCCGTCACTCCAAAACTAGTCAAATAATGTGCAAACAAATAAAAATATACTCTAATACTCATAATAAATCAATTTATAATAATTCCCAATTCTCGAAAAATCAATAAATTCAACCCTCGGGCCCACGTGCTTGGATTTCGAAAATTACCAAAGATAAACTTTACCCATAATATTACGACCTCAAATATATGATTTATTCCCAATTCCATGTCCAATTTCGTGGTCAAAATACAAAAATACCAATTTCTAGGTTTCTTTCAAAATCCCACAATTTTCATTAATTTTCATGTATAAATCCGTATATAACTCATGTATTTAAATCACAATAGGTGGGAATAGCTTACCTCACAATGGATGAAAATAATCTCCTTTTCAAGAACCCCAAAAGTCGCCCAACCAAGTGAAAAATAGGCTAAAACCTCGACTGTAAACCATTCTGCCCATGCCCGTCCATCATCGCGATCGCGGAAGCTCCTTCGCGATCGTGAAGGCTAAAACAACAGCCTCCAGAATTTACTCTACGTGTTCGCGACCAACTCTCCACGCTCGCGAAGCCTTTAGATCCTACGGTCTCATATTCACGGCCGCGAGCCGCGTTCGCGAAGGCTTAACGCCTGACAGGCCCTAGCTCCCCTTGCTCTTTGCGTTCGCGACTTCCAAGTCACGTTTGCGTAGGCAACCCCAAGCCTATGCTCCTTGTTCGTGTCTCCTTCATCGCGTTCACGATGTGAAAATCCAAGCAGCCCCAAAATCCCTCTTTGCGAACTCGTGAATCCCTTCGCGTTCACGAAAAACAAAACTAGACACCAGCATCTAGCAATAGCAAATCATCTAAACTTGGTCCGAAACCACCCTGAATCACCCCCGAGGCCCCCGAGACCTCATCCAATCACACCAACAAGTTCCAATACCTTATACAAAGGCTTGAAATGCCACAAATAACATCAAAATCATGAATCGACGATCAAAATCATTCTTTCAACTTTCAACTTCCAAACTTCGACGAACGCGTCTAAATCATATCAAAATATTTCGGAATGATGCCAAACTTTACATACAAGTTAAAAATTAGGATACGAACCTATTCCAAGGCTCGGAACCTCAAACGGACATCGATAATACCCAAAATTCACTTCAAATCAAACTTTAGAAATTCTTAAACTTTCAAAATGCCAACTTTCCATAATAAGCGCTGAAATGTTCCCGGACCACAGATCTCGTCCAAGTTCACTCCCCTATTCGAGGTTATGAAAACGGGCGATGCAATAGTAATAACCAACAAGAGTCAGGGTCGAATTCCGCAGGGAGCTATATGAATGGGAGTTAGTAGTATATATCTTAGCGTGTGAGTTTGTATATCAAAATTTGAACTTCTGCAAAGTTTGGTTGTTTAAAAACCTAAATTACACTACGATTGCAATTTAGACTAAAACTAGGAAATTGTTCTTGTTGTTTTTCAAATGATATAAAAGGCCTAGGGATATGACCTTCACCTAGGTATTTGCCTAATAGGGTTGTAAACTTTAAAGCTTGTTTTATTGGTCGGGGTGTATTATAGCTATTAACACTCGGTTACCCACTCAATACCTCTCGGTCAGAGAATGATTTTTTCTAATATGTCTTTCTCAAGTCCAAATGGGTATTGAACAAAACGGTTGAATAAAAGCTCAAGTCGGTTTTAGTATCTCTAGGTTCAACCCTTTAATTGGGCTTATCAATCTCTGGATTAACCCAATTTCTTGTTAGCCAAGATTTCCTAGACTAAGTCTCTCTTTCTCAAGTAGATACCAAGTCAAATAGGTATGAACTAATATTTGCAACCATTAATTCTTCAAATAAAAGCAAGAACAAGGCTAAATATTAAACACCCAACCATAACCAAGCAATAAATCAAACACCCATTAAGTTTACACACTAGGGTTGTGTCACAACCCTAGTAAAAATCTAGCTACTCATGCTTAAATTGGAAGAAAAAGAAGAAGAAATGATAATTAAACCCTTATTGCTAATTAAAATTATAAACTCTATGTTCAAAAAGTTCAAAATAGCAAAAACTACTAAAAAGAGTAAAAGGAACCGTCTACTATAGCAGCTGATGTCAAAAGTTAACCTAAAAAAGTGAAACTCTTCTATTTATACATGGTTGGAATTTTCAGACAAAAATGCCCTTTCGGAGGTTCTGCGGCCTCACAATTCCATGTGCGGTCTGCACTTTTCTTCAGCTTGACAGGATTGGAAATCTACGGCCACATAATTCTGATCTGCGGTCGCACTGCCCTCTTTCTGCGGTCCGTACAATTGTAAATACGGCCGCACCTTGTTCCATTGCGGTCCTCACAAATGTGATTGCGGCCGCGTAGCTCTTCTTCGGTGGCTGCACAATAATTGTGCGGTCCGCACTTTTGGTGTACTTGAGATGCAGGTTCTCTGAACTTTTGGTCTAACCAGCTTCTGCGGCCGCACAGCTCATGTGCAGACTGCACTTTGCAACATTCTCTGATGGAAGATTCTTCACAACCTGCGGCTGCAGATGATATTCTGAGGTCCGCACTTCTGAGCTTTTGTGCATGTTTTTGTCCTTGAGTTCAGATTACTCCTTCTTGAGTTGGATTTCATCTCGGGAGCTCATATTCCAATATTCCCGTAATTAAGCACAGTTCATCAGTTTTGGGGAACACAATTAAGCGCTTTTGGACTAAAACAAAGGCTAAAGGGCACTAATAAGTAGTCAAAATCCCCACTTATCAACCACCCGATACTCAACCCGAATATACGCTCAAGTCCTAAATCATCATACAAACCTATTGAAACCTTCAAATCTTGATTCCGAGGTCGTTTACTCAAAAGCCAATCCTTGGTCAACTCTTCCAACTTAAAGCTTCTGAATTGAGAATTTTACATCCGAATCAACTCTGAACTTCTCGAAATTCAACATCGACCACATGTAATAGTCATAAAATAGGAAGTGAAGCTACTCGCGGCCTCAAACCGCCGAACAACGTGCTTGAGCTCAAAACGACCGGTCGAGTCGCTACATCAGGGCATCAATTTCTGAAGAGGAGGAGCTCAGGCTAGAGAGGTACAAGAAGTACCACCCTCCCACTTTCAGTGGCTTGGTGTCAGAGGATGCACTGGGTTTTCTTGAGGAGTGCCACTGCATCCTTCGTACTATGGGTATTGCGGAGTCTAGTGCGGTTTCTTTTACTACGTTCCAGCTTAGGGGAGCGGCTTATCAATGGTGGCGAGCATATGAGTTGGGTAGTCCGGCCTAGTGCAACTTTACTCACTTGGACTTAGTTATCGGATATGTTCTTGAGGGAGTATGTTCCCCAAAGTTTTAGAGATGCATGGCGTGCAGAGTTTGAACAGTTGCATCGGGGTTCTATGACCGTGTTGGAGTATGCGGTTCTGTTCAGTGATTTGGCTAGGTGTGCACCAGCCTTGGTTGCTACTGTTAGAGAGCGTGTTCGTCGATTTATCGAGGGGCTCAACCCCAGTATCAGATTTAGCATGATCCGATAGTTAGATATAAAGATCGTATACCAGCAAGTAGTGGGGATTGCTAGGAGATTAGAGGGTATGCTGACGCGGGAGAGAGAGAAGAGGGAGGCCAAGAGGTCTCGAGATTCTGGCACATACAGTGGTACATGTGCCCCATTTGCTACTCGTCATGGTAGGGGCTATGTTAGTCCCCCTGTTCATTCCGCATTTTCAGCTTTTAGAGGTATTTCGGCCATTCCTAAGCCTCAGGCTCCCTATTATGCACCGTCATTGTGTAGTGCACCTCCTACACGGGGTGCTTTCAGTAGTCAGTCCAACCTATCAGGCCCGAGTCAGCCGCAATAGCCACGTACCCCAAGAGATTATTTTGAGTATGGTGACACTCATCATGTAGTGAGAGATTCCCCCAGACTCCATCGATGTCGCTGATGAGCGCAAAACACACACTTAAATATGTTTGCTAGTTGAATATAGTATAATATAATATCGTATCCACATGGATTGGAGTTAAACAATATTTTTGTATTTTATAGCTTGATTGTTATCTAAGATGATCACCAACTGAGATTTATGTGATTAAAACTAAAATTAACTAAGAATCTAACTTATTGACGAATGACACTCGAACAAAAGTAAGCAAGGAAGATACCAATAGGAGAAAATAGGGATTGATTGGATTGGTGCAAGATAAATGTCTGGGATTTACTCTAGTTAATTCACTTCTAATGTTCAAGTGAGTCTCTCAAATTCACTCAATTAGTAGTTCAAATGTTTAGTAGAAACTCCTCTCTCGATTAAGTCTCAACCTCACAATATGAACCAATTTAAGCTCAGTGAATATATTCAAGAATTCGTAACTGATTGGTCTTTAGGAGAACCTCTCTCGATTATCCTCCTAACTAGGGTTAAACAATAATTCAACTAGCCTCTTTCGATTACTAAGAAGAATTAATGAACTCAACTAACAAGATAATGCAACGATATCACAAGTTATGCCTCTATCGATTACATGAACATGTGAATATATATGCAACAATTAAATCATCCAAAAAGATTCACTACATAAAAACTAGAGTTATAATCCGCAACAAATATCAATATACCAAATCCATCAAACCCTAAAGAAAACTATTCCATAGATATGGATTAATTCATCACAAATAAGTTTAAGTTAAAGGAAAGCATGAACGATCTAAACTCTTGTCTTGAGTAAGGATTGAATGATGAAATCCTTGTGCTCTCTCTTCTCCCACTTCTCCTTAGCTTCCTTAGGTCTTAGATGTGTCAAAAGTCCAGAAAATACTAGTTTTCCATGTATATATACCAAGTAGGGTCAGGCTCAAAGGAAAACACCTTTTCCTACGCGAAATAGGACTCTTTCCGAAATAGGACATGCGCGGCCACACATCTAGGAGTGTGCTCACGTATATGGCCGTGCACTTTGGACAGTGTTTTGCCTCACTTGCATGCCCAGTGTGCGCTCGCGCACCTGGGTGGCGTCCTGCTCGATTCTTCGTCTCTCTCGTTAAGTGCACTATTGTCCGTTGATCCCCGAATGCGATCCCAACTTAATCCTTGGGCTTTTACTCACACTTCAAAGCTCCAGAACAGCTTGAATTCATTCCATAACATCTAAATAGCTCAGAATCACTCCTACAAGGCATAAAACACGCAGTTATTGTAAAACGCTAGCGATTAAAGCTCAAACTCAATTAAAGTGCAGTAAATTAGAGTGCAATAGGCAACTAAAATACGAGATTATAGCCTACCATCAGTCGACGCACCAGTTTCCACCCCACCTGCGCAGCCAGCTAGAGGTGGAGGTCGAGCAGGTAGATGTCACCCTAGAGGGGGAGGCCAGGCCAGATATTACAGGTATTGTTACGGTATTCATATGTGTCATCTTATTTTTCTCTGTATTTTGTCATATCATATGATTCTTTGAGTTCTCCTATCTAGGTGTCTACACCTGTGCAAGATTCTATTATTATTGACAGTCTTTATCGGTCATGTTTAGTTGTTCTCGATGGTTTTGAGATCAGAGCCGATTTATTATTGCTCAGTATGGTAGACTTTGATATTATTTTGGGCATGGACTGGTTATCGCCCTATTATGCTATCCTTGATTCTCATGCTATAATGGTGATGTTGGCTATGCCAGGCCTACCGCGGTTAAAGTAGAGAGGTACTTTAGATTATGTTCCTAGCAGGGTTATTTCATTTCTAAAGGCTCAACGGATGGTTGAGAAGGGGTGTGATGCGTATATGGAATATGTAAGAGATGTTAGTGTTGATACTCCTACCATTGAGTTAGTTTCGATAGTGAGGGATTATCTAGATGTAGTCCTGGAAGATCTTCAAGGCATTCCGCCCGACAAAGATATCGACTTTGGTATTGATTTGTTATCGGGCACTCAGCCCATTTCTATTCCACCCTATCGTATGGCCCCAACAGAGTTGAAATAGTTAAAGGAGCAGTTGCAGGAGTTGCTTGATAAGGGCTTCATTCGGCCTAGTATGTCGCCTTAAGGTGCTCTAGTCTTATTTGTAAAGAAGAATAACGGTTCTATGCGAATGTGTATTGATTATCGCCAGTTGAACAAGGTTACAGTGAAGAACATGTATCCATTGCCACGTATTGATGACCTATTTGATCCACTTCAGGGTGCCGGGGGGTCTCTGAGATTGACTTACGTTCAGGCTATTATCAGTTGAAGATTCGGGAGCTAGATATCCTGAAGACTGCCTTCAGGACTCGGTATGGACATTACGAGTTCCTTGTGATGTCTTTTGGGATGACCAACACCCCGACAACATTCATGCACTTGATGAACAATGTATTTTCGCACTATCTTGACTTGTTCATCATTGTGTTTATTGACGACATTCTGGTGTAGTCCCAGAGCCGGGAGGATCATGAACATCACCTGAGGACTGTGCTTCAGACCTTGAGAGAAAAGAAGTTATATGCAAAATTTTTGATGTGCAAATTTTAGCTAGATTCGGTGGCATGTTTGGGTCATGTAGTGTCGAGTGAGGGGATCAAGGTAGATCTGAAGAAGATTGAAGTAGTGTAGAGTTGGCCCAAACCATCCTCAGCTATGGAGATCTAGAGTTTTCTTGGTTTGGCGGGGTATTACTGTCGATTTGTAGAGGGTTTATCGTCTATTACAGCACCTATGACCAGGATGACCTAGAAGGGTGCTCCATTCAGGTGGATCGAGAAGTATGAGGAGAGCTTTCAAAAGCTCAAAACGTCTTTGACTACAGCCCCAATGTTGGTATTGCTTGCAAGTTTGGGGTCTTATATTGTGTATTGTTATGCATCGTGCATTGGTACCGGTGCGATGTTAATGCAAGATGGTATGGTGATTGCCTACACGTCTAAATAGCTGAAGGTGCATGAGAAGAACTATCTTGTCCACGACCTCGGGTTAGCAGTTATTGTTCATGCCTTGAAGATCTGGTGGCACTATTTGTACGGTGTCCCTTGTGAGGTCTACACCAATCATCGGAGTCTACAACATCTGTTCAAATAGAAGGATCTTAACTTGCGGCAATTTAGGTGTTTAGATTTGCTTAAGGACTATGATATCACCATTCTATATCATGCCGGGAAGGCCAACGTGGTGGCCGATGCCTTGAGTCGTAAGTCGGAGAGTTTGGGTAGTTTAGCATATCTACCGGTAGAAAAGAGGCCATTAGCCTTGGATGTTCAGGCCTTGGCCAACTAGTATGTTAGATTGGATGTTTCTGAGCCGAGCTGAGTTTTGGATTGTGTAGTTTCTCGGTCTTCTCTTTATAATCGTATCAGAGAACGTCAGTATGAGGACCCCCATTTTCTTGTCCTCAAGGACATAGTTCAGCACGACGATATGAAGGAGGTCACTATTGGGGATGATAGTTTATCACGGATGCAGGGCAGGCTATGTGTGCCCAATATAGATGACTTTCGTGAGTTGATTCTCCAGGAGGCTCACAGTTTACGTTACTCCATTCATCCGGGTACCACAAAGATGTATCATGACTTGAGGTAGCATTATTGGTGGAGGAGAATGAAGAAGGACATAGTGGAGTATTTATCTCGGTGCCTAAATTTCCAGCATGTGAAGTATGAGCTTCAGCGGCCAGGTGGATTGCTTCAAAAGCTAGAGATTCCGGAGTGAAAATGGGAGTTGATTACTATGGATTTTGTTGTTGGACTCACACAGACTCAGAGAAAGTTTTATGTAGTTTGGGTGATTGTGGATAGATTGACCAAGTCAGCTCATTTTATCTAGTGGTGACTACTTACTCTTCAGAGCAGCTGGCTCAAGTTTACATTCACGAGATTGTCAGGCTTCATGGCGTGCCCGTATCTATCATCTCTAACTGGGGTACGCAGTTTACATCGCAGTTTTGGAGAGACGTACACCATGAGTTAGGTACTCGGGTGGAGTCGAGTACAACATTTCACCCTAAGATGGACGGACAGTCCGAGCGCACTATTCAGATATTGGAGGATATGCTTCGTGCATGTGTGATGGATTTTAGGGGTTCTTTGGATTAGTTATTGCCACATGCAGAGTTTACCTACAACAACAATTATTAGTCGAGCATTCAGATGGACCCATATGAGGCTTTGTATGGTAAGCGGTGCCGCTCTCCGGTGGGTTAGTTTGAGCAGGGTGAGGCTAGGCGTTTGGGTACAATCATGGTTTAGGATGCTTTGGAAAATGTTAAATTGATTCAGGATCGACTTCGTATAGCCCATTCCAGGCAGAAGAGTTATGCGGATCGAAAGGTTCGCGATGTTGCATTTATCGTTGGGGAGCGGATCTTGCTCCAAGTTTTTCCCATGAAGGGTGTTATGATGTTCAGTTAGAAGGGCAAGCTGATCCCAAGGTATATTGGACCTTTGGAGATTCTTGAGAGGGTTGGAGAGGTGGCCTACAAACTTGCACTACCACCTAGTCTAGCTGTAGTTCATCCAGTGTTGCATGTTTCTATGCTCCGAAAGTATCACGACGATCTGTCTCATATGTTACACTTCAGCTCATTCCAGTTGGACATAGATCTATCTTATGTTGAGGAGCCGGTGGCCATTTTGGATAGGCAGGTCCAAAAGTTGAGGTCGAAGAACATTGCTTCAGTTAAGTTTAGTGGATGGGTCATCCATTCGAGGAGGTGACTTGGGATACTGAGCATGATATGCGTAGTTGTTATCCTCATCTTTCACCGCTTCTGGTATGTCTCTATACGCATTCGAGGACGAACATTTGTTTTAAGAGGCGGAGGATGTAATGACCCGGCCGATTGTTTTGAAAGTATTAGTTCTGATCCCCTATTTATTGCTCCCTCTATTTCGTTCTATGGTTACGTGACTTGCCGGGATGTTTGGTTTTGGTTTTGGGTGAGTTTTGGAATGAAATGGGACGCATAGTCCTTAAATTAGAAGTTCTTAGACCAAGTGTTTTGGTTTTGAAAGGCTAAATAATGTCAGATTTGGATAATTCTTGTATGGTTGGACTCGATATCGAATGAGTGTTCGGATTTTATAATTTTGGCCGGGTTCCGAGATGTGGGCCCGGGTTGACCTTTTTGGGGCGATTTTCCAATTCTTTGCTAAAATCATTATTTTATTATTTAAACTAGTTTCCTATAGTTATATTTGTAGTATGGAATTGGTTTCGAGCTGTTCGGAGTTGGAAAATCGAGAGAAAGGCCTTCTAATTGATTGATTGAGCGTGGTTTGAGGTATGTGACTTGTCTAACCTTTGGGGGGGGGATATTCCCCTTAGTATTTGGTATTTTGGCAAAACAGTGTGATATGTGAAGGTCGTGTATGCGAGGTAAAGAGTGCGTACATGAGCTAAGTGTTGAAATTCCGGGTTTTGCTACGTAGTTTCCTTTTCATGCCTTAATTGAGTTAGTTTAGTACGTTATAGTCATCATGTTTATCCTAATTTCACATGCCTACTTTTCTTAACACCTATTTACAACTTGTATAACATGTTTAGTTGAATTACTTATTTTTCTTGATTTCCGTATTCATTACTTAACTGTGAAACTCCTTACTTGAAATTGTTTTCCTTGAAATATCTTATTGTTGAGTTTGGTGTTAAATTGCAAGGCCGTGGTTCTTTTGAGGCAAGGTATAAGTTGTAAAATATCACATATTTAGTTGTTGTGCCTTGGCTTTCGTGTTATTATTGAGGTGATTGTTTGATTGTTTGCACGAGGTTTCTGCCATGCTATTGCTATTGGTCTCGCCCCCAGTTTTGGGGCATTGACAAGGATGTCATAACTACTACAGCTGACAAACCAACAAAATATACATACAAAGCCTACAAGCCCAACATGTTGCACTAACTGACAGGATATATCTACAAGCCTCTACTGATAGATGTACTATGATTGGAACAGGGCTCTGACCTACCCATAACATACATACACAATATGTACACAAAACCTCTAAACCTGACAACTCCGAAGGACATGGAGCTTACCGATCAGGCTGAACTCGGGCAACACCTACTGAGGAGGTCTACCCGTCTGTCTATCTGAACCTGCACACATGAAATGCAGCATCCCCAGAAAAGGGACGTTAGTACGAAATAATGTACCGAGTATGTAAGGTAATAAAATAATTGAAAGCTGAAACTGAACTGATAATATAATAATGAAAAGTAACTAGGAGTTAAAGATGATCTGGAGATATACTTACCTGCTAATACTGACTCAACTCCTTCAATATAGTAAGTAAAATAAATGTCCGGCTCTATAAGGCTCGGTACGTGTAACTGCTCGGCCGTAGTAGGCTCGCTCATAGGCGCTCGGCCATACTAGGCTCTATATCTCGCCCATCCTGGGCTCGCTCATAGGTGCTCGGCCACAGTAGTCTCGGTATATAACTTACCATCCGATTAGAGGTTGCCCAATCGGGGCCTGCCCACCGATTATAGCTCGATGATGGTGAAACTACTGTAATACTATATGTATATAGACCCTCTGCTCTCTTGACTAGAAGAAGACAATACTCAATTGAATATAAAGTCCCGATAAGGGAGAATACTGTAACTTATGAAACTAGGATAATGTATATAAATTCGGGAGTATGAACTTCTCTTTATGCCTCGTTATCAAACACATGTAGGTACGAGATCATGCCAAAATGAAGGAAAGGTTTAGCCTTAACATACCTTATCACAATCTTTCCAATCACCAAGTTGAGCTCGCCTCTTCGTACCTTAAACTATAACAACTATAATAATACTATCATTAAGTTACGAAGGGTACAACTATCGCACAACGAACGATAAGCTTATTTTGTATTAAAACGGACATCATCTCCCCTATAATCCTTACTTCCAACAAATTCAAGATAACACCAACAAAACAAGAACACAACAATATCAACATATTTACATTATTTTCTAATCTTATATACACCACAAAATACTACAAAATATCCCAACACACCCCAATGCCTTCATACAAAAAATGATCATTGTAGTAGTGTCAAATAACCCGAAAATGTTACGACGAATGACCAGCCCATCAACCTGTATTTATGTGGTGTTTCTCATCCTCTTTGTACTTGTTGTTCATGATCTTCAATACTTGTAACCTCCGAGATAACATGATAACTTACTTTATATACTTCCAAAGATGATATCATTTTTGGTCTTACATTATTTTGCTTACGACGCACTGTTACGTACAAAAATATAGGGTGTAACATTATTTTTATGATGTTTCTGCCGTGTGGTTGTTATTATTGCATGAGGTTTCTGTCGTGCCATTCGGATTATTGATACGCATGCGTTGGTATAAGGTCTGGGTGTTGAAATACATGCGGTGAGATAAGGTGGGCTTGAAATACGTGACTAGCAAAGGAACTACTAGAAGCCATGCGGTGTGATAAAGTGGGCTAAAACGCGGGATGCTATTTCGGAAAAATAATTTTCAAAACTAAATGTAAAGGCCCACGCGGTGATATAAGGAAAGTGAGTCATTTTATGATTTGGACTACGATGGGGTACCTCGGGAGTGCCCCCTATTGATCTTCCTTATTTGTTGTATTGTTGGTCGCTGTTTCCTTAACATATAAAATTCTTGTTTTCCTTTCGTGTCGAATTAGCTTTCCTTGATTCTGTGTTGTTACTTTCCATAAATTCTTTACTGTTTCACTTCCCGGTTATTTCATTATGAAATTATATTATCTGTCACATTTCTTATTATCTCCAGAAGGGTCTTGACCTGACCTCGTCACTACTCTACCGAGGTTAGGCTTGGCACTTAGTGGGTACCGTTGTGGTGTACTCATACTACGCTTCTGCACATGTTTTTGTGCACATCCTGGTACATCCTATCAATCTCGATATTAGTGCGATGTGTTACTGCTTTGAAGACTTCAAGGTACACATGCCCGCGTCTGCAGGCCTCGGAGTCCCCTTCTATCTTGTTCTTTTCTTGTTCCTTTATATCTTTTGTAGAAAGTGATGTATATGAGCGTTCCATACTGTATCTAGAGCTTGTGACTTATACTTCACCGAATTTTGGGAGATGAACATGTTGGGTTGCAGATTTCCTTTATATATATAGTTGTGGATGCTTTGAGATTTAAATTATTATTGTTTCAGTTATTCCGCATGTTTTGTTAGGCTTACCTAGTCTTAGAGACTAGGTGTCGTCATGACATCCTACAGTGGGAAATTGGGGTCGTGACATAAATAACTATTGATCCATGATTGGGATTTTGGGTGGTGACATATTTAATTACCACACATGTGAACTACAAGTAGACACGTGTTCACACCATCTGATTCTATTATATTATACCAAAAAGACAGTACGTGTATGTCATCGGACCTCTTAATATAGCGTAGAAGAATTAATTAGACCAAAATACTTAGCATCAACCTTAAAACCTTAAACTGGTTACTTATAATAAAGTAAGTCTTTCGCCAAAAGAAAAGAAAAGATGACGTATCTTATGTCTAGCACAAGACGCATATCATTATGGTAAGCAGTTGGGCTTGGCTCGAATTGTTTTGAGAATTAGTGATTTTTCTTAATTCTTGTCACGACCCAAATTTCCTCTGTAGAAAATCATGATCGCACCTATTCTCTAAAACTAGGTAAGCCTATCAACATGCTTAATAATTGAAATAACAACTTAAAATCTTATTCAATAACTGCATAAATAAAATATGTAACTCAAAATGTACAATTCCCAAAACCTGGTGAAGTATAAGTTACAAGCTCTAGTAACAATTCTGAACACTCCTATATATCACTGTCTAAGATAGTGTAATGAAATAAGAAAAAAAAATAGGATATAAGGGAACTCCGAGGCCTGCGGACGCAGGCAGGTGTACCTTGAAGTCTCCAAAGCAACCTCAGCTCACTAATGCCGGGACTGATAAGAAGTACCTGGATGTGCACAAAAAGATGTGCAGAAGCGTAGTATGAGTACACCACTGTGATACCCAGTAAGTGCCAAGCCTAACCTCAGTAGAGTAGTTACGAGGTCAGGTCAAGACCCTACTAGAGATCATATGAAACAAGACGAAAGATGTAATGATATAATGATAATGACAATGGAAATGAAACAATAAGAAATTTACGGAAAGTTAACAACACGGAATAAAGATAGTTAATACAACACAAAAGGGAAAACAAGAATTTACATATTAAGGAGACGAACATCCAAGGCAAATACAGCAAATAGAGGAAAATCAACAGGGGCCATTACCGAGGTACCGCCTAGTAGTTCAAAATCATAAAAGTAACTCACAATCTTTCCTTAGATGACCGCGAGATCCTTTACATTTAGTTTAAAGTTTATTTTTTCCCCGAAATAGAACCCCGCATTTTAGCCCACCTTATCATACCGCATGGTGTCTAGTAGTATCCCTACTACCCATGCGTATCAAGCCCACCTTATCTCACAGTATGTGTTTCAATACCCCGACCTTATACCACCGCATGCTTATCAACATCACAATGTATTACAATTCGCACCTCAAGTGCCCAATATCACTACTTTATAGAAAGCCAACAATAACATAATTTCACAATAAAGAGCCCACGAATCTATCACAATGTACACAAAGTCTCAACAATAACAACCGGAGAGTAACTCAATAAAATGATATTTCACAACTTACACATTGCCTCAATAGAAACCATGGCCTTTGCAACTCAATACCAAACTCAACAACAAGATATTCCAAGAATAAAAATTTCAAGTAAAGAATTCACAGTTAAATAATGAGTACGAAATAAAAGAAAGCAAGTAATTCAACTAAACATGTAGGACAAGTTGCAAATAAGAGATATGACAAGTAGACATATGAAATTAGACCAAATATGGTAATTATATATGTTAAAGCAACTCAATTAAGAATGAAGGGAAACTACATAGAAAAAAATCGAAATTTTAATATTTAGCCCGTGTGGACACTCGTCACCTTGCGTACACGGCCTTCACATATCACAATTATCACAACAATACCAAATCCTAAGGGGAATTTCCCCCATACAAAGTTAGACATGTCACTTACCTCAAACCACGCTAAATTAATCAACTAGAAGGTCTTTCCCTCGATATTCTAACCCCGAACAACTCGAATCTAGCCAAAACAATATCATACTATAAATATAACTATAGAAAACTAATTCAAACAATGAAATTTCGATCTTTACAAAGAATTGAGAAATCGACCCAAAAAGTCACCCCGGGCCCGCGTCTCGGAACCCGACCAAAATTATAAAAATCGAACACCCATTCGATATCGAGTCCAATCATACAAGTATTATTCAAATCCGACTTCATTTCTCCTTTCAAAACTCATAAATCTAGCCTAAGGAGTTTCTACCAATTTTTTCAAATTTCAAACTCCAAAATACTAATTAAATGATGAAATTATCAACATATTCATGGGAATTAATCAAAAACGAGTTAGAATTCCTTACCCCAAGGTTCTCTCAGAAAATTCATTAAAATTTTGCCTCAAACCGAGCTCTCTATGTCCCAAAATGATTATGGATCAAACCCTCGAATTTCCCCTTTTTCTGCCCAGCTAAATCGCTTATGCGGCCTTTGTGTCGCTTCTGCGACTATGCACATGCTGAAACACCATCGCATGTGTGAACTTTACTCAAGTCCAAGGATTCCACTTTTGCGGATAAGGTCTGCATCTGCGTATGCTCACCTGTGGCACAAACTTCGCACCTGCGACCACTGTCACTCATGCGTCCCTCTCCATCGCAGAAGTGAAGTCGCTTCTGCGGAACATCTTCAGCTTTTGCGCCCCAAGCTAGGCATGCCAGTTCTGCATCTGCGACCAAGTGCTCATTTTTGCGAGCCCGCACCTGCAGTCAATCCCTCTGCAGGTGTGAAGACACCAGAATTGCCAACCTTCAGCAAAAACATAGCAAGTCCAAATTGTTTCGGATTCGATCCGAATCCCACCCGGTGCCCCTGGGATCCCGTCCGAAAATATCAACTAGTCCGAAAACACATAACGGACCTACTCGAGGCCAAAAATCACATCAAACAACACAAATTCTACAAATCGTTACCTAAATTCAAGCCTAAGCAATTATGAACTTCTGAATTTCGAAACGAGCATCGATTCATACCAAAACAACTCCGATTGACACCAAATTTGACACACAAGTCATATACGATATTACAAACCTATTCCATCTTCCGGAATTGGAATCCGGCCCCGATATCAATAAAGTCTACTCTCGATCAAATTTTTCAAAACCATCAACATTTCAAACTTTCGCCAATTTACACGGAAATGACCTACGAACCTCCAAATCGACATCCGGATATGCTCCTACGACCAAAATCACCCTACGGAGCTATTGGAACCATTAAAACTCTATTTCAGAGTAATCTTCACACAAGTCAAACTACGCCACTCCACCTGGTCGTATGAAACTGGCATGCATCCTGGCTCCGTAGACTCTTTCATAGAATTCCAATAATTTCTCCCGCTCCTCAAAAGCCCACAAGAACGAAGTTGATGCTTCTATATCTATAGCATGAGTAGTTAAAGCAAGTGAATGATTAGTCTGACTGTCCTCTGTCACGATCCAAACCGATGGGCCGCGACGGACACCGGGTACCTTACTCAACCGAGTACCAATGTAACGTATCTTTCTTATTAAATCATCATATACACATGACATATGGGCCTAATAGGCCAACATGGTCATTTATAAACACAAAACATAGGCCGATAAGACCGTACAATCTTTTATGTACATGACATATGTCTACAAACTAAGAGTACATAAATGTTATAAAGGCCGGGATAGAGCCCTGCCATACCAAACCATACACATCTAAATCATACTGACCAAACAAGTAACTCTGGAAGAAATGGTATTCACCAATATCTTCTGCTGAGCTGATCACCTATTTGGAGGACTCTCGACCTGCCTATCGAGCTCTGCGGTCATGAAACGCAGCGTCCCCAGGCAAAAGGGATGTCAGTACAAATAATGTACCGAGTATGTAAGGAATAAAAATTAGAAAATAATAGACATGAGAGAAACATGAAGTAAAAGACTCGACATGTATGTTTGCATAGTTTTGTGAATTATTTCATCTTTATAATGTCATGCATATGCGTATAAATGTCATACCATGCATAGGTATATGTGTTCATAACATCATCAAGTCTCTGAGGACATCCCATCATATCATTTCATCCACTATGGGCAAATCATCAACGTATGCCAACTGATCAGGTGGTGGTGCGTATATAACGCCATAACCTTTTTTCATATTCCATATACATATAATATGCATATATACGCGTATATAATGCTATCTGGTCATGGGTCAATGTATATGTATAAATGCATGAAATGCATAAAAATACGTTAATAATATTTTCTCAGAATATCATAAAAATAATATGTCTTAAGAAATACGTTAATAAGATTTTCATGGAATATCATAAAAATAATATGCCTTAAGAAATACGTTAATAATATTTTCTCGGAATGTCATAAAAATAATATGACTGTCGGATAAATTTTATCAATTACGTATTTTTCCGAGACCCATGAGCAGAAGATATAATAATAATTCACATGGAAAATCAAGAATAGAGATACCCCTAATATTTCTATGAATAGAGTCGTGTATGGAAACTGTGCGTTTGCTCGTTTATTTCAGTATCATTTGGGTCATGCCAAAAAGAAAGAAGGGATAGCCTTAACATACGTGGAGTAGGGAAAAATCCGTATGATATTCTTGGAAAAGGTTGCACCGTACTCCTTTAGAATCACAAAATTCCGTTACTATTTCGCAGTATAATTTCGTATGAATTTCTCCACAATTTTAAGAACTGCCGTTGCTATTTTAACATAAAGTCCCATATGAACTCCAAAATCTCCTCCAAAAATGGATTTTTGATATCAATTGAACACAATTATAAAGATGAATAACATACTCATTCTTTCCACGTTTTTGAGGGCTAAGTGCATAGTATACTTTCATTTTTGAAATGGGGAATGAACCTTGCTGAAGTTCACCCGTCATTTAGAGGATCTGATAATCTTTAATCTTGAGATTTTTAAAAGAAGTCCTTTGTTGCTAATCACCCAACGTTGCTGGTCAATAATTAAAGTGGCAAGAATGCCATAACTTCTTTCATTTTCTTCAAGTTATATTATTATTTAAGAGACCAAGCAATGGATTTAACCAAGAATTGCATACGTGTAATCAAGGCATATTATGCCTTATGACTCATCCTACATTTTGATTCCACTTTGGCTTAGCTTGATGCCAAGTGGCAGCCCCAAAAAGAGATCTTTCTCTACTTAATGATAATTATCCCCATAATTAATCAATTATTTCTATAATTAATCAATTATCCCCATAATTAAGAATTATCTCAAATTACACAAAATACTACTCACTTTTAATACACTTTATACACCTTACTATAATGGTCATGTGGTACCTTGTATGACACTATTCCATAAATACCGGGTATTTTAGCTCGGGCCGTATTTTATCCCAATTTGACAAACTTCGACGAAATTTATTTTCTTCGATTTACTTACCCTCTCACCTTCATGAATTTACTCATCACTTGTTTGAAATAGCATAATACTTATAATGCCAAAATAATCTCATTTCCGAACTTACGTCGATTAACTTACGACGAAACTTTAACGTACGAAAACATAAGGTGTAACATCATTCACCCCTTTGGAACATTCGTCCTCGAATGTTGATGGATGCACTTATCATTCTCATAAACCGTAGCTCTTGCGTATAGTTTAGTACTCCTCTTGCCATCTAGGTGACTGTTCTGTGAAGGAATCCCAAAGGCCAGTGTATTCCCCCCTTTAAGCATCTTTCTCACACTACGACTTGTAGTCAGAATCCTTCTAATCTCGTAACTGTTGCTATCTTCTATCATGCAGCCTTTATGACTCTAACTTTGTATGTGCGCCTATGCGACTCTTCTCTTCTCTTTCCTCCAGCCTTTACCCGATCTCTAGGCTTCACTTTGTGAACATATACAAAATTATGTCAAGCTGTCGCTCTGGGCATCATAAGCTTTAAGCCATACTATATCATAATTCTTACTTCGATTTATCGTTGCGGAGGTCTGCTACCAAATTCCAGCTTACTCTTGTTGCTTATCCCATATGTATAAATCTAAGTCCTTTAATGCTTCCTCATTACTGTTCATCTTAAGAATGACGACCTAATCTCAGCTTATACATTGTGACTTTTGTCCATCCATTATGATTTGCCACAATATTGATCTACAATATACCACTGATAATTTAAAACTTCTTACGTAAAACCTAGCCACTAGGGCTTATGTTGCATCGAGGAATATTTAAAGAGATTTCCGTAATCGTATTTCATAGTATCTCGGTATGATTCGTCTTATGGAGGTATTCTGATCTCTTGCCGTTCGCGAAATCTTTTCTCCTTCTCCCTTTTTTTTCTTTCTTCAAATCATTATTCAGTCGAAGGTCCAAACGTCATACTTTATCTATCACAATCAGACCCTTATTCTACTATCAGGTCAACATTTCATCTCTTTTAAATGCTACTAGTGTTAGACTCCTTTGAGTTTATTCAGGCTATACTGAGCTTTCTATAACTTAGAGAATCCATCGGCTCTAATGTTTTTATGGGCTTAATCCCGAGAAATGACCCATTCTCGTCACTTTCTTACTCTCCCTTTCTCATCCTTATTCAAGTCATAAAACCTTGTCGCTTTACTATACTTTAGCTTGCGACCTCTACGTATCTATTTATACTATTCACAACCTTCCTTCAACTTGCTTGCACCATTGATTCCCTTATGTTATTCTGAAACATTAAGCGAGATATCACATCGTCTTTAACTCTTCTTTACTCTCTTGACTAGATCTCTCGGTACTTAGAAACCATAGGCTGGAAGGTACGCCACTGACGACGCTGCTATTGTTCTTGGATATTGAATCCCAGTGCTTCTAGCCTTCTATCCGAAGTATGGACTATTCACAACTTTCTGCATTTGAGTATCTCGTACGTTGTTCACCTTTACCTTACTTGCCTTAAAAATCTCACATTATATCTTCTACCTCTTTTATGACCTCCCTTCCACATAGGTATAATTCATATCCACAACTTGAAGCTCTATTATAATACTCACACCTCCTTACACAATCCGGTGAGAGCTTCATACTGACTTCTTATGAGGTTGGTACCCTTCTAACTGGCTTTATCGTGGGGTCATTATAGAATATGGTTGTTGTACTCTCTTGTACCTCTAATATTAAGAGAGATTCTGCAATGTTCTTAATATGATTTCTATAATTGTCTGGGGCCAATAATCAGACTCATGATTCACTTGGTTGATGTAACTCTTTAGTTTCCTCTTCCTTCTGATCAGCCTTTATGGAGGCTTAAGCTATCTTCCGATCTGCGGCTCATGGAATTTAGTTATTACTTTAGCCTTTCATGGATTCTATGGAAAACCATGTTATAATCTTGTAATGATTCAATCCTTTGTTTATGACCCGGACCCAATTCCTTTTTTTTAACTCATACCGAAGTCTTTTACGGCTGATCATTAATCGAATAATTCCTTTCGTTCTATTTGAACTTTCTTCAAATGTAAGCAATTGCTTTTCCTGATCTTTTTGCCCCTTGTTGCGTGCATACTTAGCTTATCTGAGCTTAGGTTGAAGCCTTCTTCCTTACTTTCTCAACTAATCTTTCATTATAGTATTTAGGGAGGATCCTATGACTCTTGTAAAGCTGTGAGCTTATTACATTGTATACTCGACGGACCTTTTGATGTCCTTCCTTCCCTATAATTATCCGTAGTTACTTACTTCCACCCCCTTGTGCTTTGGTTGCTTCTGAACTTGATATTTTGACTGACTTTCCAGTGGCACTCTCTTTTATCTCCGTAACACTCATTTGGTACCTTTAACTACCCCAACTCCTATCTAAATATTTCTCAATGATCACAATGTCATAACTGTGAGGCTGAACTCACTATATTGGGTTTTACTATGTTTATCTTACACGATCTGTTGACTCATCTGTAACCTCCTGTTTCGCCATAACTAGGCTCTTCCTGATCAATTACTAACTACTCATTGACCCATTCTCATCTCAATATTCTGCGTAATCTTTCTCGAGTTATTTCCTTTGTATTAACTTACGTCTCACACTGGCTCCTTATTTATTAATAACAGCTCGGGCAGGAACCCTTACCTCCTCTCCTTGACGTCGTGCTTGCATAATATTCTGGAATCGTAGCATATCTGTAGGCTTTGAATAAGTGCAATCTCGTCCCTTTTTCATTTTATCTCATTCTTTCTCTACCATTCCATAATTACTAGAACCACTTAATTCTGACTTAATGCCACCTCACTCCACATTCCCCTCTTTGGGAAAGTACTAATACTTAGCGCTAAGACGATCTACCTATAGATGTTTTACCTCTTCATCTTTGGCGTCGTTTCACAACATCAATGACCCTTACTCGCCTTGCGGCAATCCTTCTGTACCAAGGATAACAAATCTCCTTACTCGCAATAGTGACACTTAGTGAAACTGGCACATACAATCTCTTAAGCTTAACTTTGCTCATATTGCTTGCTTTAGGGAAGTGTCTTCTTGAATGACCATTTTTCTGAATTTCTCATGAATCGTCTTCTGTTGTCCATTCTATTATCGCCGGAACACAAATCTAAAAGTCTCATGATGCTGACTATTATCAAGTCACTCAGTCCCTAATTCATGTTTAGTTTATCTTGTTCACCAGTCCATAATAATTTCTATTATTCTGAGGTCTAACATTTCCTTCCGGTAGTTGCGTTGGAGTCACGAACTTATTTTTCGAAGTGAGGATATGACTTTATGTCCTATACTCTTTTTTTGTCTCAAGGCCTGTCACCTCTCGTTTTTCCCTTTACTTGGCTATAGACTCTGTAATACTATCATTTTTTGATCTACCGTTATCATCCATGTATCACATTTTACTCATACTGCTCCATTAACTCTTTTCTTATTTTTCTGCTAACATTTCTGTTTATCACTTTATTTTAAAAACTCGAACAAAACATTCTTTTGCTTTTAGCCCCTCTTTCTCCATCCATTGGCTCCTCAAATTGCCTAATATTCTCTTTCTACCAGGGATGGGAGCCACACTAAGATAATATTTATTCCTTCTAGTCTTCCAATGCTTATCTTTGTAGTACTCATATCTAGCTATACTATTTTAGGGTGCATCATCGAGGTGTCTCACAAGGAGATCCATTACCATGTTTGCACTATCCTTCGGAAATGTCAACTAACTCTACCAATCCATCACTATTTTGGGTTACTCTATCCCCAGCCGGATCCTGATAACCCATCCTTGTCTTAAACTATGTCTGTTAATTCCCATAGGGCATAACTGAGATCGGTGTGGCCGATTGTACACACATCTGCCACTATTGAAGATAACTCAAAATGCTTATATCTCCCTTCCTGAATAATGATAATCT
The DNA here is from genome assembly GCF_000715075.1 of Nicotiana tabacum. NCBI lineage: Eukaryota > Viridiplantae > Streptophyta > Magnoliopsida > Solanales > Solanaceae > Nicotiana > Nicotiana tabacum. The sequence goes on along the minus strand of NC_134101.1, from coordinate 21,157,248 downwards.
TTATTAACTGGGTATCTCGTACCCTTCTTCATCTTTCTTCTTTTACTCCTTGAAAGTTGTATTTATCTTCTGAATCTCTCATTGTCTTTCACCATAAAAATGGATAAATATTCTTAAGGATTCTTATCAAGAGGCTTACACATCTTAGTACAGACATGATCTGCTGAATACTTCATGTTTATCCATCATAACCGTGATGCAAAAATTGAGTCCTTCTGACTCAACTCTTTCACAGCTATATCTCTTACCAACCATCTTTCTGAATGTAGGCATCGTTGTATTACGAATAGGATAGAGCTTAGAAAATTGAGTTCTTACAACTGAGCTCTACCACACGATGTAGAGTAAGAAGAAAGAGTAATAGTCATAAATGCCCTGTAGCCTCCTGCTTATAAGTGTGGTGCACAACACACCCATAAACAAGACTCTACTAGACACCGCTTGTAAATTTTTTAGGACAGAACTGCTCTGATACCACTTTTGTCACGACCCAAACCGATGGGCCGCGACGGACACCCGGTACCTTACTTAACCGAGTACTAACGTAATATATCTTTCTTATTACATCATCATATACACGTGACATACGGGCCTAATAGGCCAACATGATTATTTATAAACTCAAAACATAGGCCGACAAGATCGTACAATCTTTCACGTACACGACATATGTCTACAAGCCTCTAAGAGTGCATAAATATTATAAAGGTCGGGACAGAGCCCCGCCATACTAAACCATACACATCTAAATCATACTGACCAAACAAGCAACTCCGGAGCAAATGGAGTGGACCAATATCTTCTGCTGGGTTGATCGCCTACTTGGAGGACTCTCGACCTGTCTATCGAGACCTGCGGGCATGAAACGCAGCGTCCCCAGGCAAAAGGGATATCAGTACAAATAATGTACCGAGTATGTAAGGAATCAAAATCAGTAAATAATAGACATGAGAGAAACATAGAGTAAAAGATTTGACATGTACGTCTGCATAGCTCTGTGAATCATTTCATCTTTATAATGTTATGCATATGCGTATAAATGTCATACCATGCATAAGTATATGTGTTCATAACATCATCAAGCCTCTGAGGGCATCCCATCATATCATTTCGACCACTGTGGGCAAATCATCAACGTATATCTGCTGATCAGGTGGTGGTGCGTATATAACGTCATAACCTTTTCCGATATCCCATATACATATAATATGCATATATACACGTATATAATGCCATCTGGTCATGGGTCAATGTATATGTATAAATGAATGAAATGCATAAGAAATACGTTAATAATATTTTCTCGGAATATTATAAAAATAATATGCCTTAAGAAAAACGTTAATAAGATTTTCTCGGAATGTCATAAAAATAATATGCCTTAAGAAATACATTAATAAGATTTTCTTGGAATGCCATAAAAATAATACGCCTGTCGGATAAATTTTATCAAATACGTATTTTTCTGAGACCTATGAGCAGAAGATATAATAATAATAATTCACATGGGGAATCAAGAATATAGACACCCCTAATATTTCTATGAATAGAGTTGTGTATGGAAACAGTGCGTTTGCTCGTTTCTTTCAGTATCATTTGGGTCATGCCAAAAAGAAAGAAGGGATAGCCTTAACATACTTGGAGTAGGGAAAAATCCGTATGATATTCTTGAAAAAGGTTGTATCGTACTCCTTTAGAATCGCAAAATTCCATTGCTATTACGCAGTATAATTTCGTATGAATTTCTTCACAATTTTAAGAACCGTCGTTGCTATTTTAACATAAAGTCCCATATGAACTCCAAAATCTCCTCCAAAAATGGATTTTTGATATCAATTGAACACAATCGTAAAGATGACTAACATAATCATTCTTTCCACGTTTTTGAGGGCTAAGTGTATAGTATACTTTCATTTTTGAAATGGGGAATGAACCTTGATGAAGTTCACCGGTCATTTAGCGGATCGACCATCTTCAATCTTGAGGATTTTAAAAGAAGTCTTTTATTGCTAATCACCCAACGTTGCTGGTCAATAATTAAAGTGACAAGAATGCCATAACTTCCTTCATTTTCTCCAAGTTATATTATTATTTAAGAGACCAAGGAATAGATTTAATCAAGAATTGCATACGTGTAATCAAGGCATATTATGTCTTATGACTCATCCTACATTTTGGTTCCACTTTGGCTTAGCTTGATGCCAAGTGGCAGCCCCAAAAAGAGATCTTTATCTACTTAATGATAATTATCTTCATAATTAATCAATTATTTTCATAATTAAGAATTATTTCAAATTATATAAAATACTACTCACTTTTAATACACTTTGTACACCTTACTATCATGGTCATGTGGTACCTTGTATGATACTATTGCATACACCTTACTATCGGGCCGTATTTTATCCCAACCTGACAAACTTCGACGAAATTCATTTTCTTCGATTTACTTACCCTCTCACCTGCACGAATTTATTCATCACTTGTTTGAAATAGCATAATACTTATAATCCCAAAATAATCTCATTCCCGAACTTACGTCGATTAACTTACGACGAAACTTTAACGTACGAAAACATGGGCTGTAATATAACACAAGCTCAAACTTCAGCATTTTCATTACCTGCGGAAGTAAAGGAAGCATTTCCAGTGAATAAGAACTAGAATTTCCATTGGGTCGGGAGGGTCAGCTCATGTGACTTAACCTTTCAACTTAGGGACTATGTGACCCATTTCACTTCGAAACTCACCAGAAACCAAAATCAACCACTCCGACAAGTTATGTAACTATATTATAACACATAGGAGGCAATACATAAGAGATCGGGGCTAATACACTCAAAACGACTGGCCGGATCGTTACAATTCTTTACTTTGTGTCTTTGACGGCAGCTCCAACAAAAATAACGAGTGATGGTGATGTAATTTTTTCCAGAGATAGGAACTGAATGCCAGGGCACAATTAAAAAGCTGGAATGCTTCAGTCATTTGGCTTATTTTTCATGAAACATTTCCAATATTCTCCAAGTTCTCTTCTGACATCACTGCTGCCTTTCGAAACGAATTCCACCTTGAGTTTGAGACTAAACATTCTACCAATATGACATAAATAATTTTAAAATATATCTATCTTTACTATATTAAAAACACGAAGGTTCTTAGCGAAATGCCGTTCGTCTTTTTTATCCTTTAAAAATACAGTTCATACTGGACAAAATAGCCATTTAGTTATTTCTCAAATATTAAGAAATAGTTATTTAATTAATTCCCTAATATATAGAATCTATTTAGGATTAGTCATTTAATTATTTTTCTACTTTTTAGAACTTTGATTTTTCAATTCCTTTTAGTTTTAGAATTCCTTATTTTCAACTCCATTTAAATTTACGAGTACTAAATTTCAAGTACTTTCAATTTATATTAGGAAAGTTTCGACCACTTTATACTGATTTTAGATTTAGGCATTTTTGTTTTTGTAAATGAAATTTTCGTCACTTTCAGCTCTATTTAATTTTAGGTGTAGGACGAAAACCGAAACTATATTAAAATAGTGAAGGCCTTCATATCAATAAAAAGGTATAAAACTCAAGCTATATAATTTTGGTTTTGGCATTCTACAAAAATTATGTATTAAAATATAAATACACATTCTAAAAACACTATAATTAGATATAAATTATCTCAATATTTACAATTCTTAAAACCATTAATTCAACATCAAGTTCTAGAGATACTTTCAAAATTAACACTTAATAATTGCGCATCAATTATACGTATAATTTTCAGATAATTTTTAGAAGTTTATATTTATTGATACGGGCTACACACGCAAAATGCATGCCCTAAGACTAGTATAATAAAAAAAAAGGAAAGAAAGCAAGCAATTTGGCCATAAACATAATAATATACGTGAGAATGCCAACTGATGAACTGAATACTAATGTTACTTCCCCGATCTCTTTTATTTATTTTCTCTACTACCACAAGCCCGACGATATATAACTTGAGTTAACTGGTTAGCGATACAAAATTTAGCCAACTTAAACAAGATAATTCTTCATCACTAATAGTCATTCAATTTTTATTTTATTTCACTGAAGTCTCTAAAATAGTTTTGAAATAAATGATTTTTTCTTTCCTATATAGTATATGAAATTTGTAACGACCCGACCGGTCGTTTTGAGCATTTACGCTCCTTTCAACTATTTGAAGTCTTGAATAACTTCCTACGAGGTATCATGACTTGTGTGAATTGTCGGTTTTGGTTTTAAGGTATTTCGGAGTTAATTTGGAAGAATGAATTTCATGTCGGAAGATTAAGTTGAAATAGTTGATCAGATATTGACTTATGTGTAAATGATCACGAAATAGAGTTTTGATGATTCCAATAGCTCTGTATGGTGATTTTGGACTTAGGAGCATGTCCGAAAAATTATTTGGAGGTCGGTAGAGGAATTAGGCTTAAAATGACGAAAGTTGAATTTTTGGGAAGTTTGACCAAGGAGTTTACTTTTTGATATCGGGTCGAAATTCGATTCTGAAAATTTTAATAGGTCTGTTATGTCATTTATGACTTGTGTGCAAAATTTGAGGTCAATCGGACGTGATTTGATAGGTTTCAAAGTTCATTAGGCTTGAATTGGGGTATGATTCGTGGTTTTAGCGTTGTTTGAGGTGATTTGAGGGTTCGACTAAGTTCATAAGATATTTTAGGACTTGTTGGTATATTTGGTTGAGGTCCCGAGGGGCTCGGGCGTATTTCGGATGGTATTCGAATTATTTTCCTTCATTTTTGCACTGCTGGTAGCTACTGATTTCTAGTGTTTCAAACCTTCTTCGCGATCGCGAAGATTGGGACGCGATCGCGTAGGCTTAATTGGGCAGTGGAGTTTTTCTCTATGCGATCGCGTGGGGCTATCCCAGATCGCGTAGGGTTAACTGGGGGGCTGCTGAGTTTTGTTCTACGTGATCGCGTGAAGAGGGATGCGATCGCGTAGCTCTGGGATTTTGTGCTTCGCGATCGCGTGAATGTGTCTGCGGTCGCGTAGGTCTATTAATTTGTGTATCGCGATCGCGTGGAAGAGTTCGCGATCACGTAGAGTTAGTTTGACGGATTTGAGCTCGGGAAGAGGCAATTTTCGGGAGTTTTTCAAGGAAAGTAACGGGTAAGTGTTCTTAACTCAATATTGGTTAAATTACCCGAATCCATGGTTGTTTTTAACATTTAATTGATGAATTAAGTTGAAAAATTGTGAAAATACTCTTGGTTTAATTTGGAGATTTGAGGGTCGAGTTGATGTCGGATTTGAGTAAAATTTATATGGTTGGACTCGTGGTTGAATGGGCGTTCATATTTTGTAACTTTTATTGGGTTCCGAGATCAATTTTTGAGCTAATTTTTGGATTTTTATGGAAAATTATTATTTTCTTATGAAATTAATTCCAATAAATTTTATTGACTAAATCGAATTATTTGTGGCTAGATTCAAAGCGTCTGGAGGCTAATTCACGAAGAAAAGACATTGCAGAATAAAGAATTTCACGGTTTGAAGTAAGTAACAGTTATAAATCTGGTCCTGAGGGTATGAAACCCCGAAATTTGGTATCATGTGATTACTTTGGAGGTGACGCACAAGCTAGGTGACGGGTGTGTGGGCGTGCACCGAGGGAATTGTGACTTGGTCCGTCCCGTGGAAACTGTAAAGTTTAATAACTTTTTGTTAGCTATGTGCTCTCTATGTGTTGTGGAAATTTCAATGTAAGTCATGTTAGAAACCATGTTTAGGCTATATGTTGATACTATTAGGATCCACAGAGATCGTGTACATGTTGAACTATCTGCTTAATTGTTGTTTTGTACTCAGTCACAGTTTACTTGATTATTTTATCCCAGTCTCTATTGTTCATTATTGATGCATCATATCATTGTTGTTTGGGCTAATTTCATGATTGTTGAGAGCCCGAGAGACTGGAGAGATTTATGACTAAGCGAGGCCGAGGGCCTGATTGTGAGAGATTATACTATAGCACGTGAATTATCAATGCAGCACGTGAGTTGTCCGTGCAGATCCAGATATTATACTATAGCACGTGAGTTGTCCGTGCAGATCTAGATATTGATACTATAGCACGTGAGTTGTTCATGCGGATTATAGCGCTTGGGCTGTAGGAGCCCCTCCGGAGTCTGTACACCCCCCAGTGAGCGCGAGTACCTATTGAGTGTGAGTGCTGAGGGCTGAGAGACGAGTGGTTGAGCTGTTGTGACTGTCACGCCCCGAACCTAGGAGCGAGACAAGCACCCCGTGCCTCACCTAACCTGGCGTACCAAATTGCGACTAAGGGACTCTGAACACATAATGTCATACTTTGGCCATGGGGCCACCTTGCAAGACAATTTGCGAAGCAAAATATAAAACTGAATGGAAACTAGCACTAACTAAATATCAATATAAAGCTAGGCCGACAAGGCCGTCATAGCTACTACAGCTGACAAACCACCAATTTATACAAACCCAACATACTACACTAACCAACAGGATATGCCTACAAGCCTCTACTGATAGATGTACTGTGATCGGAACAGGGCCCCGACCTACCCATAACATATATACAGATATACATAAGATGTACACAAAACTCTAGACCTGGCAACTCCGAAAGACGTGGAGCTTACCGATCAGGCGGAACTCGGGAAACACCTACTGAGGAGGTCTACCCGTCTGTCTGTCTGAACCTGCACGCATGAAATGCAGCGCCCCCAAAAAGGGACGTCAGTACGAAATAATGTACCGAGTATGTAAGGCAATAAAATAACTGAAATATGAAACTGAACTGATAATATGATAACTGAAATTAACTGGGAGTCAAAGATGATCTGGAGATATACTTACCTGCTGATACTGACTCAACTCCTTCAATATAGTAAGTAAAATAATTGTACGGCCTTATAAGGCTCGATATATATAACTGCTCTGCCATAGTAGGCTCGCTTATAGGCACTCGGCCATACTAGGCTATGTATCTCGACCATGCTGGGCTCGCTCATAGGCGCTCGGCCACAGTAGGCTCTGTATATAACTTTCCATCTGATCAGAGGTTGCCCAATAGGGGCCTGCCCATCGATTATAGCTCGATGGTAATGAAAATACTGTAATACTGTATATATAGGCTTGCTGCTCTCTTGACTGGAAGAAGACAATACTAAAATTGAATATAGAGTCTCGATAAGGAATAATATTGTAACTTATGAGACTAGAATAGTGTGAGTAAATTCATGAATATGAACTTCTCTTTTGTCTCATTACTAACACATGTAGCTACGAGATCATGCCAAAATGAAGGAAGGCTTAGCCTTAACATACCTTATCACAATCTTTTCAATCACCAAGTTGAACTCACCTCTTCGCACCTTAATCTACAAGAATGATAATAATACTATCGTTAAGTTACGAAAGGTACAACTATCGCACAACGAACGACAAACCTATTTTGTATTAAAACGGGCAGCATCTCCCCTATAATATGCCCTTCCTCCAACTTCAAGATAACACCAACAATACAAGGACAGAACAATAACAACATATATACATCATTTTCCAGCCCTATATACACCATCAAATACTACAAAACAGCCCAAAACACCCCAATCTCTTCGTACACAAAACGACCACCGTAGTAGTGTCAAACGACCCGAAAATGTTATGACGAACGACCAGCCAACCACCCTACATTTATATGGTGTTTATAAACCCCCTTCCTCCTCCAAAACTCCACAAAATAGTAATAAAACACGCAGCCCAACAGCAACACAAAACAGTCCACAAAACAGTCCGCTACAAGTGAATAACTCGAACTCACGGCTTCCGATCACCGTCCCGTGAGTTCTTACAAGTATAGAACGACTTACCATGAATTTACAGAAGAAAAACTGGATGAAAGAGAGCAGTAAACTCACCTTATTTGTTGGATAACTCAGCTCCTATCTTGGTTCTTCAAACTCTAAGTTTTACCTCCAATTGGAACTTGAAAGGGAGAGAAAATCAATTAGGGTTTGTGGGAAATTTTTGGGAGGATTCTTTACAGAGCTTATGTCTGGTTATTATGCTCTATTTTAAGTCTAATATATGAAGAAAATAGGCCCTTAAAAGGCCTCTTTGGACGACCCGAAATGGCCCATTTTTGGGCTTTCATTTAAGCAAGTAGGTGACACACCTACTTGTCACCTAGCAGCTTGCGCAGTATCGCAAAAATGCACATATCTCTCTACTCCGATGTCGTATTGACAAATGGTTTAATGCGTTGGAAAATAGACTCATAGATCTTTAATTTGATGGGTGGAAAACACCATAACTCTAAGTATATTGGGAGGAAATTGCAGTTACAGTTGACCCAAAGTTTCAGTAAAACTTATGAATGTAACTTGTGATGACTTTCATCGACTTTTGTTCCACAACTCGCTTGACTTAAAAACATAACACACGGATGTAATACGACTAATATAAATCATAACATAATCTCTTTATCATGTTAATCACCCTAGTCTCACCCCAAAGGTACATGTTATAACATTTCCAACTTGTCGACTTTCGATGAAACATTGTTTTATTTAATTGCTTTAGCTTCTGAACTGTCCAACCCTCTTTGTACTTGTTGTTCATGATCTTCAATATTTGTAACCTCAGAGGTAACATGATTAACTTACTTTATATACTTTTAAATATTATCTCATTTTTTTGTCCTACATTAGTTTGCTTACGACGCATTTTTACGTACGAAAATATAGGGTGTAACATCACTCCCCCTTGGGAACATTCGTCCTCGAATGTTTACTCTTGGAGACTTTGGAAACTTTTTCCAGAGTATCCTTCGTACACTAGGTTAAAACCAACCTGCACGTAGCCAGAAACATACTATGCATGCCACACATGGCCAATCTTTATAAATAGCAGCAATTTGCCTCACCGACCGTAAATCATAAATATTGAAAGTGAAAAATAAAAGCTTACCTGATGACCTGCTAGCCTACATAGAGCTATGTTGTAGCGTCCCATCTCGAACCATATCTTCATTTTGAAATAGGTGGGGGTATTTAGACTTCATTTCTTCCTCCGATTCCCACGTCATCTCTTCTACATTCTTGCTCCTCCATAAAACCTTTACGGAAGCTACCTCCTTATTTCGTAGATTGCAGATTTGTCGGTCTAGGATGGCAACTGGAATTTCCTCGTATGACAAGTCCTCTGTAATCTGTACATCATCCGTGGGCACCACTCGGGTAGGATCGCCAATGCACTTCCGTAGCATAGATACGTGAAAAACCGGATGGACAGACTCCAATTCTGAGGGCAACTCTAACTCATAAGCTAGTTGGCCCACTCTCCGAATGATCCTATAAGGCCCAATATACCGTGGGCTAAGCTTTCCTTTCTTGCCAAACCTCATCACGCCCTTCATAGGTGATACCTTTAAGAATACCCAGTTATTAATCGTGAACTCTAAGTCTCGTCGCCGCACGTCAGAATATGACTTCTGACGACTCTGAGCTGTCAACAGTCGCTCCCGGATAACCTTTACTTTCTCTATGGCCTGCTGAACCAGGTCTGGCCCATGTAACCCAGATTCTCCAACATCAAACCACCCTATAGGAGATCTGCACTTACGCCCATACAAAGCCTCGTACGGAGCCATCTGGATACTGGAGTGGTAACTGTTATTATATGCAAACTCGATAAGAGGTAGATGTTCATCCCAACTTCTTTTAAAATCCAACACACATACTCGTAACATATCCTCGAGCGTCTGAATTGTGCGCTCGGCTTGTCCATCAGTCTGTGGATGAAAAGCTGTGCTGAGATTCATCTGAGTCCCTAGACCTCTCTGAAATGACCTCCAAAAATGTGCTGTAAACTGAGCCCCACGGTCAGATATAATAGAAACTGGTACTCCGTGTAGCCGCACTATCTCCTTAATATATAACTTTGCATAATCTTCTGCTGTATATGTAGATCTGACTGGTAGGAAGTGAGCTAATTTCGTGAGCCTATCGACTATCACCCATATGGAATCGAACTTACGATTAGAACGAGGTAAACCCATGATAAAGTCCATGTTTATCGCCTCCCATTTCCATGTCGGGATCTCTATAGTCTGCATTAGCCCTCCGGGCTTCTGGTGTTCTACCTTCACTTGCTGGCAACTAGTACATTGGGCGACAAACTCAGCAATGTTCTTCTTCATATCATTCCACCAGTACATATCCTTAATGTCATGATACATCTTCGTCGATCCAGGGTGGATGGAATACCATGAATAATGTGCCTCTGACATAATCCTGTCTCGTAGCCCTGCTACATCTGGAACACACAAACGACCCTTGTATCTGAGAACCCCATCTCCCTTGAGCTCTAACAATGGCTTCTTCTGCTGCGGAACTCGCTCTCTCAACTCGACCAACTCTGGGTCCTCGTACTGCCTTTCCTTGACTTCAGCTATGAGGGATGATTTTGCAGTGTTTTGGATTACAACTCCACCATCCTCAGAATCTACTAACCGAACCCCCAACGAAGCCAATTGATGAATATCTCTAGCTAATTGTCTTTTCTCGGGCTCTACATGTGCTAAGCTACCCATAGATCGGCGACTTAAGGCATCTGCTACAACATTAGCTTTCCCTGGATGGTAGAGAATGTTAACATCGTAATCTTTCAATAACTCAAGCCATCGCCTCTGTCGCAAATTCAACTCTTTCTGCTTGAAAATATATTGTAGGCTTTTATGATCAGTAAATATATCAACATGAACACCATATAAATAATGCCGCCATAGCTTAAGTGCATGGACAACCGCAGCTAACTCGAGGTCGTGGGTCGGATAATTCCTCTCGTGCTTCCTCAAATGCCTTGAAGCATATGCAATTACCTTCCCATGTTGCATCAGGACACATCCTAACCCGACACCTGATGCATCACAATACACGGCATAACCCTCTAGACCCTCTGGAAGTGTTAGAACTGGAGCTGAGGTCAACTTGTTCTTAAGCTCTTGGAAACTCCGCTCACAAGCCTCTGTCCATTGAAACTTAGTTTCTTTCTGTGTCAACTTCGTCAATGGTGCCGAAAGGGAAGAAAAACCCTCTACGAACCTCCGATAGTATCCTGCTAAGCCTAGAAAGCTACGAACCTCTGTCGGAGTGGTAGGTCTAGGCCAAGATTTCACGGCCTCAATCTTCTGAGTGTCCACCTTTATCCCTTCATCTGATACAATATGCCCCAAGAATGCTACAGACTTCAACCAGAACTCACATTTAGAAAACTTAGCATACAACTTACGATCACGGAGGGTTTGGAGTACCGCTCGCAGGTGGTCCGCATGCTCATCCTCTGAACGGGAATAAACCAGAATATCATCAATAAATACTATCACGAACAGATCTAAAAATGGCCGGAATAGGCTATTCATCAAGTCCATAAATACAGCGGGTGCATTAGTCAACCCGAAGGACATGACAAGGAACTCGAAGTGGCCATATCGGGTCCTGAAGGCTGTCTTCGGAATATCTTTTTCCCGAACTCTGACCTGGTGGTACCCCGACCTCAAATCAATCTTGGAAAAGCATCTAGCTCCCTGCAACTGATCAAACAAGTCATCGATCCTTGGAAGTGGATACTTATTCTTAATAGTTACCTTGTTCAACTGCCTATAATCGATACACATCCTCAGCGAGCCGTCTTTCTTCCGCACAAATAGTACCGGTGCACCCCAAGGTGAGGTACTGGGCCTAATGTAACCTTTCTCCAGCAAATCTTTTAACTGCTCCTTCAACTCCTTCAATTCGGCAGGTGCCATTCTATACGGAGGGACGGATATTGGTTGAGTTCCTGGAAGCAAATCGATGCTAAAATCAATCTCTCGCTCTGGAGGAATACCTGGAAGCTCATCTGGAAACACATCTGCATACTCTTTGACTATGGGAATAGACTGAAGTGTAGGTATCTCAGCATCTGCATCTCTAACTCGCACAATATGATAAATGCACCCTTTTGCGATCATTTTCCTCGCCTTCAGTTCCCGTGAACTCTGGGGGACTCAAAGCAATAAACTTTCGGACCCTTGAACTCCCAGACCCCTCAAAAGTTCCTGCACTAGCTGATGCCCTAGCATGTTGCTGGGTAGCTACCAACTGTGTCAACAAATGCACCGCACTCCTTAAGTCCTGATCTGATGGAAGTGGAGGGGGAACTGGATGTGCGGCTTCCCTAGGAATCTCCGTAGTTGGTGGAGGAGCCGGTAATGGCTGAGTAGGGGTCTCCCCTTGAGCCTCAGACTGGGCCCCATCTACTGGGGGTACCCTGTTGGTCCCCTCACCTACTACTGTATCTCTCCTCTGGCTAGCCGTAGTCTTCCTAGTCACCGTCATCTGTGCATGCAAACACCAACACATAAGTTTAATTCAAATTTCCTATAACTCAGTTCTATAGCACGATTTAGATTTCAAAGAAGTGTAACCAACTCCTAAATGCCCTGTAGTTCCTTGCTTATATAATGTGGTGCACAACACATCTATAAACAAGACCCTACTAGACATGGCTTGTAGACTCCCTAGGACAGAACTGCTCTGATACCAAGTTTGTCACGCCCCGAACCTAGGAGCGAGACAAGCACCCCGTGCCTCACCTAACCTGGCGTACCAAATTGCGACTAAGGGACTCTGAACACATAATGTCATACTTTGGCCATGGGGCCACCTTGCAAGACAATTTGCGAAGCAAAATATAAAACTGAATGGAAACTAGCACTAACTAAATATCAATATAAAGCTAGGCCGACAAGGCCGTCATAGCTACTACAGCTGACAAACCACCAATTTATACAAACCCAACATACTGCACTAACCAACAGGATATGCCTACAAGCCTCTACTGATAGATGTACTGTGATCGGAACAGGGCCCCGACCTACCCATAACATATATACAGATATACATAAGATGTACACAAAACTCTAGACCTGGCAACTCCGAAAGACGTGGAGCTTACCGATCAGGCGGAACTCGGGAAACACCTACTGAGGAGGTCTACCCGTCTGTCTGTCTGAACCTGCACGCATGAAATGCAGCGCCCCCAAAAAAGGGACGTCAGTACGAAATAATGTACCGAGTATGTAAGACAATAAAATAACTGAAATATGAAACTGAACTTATAATATGATAACTGAAATTAACTGGGAGTCAAAGATGATCTGGAGATATACTTACCTGCTGATACTGACTCAACTCCTTCAATATAGTAAGTAAAATAATTGTACGGCCTTATAAGGCTCGATATATATAATTGCTCTGCCATAGTAGGCTCGCTTATAGGCACTCGGCCATACTAGGCTATGTATCTCGGCCATGCTGGGCTCGCTCATAGGCGCTCGGCCACAGTAGGCTCAGTATATAACTTTCCATCTGATCAGAGGTTGCCCAATAGGGGCCTGCCCATCGATTATAGCTCGATGGTAATGAAAATACTGTAATACTGTATATATAGGCTTGCTGCTCTCTTGACTGGAAGAAGACAATACTAAAATTGAATATAGAGTCTCGATAAGGAATAATATTGTAACTTATGAGACTAGAATAGTGTGAGTAAATTCATGAATATGAACTTCTCTTTTTGTCTCATTACTAACACATGTAGCTACGAGATCATGCCAAAATGAAGGAAGGCTTAGCCTTAACATACCTTATCACAATCTTTTCAATCACCAAGTTGAACTCACCTCTTCGCACCTTAATCTACAAGAATGATAATAATACTATCGTTAAGTTACGAAAGGTACAACTATCGCACAACGAACGACAAACCTATTTTGTATTAAAACGGGCAGCATCTCCCCTATAATATGCCCTTCCTCCAACTTCAAGATAACACCAACAATACAAGGACAGAACAATAACAACATATATACATCATTTTCCAGCCCTATATACACCATCAAATACTACAAAACAGCCCAACACACCCCAATCTCTTCGTACACAAAACGACCACCGTAGTAGTGTCAAACGACCCGAAAATGTTATGACGAACGACCAGCCAACCACCCTACATTTATATGGTGTTTATAAACCCCCTTCCTCCTCCAAAACTCCACAAAATAGTAATAAAACACGCAGCCCAACAGCAACACAAAACAGTCCACAAAACAGTCCGCTACAAGTGAATAACTCGAACTCACGGCTTCCGATCACCGTCCCGTGAGTTCTTACAAGTATAGAACGACTTACCATGAATTTACAGAAGAAAAACTGGATGAAAGAGAGCAGTAAACTCACCTTATTTGTTGGATAACTCAGCTCCTATCTTGGTTCTTCAAACTCTAAGTTTTACCTCCAATTGGAACTTGAAAGGGAGAGAAAATCAATTAGGGTTTGTGGGAAATTTTTGGGAGGATTCTTTGCAGAGCTTATGTCTGGTTATTATGCTCTATTTTAAGTCTAATATATGAAGAAAATAGGCCCTTAAAAGGCCTCTTTGGACGACCCGAAATGGCCCATTTTTGGGCTTTCATTTAAGCAAGTAGGTGACACACCTACTTGTCACCTAGCAGCTTGCGCAGTATCGCAAAAATGCACATATCTCTCTACTCCGATGTCGTATTGACAAATGGTTTAATGCGTTGGAAAATAGACTCATAGATCTTTAATTTGATGGGTGGAACACACCATAACTCTAAGTATATTGGGAGAAAATTGCAGTTACAGTTGACCCAAAGTTTCAGTAAAACTTATGAATGTAACTTGTGATGACTTTCATCGACTTTTGTTCCACAACTCGCTTGACTTAAAAACATAACACACGGATGTAATACGACTAATATAAATTATAACATAATCTCTTTATCATGTTAATCACCCTAGTCTCACCCCAAAGGTACATGTTATAACATTTCCAACTTGTCGACTTTCGATGAAACATTGTTTTATTTAATTGCTTTAGCTTCTGAACTGTCCAACCCTCTTTGTACTTGTTGTTCATGATCTTCAATATTTGTAACCTCAGAGGTAACATGATTAACTTACTTTATATACTTTTAAATATTATCTCATTTTTTTGTCCTACATTAGTTTGCTTACGACGCATTTTTACGTACGAAAATATAGGGTGTAACAGTGACGAGTTGAGTAATTGTTGCCCTGAGAAGCTATACTTGCTTTTCATTTATTGTTGCACTTAGTTGCTATCTGTCATTGTTGTAAAATTCTCTGAAAGATTTTATATCGGGATTACATGAACTTTAACTATATAAAACTGATTTGACTTAAACTGCTAGAATTGAAAGTATGTCTACTCTCTGCTGGAATTACTGAAAATGAACTGTAACTGTGTAGCTCGTCACTATCTTCAGTTCCTTATTTGTTATTGTTACTTGCCAAGTTAGTTGCACTCATACTACACCTTGTACTTCGTGTGCAGATCTAGGTGTTCCCGGACATAGCGGGTATTGATTCTTTCGCACAGTTGATTTTTTGGAGATTCAAAAGTAGCTGCCGTGTGTCGCAAACCTTGCCTCTCCTTCCCTATGCCCTTGTTTACTGTATTTGGTCTCAGACTATTATAGACAGTATTTTTCAGACTTGTATTCATAATGGATACTCATGTACTCAGTGACACCGAGTTTTGAGAGTATTTATATTTATACTTGTGAGATTTCTTCCGTTGAATTTAATTATTATATTTTCAAATTTAAAAGATATGTGGTTTATTGAGACTGTCGTCTTGCCTAGTTTCGAGATAGGCGCCATCACGATAGGTTAGATTTTGGGTCGTGACAAGTTGGTATCAGAGCTTTAGGTGACATAGGTCTCACGAGTCATGAGCATGTTTAGTAGAGTCTTGCGGATCAATACAGAGACGTCTGTACTTATCTTCGAGAGGCTGCTGAAACCTTAGGAAATTTTCACTTTCTTGTATTCTATGGTGCGGAATTGATTCAGCTTGAAACATAACTCTTTGAATTCCTTCCACGCATTCGTGTGCGCATGTGAGCGCTCAGTATCAGTTGTGCATCGCTGGCTTGTTATTACATGAATGAGGTTCGTGATGTGTATTTTATGTTTTGGTGATGGACCTGTCTCGAGGACTTGAGGCCAGGGTTGAACCGTAGCTTAAGCTCGGTAGCTTCAGTTGTAACATGTACATTTTGACTCATATGTCCGGTAATATCCCTACAAGTGGAATTTGTGGCTTGATGAGCGGTGGAAGTGACTATATTATGAGTATGATGTGAATGTGGCATGTGTCAGATGGGTTGGATGTGACGAATAAAGTTTGCTTATGACTCAAGAGTTTGCTATTGGGTACTTGATTTCTGACTTGATTTAACGTATAGTCTCGAGTTGTGAGTGTATTGAAGGATCTTTCACGTTGTTAAATTGTGGGACAAATTAAATTCTCATGTCTTGTCAATGAGTTTGGACTTAGGAAAAGTAAGTGATTGTGTAGTAATTGTGGTTGCGAATGGGCATTTCTAATGTTGATGGCTCGAGAAAGATAATCTTCGAAGAGGCTTAGAGTCGATAACTTTTTATTGGTTCAGGTGCGACAGAGATGCATTTTGATTCAATGCAACAGTTGGGTAGCAATGTATGAGGGAAGACATGACGGGAAGTGTTTCGCGGTGGTTGAAGTACTAGAAGGTCAAGTAGGAGAAGTAGAGGTTTAGAAGTTGCTTAAAGGAGATGATTTAACCGAAGTAAGAGTGGAAGATTAGCATATGGATTTTGTGGTAGGGTAGTCGCGCGCCTTGAGAAAGTGTAGAACGATTTGGAATCGTGATAGAATGTGATTTGGCCTATGGACTTTATTTGGAGTGATGGTTATTGTATGAAGAAAGATTGAATATGGCAGAAAGGAGTTTATTTGAAATAAAGAGGGATGTGAAGATCTGATTATTGTTTCAAGCGCAATATGACTTGAGTTCAGAAGGTATTGTTGAACTTTCAGTTGATACTAATAGGGAAAGTGCAGACTTATACAAATGGTGGGCGAGCATGAATTCAGGAGAATTTACTGATTACGTGGTCGTTGCACCCAGTGCAGCGTCTTTGGAAGATGTCGGTAAGGAATTCCACAGGTGGGTTATCTCCTGTGAGCAGTTAGCGGTGGTGTGATGTTGATGAAGCTTCTGCGAGGAATATTACTTGCTACCTGGTAACAGGTCGAGTGTGTGACTATGGCTGGTGATTCAGAATGTTCATGAAAAGCTTAACAAAAGACTTTGAGAAGTCTAGCGGGTTAACGCTGAGAGATCATGGTAATTGAGAAAGAGAAATCCTTGCGGGTTCTAAGTTTATATAATTGCCTCTTAAAGCTAAGTGGGAGCATGCTATTGACAATTTGATTTCAGGGTTATGTGTTAAATTTTAGTTTTGGTCGGAGACATACTTGTGGATCAGTTATGACTTGCAGAGATGGAAATCGGGGATGACTCGAGTAAGGAAATTCCTGAATACGGGTTGTATGGCACCTTATAGAAATACAAAAATCATGAATTAATTAAATTGTTATTTTGAAGAACGTAGCGCTCACGAAGTATGAATTTGATTGGTGGTGTTAAGGCAGAGTTACTTCTTTGGGGGTTTTTTGTGCTAATGGGGCTTGTGTCCTTCGGCCCGTTTGGATGGTACAATTTGGATTTGAGCAAAGTGGGTGATTTCCGAAAAAATTCTAATGGGTTTGAGAATTATATATAGCAATTGAGAATGTTTCCGGACTTGTGTATGGATAAAATCTGAGATTTGCATTTGAAGGTGTCGGGACTTGCAGTAATTTTGTATGACTATGGATTCTACATTTCAGTATAAGAAAGGAATGAGGAACAATTTTGAAATTCACATAAGGTATTTTCAGATTGAGTGTTACGGTTGTGGTATTTATGGGGTAATTATGATGTTGTGAGACTTTACAAAAATTTTGGTGGCAATATTCTTGAGTTTGGTGACCTACGCGGCCTGGTCGAGTTAGAGGGGTTCAATTTTGATAGCTTGGTTATGTGAAAATGGATTTCAAAGTGTTCTTAATGGTTTCTACCATGGGTTGAATCGAATATATTCTACCGGTGTAGGGAACGTGTTGTGTATTTTGAATTCCTCGTGGAAGGAAGAAAGATAAAGGTTACTGAATGACCGGGTATGTAATTTGCTGGTTACCCAAAGTTGATAATGAGAATATCATGCTTGTCACATGATGGCATGATAGATGTGGTGTGTGGTGCGAGATTAAGATTTACATGTACAAGGTGGCAGTTTATTCTTGAAAGGAAGATCACGAATTTTGGATAGAATGGTAAATTTCAGATAATTAGATGAATGTTATAACTGCTTGGTAATCACTGATAAGGGTGCGCATTTCAAAAGGTGCATCGTGTTATGACTTACAGATGTTCATTGGTATTGCAGTACTCACCTGGTTGATAGACTGCTGATATTCAAATTATTGTTATGTGGCACAGAAGAATTATGAAAGTATTCCTTATGGGAAGATCGTGAATGGAAGATGTGTTAGTCATTCTAGTGCTGGAGTTGGGATCAGTTACGGTGATTCATGTGTTTGATGAATTTGGAGACTGGGAGTTCTCAGAAGTATATAGTTTCGGGTTGCAGCCTGTTTGAGGTGAGTATTTTATTTTAACTCAGTGGAAGCACTAGTTGCGTTAATTATTTGTGATAGCTACGCGCTATAAGTGTGCATATATGTGAGGTTTGAGCCAATGTGCGGGCATCGGGGAAAGTATTCATACTCAAAAGAATGCTTAGGCTATGATATGCCTAGAGTTGACTATTAAGCGTAAAGTTATAACATTTCTTGTGTTCATACCTTTGTTAAGAACTATCTGGGCTACATTTGAGGTTACAAAGAGGCTAATTCCCCTGAATAAATGGGGTAGTTACTATTTCTGCGTTAACTTGTCGATTTGAAGTGTGATAGCAGACTTTGCACATGCTTACGCTATGGCTTGTTATTTATACCAGTCCAGGAGCATGCGAATCTTATTTCATTACATATACATGTGTACTTGTTTAATTGCTCATGTATGATATGCTGGGACTGGAGGCCTGTGACCATGCCAGGCGATTTAAGTTATTAGCACGTGAGTTGTCCATGCCGTGTGTGAGAATTCTATTTCTATGATAATTTATCTGATTTATTAATTTCCTTCCTCTAAAATTGTGCATATGCGCCTACGGTTATCCTTTTCACAAAATTTGAGGAGTTAGTTGTAACATTACGGTTGTGGTGGTGCTTGTTGAACTTGCAATACGGTTCTCTTCCTTGAGACATCTCCTATATTTGGGTACACGGATTGTGCAGTTGTGGCTTGAGTTATATTGATGTGGTGTGTTTGTGGGATAGTTGTGTTTAATAATATAAGGTCATTGAACCTAGAATAGGTACTATCAGGTTTGATTACGGTATATTTGGGAGGATAATATTGAAAGTCGGCTTAGAAAGTGATTATGGTTCTGGTTGGGGCGAGAGAGCTCCATCACTTGTTGCTTTGATAAGGGGTCATGAGATTTTTGCATGTTTCTTTTATTATCAGCAGTGTATGAAGGTTTTGGAATGAGGTTTGGCTCGATATGAGGTTTAATACTTGTACTTGGTTGGTTTGAAGTAATTACTGTAATCGGGAATGGTGTTGCGAGCATGTGAGTTGTGTAGTATGTAATGTGATTATATCTGGGGTTATGGCTATGGCTTGATACAACTTGTTCAGACTTATACGGTGTGTGAGATTTAGATCTTAGAAAGAATTCAGGGTGTTAGAAATTGGGCTCCAAGTTTTGGGTTAAGGTTAAATTAATGATTTTTAGTTATGTTATGTTGTCAAGCCTATATAGAATAGGGTGACGTGGGATCACCCCCAAGTATGAGCATGGTAAGGAGGAACAGTGATTTAAAGGCTTAGGAACAACTCTTGGCACGTTCGAGGACGAACATATGTTTAAGTGGGGAAGATTGTAACGACACCGACCGGTCGTTTTGAGCATTTACGCTCCTTTCAACTATTTGAAGTCTTGAATAACTTCTTACGAGTTATTATGACTTGTGTGAATTGTCGGTTTTGGTTTTAAGGTATTTCGGAGTTACCTTGGAAAATGAATTTCATGTTGGAAGCTTAAGTTGAAATAGTTGATCGGATGTTCATGTGTAAACGACTTAGGAATAGAGTTTTGATGATTCCAATAGCTCCGTATGGTGATTTTGGACTTAGGAGCATGTCTGAAAAATTATTTGGAGGTCGGTAGAGGAATTAGGCTTGAAATGGCGAAAGTTGAATTTTTGGGAAGTTTGTTTGGGGAGTTAACTTTTTGATATCGGGGTCAAAATCCGATTCTGAAAATTTTAATAGGTCTGTTATGTCATTTATGACTTGTGTGCAAAATTTGAGGTCAATCGGACGTGATTTGATAGGTTTCGGCATTGTTTGTGGAAATTTAAAATTTGTAAGTTCATTAGGCTTGAATTAGGGTATGATTTGTGGTTTTAGCATTGTTTGAGGTGATTTGAGGGTTCGACTACGTTCCTGTGATATTTTAGGACTTGTTGGTATATTTGATTGAGGTCTCGAGGGGCTCGGGCGTGTTTCGGATGGTATTGGGATTATTTTCCTTCATTTTTGCACTGCTGGTAGCTGCTGATATTTGGTGTTTCAAACATTCTTCGCGATCGCAAAGATTGGGACGTGATCGCGTAGGCTTAGTTGGGCAGTGGAGTATTTTTCTATGAGATCACGTGGGGATATCCGTGATCGCGTAGGGTTAACTGGGGGGTTGCTGAGTTTTGTTCTACGCGATCACGTGAAGAGAGATGTGATCACGTAGCTCTGGGATTTTGTGCTTCGCGATCGCGTGAATGTGTCTGCGATCGCGTAGGTGTGTGAAGTTGTGCATCGCAATCGCGTGGAAGAGTTCGCAATCGCGTAGAGTTAATTTGGGCAGTGGAAAAATTGTTCTTCGCGATCGCGTAGAGCAAATGTCTGGGCAGAGAGTTTAAGTTCTGAAAATGGGACCATTTTCCATTTTTGATGGATTTGAGCTCGAGAAGAGGCAATTTTCGGGACTTTTTCAAGAAAAAACAATGGGGTAAGTGTTCTTAACTCAATATTGGTTAAATTACCCGAATCCATGGTTGTTTTTAACATTTAATTGGTGAATTAAGTTAGAAAATTGTGAAAACCCTCTTGGTTTAATTTGGAGATTTGAGGGTCGAGTTGATGTCGGATTTGAGTAAAATTTGTATAGTTGGACTCGTGGTTCAATGGGCATTCATATTTTGTCCCGCGGGCGATTTTTGAGCTAATTTTTGGATTTTTATGAAAAATTAGTATTTTCTTGTTAAAATTAATTCTAATAAATTTTAGTGACTGAATCGAATTATTTGTGGCTAGATTCGAGGCGTTTGGAGGCTAATTCACGAGGAAAAGACATTGCAGAATAACGAATTTCATGGTTTGAAGTAAGTAACAGTTATAAATCTTGTCCTGAGGATATGAAACCTCGAAATTTGGTATCATGTGATTAATTTGGAGGTGACGTACATGCTAGGTGACGGGTGTGTGGGCGTGCACCGAGGGAATTGTGACTTGGTCCGTCTCATGGAAACTGTAAAGTTTAATAACTTGTTTTTAACTATGTGCTCTCTATGTGTTGTGGAAAGTTCACTGTAAGTCATGTTAGAAACCATGTTTAGGCTATATGTTGGTATTGTTGGGACCCACAGAGGTTGTGTACCTGTTAAACTATCTGCTTAATTGTTTTTTTGTACTTAGTCACAGTGTACTTGATTATTTTATCCCAGTCTCTATTGTTCATTATTGATGCATCATATCAATGTTGTTTGGGCTGATTTCATGATTTTTGAGAGCCCGAGAGACTGAGAGATTTATGACTTAGCGAGGCCAAGGGCCTGGTTGTGAGAGATTATACTATAGCCCGTGAGTAATCCGTACAGCACATGAGTTGTCTGTGCGGATCCAGATATTATACTATAGCACATGAGTTGTCCGCGCGGATCCAGATATTGATACTATAGCACGTGAGTTGTTCATGCAGCACGTGAGTTGTTCATGCGGATTTTAGCGCTTGAGCTGTAGGAGCCCCTCCGGAGTCTATACACCCCCAGTGAGTGCGGGTACCCATTGAGTGTGAGTGCTGAGGGCTAAGAGCCGAGTGATTGAGCTGTTGTGACGAGTTGAGTAACTATTTCCCTAAGAGGCTATACTTGTTTTTTATTTGTTGTTGCACTTAGTTGCTATCTATCATTGTTGTGAAATTCTCTAAAAGATTTTATATCCGGATTACATGAACTTGATCTGTATAAAACTGATTTGACTTAAACTGCTGGAATTTAAAGAATGTCTACTCTTTGCTGGAACTACTGAAAATGAACTGTAACTGTGTAGCTCGTCACTATCTTCAGTTCCTTATTTATTATTGTTACTTACTGAGCTGGTTGTACTCATACTACACCCTGCACTTTGTGTGCAGATCCAGGTATTACAAGACATAGAGGGGGTTGACTCTTTCGCACAGTTGATTTTTCGGAGATTCAGAGGTAGCTGCCATGTTTCCCAGACCTTGCCTCTCCTTCCTTATCTCCTTGTTTACTGTATTTGGTCTCAGACTATTGTTGGCTATAATTTTTCAGACTTGTATTCATATTAGATGCTCATGTACTCAGTGACACCGGATTTTGAGAGTATTTATATTTGTACTTGTGAGATTTCTTCCGCTGAATTTAATAATTATGTTTTCAAATTTAAAAGATATGTGATTTATTGAAACTGTCGGCTTGCCTAGTATTGAGATAGGCGCCATCACGACGGGTTAGGTTTTGAGTCGTGACAAAACTTATTACTAATATTGTCTCAGTTTTGGAAATTACCCGCCCTAAATAAGGTTTGCTTACAATTTATATATAATTCATTATTAGTGCCTTAAATTAGGGGTTTAAATTACACCCTTTTTCCTTTTTTCTCTCATCTTCTCTTTTCTTATTTTCTGCCGCCTCTCTCCATATCCTAGCCATTATTAGTGCCTTAAATTAAAGGATTTAATTATATCCTTTTCGTATTTTCTCTCCTCTCCTTTTTCTATAAGCGTAAAAGGTTAACAAAAAATATATTACCATATATACGAATACAAGAGAGATTAAATACCTCTAGGTTTTGAATAGTAGATTCATTCTTGGCCACTTCACTTTATTCGCCCAATAAATCACTTTAATTCCTGCAACATATAGATGGCAAAGATGGCCAAGAGAAAGAAAGCTTAATCTCTCAAATTAATTCTTTTTATCACTATTAATTAGGGTGACAGTAACTGATTATTTTTAAGTAGTAGGACTTTTAACTAGTACTATTAAGTAGGAGTATTAACAAGATGCTCGTAGAAAGAATCAAATTTCGTACAAATTTGACATGTTTACAAATTAAAAAATATATTTCGTATAAATTTGATACATCTACAAAAATATATAAACTAAAAATAAATTTTAAACAACTAATTATATAGTATACAACATATTTACAACTTATCTACAACTTTCATACATTATTTTTACCCAATTAAATATATCTACAACATCATACAACATAAATATAATTTTCATATAATTTTTATACAATACGTCTTTTGTATCTGATTTGTATATATTTTGTATGCGGTGTCAAAACATCACCTCTTAATACAATTTTGATACATATCAATAACTTTATGTAAAAAGATAGTATTTATAACTTAAATATAAATTTCGGACAATGATTCATACATTATACAACTATTATCTAACTTTCATACAACATTCAAATAAAATAAATATATAATTACAACATCATACAACTTAAATATAATTTACATACAACTATAATACAACTTTAATACAATTTTGTAAGTATATTGTATGTCATTGTAATGACCTAGTCGGCCATTTTGAGTATTACAACCATGTTCCCTCGTTTACTGCTCAATTTGTGTTTTACAGTTGTTATATAACTTGCCGGGGTAATTGGTTCGGGTCTGATGAGGTCTTGGAATGAATTGGAACACTTAGTTCCAAAGTTTTAAAACTTAAGTGAAAAAGGTTGGCTGGATGTCGACCTATGGGTAAAGGACCCCGAAATAAAGTTGATGATTCCAATAGCTTCATATGGTGATTTTGCACTTGGGAGCGTGTCCGAAAAATTATTTAAAAGCCCGTAGCTAAATTAGGCTTGAAATGGCAAAAATAGAAAATTGAAGTTGAAAGTTTGACCGGGGAGTTGACTTTTTGATATAGGGGTCAGAATCCGATTCTGAAAATTTGAATAGGTCCGTTATGTCATTTATGACTTGTGTGAAAAATTTGAGGTCAGTCGGACTTGATTTAATAGGTTTCGACATCGAATATAGAAGTTGAAAATTCTTAGTTTCATTAAACTTCAATTGGAGTATGATTAGTGATTTTAGCGTTGTTTGATGTAATTTGAGGTTTTGACTATGTTCGTACGATGTTTTAGGACTTGTTTGTATATTTGGTTGAGGTCTCGGGGGCCTCGGGTGAGTTTCGGATGGTTAACGGATCAAATTTGGACTTAGAACAATTGAAACTTGGTGCTGCCTACTGATGCAATTGCACCTGCAGAAATTGGCTTGCAGGTGCGAGCTCACATAAGCGAGCCTGGCATCGCATAAATGGGAAGTCCACAGAAGCGGACAAAAACTCGTAGAAGCGAGTCCGCAGAAGCAACACTAAAGTTGTAGATGTGGAGGCAAGGGAAGCTGGGCAGAAACCGTAGAAGCAGACGCTTCTTCGCTGAAGCGAGTCTACAGAAGCGGAGGCAGTCGCACAAGCGGTTGGGTTCTCACACCTGCGAGACCGCAAAAGTGGCTAAGTGAGTTGTAGGTGCGGAACCCCTGGACAGTATATATTTCGAAGGGGTTCCGAGTTTTGCCACTTTTGGACATTTCCAACACGGTTTTGGGGAGATTTTCAAAGGGAATTCACGGGAAAACTTGAGGTAAGTCACTTGTGATCATTGTTAGTCAATAATATTGGATTATCGTTGAGTATTCCGACTAGATTACGTATTTTTGAGGTGAAATTAGAGGATTTGATTCTAGTGATTTCAAAATAAGAATTTAAGATTTGGAGGTCGAATTGATGTCGGAATTTGGTAAAATTTGTATGGTTGGACTCGTGGTTGAATGAGCGTTCATATTTTGTAACTTTTGTTGGTTCCAAGACGTGAGCCCCATACGTGATTTTTGAGTGCAATTTCGGATTTCGTTGGAAAATTAGTATTTTCATATGGAATTAATTCTTATAATTTGTATTGACTGAATCGAACTATTTGTGACTAGATTTGAGGTGTTTGGAAACGGATTCGCGAGGCAAAGGCATAGCAGAATAAAGAATTACATGGTTTGAGGTAAGTAACAGTTTTAAATTTGGTACTAAGGATATGAAAGCCCAGATTCTGTATGGTTTTGAGGTGACGCACATGCTAGGTGACGGGCGTGCACCGTAGTAATTGCTACTTGATAAATTCCATGGAACTGTGTGGTTGAATAATTTATTGATATCCGTATATTTTTCACGTATTAGAGAAATCAATCTATAAATCACGTTTAAAACATGTTTTTATACTGTAAGGACCCACATAGGTCGTTTACTTGTTGAATTATCTGCTAAATTATTATTTTGCACTCAGTCACAGTTTTACTTCTACATTTCATCTCAGTCTCTGTTATTCATTATTGATGCATCATATCAATTAGGAAGTTGAACAAAGTTACAATCAAGAATAAGTATCCATTTCCACGTATTGATGATTTATTTGACCAACTTCAGGGAGCGAGGGTATTCTCCAAAATTGATTTGAGATCCGGGTATCACTAGTTGAAAACTCGGGATTTGGATATTCTAAAGACGGCATTCAGGACCAGTTATGGTCACTATGAATTTCTCGTGATGTCTTTTGGGCTGACCAACGCCCCAGCAACATTTATGCACTTGATGAATAGTGTATTCCAGCCATATCTTGATTCATTTATCATAGTATTTATTGATGATATCCTAGTGTACTCACGTAGTAAGGAGGAGCATGCACAACACTTGGGTATTGTATTATAGAGGCTGAGAGATGAGAGATTGTATGCCAAATGCTCTAAGTGTGAGTTCTGGCTTAGTTAAGTGGCATTCTTGGGACACATAGTGTCTAGTGAAGGAATCAAGGTGGATCCGAAGAAGATAGAGGCAGTTTAGAGTTGGCCCAGGCCATCTTCAGCTACTGATATTCAGAGTTTTCTTGGCTTGGCCGGTTATTAGCGTCGCTTCGTGGAGAGTTTCTCGTTTATTGCATCTCTTTTGACTAAATTGACCCAGAAAGGTGCTCTATTCAGGTAGTAAAACATGCCTACCTTCTTATGTTGGAAATTACTATAATGGGACTTAGCTGTGAAGCTTGTCACTATCTTTAGTTCTTTATTTAGTATTGTTACTTGCTGAGTTTCTTGTACTCATACTACACCCTACACCTCGTGTGCAGATCCGGGTACTTCCGGACACAACGGTTGCTAGTTCTCGGAGTTTTTTCTGTTGGAGATTATCGAGGTAGCTTCTTGACATCCGTAGACCTTGACTCTCTTTCCTTTTAGATTTTGTATTGTTCTATATTTTAGATAGTGTTTTTAGCAGCCAGACTTTGTTATTATTTAGATGCTCATGCACTAATGACACCGGATTTTTGGAGTGTATTTATATCAGTATGTATGGAATTTTCTATTAAATTTAGATATTATATTTTCAAGCTTAAAAGAAATTGTGGTTTATTGAGGTTGTCGGCTTGCCTAGTATTAAGATAGGCGTCATCACGACAAGTATGATTTTGGGTCGTGACAGTCATGTGTTCTTCTTCTTCTTCTTCTTCTTCTTCTTCTTCTCCTTACTTCGATTTTCAATCTGAAATTCGGCTAAAATCTAGTCTAATCTTCACCAAACACCCTCAAAATTGAGATATAAACTTCAAAAAATATTCTTAATTGTTTGCAACTATACACAATCCAAACAAATAATAGTTTTTGAAAACACAAATTCGAATTCAAAGCTTTAAAGCTTTTTAATGATTGTCAATGGTAGAGAATCAAACACCTTCAAAATTTATTGATTGATAATTTTAATTCGAACATCAATTGTTCAACATGAAAGAAAATTGCTAAATTAAAACTCTATAGTAAAATGATTAAAATCCATTGATGAATTCCATTAAAAATCTATACAACAAGAAAGCATTAAAAACAAAGAACATCAAAGGAAGAAGAATTAGGGGAAAAACAGAGAAGGAGAGATAGCGAGACAAAGAGAGAGAGAGAGAGAGAGAGAGAGAGAGAGAGAGAGAGAGAGAGAGAGAGAGAGAGAGAGAGAGAAACGGTGTAATGACTCAGCCGGTCATTTTAAAAAAATTATCCCAGAACCCCTATTTATTGATCCCTCTATTTAATTTTGTGGTTACGTGACCTGCCGGTAGGATTTGTCTTTGATTTCGGAGTGAAATGGGACACATAGTCCTTAAAAGGGGAGTTTAAGTCGTAGGATTTGACCGTAGTTTGAATTGTGTGAAAACAACTCCGTAATGGATTTTCGACCATTCCAATAACTCTGTAGGGTGATTTTGGTCTTAGGAGCGTGTTCGGATGTTGAATTGGAGATCCGTAGGTCATTTTAGCGTCAATTGGCGAAAGATGGAAAATGGAATGATTTTTGGGACATTTGACCGGGAGTGGACTTTTTGATATTGGGGTCGGATTCTTATTCCAGAAGTTGGTATAGGTCCGTAATTTTAATTATGACTTGTGTGCAAAATTTAAGTTCAATCGGACTTGATTTGATAGGTTTCGATGTCAGATGTAGAAGTTTGAAGTTTTAAAGTTTATTAGGCTTCATTTGATGCGCAATTCATGTTTCTAGTGTTGTTTGATGTGATTTAAAGGCTCATCTAAGTTTGTATGATATTTTAGGACTGGTTTGTATGTTTGGTTGAGGTCACGGGGGCCTCGGGTGGATTCTGGATGGTTAATGGATCTAATTTGGACTTGGAAGATGGTTCAAGGCACCGGTTGTGGTGTAATCACACCTGCGCAAGATTGACCGCAGGTGCGAGCCCGCAGAAGTGGGCATTTAGGCATAGAAGCGGCCTGGAGCAGTGTCAGCAGAGGTCGCAGATGCGAGGGATGTTCCGCATTTGCGAGATGGAAGATGCGAAGGAGGCAGCGCAGAAGCGGAAGGGATCTGACCTGAGGGGCTCAATAGAATCGGCCTTCGTCTCGCAGAAGCGAGTCCGCAGAAGCGGATTTAGGACCATAGAAGCGGAAGTTCCGCAGTTGCGGAAGTGAGACCGCGGGAGCGAGGGAACTGCAGGTTCGGGTAAGTTGTCGCTTCTGCGACGCCGCAGATGCGGCTAAATGTCCGCAGAAGTAGAAATGCTGGACTGAACACTTAAATGCAAGGGTTCACGATTTTTGCTCATTTTAAACATTTTGAGCTCGGGTCTTGGCAATTTTTAGAGCATTTTTGAGATATTTCTTGAGTTAACTCTCTTGTAGTTATTTTTGATCAATAATCTTGTTTCCCCATTGAGTTTCCCACCTAGATTGTGTGTGTTTAAGGTGGAATGTGGGAGTTTGAGGCTAGGGATTTGGAGAGATAAATTT
This sequence comes from Nicotiana tabacum, assembly GCF_000715075.1. NCBI lineage: Eukaryota > Viridiplantae > Streptophyta > Magnoliopsida > Solanales > Solanaceae > Nicotiana > Nicotiana tabacum. The sequence continues at coordinate 21,128,513 of NC_134101.1, read as the reverse complement.
GAGGATTTGAGTGGTGACATGGTGTCGGACTTTGGTAATTTTGGTATGGGTGAACTCGATATCGAATGGGTGTTTGTAATTTGTGACTTTTACCCGATTCCGAGACATTGTGGTGTACTCATACTACACTTCTGCACATCTTTTTGTGCGGATCCAGGTTCTTCCCACTAGATCAGATACCAGTGAGTTGGACCGCACGTGGAGACTTCAAGCGATATCTGCTAGCGTCCACAAACCTCGGAACCCCCCTCTATCCTTACAATGTTGTTTTGCCTTATTATTTGTAGACTCTGAGGCATACAAACACTTAGTATTTGCTCTTAGAAGCTTGTGACTTATTTCTTCCGGGTTTTTTGAGTTGTAATAATGGATTTGCAGTTTTATAGTTATATATCATGTGTTGAGATTGGAGTTCAGTTTATTATTCATTTATTTCGCAAATTGTTAGCCTTACCTAGTCTTAGAGACTAGGTGACATCACAACATCCTACGGAGGGAAATTGGGGTCGTGACAAGTTGGTATCAAAGCTCTAGGTTCATAGGTGTTAAGAGTCACAAGCAGGTTTCGTAGAGTCTCACGGATCGGTACGGAGACGTCTGTACTTATCTTTGGGAGGCTATGAAACTGTTAGGAAAAGTTTCACTTTCTTTGATTCCTTATCGTACGAGATTTTGACTTTGGACTCTAAACTTCTGTCCTTCTATTCTCTCACAAATGGTGAGGACACGTACAACTGGACTAGATGATCAGACACCCGCGCCCACTGCTTGAGCCGAGGATGTCCACGTGGTGCAGCCAGAGCACCTGCACGAGCTGCTATAGAGGAGCCACCAGTAGCTCCAGTTGGAGGACAGGCTCGTGAGACGCCTGTTACTGCACCAGCCCTCCAGGAGACTCTAGCCCAGTTTTTGAGCATGTTCAGTACCTTGGCTCAAGCAGGATTGATACCACTTACTCCTGCCACATCTCAGGCCGGCGGAGGAGCATAAACTCCCGCCGTCGGTACCCAGAGCAGTGGGTCCAGGTCGACCAAGTTCAAAGATTATACCGATACAGTCGGTAGCTCCAATTCAGCCCGAGGTTAGGGCAGCAGTTTCTGAGGCAGATCAGCTCACACTCGAGAGGTACAAGAAGTACTACCCTCCTACTTTCAATGGCTTGGCGTCAGAGGATGCCCAGGGCCTTCTTGAGGAGTACCACCGTATCCTCCGTACTATAGGTGTTGTGGAGACTAGTGGGGTTTCTTTTACTACATTCCAACTTATAGGAGAGGCCTATCAGTGGTGGCGCGCATACTAGTTGGATAGTCTGGCTGAGGTAGCTTCACTCACTTGGACTCAGTTCTTAGATATGTTCTTGAGGGAGTACGTTCCCCAGAGTCTCAGAGATGCTTAGCACATAGAGTTTGAGCAGTTGCGGCAGGGTGCTATGACCGTGTCAGAGTATGCGGTCTGATTCAGTGATTTGCCTAGGCATGCACCAGCCTTGGTTGCTACTGTTCGAGAGCGAGTTCATCGGTTTATTGAGGTGCTCAACCCCAGCATCAGATTGAGCATGGCCCGAGAGTTAGAGATGGATATTGCATATCAACAGGTAGTGGGGATTGCTACGAGGTTAGAGGGTATGCTAGCTCGGGATAGAGTGGAGAAAGAGGCCAAGAGATCTCGAGAGTCTAGCACTCACAGTGGTACTCGTACACCAGCGGTAGCTCATCTGGGCAGGGGTTATATGGGTCGCCCTGTTCATTTAGCACTTATAGCCGCTAGCGGTGCTCCGACCACTACTAGGCCCCAGGATCCTTATTATGTACCGCCCATGTCTAGTGTGCCTCCTGTACGGGGTGCTTTCAGTGGTTAGTCCAGTCGATCAGGATCGTGATAGGCCCGACCACTACTAGGCCCTAGAGTTACTCGATAAGGGCTTCATTCGACCCAGTGTGTCGCCCTAGGGTGCTCCTGTCTTGTTTGTAAAGAAGAAGGATGGTTCCATGCGATTGTTTATAGATTATCGCTAGTTGAACAAGGTTACAGTGAAGAACATGTATCTAATGCCACGTATTAATGACTTATTTGATCAGCTTCAGGGTGCTAGAGTGTTCTTTAAGATCGACTTGCGTTCAGGCTATCATCAGTTGAAGATTCGGGAGTCGGATATCTTGAAGACTGCTTTCAGGACTCAGTATGGTCATTACGAGTTCCTTATGATGTATTTTGGGCTAGCTAATGCCCCAGTAGCATTCATGCACTCGATGAACAGTGTATTTTAGTCCTATCTTGACTCCTTCGTCATTGTATTTATTGATGACATTCTGGTGTACTCCCGGAGTTAGGAGGATCATGAGCAGCACCTGAGGACTGTGCTTCAGACCTTGAGAGAGAAGAAGTTATATGCAAAATTTTTGAAGTGTGAGTTCTGGCTAGACTTAGTGGCATTTTGGGTTATGTAGTATCGATTGAGGGGATCAAGGTAGACCTGAAGAAGATTAAAGCAATGCAGAGTTGGCTCACACCATCCTCAGCTATGGAGATCCGGAGTTTCGTTGGCTTGGCGGGGTATTACCGTTGCTTTGTAAAGGGTTTCTTGTCTATTGCAGCACCTATGACCAGATTGACCCAGAAGGATGCTCCGTTCAGGTGGACCGAGGATTGTGAAGAGTGCTTTCAAAAGCTCAAGACTACTTTGACTACTGCCCCAGTGTTAGTGTTGCCTACTGGATTGGGGTCGTATACGATGTATTGTGATGCGTCGCGCATTGGTCTAGGCGCGGTGTTGATACATGACGGTAGGGTGATTGCCTATGCGTCTAGGTAGTTGAAGGTGCATGAGAAGAATTATCCTGTCCACGACCATGAGGTAGCAGCTATTGTTCATGCCTTGAAGAATTGGCGACATTATTTGTACGGTGTCCTTTGTGAGGTTTTCATCGATCACCAGAGTCTATAGCATCTGTTTAAATAGAAGGATCCTAACTTGAAGCAACGAAGACGGTTGGAGTTGCTTAAGGATTATGACATCACTATTCTCTATCATCCCGGGAAGGCCAATGTGGTGGCCGATAAGTGGGTATTTTGACTACTTATTAGCACCTTTTTTCTTTTGTTTTAGTCCAAAAGCGCTTAATTGTGTTCTCGAAAATTGATAAAATATGCTTAATTATAGGAATATTGAAAGATGAGCTCCAAAGATGAAATGCACTTCAAGAAGGAGTAATCTGAACTTAAGGACAAATACAACACAAAATCTCAAAGTGCGGTCCGCAGAATACCATCTGCGGCCGCAGGTCATGAAGCAATTCCATCAGAGAAGGTTGCAAGATGTAGACCACACCTAAAATTGTGCGGCCACAGAGCCAAAGTTCATAGAACCTGCATATCAAGTTCAACAAGAGTGCGGATCGCATAATTATTGTGCGGCCGCAGAAGAGCATGATGCGGCCGCAACCACATTTGTACGTACCGCAGAAGAGCATGGTGCGGACGCAGACATATTTATGTTGTCCACAGAAAGAGAGAAGTGCGGCCACAATTTAGAATTGTGTGGCCGCAATTTTCCAATCCTCTCAGGCTGAAGCAAAGTGCGGACCGCACATGGAATTGTGCGGCCGCAGAACCTCCGAAAGGGCATTTTTGTCCAAAATTTCCAGCACTATATAAATAGAAGAGTTTCAGTTTTTTAGATTAGTTTTTGACATCAGCTGCTACAATAGACGGTTTCTTTTGCTCTTTTTAGTAGTTTTTGCTATTTTGAGCTTTTTGAATATTGATTTCATAATTTTAATTATCAATATGGGTTTAATTATCACTTCTTCTTCATTTTCTTCCAATTTAAGCTTGAGTAGCTAGATTTTTACTAGGACTTTGACCCAACCCTAGTTTGTAAACTTAATGGGTATTTGGTTTATTACTTGTTTAGGTTGGATGTTTATTATCTAGCCTAGTTCTTGCTTATATATGAAGAATTAATAGTTGCAAACATTATTTCATGCTTATTTGACTTGGTCTCTACTTGAGAAATGGAGACTTAGTATAAGAAAACTTGGCTAGCAAGAAATTGGGTCAATCGAGAGATTGATAAGCCCAATTAAAGGGTTGAGCTAAAGATAGTAAAAACCGACTTGAGCTTCTTATCAACTGTTTTGTTCAATACCCATTTGAACTTGAGGAAGCTAAATTGGGCAAAACCACTCTCTGACCGAGATGTATTGAGTGAGTACTTGAGTGTTGATAGCTATAATACACCCCGACCAATAAAACAAGCTTTAAAGTTTACAACCCATTAGGCAAACACCGTTCATAGCCCTAGGCCTTTTATATCATTTGAAAAACAACCAAAAACAATTTCCTAGTTTCATTTTTTAAATCGCAATCATAGTTTAATTTAGATTTTCAAACAAAACAAATTATTACAGAAGTGCAAATTTAGATATACAAACTCACGCGCTAAGATATATACTACTAACACCCATTCACATAGCTCCATACGGAATTCGACCCCGACTCTTGTTGGGTATTACTATTACATCGACCATTTTCATATCCTCAAATAGAGGAGTTAAATTGGACGAGATTAATTTTTGGAAATAAGACCTATCTAAAGAAAAAAGGCTAAAACTTTTCATTCTATGAGCACTCAAAAAAGGGCTAAAACTTTGCACACATTTGTTCACTCATCTACCACCTAGATACGCATCTGTGTTCATTCCTTAGCACTGCTTCATCACCGGTATGTTCAATTCATTTTTAGGTTTCTTTAATTTTCTTAGTTTAGTTTACAATTTGTTAGTTATTTTAGACCCTTTGTCATTAGAAGTCAATTTTCTATCCATGCGGGGTTTAAATTGTGTGGGTCAACTCCTAATTGCTATTTGGGGAATGGGTATCCTGATTATCATGTTTAATTGCTATTACCATTTTCAATTTGTGCATAAATCGAAACCCTTAAGGAATCTGCCTGAAATAATTTTGAAGTATGCGGCCGCACAAGAATTTGTGCGGTTTGCAGAAGTGTTGACTAGGGCAGTTGGTGAGCAAATAATATGCAAACCGCACTTGTAATTGTGTGGACCGCAGTAATCTCATCGCAGCTGAAGAAAAGTGTGTGCGGCCACAGATCATGCTAATCTCTGTCTTCAGAGAGTTGCCATTTTGACATACTCATAGTGCGGTCGCACTGACAATTATGCGGACCGCACTTTAGATGTGCGATCGCACTCAAAATTGTGCGAACCACAGTTTATCTCTGCGACCGCAAATCCAAATTGTGCGGTCCGTACAACCCAGGTTGTGGCCACGCTTGCAATCGTGCGGACAACACTTCCCTTCACTGCAACCATATTTTGTTCTGTGAATGTCTGTTTATCTGCACTTGAACTAGAACTGACTCCTGATGTTGTTTGTTACAGAAAAAGGTTAGATCATGAGGTCGTGGTGATACATCAAAGGGGAGGGGTGAACCTTCCAGAGGCAGAGACAAAAGCAATTTAACCCTCGCCCCCCAAAGGGTAATCAGTAAGAATGACACAACAAGCCGAGAAAGACAGCCCGAGCCTTTCGAGTCTAGTTCATATGTCCCATCTCGGGAAGCGTCGGAGGGTGACTCATTGCAAGAGTAGATTGCTGTTCAATCACAACCACAACAGCCACAGGGCAGATACAAACTTAGAGACGAGCCTTCCTCCTCTAAGAGCACTTTCGAGGGTTCAGAAGGTGATAGTCAGGCTTCAGATCACTCATCCACACATGTCCCCAACGTAGCTGCTACTACAGTAGATGTTGATGATATTCCGGATGATGGACGAGGGGGTGATACCAGATTCGCCAGCCTTGAGAGGTCGAAGAAGAAAGAGATTTGGCAAGATAGGTTTGTTAGTCTGGCTACTTTCACAAGCTTCCGAGAGTGGTGCTCAGTGAGATCGCTCACTCTTGAGCGTCAGTTCATGATAAAAGACCTTGAAAAATACAACCCGGCAGTGTTGAGACAGTTCTGGGAGCGGAAGGTGTGGATGTGGTTCACCAAAAGTGTAGTAGATGCCAAGGAATACCTGGTCCGGGAAATTTACCCCAATGTGGCACATATAAAGAAAGGGACCAAGGTAACAAAAGTGAGAAATCTAAAGGTGAGATTCGATCAGAGCACCCTGAACACGTATTTAAGGTTTGAGGATGTGGAGCCCGTGCAATACCTGGAAAAGTTAGCACTGAGGAGATGCAGTTCGACCATGGCTAGCTGAGATTCTTGCAGCTCCGGGGTAGCCTCCAGCATGGATCACATCAGGGGTTCCCATTCAATGGAATACCCTAAATTTTAAGGCAAAGGGATGGCAATCATTCGTGTGTAGTAGACTAGATCCATGCCAAAATGAAACAAATCTTCCAATTCCGCGGGCACTACTAGTCACCTCTATCATGGTCGGGTACCCAATTAATGTGGTTGTCGTGATGTCGACAAACATGTGTGTGGTCGCTAGGCAAGGTGACACCTCCTACCCATATCCCAATATCATCACTGAGTACCATACAGATGCGGGGGTGGAGCCTAGGGATTTTGATACCAAGGTACGGGCGAAGAAGCCCTTATCATGGTATTATTTGATGGGTGGTGGAAACCCAAAGAAAAAGGGTCAACCCTCTACTATTGTAGGACAGTGTGATGAGCCCGACGGGGTAGCTGCTGAGACAGTTGACATGCCATCTACTTCAGTAGATCCTTTTGATGGTGCAACAACTATACCTCCACCTCATTCTTTAGGCCCATCAGCATCAGTGCCTTCCACATTGGCTTTGAAGCCGGTGCCCATGCACGATGATCCACTATCTACGTTGCGAGTCTCCCAAACACTGGCGAGCCTCAACAATTGGATGCAGACAGCCACTGCAAAGCTGTCTGATATATCTAGTTCTATTGCAGCACAGTCATCCACTCCGGCACCCCAGATTCCTCCGACAGTGGAGGATATATTGAAGAAGATCTTGGAGAACCAGACTACCATCATGGACACCTTGGTAGCATATGGAGCAGTAATTGAGGAGCTGGGAAAATAGGTAAAGAAAATGAAGAAATTCCAAGCATCCGGGAAATCAGCTGACGGGCTGAGGAGAGAGGTGACTAAGATAGCAACAACTAGTGATCTTTCATTTGATATGATCATAGGGTCAGACCCGCCAGCACCAGCAAATCCAGCAGCACCATCAGCTCCAGTGGCACCAGCCGGCTAGTCTGAGGAGCCAGACCTAGCTGCCGACACTGCTGAGGCAGTGCGCCGGATGTTCATCAACCTAGTTACTCCAAAAGCCGATGATGATGAGATCCAGTTAGAAGATACTGAGGGCGGTGACACTACTATGGACACGGAGGTGTCCAAGGCCACATAGGGAGTCTTTTGCACTCTTACCCTTCTTTATTCTTGTTTTGATTAAGCATTGGGGACAATGTTTATTTTTATTCCGGGGGGTGGAGTTATTTTCTATTTGGATGACTTTTAGACATTTGGTTTGTAATAACTGATAATATTTTCTTTTTTCTCTTTATTCTGTATATTTATTCTCTCTGTTCTCTCTTGATGTATATATTCTCTCTTTTCCACTCTCATTATGTATATTCATTATGCTTTCAGTAGTTTGCTTTTTAGCTTCTTTATTTTGTTTTCTTAATAGTCTATGTTTAGTCTAGTAGCTTTTTTTTTTAAATTTTGTAGCTTCTTTTTTATGGTTTAGTGAATAATAAGCCTTTGGTTTTCTTAATGCCACGGTTCTTTCCAAAGGTAATTTTTGTGTGAACCGGGTGACTCTTCCCAATAATGGATGGCATGACAACCTTCTTAAGGGATTGAGTCCGTTTTTGGTGTTTAGGTAAGAATAGTAGTAATAATGAATAAAAAGACCTAATTGAGTCAGGCTCGAAGAGTCAAACATGCTTCACTTGGTACCAATACACTTAACTACATGCTTATGGTTAAAAACAAGGTTTTTGGAAAGAAATAGCTCTAGTTAGTGACCTTGTTACTCTTGTGTTGACTTAGGCAATCATCGCGTGGTTTAGTCGAACCATAGTAATTTTCAATCTTGAATATGATCGTTGTGGGCCCTCGATTATGTCCGCTTTAACAATCCAGCTGCGTGAGAGGTGAGATGTTGTTAGTGCAAGTCCATGTACTAGTGCAAATGGTCTAGAACTTGTCCTGAATGTGTTTCTAGACGAAATTTTAAGTTTTGCTTGGCTTGAGAAGTGATTGTCGGCTCTCCTTGACCCGTTTGAAATTTTCCATGGCCCACCAAAGTTGTTATCCCTAGTCCACCCAATTGAGCCTAAAACCTTTCTCATTTGATCACCACGTTACAAGACTTTACCCGTTTTGTTATGACCCTTTCTTGGCACTCGAGCTTTCCTTAACACTCTTGTGAAATAATTGACTAAAAACATAAGTTTGGGGGAGAGACGATGAGTTTGAAAAAAAAGTATCAAGGCAAAAGAGAAAAGAAATGAAGAGAAGGAAAGGCAAGAAAAAGAAAGAACAAAAAAGAAAAATGCAAAAATAAAGTGAATAAGTTAAAAAGTTAAAGGGATTCAAGGAAAAGTAATGATGCAAAGCATGGAAAAAGCGAAGTAGGAGAAAATGAAAAACATTGCCAAGAAAGTGTGATGTTAAGTCTCTCTAGTTCCCCTAAGGAAAAGAAAATGCTTCAAAGAGTTGGCAAAAGCATGAGCCGATAAAAGAAAATGGAGTGCTTAATGAAAGACGAACATGTTCTATCATAGCTCATCCAACCTTATTCCAAAAGCCTTCATTGCATCTCGAAAATGGCTCTACGTGATTTCAAGCTGAGTAAGCTTACATTAGTGGTGATTCACATGAGGGGCAAGCCTATAGTACTTAAAGCCGTACTTGCGACATTCTTTTGAGAGAGATAAGTGAACCTTTCACAAACCTATGAATTGAGTGCAATATTCTTAAGTGAGATAGGCAAAAGGAGAGTAGAGGAGGAGGAGTTTTGGATCCACAATGACCTACATGAAAGAGTGATCTTCGTTAATAAATAAAGTCAACTCTTGATGCTCAAGTGTCACATTAGAACTATTCATGCATAAAATTGTAACTTGTTGCCTTGTTGATAATTCATAAGTGTCGTGGGTAATTGTTGGTCCCAATTGACGTGTGATTGATTCACATTTGATTAGCTGAAATGGTTCTTAACTTGTGGAGGTGGGAATTACCTTATTAGCTTGAGGACAAGCAAAAGCTTAAGTTTGGGGGAGTTGATAAGTGGAGATTTTGACTACTTATTAGCGCCTTTTTGCTTTCGTTTTAGTCCAAAAGTGCTTAATTGTGTTCCGAAAAACTAGTAAAATATGTTTAATTGCATGAATATTGGAATATGAGCTCCAAAGATGAAATCCACTTCAAGAAGGAGTAATCTGAACTTAAGGATAAAAATAGCACAAAAGCTCAAAGTACGGTCCGCAGAATACCATATACGGCCACAAGTCATGAAGCAATTCCATCAGAGAAGGTTGCAAGATGCGGACGACACATGAAATTGTGCGGCCACAGAAACTGGGCAAAAGCCAAAATTCAGAGAACATGCATCTCAAGTTCAACAAGAGTGCGGTCGTAGAAGAGCACTATGCGGCCACAACCTAATTTGTGTGGACCGCAGAAGAGCATGGTGCGGCCGCAGACATATTTGTGTTGTCCGCAGAAAGAAAGAAGTGCGGCCGCAGTTCATAATTGTGCGACCGCAGGTTTCCAATCCTGTCAGGCTGAAGCAAAGTGCGGATTGCACATGGAATTGTGCGGCCGCAGAACCTCCGAAAAGGCATTTTTGTCTGAAAATTCCAGCACTATATAAATAGAAGAGCTTCACTTTTTTAGGTTAACTTTTGACATCAACAGCCACATTAGACGGTTTATTTTGCTCTTTTTAGTAATTTTTGCTATTTTGAGCTTTTTTGAAAATTGATTTTGTCATTTTAATTATCAATATGGGTTTAATTATCACTTGTTCTTCTTTTTCTTCCAATTTAAGCATGAATAGCTAGGTTTTTACTACGGTTGTGACCCAACACTAGTGTGTAGACTTAATGGGTGTTTGATTTATTGCTTGTTTATGGTTGGGTGTTGATTATCTAGCCTAGTTCTTGCTTTTATGTGAAGAATTAATGGTTGCAAATATTATTTCATACATATTTGACTTGATCTCTACTTGAGAAAGAGAGACTTAGTCTAGGAAAACTTGACTAGCAAAAAATTGGTCAATCTAGAGATTGATAAGCCCAATTAAACGGTTGAACCTAGAGATAGTAAAATCCGACTTGAGCTTATTATCAACTATTTTATTCAATACCCATTTGGACTTGAGGAAGCCAAATTGGGCAAAACCACTCTCTGACCGAGAGGTAGTGAGTGGGTACTTGAGTGTTGATAGTTACAATATACCCCGACTAATAAAACAAGCTTTAAAGTTTACAACCCATTAGGAAAATACCTAGTGAAGGTCATAGCCCTAGGACATTTATATCATTTGAAAAAAAACCAAAAAATATTTTCCTAGTTTCATTTTTTAAATCGTAATCATAGTTTAATTTAGATTTTCAAACAAAATTAATTATTGCAGAAGTGCAAATTTAGATATACAAATGCACGCGCTAAGATATATACTACTAACACCCATTCACATAGCTCCCTGCGAAATTTGACCCCGACTCTTGTTGGGTATTACTATTGCATCGACCATTTCCATATCCTCAAATAGAGGAGTGAAATTGGACTAGATTAGTGGCCGATCTCTTGAGTCGTAAGGCGGAGAGTTTGGGAAGTATAGCATATCTACCAGTAGCAGAGAGGCCTTTAGCCTTTGATGTTCATGCCTTGGCCAACCAGTTTGTTAGATTGGATATTTCCGAGCCGAGTAGAGTTCTGGCTTGTGCGGTTTCTCAGTCTTCTCTTTATGATCGTATTAGGGATCGTCAGTATGATGACCCCCATCTGCTAGTCCTTAAGGACATGGTTCAGCATGGTGATACTAAGGAAGTCACTATTGGAGATGATGCTGTATTATGGATGTAGGGCAGGCTATGTGTGCCTAATGTAAATGGTTTGCATGAGTTGATTCTCTAGGAGGCTCACAGTTTGTAGTATTCCATTCATCCAGGTGCCGCGAAGATGTATCAGGATTTGAGGCAGCACTATTGTTGGAGGCGGATGAAGAAGGACATAGTGGAATATGTTGCTCGTTGCCTAAATTTTCACCAGGTGAAGTATGAGCATCAACGACCGAGTGGATTGCTTCGGAAGTTAGAGATTCCATAGTGGAAATGGGAGCGGATCACTATGGATTTCGTTGTTGGGCTCCCACGGACTCATAGGAAGTTCGATGCAGTTTGGGTGATTGTGGATAGATTTACCAAGTCAGCTCATTTCATTCCTGTGGTTACTAATTAATCTTCAGAGCAGTTGGCTCAGGTTTACATTCGCTAAATTGTTAGGCTTCATGGCGTACCAGTAACTATCATCTCTGACCCCGGGTACGCAGTTTATATCACGGTTCTGTAGGGTCGTACAACAGGAGTTGGGTACTCGTGTGGAGTTGAGTATAGCATTTCACCCTCAGACTGACGGACAGTCCGAGCGCACTATGTAGATATTGGAGGATATGCTTCGTGTGTGTGTGATTGATTTTGGCCATGCTTGGGATATGTTCTTTCCACTTGTTGAGTTTGCCTACAACAACAGTTATCAGTCGAGCATTCAGATGGCATCGTACGAGGCTTTGTATGGTAGACGGTGTCGGTCTCTAGTAGGTTGGTTCGAGCCGGATGAGGCTAGGCTATTGGGTACAGACTTAGTTCAGGATGCCTTGGAAAAGGTCAAATTGATTCATGATCGACTTCGTACAGCACAGTCGAGGCAGAAGAGTTATGCGGATCGGAAGGTTCGCGACGTCGCATTCATGGTTGAGGAGCTTGTCTTGCTCCGGGTTTCGCCCACGAAGGGTGTTATGAGGTTCAGAAAGAAGAGCAAGTTGAGCCCTAGGTATATCAGGCCTTTTGAGATTCTTGAGAGGGTTGGAGAGGTGGCTTACAGAATTGCACTACCACCTACTCTCTCTGCATTTCATCTAGTATTCCATGTTTCCATGCTCCGGAAGTATCACGGCAATCCGTCTTATGTGTTAGACTTCAGCTCAATCCAGTTGGACAAGGATCTATCCTATGTTAAGGAGTCAGTGGCCATTTTGGACAAGCAGGTTCGAAAGTTGAGGTCAAAGAACATTGCTTCAGTGAAAGTTCAGTGGACGAGTCATCTGGCCGAGGAGGCTACTTAGGAGAACGAGTGTGATATGTGTAGCCCTTATCCTCATATGTTCACCACTTCAGGCATGTCTCTATACTCTTTCGAGGACGTACATTTATTTTAAGAGAGGGAGGATGTAACGACCCGTCCGGTCATTTTGAGAGAATTATCCCTGAACCCCTATTTATTTATCCCTCTATTTCATTTTGTGGTTACATAACCTGCCGGGAGGATTTGTCTTTGTTTTCAGAGTGAAATGGGACACATAGTCCTTAAAAGGGAGTTTAAGTCGTATGATTTGACCGTATTTCGAATTGTGTGAAGACAACTCCGAAATAGAGTTTCGACGGTTCCAATAGTTCCGTAGGGTGATATTGGTCTTAGGAGCATGTTCAGATGTTGAATTGGAGGTCCGTAGGTCATTTTAGCGTCAATTGGCAAAAATTGGAAAATGGGATAATTTTTGGGAAGTTTGACCGGGAGTGAACATTTTGATATCGGGGTTGGATTCCGATTTTGCAAGTTAGAATAGGTCTGTAATGTCAATTATGACTTGTGTGCAAAATTTGAGGTCAATTGGACTTGATTTGATAGGTTTCGGCGTCAGATGTAGAAGTTTGAAGTTTTAAAGTTCAATAAGCTTGAATCGATGCGCACTTCGTGTTTTTATCATTGTTTGATGTGATTTAAAGGCTCGACTAAGTCCTTATAATATTTTAGGACTGGTTGGTATGTTTGGTTGAGGTCCCGGGGGCCTCGGGTGGATTTCGGATAGTTAACAGATCGAATTTGGACTTGGAAGATGGCTGAAGGCACCAGCTCTGGTGTAATCGCACCTGCGCAAGATTGACCGTAGGTGCGAGCCCGCAGAAGTGGGAATTTGGGCACAGAAGCAGTCTGGAACAGTGTGGGGAGAGGTCGCAGATGCGAGGGAAGTTCCGCATCTGCAAGATCGCAGATGCGAAGGAGGCAGCGCAGAAGCGGAAGGGATCTGACATGAGGGGCTCAATAGAATCGGCCTTCGTCTCACAAAAGCTAGTACGCAGAAACGGATTTAGGACCGTAGGAGCGGAAGTTCCGCAGGTGATAAAGGGAGACCGCAGGAGCGAGTAAACAGCAGATGCGGGTAAGTTGTCGCTTCTACGACGCCGCAGATGCGGCTAAGTGTCCGCAGAATAGAAATGCTGGACAGAACACTTAAATGCAAGGGTTCGCGATTTTGGTCATTTTAAACATTTTGAGCTCGGGTCTTGGCATTTTTTGAGAGCATTTTTGAGAGATTTCTGGAGGTAAGTCTCTTGTACTTATTTTTGATCAATAATCTTGTTTCCCCATTAATTTTTTCACCTAGATTGTGTGTGTTTAAGGTGAAATGTGGGAGTTTGAGGCTAGGGATTTAGAGAGTTAAATTTGGAGATTTGAGTGGCGACATGGTGTTGGAATTTGGTGATTTTGATATGGGTGAACTCGATATCGAATGAGTGTTCGTAATTTATGACTTTTATCCGAATCTGAGACGTGGGCACAGGTCGATATTCTGGGCCGAATTTTCGATTCTTTGCTAAAGTCGTAGTTTCATTATTTAAATTAGTTTCTTATAGTTGTATTCATGATATGTAATTATTGTGGCTAGATTTGGGCCATTCGGAGTCGGAAAATCGAGGGAAAGGCATTCTTACCGATTGATTGAACGAGATTTTATGTAAGTGACTTGTCTAACTTTGGGGGAGGGGGGAATCCCCTTAAGATTTGGTACTGTTGTAATACTTTATGATATGTGAGCGCTGTATACGTGAGGTGACGAGTGCAAACACGGGATAATTGTGAAAATTTTGGTTCTTGCTGAGTTGTCTTCTTTTAAATTCCTTAATTCAGTTACCTTAGCATATGTAGTAATCATATTTATCCTAGTATCGCATGTCTACGTGCCTTAACCCTTACTTGCAAATTTGTGCAACATGCTTAGTTGAATTACCTGCTTCCCTTGATTTAAATTTGTGCAACATGTTAGGCTTACCTAGTCTTAGAGACTAGGTGCCATCATGACATCCTACATAAGTAAATTGGGGTCATGACAAACGAAGAGAGAGAGAGGGCGGATATAAAGGGATGGAAAAATAACTGATATTCCTTATTTAATTTTTAATATAAAGAGATATTCATTTAAAACTTATTTGTATATAATTGATAAATTGTATATGATCTTGTAATTAGGTTAAAACTTAATTAGGTAGGGTAATAAAGTTTCATATACAGTATAAGAAGGTAAAAACAAATTACTCAATTTTATCTAAGTATCATAGAAAGTCACTAAACCATTTGTTGTAACAAAAACAATCACTCACTCTACCTAAGCATCATAGAAAATCACAAAAAAAATATTTTTTTAACCAAAAGGAAATCATAGATGATGTCACATTTATTTTCTCCTAGTGACTTTATGTGATACCTCGGAAGAGTTGAGTTGCTTTTTGGTTACAGAAAATAGTTCTTTTATATTCGTCATATTTAAGTAAAGTTGAGTGATTTTTTAGTATAAAAAATAATAACTTTGAGTAATAAAGTAAAAATTGAGTAACCATTCATATTAGCCCCACAAAATGTTGTAAACAAACCAACTAAAAGGAAGTCGAGCATATCGATCATTGCTTAGAACACATAATAAAGTTAAGAAATACTTCAATACAACCATCAAAGTATGGTTACAAATCTTTATTTCATAAATCACTTAACACTGGGAGGCATACAAAATATAAATTCTAAATTCCCAAATGCAGGAAGACAAATAGTACTCATTATAACCAATATCAATCATGGTACACAGAATTGTTTGGCCTAGGCTCAAAATCTTTGGCAAATGAGTTTTCTTATTTAAGACCGACGCCATCATCATGATAACCAGTTGCACTAGGCCTTGGCTCGAAATCTTTCGTAAATAATGATTTCTCAGCTTCGTTCAGCTTGGCGTCGTCGTGGTAGACAGATAAATTAGGCCTTGGTTCAAAGGCTTCACCTCCAACGGAAGATAATGTGTAACAATCAGTTTTCTCTTTGGAGAGAGGAACTGAATGCCGAGGCATAAGATGTTTGATTGCTTCAAGCATTGGCTCATCTTTCATCACATCTCTCCAGTATTCTCCAGGGTCTTTTCTTGCATCAATGCTGCTTGTGTACTGCCCGAGAAAAAGAGACCATAAAAAGATTTTTGAATATATGCTATATGAACTTCTTTACGTTCGAGTACATAATCTATATATACTGATATGCGCAAATATTTGGTACATGCAGAGGCAAATGTAGGCTTTAATATATGGGTTTGGCAGAACCCAGTAATGTTTGCCAAAATTCTATGTACGTATCAAGAAATTCACTAAGTGTATACATAAATTAAATTCAGAACTCAGTTATTAAAAGTTGAGATCGTCCTAAAATAAAGAACCCACATAATTCTAATATTAGATCTACCTTTGTAAGTACCGAGTATGTAAATATTTAGTATTGACAGATAGAGTTCTATGTAAAATTCTAGTGCATTTTGAAGAGGAATTTGCAGAAAATATCTATTCTTAATTACACATGTTCGATGGGGATACGCCAAGACAAATGAATGGTTTGTTTAAATAGTTTTTGAAAACCTCTATACTCAGTCAAATAGGTTTACATAAATTAAAAGAGATAGAGTATAACTTAAATAATTCAATTGTTAAAATCGGATTTGAAAAGACATTGTAATTCGAAAGGCAAGGCAAATGAGAAAGAAGTGCAAGATAGTGCACCAAAGAAGTAATTAATAATAAACCACCAAAAAGGAGGCCTAGAATTAATCATCTGCGAAAACTTACCAGGGCAAGTGAAAAGAGCAGGATTAGAGCAACATGCGATTTCATG
The DNA here is from genome assembly GCF_000715075.1 of Nicotiana tabacum. Lineage (NCBI taxonomy): Eukaryota > Viridiplantae > Streptophyta > Magnoliopsida > Solanales > Solanaceae > Nicotiana > Nicotiana tabacum. The sequence continues at coordinate 21,112,335 of NC_134101.1, read as the reverse complement.
GTCACTTCACTAGGAATATGTATGACTCAGAATCTATTGTTATTGAGCTTTGCTTGAAGCATATTATGAGCTTACATAGAAAGGTTAAGCTATTATAAAATCATATTGTCAAGCTTAAACATGATTCAGACACTCTTGTTGGACTGATGAGAGTGTACAATAATCATAAACAAATAGGAGGCCCCAATTAGGTTTTTTGACACATATATTATTGGTGACCAAATAATTCGAGTAGGCTCCATTTGCTCATAAATAATACTGCTGCTTATTCACGTTTTAGTGTTTGCAAATATCTGGCTATCAATACCCGTGATATTGCTTTTCAGTATCTAAGGTAGCGGTGAAATATTAAAAATATTTGTTGGACTGATGCTAGATCATTCCTAAGATAGTCATGTGAGTTATGTTTCTATTGTTTTTGTACTTAACTTTTGCAGTATAAAATAACTTGCTTCAAATAAAAAAAACAATGAGAGATGATTTAAACAAAATCAATTTGCTATATATTGAAAGTAGTTATACTGTAATTTAGGCACATGAATAGAGTATGCTTACCTCGAAAAATCCCATAAACTGTTGGGATATTCACAAATAGATCAAGACTTCAAATATTGCCGTACGTAATCAAGAGACGTTCTTCATCAAGATCAACTCAAAATGCGGTTAGACATTTTCAACAATCAAATAATTCAAGAAAATCAGCATTTAGCCCTCGATTGTTTCCCTCGATTAAGGAAACAAGTAGGAGATATCAAGAGAAGTCGTACGTTCCTCGTGATATCGACTCGGAGTATTGCACGATTTTCTTTGAGATCAAATATATTATAAGGAGGTCCGCATCATCCTACGTTCGAGAAATATATCATTTAAGTCCTCGAATCACGGAGAACAATTCAGATATGACAATCAAGGGAACAAACATAATTATTCTCACAATTGATTAAAAAAATTACCTTTTTTTTGCCTAATGATGCCCACGAATCAAGTAACAGTTCACTAGATCTTCAGCTTCATTTTCAAGCCTGAATTCATTTTCAAGTAACAGTTAGACAATAACCTTTTGCGTTGTGATTGGGGAAAGAAACTCTTTCGTGACTCAATCAATCTAGCAAAAGCTTGGAAATTATTTTTGAAGTGCAAAAGATACCAATTAATTATTTTAAATACTAGTTAATTTGCCCGCGTTTCGTACAGTCGAACAACTCATTTTACAAGTTTAATTGATATGAAAAAGATCAAGATTTATATTATCAAAATAAATTAATTACACAAACGAAAAAAGAGAAATTTAATCAATAATATGTTTCAAATTACACTACCATTCAACGGCAAATGTAAATAATCTCAAATTGCTAAGGTGTGCTCTCCTGCTCTTCAGACTCTACAACTCCAGTTTTATTAGATTTCCATATAATAAGTTACTTTGTTTGTGCTATTGCTCCAAAAAAGCAAAATTAAAGGGAGCTCAATATACACTTAAGATCTATATCTATCTCTCTATGTGTATATACTATATTAAAAATAGGAACCTCTTAATTGAGAAGTTAAATTTCTTTTTTAGCCTTCTTATTATAATATACTATTAAATTAAAAAAAAATCAAAGAGAAAGCTACATAAAGATGCCAAAAAGAAAACAACGACTTCAAAGAAACGACGCTTACAAAAGAGAGAGAAAAACGTCTGCAAAGAGATGCCATGATTCGTTATACCCGTTTTATTCTTCTTCTTTTTTCAAGTTTTGTCTTCTCTTTCTTCTAAACTTTTTATTTCAAATTTAGTTTTTTTTTTTCCCTTTGTTCTTGACGTGGAGGTTTTTCAAATTTGTTTGTTCCGTTTTGTAAGCACTTAATTTACTTCACGATGAAAGCAGAAAAATTGCAAAATACGAAATACATTGAAGGAGCAATGAGGTTTTATATCCTGGGCAATCATTTATCGTACTTCAGGGTACAACAAATTTAATTTTATGTTTTGATCACATATTATAAATAGGCGTCTTTTTACTGGAACTAATTATGTTTACTATATATACGTTTAGCTATTTCCTCAAGTATTTTTTTCAGTCTTATTCCTCAAGTGTATGCTTCTAATTCTTTACATGTTGGTCTTTCTTGCTCTTTAATCGTGTTTTTTTCAATATTTAGGGTGAAATTTTTTAATTTCTAATTGATGATCGTACTTCTATTTTTTGAACCATTACAAAGACGCAAAGAAAAATATTCTTTAGTTAAATAAGGCTGCCATTGGTCTGATTTATTGGATCAGGCGCGCCACAAATAAATAGAAGATAGTCTATCCTAAAAATGTTAGAAAAATCATTGCAAAGACAGAAAAAAAAAATTATTCTTTAGTTTGATCAGAATGCCATTGATTTGATCAGGTTGCCATTCATCTGGTATATTGGATAAGGCTCGCGACAAATAAATATATTGATCAAAATTGGGTTGACATAGAATTTGAGGATAGTCTAAATATGAAAAACATATATATGGATGTAAAACTACCTTTTAATTTTCTCTCATCTGCTTCTTTTGTGAAGTTTCTTCATTATACAAACTAAAGCTTTTCTGGAGACTGGAGGGCAAGAGTGGAGAGACTTTTTATGTGTTTGACTAATTGATGCACAACCTTATGTTTTGGATAGAAAAGAAAGTGAAAAAAATTATCTCTTGAATAAATACATAATGATACTCTGAAAGACAAATTAAGGGAAAAAAAATATTCGAGTATAAATGAAGTTGACGTGAAGCTGAAAATCAAGTTATTTTAATCCATGCATTTATCTGGTGGCCAATTTGAAAAGACACCTCATAAAAATTTATGGGAAAAGAAAATATACCTTAAGTCAAGAAGTTTATTTTTTCTATATTTTGGTGTAACAAGTGATATAAATACCATGTTTGATTATTGACTAAATTTCATGGGCGATCATTCAACTTTGTATTTATTGCGCAAAAGTCACTTTTCTTATTTTTGTTACATAAAAATCATTACTTTGTGTTCATTACCCAAAAGTCACTTTTCTTTCTTTTGTTACACAAAAATTATTTTACTTTGCTTTATTTCTCACGAAGGTAACCTTGGCCAGATTTTATAATATTTTTACTTGAAAAGCCTATTATGTCCTTAACATTATAAATCCTAAATGTAATACTGTAAGGACCCGGCCGGTCGTTTTGAGAGTTGCAGCCATGTCCCCTCATTTACTGCTTATTTTGTACTTTATAGCTGTTATGTGACTTACCGGGGTAGTCGGTTCGGGTCCGGTGGGGTTTTGGAACAAAATAAGACACTTAGTCTCATTGTTGAAATCTTAAGTTAAAATGGTTGACTGGATGTTGACCTATGAGTAAACGACTCCGGAATGGAGATTCGACGGTTCCGTTAGCTCTGTTGGGTGATTTTGGACTTAGTAGCGTATCCGGATTGTGATTTGGAGGTCCGTAATGGAATTAGGCTTGAAATGGCGAAAGTTGGATTTCTAAAAAGTTTGACCGGGAGTGGACTTTTTGATATCGGGGTCGGATTCCGATTCCGGAAGGTGGAATAGGTCTGTAATGTCAAATGTGACTTGTGTACAAAATTTGGGGTCAATCGAACTTGATTTGATAGGTTTCGGCGTCGTTTGTGGAAATTGGAATTCCTTAGCTTCAATAGGCTTTGAATTGGGGTGTGATGCGTGTTTTTGACGTAGTTTAAGGTGATTTGAGGGCTCAACTAAGTTCGTATGAGGTTTTAGGACTTGTTGGTATGTTTGGTTTAGGTCCCGGGGGCCTCGGGTTGATTTCGGATGGTTAACGGATCGAAATGGAATTTGGTGCATGGCAGAAGCAGGGTTTCTGTCACGACCCAATTTCTCCTATAAACCGTGATGGCGCCCAACATTGCCGCTAGGCAAGACAACGATGAAATAACTACGTGATTACTTCTTTTAATAGGTTTTCAAGTAATTAAATTCTATTTATTAAGAGATTTATGGGGTAGGAAGTTTAATAAATAAAACGAAAACCATTTAGTGTAATGATAGATATATAAATACTCCAATACCTTAAAGTCTACTAGAGTTTATGCCAAGATCTGGTGTCACAAGTGTATGAGCACTAGTAGAACATAAAAAACTCTAACTACCGTCTGAAATAACACAGACATAAAATAAGTACAAAGTAAAGGCTCTAGGTACTACAGAACGGCCCAGGAAGCAGTTCACCACTAGGCCTCAGGTTATCAGGGATGCGCGCCGGTGTGTTCGTCAGATGCGCCTGTTTCAGATCCTGCACGGTTAGTGAAGAAGTGTAGCGTGAGTACATAAACAATATGTACCCATTAAGTATCAGGTCTAACTTCAAAGAAGTAGTAACGAGGGGTCGACATCGACACTTACTATAGGCTAACAATGAAGAAATACAAAAGTTCTAGATAAGCATGAGTTATGTAAATAATAATAATAACTTAATAACAAAAAGAAAAATAAGAATCCTTTCACAAATGATACATCCCAGATCAATTTCTGTCTTATATAATTTTTAACCTCTCAAGCCATAAAAGAAATACCAAATATAATCAAACTCTAAGTATTAACACACACGATTATGCCGAGGTCGTACGGCCCGATCCAGAATAACGTGTACACTGTCGAGGATCGTGCGGCACGAATCATAGATGCATTTATCTACTACCGAGGTGTTCGGACTGCTCCATAGAAGAGAGGATACTTTATGAACATCCTATTTAAAGAGTTATTACAAGGCTAATATGCAAAGGAGCACAAATTCCTACTAACAGTCAAGTGACCCGCCAAAAACTCAAGTAAGTGAAATTTGGCATTTTACAATTCCTTTATCAAGTTCTCATATAAGCATAAATAGTCACTACGCACGGACTCTCGTCACCTCATGCGTACGTAGTCCCCCATAATTAGCAATAAATAACAATTTAAATCATATATGGGGTAAATTCCCTCTTACAAGGTTAGGCAAGAGACTTACCTTGTCTCAAAGCTCGCTTTTCGGTCTCAAATTCGCTCTAAAGCCTCAACTTGGTGCCCAATGACTCGAAACTAGTCAAATGTTATATAAATTAATCAATATACGCTCAAAAGTTAATGATTTAGCTATTAGAGTAGTTACCCAACCAAATTGGAAGATTCTTAAAATTCGCCCCTGGGCCCACATGCCCGGATTCTGAAAATATTCGAAGAAAGTTGTTATCTATGGGGTAAATAACAACTAATTAGCAACAAATAACAATTTAAATCACCTATGGGGTAAATTTCCTTTTACAAGGTTAGGCAAGAGACTTACCTTGTCTCAAAGTGTCACGACCCCAAATTTCCTCTATAGGATGTCGTGATGGCACCTAGTCTCTAAGATTAGGTAAGTCTATCAATGCGGAATAACAATTGGAATATGAAAAAAATAAATCCGCAATTCACATAATTACAACTCCCAAAATTCCGTTAGAAATAAGTCACAAGCTTCTAAGAATTTATTCTCAATGTGTCTATATATCAGGGTCTAAGAAAAATAAGGAAGCTACATAATAATGATAGAAGGGGATTCCGGAGTCTGCAAATGCTGGTAGATATACCTCGAAGTCTCCGTACACGGGTAGCTCACTGATGTCTGGACTGGTAGGATGTACCTGTATCTGCACAAAAAGATGTGCAGAAGCGTAGTATGAGTATACCACAGCGGTACCCAGTAAGTGCCAAGCCTAACCTCGGTAGAGTAGTGACGAGGTCTGGTCGGACCCTAGTAGAATAATAAAAGACAAGGTGAAATGTTTAACAATATAATAAAAATGAAATGACAATGGAAATTAATCAAGTAAGTAGTATATCACCAATTTACTACGCAAAAAAATGGCAAATAATACCTCGTGGAAACAAAACAGAATTCTTTTCAACTTTAAAAAAAAATCACAACAATAATCAAAGGCAACTACGGCCATAAATCAATATCAACAAGAGCACTCCCGAGGTACCGCCTCGTAGTCCCAAATCATAAATAAATTCACAATATCTCATTTTCTTATATCACCGCGGGAGCCTTCACACGTTATTTTAAAGAAAATATTTTTTCTGAAATAGCATCCCGCGTTTTAGCCACCCTTATCACACCGCATGACTTCTAGTAGTTTCACTACTAGCCATGCATATCAAGCCACCTTTATCTCACCGTATGCATTTCAACACCCAGACCTTATACCACCGCATGCGTGTCAATATCACAATATATCACAATCTGCACCTCAAGTGCCCAAATAAATTAATTTGTCAAAATAAACAACATCAACAATATTTTCCACAACAGGGAGCTCACGGCTCAATCACAATGAGTATAAAATCTCCCAAAATATTCGGGAATAAATAATTCAGCAAAAATAATATTTAAATTTTTTTAATACGTTGCCTTAGTTCCAAATTTAAAATATCAAATACTTCATATTAATAATATTTAAATTAAAGAAATTTCACCTTCAAATAATGTACAGAATAAAAAAAATTAAGTTTCAGCTAAACAGGTAAAAACAATTAGCAGGAGAAGGTCAAGCAAACTTAAAGTATATAAATCAAATCAATGATGAAGAATATAACAAGATAAAATAATTTAATTAATATGCAACAATGATCTTCTCAATTTAAAAACATAATCTTCCACATTTAGCCCGTGTACACACTTGTCACCTCGTGTACATGACTTTCAATACATTACAATTATCATATCAATACCAATCCTAGGAGAAATTTCCCCAACACAAGGTTAGGCAAGTCACTTACCTCGACTTGCTCCAATTTAATCCACTAGTAGGCCTTTTCCTCGATTATTCGACTCTGAATGGCTCGAATCTAGCCAAAATAATTCGATACAGTCAACAACAATTATAGGAATCAATTTCCTAAAAAAATACTATATTTTTCAATAAAATCCGAAATTAACTCAAAAATCGTCCGTGGGGCCCACATCTCGAAATCCGGCGAAACTCACTAAAATCCGATAACCCATTCAATTACGAGTCCAACCATACCAGCTTCACTCAAATCCGACTCTGAATCGACACCGAAATCTCAAAAATTTGTTTCTATGAGTTTTCTAAAATTTTCCCAAATATCAATCTCAAAACACTAATTAAATGGTGAAAACAATAATATATTCGTGTATATTGACCAAATCCGAGTTAGAATCACTTACCCCAATATTTTTCCTTGAATATCTATCAAAATCGCCTCTCCTCAAGCTCCAATTTGTCAAAAATGGCAAATGGGACGAAGTCCCCTGCTTTATAATTCTGTCCAGGCAGCCTTGAGTCCTGGCTTCGATCCTGGCCCTCGATCATGGGCCTCGATCCTGGCCCTCGATCATGGCTTCGATCCTGGCACTCGGCCATGGCCCTCGACCATGGCTTCGATCCTGGCCCTCGATCCTGGGCTCGATTTCTGGGCTTTAATTTCTGGGCTTCGATCATGTGCTCGATTTCTGCCCCCGAATTTCTAGCAGAAGAAAATTGCAGCAGCTGTTTAAGCCCCCAGGACCTCAACCAAATTCACCAACAAGTCCTAAAATATTATACGAACTTATTTGAAACCTCAAATCACATCAAACAACGCTAAAATCACAAATCACACCCCAATTCAAGCTTAATGAAACTTAAGAACTTCCAACTTCTATATTCGATGTCGAAACCTATCAAATCATGTTCGATTGACCTCAAATTTTGCACACAAGTCACAAATGACATAACAGAGCTATGAAAATATTTGGAACTGGATTCCGACCCCGATATCAAAAAGTCAACTCCCCGATCAAACTTCCAAACTTAAATTCCTATTGTAGCCATTTCAAGCCTAATTTCACTACGGACTTCCAAATAAAATTCCGATCAAGCTCCTAAGTCCAAAATCACCATACGGAGCTGTTGGAATCATCAAAATTCTATTCCGGGGTCGTTTACACATAGGTCGACATCCATCCAACCTTTTCAACTTAACTTTTAAACTTTGGAACTAAGTGTTACAATTCATTCTAAAATCTCTTCGGACCTGAACCGACTACCCCGACAAGTCACATAACAGTTATAAAGCACAGAATGAGTAGTAAATAGGGGAATGTGGCTACAACTTTTAAAACGACTGGCCGGGTCGTTACATCCTCCCCCTCTTAAAACAATCATTCGTCCTCGAACGAGCATAGAGACATACCTGAAGTGGTGAAAAGATGAGGATAACGGCTGCGCATATCCTGCTCGGTCTCCCAAGTACCCTCCTCGACCGAATGACCCCTCCACTGAACCTTCATGGAAGCAATATTCTTTGACCTCAGCTTTCGAACCTGTCGGTCCAAAATAGCCACTGGTTCCTCAACATAAGATAGATTCTTGTCCAACTGAACTGAAGTGAAGTAACACATGAGACGGATCGTCGTGATACTTCCAGAGCATGAAATCATGGAACACTGGATGAACTGCAGAGAGACTAGGTGGTAGTGCAAGTCTGTAAGCCACCTCTCCAACTCTCTCTAGAATCTCAAAAGGCCCAATATACTTAGGGCTCAACTTTCCCTTCTTCCCGAGCCTTATCACACCCTTCATAGGTGAAACCCGGAGCAAGACCCTCTCACCAACCATGAATGCAACATCACGAACCTTCTGATCCGCATAACTATTTTTCCTAGATTGGGCTGTACGAAGTCGATCTTGAATCAATTTAACCTTTTCCAAGCCATCCTGAAGCAAGTCTGTACCCAATAGCCTGGCCTCGATCGGTTCAAACCAACCCACTGGAGACCGGCACAGCCTATCATACAAGGCCTCATACGGAGCCATCTGAATTCTCAACTGGTAGATGCTGTTGTAAGCAAACTCCGCAAGTGGTAAGAACTAATCCAAGCACCCCCAAAATCTATCACACACACACGAAACATATCCTCTAATATCTCAATAGTGCACTCGGATTGTCCGTCTGTCTGAGGGTGAAATGTTGTACTCAACTCCACACGAGTACCCAACTCTCACTGTACAGCCCTCCAAAACTGTGATGTAAACTGCGTACCCCGGTCAGAAATGATAGATATCAGTACGCCTTGAAGTCTGACAATCTCGCAAATATAGATTCGAGCCAACTGCTATGAAGCATAGGTAGTCATCACAAGAATGAAATGAGTTGACTTGGTCAGCCTATCCACAATCACCCAAACTGCATCAAACTTTCGCTGAGTCCGTGGAAGCCCAACAACGAAATCCATAATGATCCGCTCCCATTTCCACTCCATAATTTCTAACTTCTGAAGCAATCCACCTGGCCGCTGATGCTCATACTTCATCTGCTGGCAATTTAGGCACCGAGCTACATATTCCACTATATCTTTCTTCATTCGCCTCCACCAATAGTGTTGTCTCAAGTCCTGATACATCTTTGTAGCACCCGGATGAATGGAGTACTGTGTACTTTGAGCCTCCTAGAGAATCAACACACACAAACAATCTATATTAGGCACACATAGCCTGCCCTGCATCCATAATACACCGTCATCTCCAATAGTGACTTCCTTAGCATCACTATGCTGAACTGTGTCCTTAAGGACAAGTAGATGGGGGTCATCGTATTGACACTTTCTGATACGACCATAAAGAGAAGACTGAGAAACCACACAAGCCAAAACTCAGCTCGGCTCGAAAATATCCAATCTGACAAACTGGTTGGCCAAGGCCTGAACATCTAAGGCTAAAGGCCTCTCTGCTACTAGTAGATATGCTAAGCTGCCCAAACTCTCCGCCTTATGACTCAAGGCATCGGCCACTACATTGGCCTTTCCGAGATGATAGAGAATGGTGATATAATAATCCTTAAGAAAATCGAACCATCTCCGCTGCCGCAAATTAAGATCCTTCTATTTAAACAGATGCTGTAGACTCCGGTGATAGGTGTAGACCTCATAATGGACGCCGTACAAATAATGTCACCAAATATTCAAGGCATGAACAATAGCTGATAACTAAAGGTCGTGGACCGGATAATTCATCTCATGTACCTTTAACTGTCTGGATGCGTAGGCAATCATCCTACCGTCTTGCATCAAAACTGCACCGAGACCAATATGCGACGCATCACAATACACAGTATAAGACCCTGAACCCATAGGTAATACCAACACCGGGGTTGTAATCAAAGTTGTCTTGAGCTTTCGGAAGCTCTCCTCATATTCCTCGGTCCACCCGAATGGAGCATCATTCTGGGTCAATTTGGTCATAGGTGCAGCAATAGAAGAGAATCCCTCTACAAATCGACGATAATACCCTGCCAAACCAAGGAAACTCCAGATCTCCGTAGATGAGGACGGTCTAGACCAACCCTGCACTACCTCAATCTTCTTCGGCTCTACCTTGATCCCCTCACACGAAACTATATGACCCAAAAATCCCACTGAATCATGCCAAAATTCACACTTTGAAAATTTTGCATATAACTTCTTTTCTCTTAAAGTCTGAGGCACAGTTCTCAAGTGCTGCTCATGATCCTCCTGACTCCGGGAATACACTAGAATGTCGTCAATAAATACAATGATGAAGGAGTCAAGATAGGGCTAAAATACACTGTTCGTCAAATGCATAAATACTGCTGGGGCATTTGTCAGCCCAAATGACATTACAAGAAACTCATAATGACCATACCAATTCCTAAAAGCAGTCTTCGGGATATCTGGCTCCCGAATCTTCAACTGATGATAGCCTGAACACAAGTCGATCTTATAGAACCCTTTGGCACCCTGAAGCTGATCAAATAGGTCATCAATACATGGTAATGGATACCTGTTCTTCACTGTAACGTTGTTCAGCTGGCGGTATTCAATACACATCCGTATAGATCCATCCTTCTTCTTCACGAATAAGACAGGAGCACCCCAAGGCGATACACTAGGCCGAATGAAGCCCTTATCAAGCAACTCCTGTAACTGTTCTTTTAATTCTTTTAACTCTGCTGGGGCCATACGATATGGTGGAATAGAAATGGGCTGAGTGCCCGGTAATAAATCAATGCCAAAGTCAATATCCCTATCGGGTGGCATACCGGAAGATCTGCTGGAAATAAATCAAGAAAATCCCTTACTATAGGAACTGACTCCACGGTAGAAGTGTCAACACTAATATCTCTCACATAGGCCAGATACGCATCACACCCCTTCTCAACCATTTGTTGAGCGTTAAAGAAATGAAACAACTCTGCTAGGGACATGATCCAATGTACCTCTCCACTCTTACCGCGGTAGACCTGGCATAGCCAATATCATCATCTTGGCGTAACAACCAAGAATAGCGTGATAGGGCGACAACCAGTACATGCCAAAAATAATATCGAAATCCACCATATTGAGCAAGAATAAATCAGCCCTGGTCTCAAAACCACTGATAACAGTTAAACACGACCGATACACGCGGTCCACAATAAAAGATTCACCCACGGGTGTAGATACATAAACAGATAAACTCAAAGAATCACGGGATATGCCTAACTACGGGGCAAAATAAGATGACACATAAGAATAAGTGGAGCCTGGATCAAATAAGACTGATGCATCTCTATGACAGATCGGAATAATACCTATGATAACAGAATCGGATGCAACAGCCTCTGTCCTAGCAAGAAGGGCATAATATCTTGCCTGGCCTGGCCTCCCCATCTAAGGCGACCTCTACCTGCCCGACCTCCACCTCTAGCTGGCTGTGCAGGTGGAGTAGCAACTGGTGCAGTGATCATTGCTTGAGAAGCCTGAGGGCCCTGTGGAATGGGCGGGGCCTGAAAAATCTCTAGAGGTGCACCCTTCATAAATCTGGGGCAATCCCTCACTATATGACAAGTGTCACCACACTCAAAGCAAGCCCTCGGAGGACATGGCTGTTGGGACTGGTTCGGGCCTGATCGACTAGACTGCCTGCGGAAAGCACCCCGTATAGGAGGTATAATAGACACTGGCGGTGCATAATATAGAATATGAGGTCTAGGAGTAGCCGGAACACCACTGGAAGCTGGAAGTGCTGAATGAATAGGGCGGCTCATATAGCCTCTACCATGACGGGCTGCAGCTGGGGCACGAGAATTATTATATGTGCCAGAATCTCGGGGTCTCTTAGCTTCTCTCTCTTCCCTCTCCCGGATCCGTATACCTTCCAGTCTCCTAGAAATTGACACCACATATTGGTATGTGATGTCCATCTCTAGCTCTCGGGCCATACTGAATCTGATACTAGGTGGAGACCCTCAATAAATCTGCGGACCCGCTCTCGAACAGTAGCAACTAAGGCTGGTGCATGCCTAGACAAATCACTGATTCAGACCGCATATTCCAACACCGTCATAGAACCCTGGCGCAACTGCTCAAACTCTGCGTGCCATGCATCTCTATGACTCTGAGGAACATACTCCCTTAAGAACATATCTGAAAATTGAGTCCAAGTGAGTAAAGCTGCCTCAACCGGACTATCCAACTCATATGCCTGCCACCACTGGTAGGCTGGTCCTCTAAGCTGGAATGTTGTGAAAGAAACCCCACTGAAATCCACAATAGCCATACTACGAAGGATGCAATGACATTCCCCAAGAAAACTCTGAGCATCCTCTGTAGCTAAACCGCTGAATGTGGGAGGGTGATAATTTTTGTACCTCTAGAGCTTGAGTTGCTCCCTCTCTGAAACTGCTTCCCTAACCTCGGGCCGAACTGGGACAACTGGTTGCACTGGTATAACCTCTGGGGCATGGTCAACCTAGGCCCGTGGATCTGGGGTACGGGCGGCTAGAGTATGTGCTCCTCCCCCAGCCTGAGATGTGGCAGGAGCAAGTGGAAATAACCCTGCCTGAGCTAGAGTGCCAAACATGCTCAAAAACTGGGTAAGAGTCTATTGAAGTGCAGGAGTCGTGCGGCACGAACCATAGATGCATCTATATAATGTCGAGGCATTCGGCCCGCTCCGAAAAAGGAGAGGATACTTTATGAACATTCGATTTAAAGAGTTATTACAAGGCTAATACTCAAACAAGCACAAATTCCTATTAACGGTCAAGTGACCTGCCAAAAACTCAAGTAAGTAAACTTTGACCTTTTACAATTCCTTTATCAATTTCTAATATAAGTTAAGCACTTTAATTTAATAAGTAGGGTTCCACCATTACAAGTATTTCATGATTCGAGTCCTAAACTACCCGGACATAAGCATAAATAGTCGCTATGCACGAACTCTTGTCATCTCGTGCGTACGTAGCCCCCCACAATTAGCAACAAATAGGAATTAAATCACCTGTGTGGTAAATTCCCTCACCCACATCTGCAGTTTTTGGGCTGTCTATAATGGACCACTTCTGCGGCTGCTGGCTCGCTTCTTCGATCTTGCACCTACGGCTGGCCCTCCGCAGGTGCGATTGCACTAGAAACTAGATGCTTTAGGTGCTCAATCAAGGCCAAACGTCTTTCATACCTCGTCTGAAAGGCATCTAGGGCCCCCGAGGCACCGTCCATACATACCAACAAGTTTGTAAACCTAAAACACACTCGCTCGCACACTCGAAACACAGAAAACAACATTAAAACTAAGAATCACAACCCAAAACCAATAGGATCAAACTTTGAACTTCAAATTCTTCCAATTTACTCTGAACGCGCTGATTCATACTTAAACTACTCAGAATGAAACCAAATTTTGCGTGAAAGTGTTAAACCACCATACAGAACTATTTCATGCTCGGAATCCCCAATGGACCTTGATAACACCAAAATCGACTCCAAAGCAAATTTCAAGAACTTTAAAATCTTCAATCCGCCAATTTCCAATGTTAAGCACTGAAATACTCCCGGGTAACCCAAAACCCGATCCGAACGTACGCCCAGGTCCAAAATCATCATGCAAACCTATTGGAACCGTCAAATCCTAGTTCCAAGGTCGTACCAAAAGTCAAACTTAGCCTTTTAAAGCCAAACCAAGGAACCAAGTGTTCCGATTTTAACTCGAACCCTTCCAAATCCCGAACTAACCATCCTTGCAGGTCATAAAATGGTAAAAGCACATACGACGAGTCTTATTTAGGGGAATGGGGATCTAGAAAGCAAAATGACTGGTTGGGTCGTTACAGGCTTTGCTGGTGTAATCGCACCTGTGGAGCATTGATCGTAGGTGTGAACTCGCAGGTGCGAGCTGAGGATGTGTAGATGCAGACAAGATTGGGGAGGACTATGGTCGCAGGTGCGAGGATTTTTCCACATCTAGATGGCCATATGTGTGGCGTGAAGGGTGCGTAAGCGGATGGTGCGCAGGTGCAATGGGGATTTCCGAACCTGTGATTGCGCAGATGCGGGGGATAGGACCGCAGAAGCGGAGGTCTAGCTCTAGTGGTTCACTGCAGAAGCGGGTGGATTGTCGCTTTTGCGATGCCGTGGATGCAGTTAAGTGTCCGCAGAAGCGGAAAGCCTAGGTAGATTATTAAAAACAAGGGTTCGAGATTTTGGCTTCATTTCAAATATTTCAAGCACGAATTTGGGCGATTCTTGGGAGGATTTTTGAGGGGTTTCTTGAGGTAAGTCCCTTGTGCTCATTTTTTATCAACAATCTTGTTTCCCCGTTGATTTTCCCACATAGTTTGTGTGTATTTAAGGTGGAATTTGGGATTTTGTATGTATTTAAGGTGAAATTTGGGAGTTTGAGACTAGGGTTAGAGAGTTTAATTTGGGGATTTGGGTGACGATTTGGTGCCAGATTTTGGTAAATTTGGCATGGTTGAACTCATGGTTGAATGGGCTTTTAGGTTTTGTGACTTTTATTGAATTTCGAGACGTGGGCCCAGGGGATGGCTTTTGAGTCAATTTTTGACTTTTGATTAATAACTTAGTATTTTCTTCTCGAATTGATTCCTTTAGCATGTGTTGATTATATCGAATTGTTTATGGCTAGATTCGAGGCATTCAGAGGATGTTTTGCAAGGTAAGGGTGTGTTGGAGTAGAGATTAGCTCGAATTGACGTAAGTAACACTTCTAAACTTGGCTCTGAGGGTTCGAAACCCCGAATTATGTGTTATATGATTGGGTGTTGAGGTGGCGCACATGCGAAGTGACGAGTGTGTGGGCGTGCATCGTAAAACCTGTGACCTAGTCGATTCAATGGAACTGTATAGTGGATTTATCTTGTTGATATCCGTGTTTTCATCATGTGATAAGTAATTGAGGTGTCAATCATGCTAGAAATCATATTTAGGCTATTGATGGTGTTGTTGAGACCCATAATGGTCGCTTCCTTGCTGTTGACTTATTCATTACATTGACATCTCATACTTAGTCATATTTATTGATTGCATATCATTTCTCAGTCTCTGTTGCTATTTATTACTATGTCATATTATCATTTTGGGCTAGTTTCACAATACTGTAATCCTGAGAGAGAGGAGGATTAGAGAGATTAATGATTGAGTGGGGTCGAGAGCCTGATTGAGTGCATTAGTTATGGGATCACACTGCACGCCGCAACATGTTTATTGATTTATGCATGGATCTGGCTTATTAGAGCACTTGGGCTGAAGGAGCCCCTCCGGAGCCTGTACACACCCCCAGTGAGCGCAGTTGATTATATTGAGGGATGGATATTCCCTGGACATGAATCTTGTCCAAATCATTTATATTTAGGGATGGATCTTCCCCTGGGCTAGATTGGTCTTATACAGTGCTGAGTGAATTACTGTTAGTCCAGTCGAGATATATATGGGATAGATATTCCCTGGACTGGATTATCCATATACAGTACTGAGCGATTGAGTACTCTGAGAGTGTGAGTACACGAGACTTTCAGTATGGTGCATCGCATACAACATGTGCATTGGCATGTAGATGTAGAGAGGTCATACTCCTCATATCATTCAGAATTTGATCTATTTTACTTTAATTGAGTTTAACTATTGAAATTGGAAGCATGCTTACATTTCTGTACTATTATTTCTATATTGAACTGTACCTGCTGAGTTTGTCACTACCTATCAGTCTAAAGGTTAGATTTGTTATTTATTGAGTTGATTGTACTTATGCTACACCCTGCACCTTGTGTGCAGATCCAGGTGCTTCCGATCACGGCGATTGCTGAATTGTGGAGCTCGAATTCTCGGAGACTATCGAGGTAGCTGCTTGGTGTTTCACAGACCTTGTATCTCATTCCCTATCTTTCCACTTATTGTATTTAGTTTCAGATTATCATAGACAGTATTTTACAGACTTCTGATGTATAGATGATCATGTACTCTGTGACACCCCAATAGTTGGGAACTTCCGTGTTGTGTTTTGGGTTTCTATCCCGTTTTATGAGAACTTTTATTGTTTAAACTGCTTTAAAGCGTTTTCTATTAAAAGTGTTGGATATTTTTTTAAATGTCAACTTTTTTTGTACCACGATAGGCACCATCATGATAGGTTAAGATTTTGGGTCGTGATAAGTTGGTATCAGAGTCTAGGTAACATAGGTCTCACGAATCATGAGTACGTTTAATAGAGTCTTGCGGATCGGTACGGAGACATCTGTACTTATCTTCGAGAGGCTGCCGAACCCTTAGGAAACTTCAAATTCTTGTTCTTTGTCATACGGATTTGATGATTACGGTAACTAAATTTCTATTGTTCTATTCTCTCATAGATGGTGAGGACACGTGCTACCGGGCAGGATGAATAGCCACTAGTACCACCAGCTAGGGCCACGGGAGGTCGGGGTCGAGGTAGGGGCCACAGTAGGGGCAGAGGTACAGCTTGTACAACAGCTAGAGCAACACCTACAGATCAACCAGTTGCTCCAGCTCAGGAGCAGGTTCCAGTTATGGTTGAGCCAGTGGGGCTAGCTTAGGCACTAGCTGTGCCCATCGTGATTCCAGGCCTTCAGGAGGCATTGGCCCAGATATTGTTTGCACTGGCCTTGCTCAGGTGGTTTTAGCTCAGGCCGTACCAGCCACTTCTCAGGTCGCGGGAGGTACTCATACCCCCGACGTCCGTACAGGTGATGTAGGGATTTCAGACACCGGGGATACTACCAGCCCAACCGGTTGTAGTTGCTTTGGCCAAAGTGGTCCACGTTATGGCTAATGATGAGCAGAGAAGACTTGGGAGATTTGGGAGGCTTCAACCTCCATAATTTAGCGGTGCTGAGTCAGAAGATGCTCAGGGCTTATTGGATAAGTGCTAGTGGATGCTTCGCACGACTAGTATTCTGGAGACCAGTGGGGTCTCGTTCACTACTTTTCAATTCACTGGGGCTGCCTTCAGATGGTGGGAGGCTTATGAGAGGCGCAGGCCGGTCGGTGCAGAACCATTTACCTGGCAGGAGTTCTCTGTTCTTTTCTTCGAGAAGTTCGTGCCACAGTCTCGTAGAGATGAGCTGCGAAGGCAGTTTGAGCAGTTACGTTAGGAGGGCATGTCTGTGATGCAGTACGAGATAAGGGTTTTTGGGTTGGCTGGTCACACAGTTTGGTTGGTTCCCACTGATAAGGAGATGATTAGGAGGTTCATTCATGGACTCACATATCAGCTGTGGAGGCCCAGCTCTAATGGTTCACTGCAGAAGTGGGTGGATTGTCACTTCTGCTATGCTGCAAATGCGGTTAAGTGTCCGCAGAAGCGGAAAGCCTAGGAAGATTATTAAAAACAAGGGTTCGCGATTTTGGATTCATTTCAAATATTTCAAGCACGAATTTGGGTGATTCTTGAGAGGATTTTCAAGGGGTTTCTTGAGGTAAGTCCATTGTGCTCATTTTTGATCAACAATCTTGTTTTCCCATTGAATTTACCACCTAGTTTGTGTGTATTTAAGGTGGAATTTGGGAGTTTCAGGCTAGGGTTACAGAGTTTAATTTGGGTGACGATTTGGTGCCGGATTTTGGTAAATTTAGTATGGTTGAACTTGTGGTTGAATGGGCTTTCAAGTTTTGTGACTTCTATTGAATTTTGATACATGGGCCCGAGGGCCGGCTTTTGAGACATTTTTTGACTTTTGATTAATAACTTAGTATTTTACTGTTACAACCCAAATTCGCATATCATAGATCACGCCGTAAAGTAGTTGACATAAATCCAAGAAGAGATTATCTTTGAGATGATAATAAGTTAATCCTATTGGTCTTAAACGATACAAGGGTGTATAAGAGTGGTTAACAAGTATTTGAAGTTAAGCTAATCAAGGATGTTGTAACCCGTATTTTCGGATAACACTAGAGGTGATTAACTGTCCCAAGAGGTCTTGTTTTAATGTATTTGAATCATATAATATCCGCATCATAAGTCTTGAAGTCAAGCGAGTTATGAAATAAAAGTCGATAAAAGTTGTCGCAACTTAGGTTTAGAATTTTACTTAAACTTTAGGTCAAATGTTACTGCATTTTACTCCCAATGTGCTTGGAATTATGGGGTGATCTACCTATCAAATTGAAGATCTATGAGTCTAGTTTCCAACGCATTAAACCGTTCGTCGATACGATCTCGGAATAGAGAGATATTCGCGTTTTCGCGAGAGTGCGCCAAGCTGCTCTCTATGGGGCCCACAAAGGCGGTTTAAGACATTTGGACATATATAAGATAACTCAACCCCGTTTTAAGTCATTATTTTTCAGTATATTCAGACCTTATAACCCTAAAAACATTCTCTCAAGGTTCTCTCATGATCCAAGACCCAAACAAAGGGCAAACAACACAAATCAAATGTCGGGAATCCCGTGGTGCTAGTAAGTTTCTTGTTTTTCTTGTTGTTGCTGATTTTTGTGTTGTTCCAGCTCGTGTGGGAGGTTGTTTTAAGTGCTTTATGTTCTGTAAATACACCTTCAAGTTTTTAATATCAACCCTAGGTGATTTCAAGTCTTCTAAAGTAATTCTAGTGCCGAAAAACCCGAATTAATTGCTAGTTTCGCTTCCTTGTTCTTGTGGCAGAATTGAAGGGATATTTCGTGGAAAATTAAGGTCAAATTGGAGTTGTTCTTTCTGTTTAAAGGTAATGAACCTCTTACTCTATATATATTTAAGATTATCCAAGTTGTGGCTAAGTCGTTGATGCTAGAACTTGTGAAATATATATCGAAAGGCTTGGTAGTAACGTTGTTAGTTGGTGGACTGTTTTGGACGCTCAATATGATTATTAATGATGTTGTTTGGGCTGTTTGGTGATTGTATTGACTTGTGTGAAGTCATATAAATAGGGGAGGTGCTGTCCGTTTCATCGTAAAATAGGTTGCGGTCGATACATAATAGTTACGACGCTTAAACGATAATGATAGTGTCATTTCTTTTATTGTAGACTAAGGAGTCGTGATATTTGCATAGCTTGAGGTTGGGCAGTATATACAAGGTATGTGAGGCTATCCCCTTCATTCTTTTGCACGACTCCAATTGTACATAATGTAATGAACGAGCTCCCAAAGATACTCTACTCTTAGAAGCTAGCAGTACTTACATTGCTGCCCTTCTTATGAAACGATTGATATTGATGTTACTTCTCTTATTCTTATATTATCAATGTTGTTGGTAGTTCCTGATTCTTATAAGATTCTTGATGAAGAGTTAATCCTAATAACGTGTACGAAGGATACCGACCTTACGTCACTCTGAAAGGTTCAAAATGTGATTCCAATGAGTCCAGCATGCATCATATATATGTATCTATTTTACTCTACCGAGCCGCGCTATAGTTGGCCGGGTATGGCACCTATTGTGCAACCACTGATCAGTTGGGTTTTACCGAGCTCCACGTGGCCGGGTACGATTCTACCGAGCCCTATGATGGCCGGGTACGTTTTACCGAGCCTATTATGGCCGGGTACGATATGATGATGATGATGCCCACAAAGGCATATGTTTTAAACGTTTATGTATATATATATGTATGTATCATGTATTTCATGTCAGTAGCCCTCAGAGGTACCCAGATGTCATAGGTTGTATATTCCCTATCACTGTTTACATTATTGTTCTTACTTATGCTATTCTGCCTTACATACTCAGTACTTTATTCGTACTGACGTCCTTTTTATTTGTGGATGCTGCATGTCGTGCTGCAGGTCCTGATAGACGGGTAGACGCAGCTCCCCCATCACAGTAGGCTATCCGGTTCAGCGTTATTGGCAAGATCCTTTCTCCGGACTTGCCGTGGTCTTGGTATGCATTTTTGTTATAGACATTATGGGTATGTCGGGGCCCTGTTCCGGCAATGTTGTAGCACTTATGTTCTTTTAGAGGCTCATAGACAGGTGTCGACTCATGTATGGTTTGGAATGCCTTGTCGGCTGATTTTTGTTGTATAGTCTTTCATGGCACCATGGTAGCTCGTACCTTATATATAGTTTCTTGACAGTCTTGTCGTCCCATGTTACGTATGTTCATGACATTATCTTTCATTGTTGGATGTTCATGATCCATGTCTTTCATTTATATTGGTCTTGTCGGCCCTTAAAGATAATAAGGAAGGTTAGATAAAATGTACGTTGGTGCTCGGCAAGTATGGCCCGGGTGCTAGTCATGACCCTCCAGTTGGGTCGTGACAAACTTGGTATCAGAGCAAGTCTGTCCTAGGGGTTGTCTATGAGCCGTGTCTAGTAGAGTTTTGATTATGGATGTGTAGCGCGCCACATTTATAATCAGGAGGCTACGTGACATCTAGGGTTGTTACCTTCTTCCTGAATCTAGATCGTGCGTAGAGTTGAGTCGTAAGTGTTCATATCTAATATTCACCTTGTTTTCTTTTAGCGATGCCTTCGACTAGGAAGCAAGCGATTAGTAAACGGCTTGATACAGCTGTAGGAGAGGGTAACATTCAGGTGCCTCCAGCCATAGCAGGCCAAAGTGAGCCTCAGAGTGAGATGCCGTCTCATACCTCTCTGTCTCCTCCAGAGGATATTAGGAGGCACCCAGTACATCCAGTTCCTCCGTCTGGCACTACAGACCACGATATGCGCAGTGCAGTGCAGTTGTTGAGTAGCTTAGTAGCTGCTCAAGCTCAGAGGCAGAATACCGGTGCTGCTGATAAACCGGTTAGTGCAGGAGTTCGTGATTTTATTAATCTAGACCCTCCAGTGTTTACCGGATCAAGCCCCAAGGAGGACCCGCAAACATTTATTGATCAGGTTCATTGTACATTGCGTGTTATGCATGCTAGTGATACAGAGGCAGTAGAGTTGGCTTCTTATCGGTTATGGGATTTAGTGATTTTATGGTATGATAGTTGGGAGAGATCTAGGGGTCCGAACGCTCCTCCAGCCGTGTGGAAGGAATTTTCCGAGGCCTTTCTTCATCACTACTTACCAGCTGAGATACGATGAGCTAGAGCTGATAAGTTCTTGAACCTTCGACAGGGTAATATGAGTGCATGAGAGTATAGTATATAGTTTGATTCTTTATCAAGGTATACTCCCCATATGGTGGCCGAGATGAGTGATAGGGTGACCACATCTGATAAATGAGTGCACAACAGCCTCCTTGGTAGAGGGCATGGATATTTCCCGTATTCAGGCTTATGCCCAGACCCTAGAGGATCGTAAGCGCCAGCAAAGGGCAGATAGGGAGCAGGATAGGGGCCAGCATAAGAGGGCAAGATTTGCAGGGTATTCTGATGAGTTCAGAGGCAGTATCAGGCCCCAATCTTTGAGGAGTTCGGCGCCACCTGTAGCTAGTGCTCCTCCACAGTTTCAGAGGCCTCGGTATGATCGATTTACCTATTCTGGTTCAGGTCAGAGTTCGAGGGCATCAGGCTCACAATTTCATAGAGATACTAGTCAGACGAGACCCCCAACACCTCGTTGTGATCAGTGCGGCAAGGCCCACTTTGGACTGTGCCGTCGAGGTTCCGATGCGTGCTATTCTTGCGGACAGCGTGGCCATATGATGCGGGATTGTCCTAACAGAGGAGGTGGTGGTATGGCTCAACCGACTGGATCTGTGTCTGGTTCTTCCTCATCAGTTCGACCTCCAGCACAAGGTTTTCAACAGTCGACAGGTCGTGGTAGAGGTAGAGGTTCAGTGCCGAGTTCGAGTGGTGCTCAAAATCGAACCTATGCTCTAGTAGGTCGACAAGATCTCGAATCGTCTCCGGATGTTGTTACAGGTATATTGTCTGTGTTTTCTTATGATGTATATGCGCTAATTGATCCAGGATCTACCTTATCATATGTTACACCCTTTGTGGCTAATAAGTTTGGCATTGAACCTGAATTGATAAGTAAACCACTTGCGGTATCCACTCCGTTAGGAGATTCTGTGATTGCTAGAAGGGTATATAAAGGTTGCACTGTGATGATTTGTAGTCGTCAAACCTCGGCAAATTTATTTGAGTTAGAAATGGTTGATTTCGATGTGATAATGGGAATGGACTGGTTGGCCTCATGCTATGCAACTGTTGACTGTCGTACGAAGATGGTTAGGTTTCAGTTTCCGGGTGAACCCACCATTGAATGGAAGGGGAACATTGCTATGCCGAAAGGTAGGTTTATTTCCTATCTTAAGGCAAGGAAGATGATCTCAAAAGGTTACATTTATCATCTTGTTCGTGTTAGGGATGTGGAGGCGAAGCCGCCTACTCTACAATCCATCCCCGTGGTCAATGAATTTCCATATGTTTTCCCAGATGAACTCCCAGGCCTTCCTCCTGAAAGGGAGATTGAGTTTAGCATTGATGTGTTGCCTGACACTCAACCGATCTCTATCCCTCCATACAGGATGGCCCCGGCAGAGTTGCGAGAGTTGAAGGTTCAGTTGAAGGACTTGCTGGATAAGGGTTTCATTAGGCCTAGCACTTCACCTTGGGGTGCACCAGTCTTGTTCGTGCGGAAGAAAGATGGGTCGTTAAGGATGTGTATCGATTATCGACAGTTGAATAAGTTTACAATAAAGAACAAGTATCCACTTCCAAGAATTGATGACCTATTTGACCAACTCCAGGGTGCCAAGTATTTCTCCAAGATTGACTTGCGTTCAGGGTATCATCAGGTGAGGGTTAAGGAGAAGGATATTCCAAAGACGGCCTTCCGGACAAGATATGGGCATTTTGAGTTCTTGGTGATGTCGTTCGGGCTAACAAATGCCCCAGCAGCTTTTATGGATCTCATGAATAGTGTATTCAGGCCCTATCTTGATGTGTTCGTGATCGTATTCATTGATGACATTCTGGTGTATTCTCGTTCGGAGGCGGAACATGCGGGCCACTTGCGGATAGTATTACAGACCCTTCAGGATCATAAGTTATATGCTAAGCTCTCTAAATGTGAATTCTGGCTGAACTCAGTAGCATTCCTTGGCCATGTGATATCTGATGAGGGTATTAGTGTCGACACTCAGAAGATCGATGCAGTGAAGAATTGGCCGAGACCTACAACACCGTCAGAAGTCCGCAGCTTCCTGGGGCTAGCAGGATATTATAGGCGGTTTGTAGAAGGGTTTTCCTCTATATCAGCACCATTGACTAAGTTAACACAGAAAGCTACCAAGTTCCAGTGGTCTGATTCTTGTGAACATAGTTTTCAGGAGCTAAAGAATCGATTGACATCTGCGCCAGTGCTCACTCTCCCAGAAGGAACAGAAGGTTATGTGGTATATTGTGATGCCTCAGGTATAGGTTTGGGGTGCGTATTGATGCAACGTGGGAAGGTGATTGCTTATGCATCACGACAATTGAAGAAGCATGAAAAGAATTACCCGACTCATGATTTGGAATTGGCTGCAGTAATATATGCTTTGAAGATATGGCGGCACTACTTATACGGCGTCCATATTGACATCTACACAGATCACAAAAGTTTACAATACATCTTCAAGCAGAAGGAGTTGAATTTGAGGCAGCGTAGGTGGCTTGAATTACTGAAAGACTATGACGTCGAGATATTGTACCATCCTGGTAAAGCCAATGTTGTGGCAGACGCTCTCAGCCGTAAGTCAATGGGAAGCTTAATACATATTGAGGCAGGTAGACAAGGGTTGACCAAAGAGCTTCACCAGCTGGCCAATATGAGAATCAGATTGTTGGACTCTGATGACAGAGGTGTTACTGTACAGAATATAGCAGAATCATCTTTGGTAGCCGAGGTAAAAGCACGGCAATATGAAGATCCTACCTTAGTAAGATTGAGAGAGGGAATTCAGCAGTGTAAGATTATAGCTTTCAAGATCGGAGGAGATGGGACACTGAGATACCAGGGCCGATTATGTGTACCCAGTGTGGCAGGGTTGCGAGAGAAGATTATGATTGAGATTCACCAGTCTCGATATTCTATCCATCCTGGCTCGACAAAGATGTATCATGACGTTAAGGAGCAATATTGTGGGATAACATGAAGAAGTCTATTGCAAAATTTGTAGCCCAGTGTCCTAATTGTCAACAAGTAAAGATCGAGCATCAGAAACCTAGTGGATTGATTCAGAATATGGAGATTCCGACCTGGAAATGGGAGGTGATTAATATGGACTTCATTATTGGATTACCTCGCTCTTATCATAAGTTTGACTCCATCTGGGTGATAGTTGATCGACTTACAAAATCTGCCCATTTTCTACCAGTTAAGACAACTTACACGGCTGAAGATTATGCGAAGTTGTATATCAAGGAGATTGTTAGGCTTCATGGTGTGCCGGTATCTATTATATCAGACCGAGGAGCTCAATTTACGGCTAACTTTTGGAGGTCTTTTCAGAAGGGTTTAGGCACACAAGTAAATCTCAGCACTGCATTCCATCCGCAGACTAACGGACAGGCTGAACGTACCATCCAGATGCTTGAAGATATGCTACGAGCATGTGTTCTAGATTTCAAGGGGAATTGGGATGACTATCTGGCACTTATAGAATTTGCCTACAATAATAGCTATCATTACAGTATTAAAATGGCCCCGTATGAGGCACTGTACGGGAGGAGATGTAGATCCCCAGTTGGATGGTTCGAAGTCGGTGAGACAGAATTATATGGGCCAGATTTGATTCACCAAGCCATTGAGAAGTTGAAAGTGATACAAGAGCGACTGAGGACGGCACAAAGCAGGAAAAAGTCTTATTCCGACGTCCGACGTCGTGATCTGGAATTTGAGGTTGGTGATTGGGTTTTCCTGAAGATCTCGCCGATGAAGGGTGTTTTTGGGAAGAAGGGTAAGTTGAGTCCACGGTATATTGGGCCGTACAAAATTCTTCGACGAATTGGACAGGTTGCTTACGAGTTAGAATTGCCATCTGAATTGGAAATTGTCCACCCGGTATTCCATGTATCTATGTTGAGGAAATGTATTGGAGACCCTTCTCGGGTCGTCCCTATCAAAGATGTACAAGTTACAAAGGATCTATCATATGATGAACTGCCAGTGGCTATATTAGATCGACAAGTCCGCAAGCTGAGAACAAAGGATGTAGCTTCCGTGAAAGTATTATGGAGGAACAAGAATATAGAAGAAATGACATGGGAAGCAGAAGAGGAGATGAAGTCTAAATACCCTTACCTATTCCAGAGTGAAGATAACGAGGATGCCGGGGGAAAGAAGGATGCATTATAAGGTGAAACGGCTCTATGAGATAAGCAATAGCTTGTGAATACTCTTTTTTTAATACAAAATGGTGATATGCAGATAATGTACATATCCATAATGCTTTGTATAGTCTTGTATGGCCATAGGTTGGGTTTAACTGCTTGCAAGTTTGGCTAGTGTCCATTTTATAAGGGAAACACAGCCGGAAATCTCCGTTGGAATCCACGATAAGTTAGACACCCCATAAACCCTTACATTCGAGGACGAATGTTCCTAAGGGGGAGAGGATGTTACAACCCAAATTCGCATATCATAGATCACGCCGTAAAGTAGTTGACATAAATCCAAGAAGAGATTATCTTTGAGATGATAATAAGTTAATCCTATTGGTCTTAAACGATACAAGGGTGTATAAGAGTGGTTAACAAGTATTTGAAGTTAAGCTAATCAAGGATGTTGTAACCCGTATTTTCGGATAACACTAGAGGTGATTAACTGTCCCAAGAGGTCTTGTTTTAATGTATTTGAATCATATAATATCCGCATCATAAGTCTTGAAGTCAAGCGAGTTATGAAATAAAAGTCGATAAAAGTTGTCGCAACTTAGGTTTATAATTTTACTTAAACTTTAGGTCAAATGTTACTGCATTTTACTCCCAATGTGCTTGGAATTATGGGGTGATCTACCTATCAAATTGAAGATCTATGAGTCTAGTTTCCAACGCATTAAACCGTTCGTCGATACGATCTCGGAATAGAGAGATATTCGCGTTTTCGCGAGAGTGCGCCAAGCTGCTCTCTATGGGGCCCACAAAGGCGGTTTAAGACATTTGGACATATATAAGATAACTCAACCCCGTTTTAAGTCATTATTTTTCAGTATATTCAGACCTTATAACCCTAAAAACATTCTCTCAAGGTTCTCTCATGATCCAAGACCCAAACAAAGGGCAAACAACACAAATCAAATGTCGGGAATCCCGTGGTGCTAGTAAGTTTCTTGTTTTTCTTGTTGTTGCTGATTTTTGTGTTGTTCCAGCTCGTGTGGGAGGTTGTTTTAAGTGCTTTATGTTCTGTAAATACACCTTCAAGTTTTTAATATCAACCCTAGGTGATTTCAAGTCTTCTAAAGTAATTCTAGTGCCGAAAAACCCGAATTAATTGCTAGTTTCGCTTCCTTGTTCTTGTGGCAGAATTGAAGGGATATTTCGTGGGAAATTAAGGTCAAATTGGAGTTGTTCTTTCTGTTTAAAGGTAATGAACCTCTTACTCTATATATATTTAAGATTATCCAAGTTGTGGCTAAGTCGTTGATGCTAGAACTTGTGAAATATATATCGAAAGGCTTGGTAGTAACGTTGTTAGTTGGTGGACTGTTTTGGACGCTCAATATGATTATTAATGATGTTTTTTGGGCTGTTTGGTGATTGTATTGACTTGTGTGAAGTCATATAAATAGGGGAGGTGCTGTCCGTTTCATCGTAAAATAGGTTGCGGTCGATACATAATAGTTACGACGCTTAAACGATAATGATAGTGTCATTTCTTTTATTGTAGACTAAGGAGTCGTGATATTTGCATAGCTTGAGGTTGGGCAGTATATACAAGGTATGTGAGGCTATCCCCTTCATTCTTTTGCACGACTCCAATTGTACATAATGTAATGAACGAGCTCCCAAAGATACTCTACTCTTAGAAGCTAGCAGTACTTACATTGCTGCCCTTCTTATGAAACGATTGATATTGATGTTACTTCTCTTATTCTTATATTATCAATGTTGTTGGTAGTTCCTGATTCTTATAAGATTCTTGATGAAGAGTTAATCCTAATAACGTGTACGAAGGATACCGACCTTACGTCACTCTGAAAGGTTCAAAATGTGATTCCAATGAGTCCAGCATGCATCATATATATGTATCTATTTTACTCTACCGAGCCGCGCTATAGTTGGCCGGGTATGGCACCTATTGTGCAACCACTGATCAGTTGGGTTTTACCGAGCTCCACGTGGCCGGGTACGATTCTACCGAGCCCTATGATGGCCGGGTACGTTTTACCGAGCCTATTATGGCCGGGTACGATATGATGATGATGATGCCCACAAAGGCATATGTTTTAAACGTTTATGTATATATATATGTATGTATCATGTATTTCATGTCAGTAGCCCTCAGAGGTACCCAGATGTCATAGGTTGTATATTCCCTATCACTGTTTACATTATTGTTCTTACTTATGCTATTCTGCCTTACATACTCAGTACTTTATTCGTACTAACGTCCTTTTTATTTGTGGATGCTGCATGTCGTGCTGCAGGTCCTGATAGACGGGTAGACGCAGCTCCCCCATCACAGTAGGCTATCCGGTTCAGCGTTATTGGCAAGATCCTTTCTCCGGACTTGCCGTGGTCTTGGTATGCATTTTTGTTATAGACATTATGGGTATGTCGGGGCCCTGTTCCGGCAATGTTGTAGCACTTATGTTCTTTTAGAGGCTCATAGACAGGTGTCGACTCATGTATGGTTTGGAATGCCTTGTCGGCTGATTTTTGTTGTATAGTCTTTCATGGCACCATGGTAGCTCGTACCTTATATATAGTTTCTTGACAGTCTTGTCGTCCCATGTTACGTATGTTCATGACATTATCTTTCATTGTTGGATGTTCATGATCCATGTCTTTCATTTATATTGGTCTTGTCGGCCCTTAAAGATAATAAGGAAGGTTAGATAAAATGTACGTTGGTGCTCGGCAAGTATGGCCCGGGTGCTAGTCATGACCCTCCAGTTGGGTCGTGACATTTACCTCTGGAATTGATTCATTTAGCCTGTGTTGATTATATCGAATTGTTTATGGCTAGATTCGAGGCATTCGGAGGCTGTTTCACGAGGCAAGGGTGTG
The DNA here is from genome assembly GCF_000715075.1 of Nicotiana tabacum. Lineage (NCBI taxonomy): Eukaryota > Viridiplantae > Streptophyta > Magnoliopsida > Solanales > Solanaceae > Nicotiana > Nicotiana tabacum. The sequence goes on along the minus strand of NC_134101.1, from coordinate 21,083,953 downwards.
TTGGAGTAGAGATTTGCTCGAATTTAGGTAAGTAACACTTCTAAACTTGGCTCTGAGGGTTCGAAACCCCGAATTATGTGTAATATGATTGTGTGTTGAGGTGGCACACATGCCAAGTGACGGGTGTGTGGACGTTCACTGTAAGAACCATGACCTAGTCGATTCCATGGAACTGTATAGTGGATTTATCTTGTTGATATCCATGTTTTCATCATGTGATAAGTAATTGAGCTGTCAATCATGCTAGAAATCATGTTTAGGCTATTACTGGTACTGTTGAGACTCATAGTGGCCATTTCTTTCCTGTTGACTTATTGATTACATTGACATTTCATACTGAGTCATATTTATTTATTGTATATCATTTCTCAATCTCTGTTGCTATTTATTGCTATGTCATATTATCATTTTGGGATAGTTTCACGATACTGTGAGCCCGAGAGAGAGGGACTGGAGAGATTGATGACTGAGTGGGGTCGAGGGCCTGATTGAGAGTGTTAGTTATGGGAGTGGGCTGCACGCCGCAGCATGTTTATTGATTTATGCCTGGATCTGGCTTATTATAGTGCTTGGGATGAATGAGCCCCTCCGGAGCCTGTACACACCCCCAGTGAGCGCAGTTTATTATATTGAGGGATGGATCTTCCCTGGATATGGATCTTCCCTTGGGCTGGATTGGCCTTATACAGTATTGAGTGACTGACTGTCAGTCGAGGTATATATATATATATATATATATATATATATATATATGGGATTGATCTTTCATGGGTTGGATTGACCATATATAGTACTGAGCGAGTGAGTATTCTGAGAGTGCGAGTACATGAGACTTTCAGTATGGTCCATCGTATACAGCATGTGCATTGGCATGTAGATGTAGAGAGGTTATACTCCTTATATCTTTCAGAATTTGATCCATTTTACTTGAATTGAGTTTAACTGTTGAGTTTGGAAGCATGCTTACATTCCTGTACTGTTATTTCTATGTTGAACTGTACATGCTGAGTTCATCACTACCTTTCAGTCCAAAGGTTAGATTTGTTACTATTTAAGTTGGTTGTACTCACACTACACCCTACACCTTGTGTGCAGATCCAGGTGCTTCCGGTCACGGCGAGTGCTAAGTTGTGGAGTTTGGATTCTCGGAGACTATCAAGGTAGTTGCTTGGCGTTTCGAAGACCTTGTCTCTCATTCCCTATCTTTACACTTATTGTATTTAGTTTCAGATTATAATAGAAAGTATTTTCTAGACTTGTGATGTATAGATGCTCATGTATTCCGTGACACCCCGATAGTTGGGAACATCTGCATTGTGTTTTGGGTTTCTATCCCATTTTATGAGAAGTTTTATTGTTTAAAACACTTTAAATCATTTTCTGTTAAAAGTGTTGGAAATATTTTTAAATGTCAGCTTGCCTAGTACCACGATAGGAACCATTACGACAGGTTAGGATTTTGGGTTGTTACAAGTTGGTATCAGAGCCTAGGTAACATAGGTCTTACAAGTCATGCGCAGGTTTAACAGAGTCTTACGGATCGGTACAAAGATGTCTGTACTTATCTTCGAGAGGTTTCCAAACCCTTAGGAAACTTCACATTCTTGTTCTTGTGGTACGAATTTGTTGATTACGGTCACTAAATTTCTATTGTTTTATTCTCTCATAGATAGTGAAGACACGTGCTATCGGGCAGGTCAAACTGCCACCAGTACCACCAGCTAGGGCCGCGAGAGTTCGGGGTCACGGTAGGGGCCGTGGTAGGGGCAGAGGTATAGCTCATACAGCAGCTAGAGCAGTACCTGCAGATCCACCAGTTGCTCCAGCTCAGGAGTAGGTTCCAGTTGTGGTTGAGCTAGTGGGGCCAACTCAGGCACTAGTTGTTCCCATCATGATTCCAAGCCTTCAGGAGGCATTGGCCTAGATATTGACTGTTTGCATTGGCCTTGCTCAGATGGTTTCATCTCAGGACGGGGAGGTACTTACAACCGGATGGGCTGGTAGTACCCTGGTGTCTAAAGTCCCTGCATCACCTACTCTGGAGTACGACAGGGGTATGAGTACCTATTATGGCTAATGATGAGCAGAGGAGACTTGAGAGATTTGGGAGGCTTCAACCTCCATCATTCAGCGGTGCTGAGTTAGAGGATGCTCAGGGCTTCTTGGATAAGTGCTAGCAGATTCTTCGCACGGCTGGCATTCTGGAGACCAGTGGGGTCTCGTTCACTACTTTTCAATTCACTGGGGCTGCTTTTAGATGGTGGGAGGCTTATGAGATGTTCGTGCCGTAGTTCTACGTTCGTTTCTTAGAGAAGTTCATGCCGAAGTGTCACAGGGAGGAGCTGCACAGACAGTTTGAGTAGTTACGTTAGGAGGGCATATTTGTGACATAGTATGAAATGAGGTTTTCTGAGTTGGCTCATCACGTAGTTTTGTTGGTTCCCACTGATAGGGAGATGATTTGGAGGTTCATTGATGGCCTCACATATAAACTGCGATTGCTTATGCCTCAGGAGAGGGTGTCTGGTGCTACTTTCGATGCGGTGGTTGATATTGCTCGGCAGATAGAGATGGTCTGTATCCAGGAGCGTGAAGAAAGGGAGGCCAAGAGGCATCGTAGCTAGGGTGGTTTTAATGGTCCCTTCTGGGGGTCAGTTCTACCATGGCAGGGGTCATCCTTATAGGCACGCTAAGATGGCTCGTCCAGCTCATTGTGGTACATTATCCAGCCATGGTTCACACAGTACTCATCAGGTTCAGTCATCTCTCACTGACCTTCCCGCTCAGAGTTCGTCCCATGCTCCTTCAATTCAGGGTTTTTCTGTACCGGTTACTTCTAGCGGATATTCTGGTTCTCGAGGTCTGCCTTAGTACTTGCAACCATATTCAGAGAGGGGTTGTTTTGAGTGTGGAGATTTGGGTCACATAAAGATATATTGTCCCCGACTTCAGACTACGACTTTAGCACTAGTTTCTTCACCACCTACCCAACCAGCTCGGGGTGGGGCTTAGTCAGCTAGGGGTCGCCCAAGAGGGGGAGGCCGATCAGGTGCAGGCCAAGCCCAATTCTATGCCATTCCTTCTAGGCCTGATGTTTTTGCTTCCAATGCAGTGATCACAAGTAGTGTCTCAGTATGCCACATGGATGCCTCTATATTATTTGACCATGGTTCCACTTATTCATATGTATCATTGTATTTTTCCCATTATCTGGATATGCCCCGTGAGTCCTTAGTTTCATCTGTTCATGTATCTACACCGGTGGGCTATACTATTATTGTGGACCGTGTGTATCAATAATGTGTAGTGACGATTGGGGGATTGGACACTAGAGTTGATCTTTTATTGCTTAGTATGGTGGATTTCGACGTGATCTTGGGTATGGATTGGTTGTCTCCATGTCATGCTATTCTAGATTTTCACCCTAAGACCGTGACGTTGGCGATGCCGGGGTTGCCAAGGATCGAGTGGAGAGGTTCTCTAGATTATGTTCCCAACAAAGTGATTTCGTATTTGAAGGCCCAGTAGATGGTTGGGAAGGGTTGTTTATCTTATTTTGCCTTTATGAGGGATGTTAGTGTTGATACTCCTTATATTGATTTTGTTCCCGTGGAGCGAGATTTTCCGGATGTGTTTCCTGTAGACCTGCCAGGCATGCTACCCGACAGGGATATTGACTTTGGTGTTGACTTGGTGTCGGGCACTCAGCCCATTTATATTTCTATGTATCGTATGGCGCCAGCTGAGTTGAAGGAATTGAAGGAGCAATTTCAGCAGCTTCTTGATAAGGGGTTTATTAGGCCTAATATGTCGTCTTGGGGTACTGTGCAGATGTGCATCGATTATAGGAAGTTGAACAAAGTTAAAATAGAGAAAAAGTATCCTTTTGCTGCGCATTGATGATCTATTTGACTAGCTTCGGGGAGCGAGGATGTTCTCTAAGATTTACTTGAGGTCTGAGTATCACCAGTTGAAGATTTGGGACTCGGATATTCTAAAGACAGCATTCAGGACCCGTTACGGTCATTATGAGTTCCTTGTGATATGTCCCAACAATATTCATACATCTGATGAACAATGCATTTTAGCCTTATCTTGACTCGTTTGTCAGAGTGTTCGTTGATGACATCCTGGTGTACTCTCATACCCAGGAGGAGCATGCCCAACATTTGATGATTGTGTTGCAGTAGTTGAGAGAGGAGAAACTTTATGCTAAGTTCTCCAAATGTGAGTTTTGGCTTACTTCAGTGGCATTCTTGGGGCACGTGGTGTCCACTAAGGGGATTCTGGTAGTTCCGAAGAAGATAGAGGCGGTTCAGAGTTGGTCCAAACCATTTTCAGCTATGGAGATTAGTAGCTTTCTCGGCTTGGCTGGTTATTATCGTCACTTAGTGGAAGGTTTCTCGTCTATTGCATCGCTTTTGACCAAATTGACCCAGAAGGATGCTATTTTTAGGTGGTCGGATGAGTGTGAGAAGAGCTTTCATAATCTCAAGACTGCCTTGACCACAACTCCAGTTCTAGTTCTACCTTTAGCTTCTGGTTCTTATACAGTGTATTGTGATACTTCTCGGATTGGTATTGGGTGTGTCTTGATACAGGAGGATAGAGTGATTGCTTATGCTTCGCGCCAGTTAAAGCCTCATGAGAAGAAGACCTATCCTGTCCATGATTTGGAGTTAGCTTCCATCGTTCATGCATTAAAGATTTGGAGGCGTTATCTCTACGGTGTGTCTTCTAAGGTGTTTACAGATCATCGGAGTCTCCAACACTTGTTCAAACAGAAGGATCTAAATTTGAGGCAACGGAGATGGTTGGAGCTGCTAAAGGACTATGATATCACTATGCTGTATTATCCCGGAATGGCTAATATGGTAGCCGATGCCTTGAGTAGAAAGGCGGTGAGTATGGGTAGCCTTGAGTTCATTCCCGTTGGTGAGAGACCTTTTGCAGTTAATGTTCAGGATTTGGCCAACCAGTTCGTGAGATTAGATGTCTCGGAACCTATTTGCTTGTGTGGTTTCTTGGTCTTCCTTTTATAATCGCATCAGAGTGCGCTAATATGATGATCCCCATTTGTTTGTCCTTAAGGACATGGTTCAGCACGGTGATGCCAGAGATGTTACTATTGGGGATGATGGGGTATTGAGGATGCATGGTCGGATTTGTTTGCCTATTGTGGATGGTCTACGAGAGTTGATTATTGAGGAGGCCCACAGTTCGTGGTATTCCATTCATCCGGGTGTTGCGAAGATGTATCCAGACTTGAGGCATCATTATTGGTAGAGGAGAATGAAGAAGGATATAGTGAGATTTGTAACTCGGTGCCTCAACTATCAGCCGATAAAGTATGCACATCAGAGACTGGGTGGATTGCTTCAAAGGCTAGAGATCCCAGAGTGGAAATGAGAGCGGATCACCATGGACTTTGTAGTTGGGCTCCCACACACTTCGAGGAAGTTCGATGCTATTTGGGTGATTATGAATCGGCTAACCAAGTCTGCACACTTCATTCCAGTTGGGACTACTTATTCTTCAGAGAGATAGCGTAGATGTCTGGTGGGTTTGGTTGAGCCGGGTGAGGTTAGGCTATTGGGTACTGACTTGGTTCAAGATGCTTTGGACAAGGTTAAATTGATTTAGGAGCGGCTTCGCATGGTGCAGTCTAGACAGAAGAGTTATGCCGACAGGAAGGTCTGTGATGTTGCTTACATGGTTGGGGAGAAGGTTCTGCTCAAGGTTTCACCCATGAAGGGTGTTATGAGGTTCGAGAAGAAGGGTAAGTTGATCCCTCGGTATATTGGGCCGGTTGAGGTACTTTAGAGGATTGGGGAGGTAGCTTACAAGCTTGCCTTGCCACCTAGTTTGTCTAGTGTGCATCCAGTGTTTCATGTTTCTATGCTCCGGAAGTATGTCTGCGATCCGTCTCATGTTTTGGATTTCAACATGGTTCAGTTGGATGGTGATTTGACTTATGATGTGGAGCCGGTGGCTATTTTGGATCGGCAGGTTTAAAAGTTGAGGTTAAAGAACATAGCTTCAGTGAAGGTGTAGTGGAGAGGTCAGCCAGTTGAGGAGGCTACTTGGGAGACCAAGCGGGAGATGCGGAGTAGTTATCCACACTTATTTGAGACTCTAGGTATGTTTCTAGACCTGTTCGTGGATGAACATTTGTTTAACAGGGGGAGGATGTAACGACCCGGCCGGTTATTTTATTAGTTCTAGTCCTGTCCCACCCATTTACTACTCCTTTTGTACTTTATAGCTATTATGTGACTTGCCGAGGTAGTCGGTTTGGGTCCGGTGGGGTTTTGGAAGGAAATGAGACATTTAGTCTCATGGTTGAAAGCTTAAGTTGAACTGGTTGACTGGATGTTGACCTATGAGTAAACAACTCCTGAATGGAGTTCTGACGGTTCTGTTAGCTCCGTTGGGTGATTTTGGACTTAGGAGCGTGTCCGGATTGTGATTTGGAGGCCCGTAGTGGAATTAGACCTGAAATGGCGAAAGTTGGATTTTTGAAAAGTTTGACCGGGAGTGTACTTTTTGATATCGGGGTTGGATTACGATTCCGCAAATTGGAATAGGTCCGTAATGTCAAATGTGACTTGTGTGCAAAATGTGGGGTCAATCGGATGTGATTTGATAGGTTTCGGCGTCTTTTGTAGAAGTTGGAATTCCTTAACTTCAATAGGCTTGAATTGGGGTGCGATGCGTGTTTTTGAAGTGGTTTGAGGTGATTTAAGGTCTCAACTAAGTTCGTATGAGGTTTTAGGACTTGTTGGTATGTTTAGTTGAGGTCCCGGGGGCCCCGGATTAATTTTCGATGGTTAATGGATCGAAAATGGAACTTGGTGCATGGATGAAGTAGGGGTTCTGCTGGTGTAATCCCTTTTGCGGATCTTTGATCGCAGGTGTGAGCTGAGGATGCGCAGATGAAGCCATGATTGGGGAGGACTATGGTCGCAAGTGCATAGAGTTTTCCTGCATAGAGTTTTCCGCACCTGCGTGGCCGCAAGTGCGGCGTGAAGGGCACGAAACCGGATGGTGCGCACGTCCAATGGAGATTTCCGCACCTGTGATTGCGCAAATGCGAGGGATAGGACTGCAGAAGCGAAGGACCATCTCCAGTGGTTCACCGCAGAAGCGGGTGGCTTGGCCAAATTATTAAAAACAAGGGTTCGCGATTTCCGCTTCATTTCAAACATTTCAAGCACAGATTTGGGCAATTCTTGAGAGGATTTTCGAGGGGTTTCATGAGGTAAGTCCCTTGTGCTCATTTTTGATTAACAATCTTGTTTTCCCATCTAGTTTGTGTGTATTTAAGGTGGAATTTGGGAGTTTGAGGCTAGGTATTTGGAGAGTTTGATTTGGGGATTTGGGTGATGATTTGGTGCCGGATTTTTGTAAAATTGGTATGGTTGAACTCGTGGTTGAATGGGCTTTCGGGTTTTGTGACTTTTATCGAATTTCGAGACGTGGGCCCGGGGTCCGACTTTTGAGTCGATTTTTGACTTTTGATTAAACTTTCAATTCTGCCCTTGATGAGAAACTTTTATAACCACATAAATACTATGGACACATGTTTAGAACCACAAATTCCAAAAGTCTTCATTTTTTCTTAAACTTCGTGCAAGTGAAACATGTTCACATAAATTAGAACAGAGGGATTAGTATTTTTCTTCTAGAATTGATTCCTTTAGCCTGTGTTGATTATATGGAATTGTTATAGCTAGATTCGAGGCATTCAGAGGCTATTTCGTGAGGCAAGGGTGTATTGGAGTAGAGATTTTCTCGGATTGAGGTAAGTAATACTTCTAAACTTGGCTCTAAGGGTTCGAAACCCCGAATTATGTATTATATGATTGGTATTGAGGTGACACACTAATGATGTCCAAATCCACTACTAAAAAGTAAATAAACACGGTTGCATGCAATATAATTTACCCAATTATGAGTCGGGATCGAATGCCACAGAGAACAATTTGTAAGAGATTAGGCGTGTAAGAGAATTATTACTTATTATGCTAAGCCAAACACTTAAAAAGGTTTTGAGAAAATATTTATAACTAATTGAAAGGATATAAACTAACCTAGAAAGCAAGTAAAATGATCAATGGCTTCAAGCATGGATGCATTGGGAATTACACTCAAGTAAGGATCCACTATATTTCATGATTTTATAAATATGAGCGAGTTTATTATTAATTAGCCTCGGGTAATAATTTTGTATAAGATTCTTCTGAACACTAACAAGACTTTCTAATTGAATTATCCCTAAAACAATTAAGAGATTAAGCACACCTGAATATGGCTACAAGTAGTTCAATCCTATCCCTAGGTAGAAGCTATAAAGTGAGGGTTAACGCCTCAAGTTCTTGTTAATTAATCTTTCCCAACCCCGAATTATTTTTTCCAAAGTTAATTCAAATTGAATGGGCGAGTCCTAGGGTTAGCTAATCCCTTTGGAAACATTTAATAATAAGATTAATTAAAAAAATAATAAATCATTTCACAATAAATAAAAATCATTCAATACATAAGCACAACAAGGTATTTAATCCACACTTTAAATATGAATATTCCCATAAATAAGATTTAAGTGCTAGAAAAAAAATACTACATACTTAGATATTCAATACAAAGCAAGGAAATGAAGAGTTGAACATAAATGGGTAAGAAATTCTCAACCAAAAGCTCCAAATCTTCAAGACCCGTGTGTGTGTGCAAGAACCTTGCTCCCAAAACTGACAAAAGCTGCCAAGGCTGCTCCTAGATGCCAAAAGATACCAAAGATGTGTTTCCAATCTGCTAGGTCGTGTATTTGTGAGTTTAGAATGAAGAAAATGTGAAATGACATAAGTGTCTAGGTCTGAAGCTCGTTGACCGCTCCTACAGAAGTATCCTCGCAGGTGCGGTTTCGCATATGCAGATTCCTTCTCGCAGAAGCGCAAACTGGTGGAGATGGCTATTCCGCAGAAGCGGAAAAATGAGCACAAAAGCGTAACCGCAGAAGCGGTCTTTAACCCGTAGAAGCGCACCACATAAGCCTTTTGTCTAGCTCATATGCGGTTCCAAACTTGCAAGCCTCATTCCGCAAATACGACCCTTTTTCTTGCAGATGCGAGACCGTAAATGCGGACCTACCTGCGCAGATGCGAGATCACTGGAAATATTTTCACTTCTTTTACTCTTTTTTGCACAATTTCACTTCATTTGATTTCAACTCTCTTCAAGGTTCATTGTACCTAAAAATCTAGAAATGCACACCAAAATCACCTCATTTTATAATTAAAGGACACAAAAACTAAGGAAAAGAGATTAAGATGAGTGGTAAAATCACCACTCATCAACACCCCCAACTTGGAGCTTTTTCTTGTCCCCAAACAAATCAAAACAAAAAATTCAATGAGGCTTTACTATTCAATGCACAATTAGCATCGCTATCATTTTCAAATCACATTCTTCAATTAATCATAACACTTATGAATTTGGGTGGTACTAATAACTAGGCTCAAGCATGTAAATCTCAATCAAATAACTGCCTCATTTACAAACAATTTCAAGAATGCAATGGAGTTTCAAAATAATCAAGTGACAACAACCAAGCCTCAAGAAGTGACTCGAAAGCATTAGTCTACTATATATGCTCAATTTACTCAATTCGGAATATATTAATGTCATCAATCTATCATAATCCATGTGCCCTCATAAGAAAGAAAATTCCAAAATTACCATATTTACGATAACGACACAAGGGACAAATGCACGAAGACACTCACTCTCAACAAAGAGTTTCAAGTGTTACAAAATATCATACCATAAACTTGCCCTTATTTTAATTCGCCGCCTATTCAAGAATATTCGGTTGGAGATCCTATAAGGACTTTTTAAGCTTGTAATGTAGGCTTAGGGAAGGGTAGGATAAACATTTGGGATACCAATGACTACACCATCTTTGAACACTACTCACATTTGTCTTTCTTTTTGCATTTTGCTTCTTTTTAAACCACATAGTCCTTATTGACATCTAGTTACCAATATACAACTACCTTAAAGTACCTCACTAATTTTCTCAAGACTCCAATATATATACACATATTTTCTTTTGCTTTTCTATTGGAGCTTGAGTATCTTCATCTAACACAACTTTGAGGTATTTGCTTCTACACACAATGTACATCTTCACCATTTACCAATTAATACAAATACCCCCAAATCAGGCTTTTAGCCTCATTCTCAACATTCAAGGAGGAACAGGTTCAAAAGAGGGAATTATTTCACAAAAGGGTAAAGGTTTGTAATGTGTTAGCCAAAGAAAAGGTTAAAGGCTCAAATAGGGTTAACTATTAATAATCTTTAAGCAATGGTAGGCTCGAAAGGCTAAAGAGAGTTTTTCAAAGATCACAAAGAATTCCTAAGGTCATCCCTCCAACCAAACGTAATTAACATTGGCATTGAAAGACCAATCAGGCAAGTTCTAGATGATAAAAGTAAACACAAGAATTATCTTTGACAAAAACTAACACACATGTCACATGAACTAATCAAGACGGATCAATTTCACTTCTTATTAAGAACAATTAGAGCAATATCATGCCAACTAGTGTGCAAAGAGTCACAAAATGAGCTAAAATATTATCACAAAAATTATTCTTCCCCATGCAACTTATTCTTTAAAATTTATAACCAACATCACATACAAGAGACTAATTTTATTAGTACCAAATAATTCAAAAGCCTCCACATAACAGAACAAGACGATTCCCTTAAGAAAGTTTTCACGTCATCCATTATAAAGAAAAGTCACCCGGTTCAACACAGAAAAGAACCGTAGCATAAAGAAAACCCAAGAAAACTTATTTCAAAGTATATAACTATTAAAGAGATAAAAATAATATAAACTAAAATTTATTAAAGAAAATAGAATAAAAACTAAATTTAATAAAAATAAAATAACTAAAAACTACTCTATAAAATAGAATAAAAACTAAAGGAATAAAAATAAAATAACTAAAAATTACTAAAGAAAATCAATAAGTAAAAAGAATAATAAAAAAAATAAACTAGAATAAAGAAACCAACTAATCTTCAATTATATTATCAATCACAAACTACGCCCTGCAAAGGCACATGATAAACAGTAGTAGAACAAGACCGGTAAGGGCACAAAATATCAATATAAAAGCCCGACAAGGGCACACAATATCCATATAAAAGCATAAGCCTGGCAAGGGCACAAGTTGAGCACCAATGTACAAATAGAGTATATTCCCTAAAGCCACCCCAACTAAAAACACTGCAGTGTCCTCACTGCACAATATTAAGATAAAACAAGAGTAGTTTGAGGGTCTCCCTGAAGTCTGCATAAGACTAGCAGACTGCAGGAAAAAACTATTCACTGCCGTGTGGAGATTTCGGCCTCATCATCATCGGTAGCCTCAACAGCACTCGACAAGAAGGAATACTCTTCACTATCATCTTTTTCCTCGACTTGTAGCTTCCTGTTCGGCTGCCCCCCTTTGAAGACGGCCTTGATTGCTCTCCATATCTTGATCATGAGCTTTCTCTTCTTATTTTTCTCGTTCTCCTTGTGGAAATCAGCCCGAAGATATACATGTGCCTTGGGCATGTTGCCATAGGATTCCTCGAGCCTGCTAATGGAAGCTGCCAACTTCTCCTGTGACTCTGCTTGCTTCTTCTGTTCTCCTTGTAGGTCTTCATTTCCTCCCTGGTAAAATACTATGGTGTGGGATGGGAGTGTGAGGGCCCACTAGGGAGATGTGACACTAAGTCACGGATGGAGACAAGATGTGAGTTCAACATCCCAAATGGTCCCTCAGGCATGGCTGCCTATGAGGAAGACTGGTCCAGCATTAGTAGTGACTTTCCTCTTCTTACTCTTTACTGCACTACCATTACCCGTTACTCTCAACGGATTACAGGGTTTGTCGGCCGGTAGAAAATGATCTGTGCTACGCATATCAACCTCTGCCTTCCGGCACAACTCTGTAATCAGTGAAGGGAACATCAAGCCTAAGTTGTTGTCTAGAAAATACTCTTTCAAATCCTGTAGGATATAATGGCCGACATTCACATAAATGTCGTCTAGTATGCATGCAATCATCAAGGCTCTGGTATATGAGACATCCGAAACATTTCCACATGGTGATACTTTGTTGCAGATGATGTAGAGCGACATCTTGGGTTCAGGTGTGAAGTCGATAGACTTCAAACCCTTTCTCTTGGTTGCCCATTTTGCTCTCTTGTCTGCTGAATAATGTTTGGAAACTAGCCAATATCCAATTGAGCAATGATCTTTTTCTCGCACCGGCTCAAGTGAATGGTCAGGCAGCCCTAGAATGTCATTGATTTGTTCAGTTCCAAACCTTGCTATTTTGCCCCTGATGGTGAGTTGTGGGTTGTTGAAGTTTGTACGCTTTAGGTTTGCATAAAACTCACGAACCCACTCCTCATTGGCCTTACACGGAGTAGGAATGAAACACGACCAGCCAGAGGTTTGTAGACGGCCAAAAAATTCTGAAAGCAATTCGGCCAATTTATCATCGGAGATTCCTTTTTCAAGTGCGACCTTCTTTGTAAGAAGGTTGTCATAATATCGGCGATGCCAATCAGTAGACATGAATCGGTTAGTGTCGAATTATTCCGCCTCAGTTTCTTCCTCAATTTCATGATGAAACTCTGCATTTTGTTCATATTTGGGTCCATTTTAAGCTTAAAGTACCTAAGAAAAATAAAAAGCCAGTTAGTCGGGAATTATAATCATGTTAAGCAATTCAAGACAATTCAATTAGGCCTCGAGTTGTAAAACTACTATTTTTGCACAAACATCACTGTCACCGCACCTACGGAAAATGACTCGCAGGTGCGTCTCCGCTTCTGTGGAGATTCTGTCGCATCTGTGCAAAGGGACTGTTTGCCAAATCTCGCACCTGGGGACAAGTCATTGCAGATGCGAAGCTGCATCTGCGGCAAATTTCTCGCTTCTGTGCATTTGCACAGCTGACCATAAATCACACCTGCGGAATGGGCATCGCACGTGCGAGCCTGCTTCTGCGGCGATATGTTTGCTTCTGCGATGTTCATCAGGGGTTTCCAATAACCCCAGAAACTGCGTAAATGTTTTATTCCAAACATTATTTTGGCATAAATTTATACTCAAGTCTTCTAAATTAGTGCACTATATGATTACACGACTTGATTAACCTGATTTTAAGGCATTTCGCTACCAAAATTCTATCGAACACATAACAATCACTGAGTGGTTTTCGATTCTTTTAAACAATTTGGTACTTAGACTTCCCAAATTCTTTTCAACAATAACAGCACACACAACTACACTCAACCAATTTTCACACCTAATATTAACATTAATCAGAAGAACATGGGGATTAGGGGACACGACCATTGAGAAGAGATAAAGAAGAAGAAAATAACAGTGGAAGAAAGGAGTAGTAGAGAGAACTGAAAAATGATACCTGTGAGAGATGTGAGGGCAGTAGATTGCACGAGCAGTTGAGATAAATGTGAGAGATGAGAGGGAGTTTTGAGTTTTGGGAAACACTTAGAGTGTTACCTGTAGGAGATACCCAATATGGATTTTTGCTTTAATCTAACCCGACGCGTCGCTTCTGCGGGCATTATACCGTTTCTGCGTACCCGCTTTAGCGATTTGTTAAACCGCTTCTGCACATTTATCGCATATGCATCTCCAATCACGCTTCTGCGTGAGAGCTTTTACGGAGATTGGATCGCTTTTGCAATATGGCCGCATATGCTATTATTTGGGCGCTTCTGCTAGGCTGCATCTGCGTTAACATATCTGCAGATGCATTCACTAGACTCCTCAATGCCAGAACTGGGCAGCCACTGTATTTGCTCACTCTTACACTTCAAACTCCTTATTTAAATTCCAAAAAATCTAAAACTTAGCAGATTAGTCAAAAATAATATACTAAGCTATTCTAAAAAGAAAATTTCAAAAAGGAATAACAATTTTGAAAATGATGGGTTGCCTCCCACAAAGCGCCGCATTTACCGCCGTGGCACGACGCGAATCAAATTTACCACTTTTCTTGCCACTTGGTTGATATGAATTTGGCACCTAACTTGGAATCAAGTTTGTGACCACGAACAACCAAGGGGGTGGATGGGGAGTGGTAAGTAGATGATCAAGCCACATGTCATTTGATTCATTTTGCATTTCTTAGCTTTCATGTGAGGAATGTTATTTTGCCTTCTTGAACTTTCAAATTGTAAAATGTATGGCCTCTGCCTTTCCTCTTCGCAATCCTTCACTGATTCGTGTAGTTCAATTCCCATATCACCACACAATTCCAATGTTGAGAAATGTTTGGAATGTGACATCAAGCCTCCAAATTGTAATTCTTTCCAGATTTTGACATCCTCTTGGTCCCCCGAACTAGAGTCATCCTCAACCACATCTTCAAATTTTTTAGTTAACTCTAATTCGATATTTTTCTTGGCATCATTAACAAGCACGGAGTCGGTTGGCGGATATTCAATTCTTGATTCCTCAAAAAAAAAAAGCTCTTCTTGACCTCTTTCCAGACTTTCAAGTTGGTGGGCATAGTGAGCCTCAACCAATAATTTCATTTAATTTTCCAAGGTGCGGATATTATCATCATTGTGAGTTAGTACTTATTTGAAGTCCTCAAGTGCCAAGTTGTGCTTCTTCTCATTTTCAAGAATGGCCTCCAACATGAGCATCATCCTCTCATTTTGAGCATTTGAGAGTTCTTCTTGATTTTGATCAAGTTCCAAAGAAGGATTTTCGGCTTTAACCTTTAAGGAAGGTTTTTGGCTATCATTCACTTTCGAGGCTTTTTGGACCTCTAAAGCTTCAAGCATTTCTTCCATTTGCAGTTCAACCGTTCAAGTGCCAAATCATTTTGGAGACTATTTTCCAACATCTCCTCCAAGGTACTTTGCTCTTTGTTTCCTCCTTCAAGTAGGCATTCCACCATGAGCTTGAACTCTCCATTTTCACCACGCTCAATTTCTTCCATTTCCATATCCCTATACTTGTCATAACAAAAAGTAGAATCATCATAGCGGGGGTTCATGGAAGGGAAGGACAAATAAACACAATTATCCCAATGACCATTTTGACGACCATACTTATCACAAATACTCCACTCATGGGTTTGAGATTATGCGCACAATCCGCCCTCGGGAGAATTTAAACAATTTTGCAATGAGTGTGGTCCTCCACAATAAGGACAAGGGTCATCAAAGTATGAACAACTACCATCCGACTAATTTTCATTATATGATGCCATTTTTTAAAAATTAAGAAAATAAACAAGAAACAAACAAGAAAAATAAATAAAGATAAAAAAAATAATTATACAAATATTCATAAGTTTGGACCAAAGCAGTTACGCTTATTTCTCAAACAGCCTAAATATTCCAAATTATTTCCCGGCAACAACGCCAATTTTGATAACGTCCAAATCCACTACTAAAACGTAAATGGACATGGTCTCATGCAATATAATTTACCCAACTATGACTCGGGGTCGAATCTCACAGAGAACAATATATAGGCGATTAGGCATGTAAGAGAATTATCACTTATTATGCTAAGCCAAACACTTAAAAAGGTTTTGAGAAAATATTTATAACTAATTGCAAAAATATAAACTAACCTAGAAAGCAAGTAAAATGACCAATGGCTTCAAGCGTGGATGCATTGGGAATTACACTCAAGTAACGATCCAATGTATGTCATGACCAAAATCCATTAAAGGTCGTGGTGGCTAGATCAAGCAACTCCTGCAACTGCTCCTTTAACTATTTCAACTCTGGTGAGGCCATACGATATGGAGGAATAGAAATGGGCTAAGTGCCCGATAACAAATCAATATCCAAATCAATATCCCTGTCGGGCGGTATGCCCGGAAGATCCACCGGGAATATTTCTAGATAATCCCTTACTACCAGAACTAACTCAATGGTAGATAACCTTGCTAGGAACATAATAAAGTGCCTCTCCACTCTAACCGTGGTACACTTAGCATAGCCAGCGTCACTGTCGTGGTGTGACAGTCAAGTATAGTATGATAGGGCAACAACCAATCCATACCCAACATAACATCAAAATCTACCATACTGAGCAATAATAGATCGGCTCGTTTTTCTGATCCATGTCTAATCCACACTCAATAATGAGTGAAAACGTTCGTTGGAATAATAGTACCCAACAAGAGTCGGGGTCGATTTTCACAGGGAGTTACAATGGGTGTTAGGAGTATACACTTGATGAGAGCGAATGGATTAATTAAATTTACACTTCTACAAAAGGTTTTGATTTCTATTTCTACTTTTACTCTAAAATTGTAAGCTAAGATAAGAATCTAGAAGCGAATGATTGTTTTTGGTCTTTTTTCAAATAGTTAAAAAGCCTAGGGATATGAACATAACCTAGGTATTCGCCTAATGGGTTAAATACGTAAATACATATTTTTTTGATTGGGGTGTATTATAGCTCTCAACTCTACGTTATCCACTCAATATCTCTTGGTCAGAGTGATTTTTCCCAATTTGGCTTTCTGAAGTCCAAATGGGTATCAAACAAAATAGTGATATGAGCTCAAGTCGGGTTCTTACTATCTCTACTTTAACACCTTTAATTAGGTTACTCATCGTGGGAATTGAAGAAAATAAAAAAGAAATGCTAATTAAACCCATAATCAAAGATTCAAATGATAAAATATAATGTTCAAACACTAAAATAATCACAAACTTCCTAAAATGGCAAAATGTAATGGCTACAACAGATCAAACTTCGAAACTTAACCTAAAAATATGAAACTCGTCTATTTGTAGTGGCCCAAAATTCACTGACAAAAATACCCATCGGGAGGTTCTACGGCCGCACAATTCCATGTGAGGTCCGCAGATTTCTTCAGTTGGCAGGAGCATGGATTCTGCAGCCGCACATTTCTGGATTGCGGCTGCGAAGCATCTTCAGCGGCCACACAATTCATGTGTGGTCCGTACATCAGAAAGGCTTCATGACTTGGTCTTTTACACACTCTCTGAACATGGAATCATGTGCGGTTCGCTCATTGGCCAAAGTCCTATTGAGTTATTTCACTTGGTTTGTGGCCACCAATGAAATTCTACGGTCCACACTTTCTTCTGCGGACACAGAAATCTTTCTGCAGACCAAACATCTTTGATTCTTCGCCCTTTATTACCATGTGATTCAGAACATTCCTTTTTGAGTTGTATTTCATTACGGGAGACCAAACTTCCAACATTCCTGTAGTTTGCATATTTTCATTAGTTTTGGGAACATAAAGCAATACTATCGGACTAAAACAAAAGTTAAAAGGTGCTAATAAGTAATCAAAATCCCCACTTATCAACTCCCCCAAACTTGAGTCTTTGCTTGTCCTCAAGCAAATAATTAGTTCCCACCTCCTAGATTTAAAGGTTATTTCAGCTAGTCAAATGCTAGCCATTCACACATTAGTTGGGACAAACAATTACTCATACTACTCATGCATTATCAGCAAGGTGACAAGTCAAATATTAATGCACATATAGTTCTTTGAGCTTCAAGAAATGACTTTACTCATCAAGGACTCTTATTCTATCATGTAGGTCATGGTGGACTACAAACTCTTCCTCTTATACTTTCCATTTGCCATGCTCACTTAAGATATTAGCACCCAATCTTAGGATTCATGAAAGGTTCACTCGTCTCTCACAAGAGAATGTCACAAGTACGACTTCAAGTACCATAGGTTTTCCCCTCATGTAGATTGCCACTAATGTAAGCTCACTCGGTTTGAAATCAAGTAGGAATTATTTTGGGTTGCAATGAAGGCTTTTCGATTAGGGTAGGATATCATATGGGTAAGTGGTTACACCTTTCCTTAAGCACTCCGGACTTTCATTTTTCGGCTCACAATTGCAAATTCTTAAAGACATTTTCTTTTCATTGGGGATTAGAGAGACTTAAAATCACTCTTTATTACTCATTTCATTTTTTCTCCCTTTTTTGATTGCTCATGCTGTGGATCATTACCTCTGTTTGAGACCGTCAACCCTTCCCCTTATTCACGTTTTGCATTTTCCTTTTTGTTCTTTTCTTTTCTTGCCTTCTCTTTTCATAGAGATCCTTTCTTTTTTATTTTGTGCCTTGATACCTTTTTCAAATTTCTCATCTCTCCCCCAAA
Organism: Nicotiana tabacum; assembly: GCF_000715075.1. Classification (NCBI taxonomy): domain Eukaryota; kingdom Viridiplantae; phylum Streptophyta; class Magnoliopsida; order Solanales; family Solanaceae; genus Nicotiana; species Nicotiana tabacum. The sequence continues at coordinate 21,065,720 of NC_134101.1, read as the reverse complement.
CTTATGTTTTAAGCCACTTGTTTCACAAGAGTGTTAAGGAAATTCCGGGTGCCAAGAGAGGATCACAACAAAATGGGTAAAGGATTCTAATATGGTTATCAAATGAGAAAGGCTAGAAGCTCAAAGGGTTTGACTAGGAATAACAACATTGGTTGGCAATAGAAGGCTCAAACGGGCCAAGGAAAGCCTACAATCACTTCTCAAATCATGCAAAACTTAGGATTTCACCTTGAAACACATTCGTAGCAAGTTCTAGACCCTTCACACGGATACTTGGACTAGCAACAATTCATCTCACCCCTCGCGCAACTAGATTGTAAAAGAGGATAGAGTCGAGGGCCTACAACAACCACATTCAAGTTTAAAGATCACTATGTTGCAATTAAACCATGCGATGATTGCCAAAGTCAACTCAAGAATCACAAAGTCATTGACTAGAGCTATTTCTTTCAACAAACTTGTCTCTAACCATAAAAATGTAGTTAAGTGTGTTGGTACCAGTTGAAGCATGGTTGACTTTTCAAGCATGACTTGATTAGGTCTTTTTATTCATTACTACTACTATTATTACGTAAACACAAAAGCGGACTCATTCCCTTAAGAAGATTGTCATGCCATCCATCGTTGGGATGATTCGCTCGGTTCACATAACAACTACCATTGGAAAGAACCGTGGCGTTAAGAAAACCAAAGGCTTATTTTCCCCTAAAGCATAAAAAGAAGCTACTTAACAAAACAAGAACTAATATGGAAAATATAAAGAAGCTAACAAGAAAAAACAAAGATAAAGAAGCTAATGAGCAAAAACTACTAACGATAGAATGAATATACATAATAAGAGAGAGAGAGAAGATAGATAAATACAAATAAGAAAAGAATGCATATCATCAAGTTATTGTACATCAAATGTATCAAAGTTTACCAATGTGTCAAACAAAACTCCCCCCCCCCCCCCGAATAAAAGCAAGCATTGACTCCAATGCTTAGCAAAATAAGAGTAAAAGAGGAGAGGGTGAAGAAAACTACCTATGGATCATTGGACATCTCAGTGTCCCCATCAATTTCATCTCCCTCAGGATTAGCTAACTGAATCTCATCATCATCAAATCTAGGTGTGACTGGGTTGGCGAACATCTCATGCACTGCCTCAGCATTATCAGTAGCAAAGTCTAGCTCGTCAGACTGACCAACTAGTGCTACTGGTGCAGATGGTGCTGAAGGATCTGGGGCGGACTGGTGGGGGTCAAGCAGCATGTTAAAGGGATGGTCGCCAATTGTAGCAAATCTAATGACCTCCCTCCGGAGATTGTCCACTAATTTCTTGCTCACTTGGGACTTCCTAAACTTTTTTACTTCCTTTCCTAGCTCCTCAATCACTGACCCGTGTTGTACCAAGGTGTCCATGATAGTCTTCTAGTTCTCCAGAAACTTCTTTAGTGTCTCCTTAATGTCAGAAGGAACCTATGATGCCTGTGAAGTGGACTATGCTGCAACAGTACTGGACAAGTCAGACAACTTTGCAGTAGCTGTCTGCATCTAGTTGCTATGACTCGCCAATGTCTGGGAGACTCGCAACACAGAAAGTGGGGCAGTGGGCATGGGCACTGGCCTCAAAGCTGTGGCAAGAGATTTGGATGATGGCGGAGGCATAGCAGTGGCACTGGTGGAAGGCTCATCAGAAGTGGATGGAAGAGCAGTTTCCTGATAAGCTACCACTGTTGGCGTATCAGACTGGCCTGTGGTGGTAGAAGGGTGAACTTTCTTCTTTGGGTGGCTCGTATCCATAAGAGAATACCAATCGAAGGGTTTTGTTGCCTTCACCTTAGTGTCAAAGTCCCTTGGCTCTTCCTTTGCATCAGTAAGATATTCTGTAATAGTGTTAGGATAAGAGTAGGCCGTGTTGTCCTGCCATTCAATCACTGAAATGTTGGCCGACATCATGGCACCCACATTGATTGGGTAACCGGCCATGATGGAAGCCACAAAAACTGCCCGAGCAAGAGGAAGGTGAGTCTCATTCTGGCATGGATCCAACCTGCTACAAATAAAGGTCTGCCACCCTTTTGCCTCAAAGCTCAAAGTGTTCCGGTGGATGAGAACCCTAGCAGTCATCCATGGTGGTGGTGGCCCTGGTAGTGGCAGAATCTCAGCTAGCCAAGGACGGACTTCCTCCTTCAGTGGAAACATCTCCAAATACTTCGTTGGCTCAACATCCTCGAAGCCCAAGTACATGTTTAATCTATGCTGATCAAACCTCACCTTGAGGTTGTGTACTTTGGTCATCTTCGTCCCTTTCTTTATATGAGCCATATTGACATAGAATTCACGGACGAGGTATTCTTTGGCATCCATTACCTCTGGGTGAACCACATCCACCCCTTTCGTGCCCTGAACTGTCTCAATATAGCTGGGTTGTACTTCTCCAAATCCTTCAAGAGAAACTATCGCTCAAGAGTTAGAGACCTCATTGGTGACCACATACGGAAGCCGGTGAAGGTGGCTAAGCTGACAAAGCGATCCTCCAAAACCTCTTTCTTCTTTTATCTTTCAAGGTTTGAAGATGTAGCATCTCCCCCTCTACCATCATCCGGGATATCATGTGTAACCTGTGCCTCAGGGACTAGTGTAGCCGATGGCTCAGAAGCCTAACTAGCACTCTCCGATCAGTTGGAAGTGTTGTGAGATGAATACGTCTCGTCCCTGAGCTGGTATCTCCCCTGCCTCGACTATGTGGACGGCTGCTCCTCTTAAACAGAGGCTGAGTTTCCCTCTGACACTTCCCTATAAGGGACATATGAGCTAGACTTGGAGAGGTTTGCACCTCTCCCTCTGCTTGCTGGTGCTTTCATTCTTATTGTCTTTGGATGGCCAAGGGGCAAGGAACTTTTGCCTCGACCCCGAGAAGATTCACCTCTCCCTTTTGAAGTGTCGCCTCGTCCTCTTGATCGAACCATTGTCTGTATCAAACGGATGAGATTGTTTCAATTTGATGTTCAAACACATACAAGATTCATATAGGTAAGGGTTATTAAGTTAAAACATGCTTGCAGGATAAGGGATTTGCGGTCCACACATTTTAACTTGAGCGGCCATAGATGGGTGTTGGGTCCGCAAATATTTTGTGTGTGGCCGCAGAATGGGAGTGCGGTCTGCACATTTTAACTTGCGGTTGTAGATTCCTTCTTCACTCAGTTTCCCAAATTCAACATTTGTAGACCACACAAATTCAAGTGTAGGCGCGGATTTCAAAAGTTACATACAAAATAATTTTTTCTACTTAGGTTTTTCAATTTCTCGCACTAGTAGACATGAAAATATTGTAAAAACATGAAATTTTACAAACCTAACCCCAATAGAGCATGTATCATGGTTACCCAGTCTAGATCTACACAATATGGACACATAATGGAACTTTAATAACAGATGGCTTAAAAAGAACTAAAAATCTAAAATTCAGCTAATTAAAAACATTATTATGAAATTGAACCATACCAGATAGAGTGAATGCAGCGAGTGAGTGATATAGGTGACTGTGTGTGTGGACAGTTGAAATCTCCAAGAAAATTTAGGAACAACAATGTTTGTTCAAAATGGGAAAAAAGTAAAGTGAGCCCTACTGTTCTATTTATACCGTTCAAAAAGATAAGGGATCAGATACAAGTGCGGCCACACCTTTTCATGTGCGGACCACACTTTTTAACATGGGAAATCACTTTTGGAAACCAATCTGCGGTCCACACATTTTTGGGGACAGCTGCAGATTTCTCGTGCGGTCGCAGATCGACCTCCGCACTGATAAGATCAAACTTCAGAGAGTTGGTGTTTTGACATTTCAATTTTGCGATTCGCAAGATAAATGTGCGACCGTAATGCTCATCTGCTATGGCATATAAAAATGTGTGGTCCGCACACTTTTGATCATTTAGCCATATTTTCGTCCACAATTCCTGTAAGTCACACTCACTCTTGTAGCACACTTCAAATCAAGTTAGAATTAAAATTGCACCTAACTACAAAAGAAAAAGGAAAAGAAAAATTGGTTGTCTCCCAAGAAGCGCCTTATTTAGCTTTGCAGCATGACGCAAAATACCCTCAAGTGAGACGAATGACTGCCACCACATGGCCATCTCCAGCCTTTCCCAAGTAGTGCTTCACCCGGTGACCATTGACTTGAATAATTCATTATTTTTGTTCTTCAAGTCTAATGCATCAAAAGGTGTCACACCCACAATTTCAAAAAGACCACTCCATTTGGATTTTAGCTTCCCAGAAAACATCCTCAACCTTGAGTTAAACAACAATAGAAGATCGCCCACCTTGAACTCTTTATTCCAAATGTATTTGTCAGGAAGATATTTCATCTTTCTTTGTACAAGGATGAACTCGTATAAGCATGGTACCAAAACTTATCAAATTCATTCAAATGTGCAACCCTCAAGTTAGGGGCTACATCCCAATAAGTATTCAACTTATTTAGAGCCCACATGGCCTTGTGATCTAGTTCCACTGGAAGATGACAAGCTTTCCCGAACACCAACTGATATGGCTACATTCCGATAGGTGTTTTGTAATCCCTCCGATAAGAGCATAATGCATCATCAAGCTTCTTGGACAAATCTATCCGATTAGCATTCACCGTTTTGTACAAGATACTCCTTATCTCCGGGTTGGAGATTTCCACTTGTCCACTAGCTTGTGTGTGATAGGGAGTGGTGATGTTGTGAGTAACACCATACTTGCTAAGTAAACTGTCTAAAGTCTTGTTGCAAAAATGTTACCCCCCATCGCTTATAATTGCACATGGAGTACCAAACCTTTTATAGATATTCTTCTTCAAGAAGCCACCACATTTCTCGCCTCATTGTTGGGTAAAGCAACGGCCTCAACCCATTTGGACACATAATACACCGCGACCAAGATGTAGGAGTTTCCACAAGAACTCACAAAAGGGCCCATGAAGTTAGTACCTCACACATCGAAAATATCAATTTCCAAAATGGTTGTCAGAGGCATTTCATTTTTGTTTGAGATTCCACCGGCCCGTTGACATTCATCACATCTTTTCACTAACTCACTAGCATCTTTGTAAAGAGTAAGCCAATAGAACCCGCAACTAAGCACTTTGGCTGCCATTCTTGCTCCACCATATGGCGATGAATGGCAAGCCCCAAGAATTTCACCTTGCTCTTCTTCTGCTACACATCTTCTAATCACCACATCTGTACAGATTCGGAAAAGGTATGGTTCATCCCATTAATAATCTTGACAATCCCATTTTAGCTTCTTCATTTAACTTGAAGATACTCATTTGGAATGATTCCACACATAAGACAATTTGCTAGATACGCGAATCATGGCACCTCTTTCATTTAAATTGCCAAGAGTTGCTCATCGGGGAAGGAGTCATTGATTTCAAGGCCATCATGCAGCATCCCCTCCTCCTCCAAACGAGACAAGTGGTACGCCACTTGGTTTTCACCACCTTTCCTATCTTGGATGTAAATATCTAATTCTTGCAACAAGATCACCCATCTCATCAACCGAGCTTTGGAGTCCCTTTTCTCATAACGTAAAGAAGCGTCGCATGATCCGCGTGGATAATGATTTTCGCACCCATCAAGTACGGGCAGAACTTCTCAATTGCAAACACAATAGCAAGGAGCTCTTTTACTGTAACGGTATAGTTGACTTGGGCACTATTCATGGTCTTACTAGCATAGTAGACCGGATGAAAGATTTCATTGATGCGTTTCCCTAAAACAACCCTAACCGCTACGACACTTGCATCACATATGAGTTCAAAAGGGACACTCCAATTTGGAGCGGTGATGATGGGAGTAGCTGTCAACTTGAGCTTCAACAATTCAAAAGCTATCATACAATAATCATTGAAGTTAAACTTAGCATCCTTCTCAAGAAGCTTGCACAACGGGTTCACCACTTTAGAGAAGTCTTTGATGAAACGCCGGTAAAAGTTCGCGTGGCCTAAGAAACTCTACACACCCTTCACCGAAGTTGGAAGTGGACGCTTAGAAATCACCTAAATCTTTGCCTTGTCAACTTCAGTTCCACTCCTTGAGATTTTGTAGCCAAGGAAAATACCTTCCTCGACCATTAAATGGAATTTCTCCCAATTGAGCACCAAATTTGTTTCTTTACATCGAGCCAACACTTTGTCCAAATTTGCAAGCCAGTCACCAAAAGAATCTCCAACCACCCAGAAGTCATCCATGAAAACTTCAAGGCAGTCCTCCACCATGTCCGTAAAAATAGCCATCATACACGTTTGAAATGTCGTCGGTGCATTACACAAACCAAATGGCATCCGCTTGGAAGAAAAAGTACTATAAGGACATGTAAAGGTTGTTTTCACTTGATCGTTCGGAGCAATGAGAATTTTGTTGTAGCCCAGGTACCCATCAGTAAAGCTATAGAAAGCACGAACATCCAATCTATCGAGCATTTGATCTAATAAAGTAAGTGGAAAGCGATCCTTCCTTGTGACTTTGTTGAGCTTGCGATAGTCCATACACATCCTCCAACCAGTCACCATTTTTGTAGGAATCAACTCATTCTTGTCATTGGTGACCACCATCATACCCCCTTCTTTGGGACAACATTGAACCGGAGAAATCCACGAACTATCAGAGATGGGGTAGACAACCCCGACATCCAACCACTTGATAATCTCCTTCTTGACAACTTCTTGCATAGCCTCATTGAGTCTCTTTTGATGTTCAATAGATGGTTTGGAGACATCCTCCAATTTGATCATATGAATGCAAAAAGTTGGGCTTATACCCCAAATATCCTCCAAGGTCCACTCAATAGCCTTCTTCATTTTTTGTAGCACCGCCAATGTGGAATCTACCTGCACGTTAGTCAAACAAGAGGAAATAATAACCGGTAAAGTAGAACAAGGACCAAGAAATTCATACCGAATATGTGGAGGCAATAGCTTCAACTCCAAGGTAGGAGGATCTTCAATAAAAGGCTTTGTCAGAGGAGTTATTCTATTTTCAAGATCCAAAGACAATTTCTGGGGTACATAGTTAAACGACCCCATTCCTTGCAAAGAATTCACACATTTCATGAAGCCATCCATCTCGTCATCATCAATGTTGATCAAGACGGCCTCCAACATATCACCAACATTGATTGTATCACTTGTTTCATCAACAATAACCTCAGTTACCAAGTCCACAAAAGAACACACCTCATTGCTATTTGGTTGCCGCATGGACCTACACACATGGAATACCACTTTTTCATCACCCACCCGGAAAGTGACTTCTTCGGCTTCAACATCACAATGATACTTACCCATAGAAAGGAAAGGTCTCCCAAGAATAATTAGTACTTCATAATCAACCTCACAATCTATAATGACAAAATCCGCTGGAAGAATGAATTTATCAGCACGAACCAAAACATTTTCAATCACTCCCAAGGGCCTCTTTATGGTACGGTCGGCCATTTGCAACTTCAAAGAGGTGCTTCTTGGTTACCCAATTCCCAAAGTCTTGAATACCCAATAAGGCATCAAATTGATACTTGTCCCAAGATCACAAAGAGCTTTAGCAAACTTGGCACTTCCAATTGTACAAAGAAACGTGAAAGCACTGGGATCCTCCAACTTAAGAGCCATTTAATGCACAATTGCACTCCCTTGATGAGTGACCTTAATGGTATCAAAGTTCATTGACCACTTCTTTGTCATAAGATCCTTCATAAACTTTGCATAACGGGGAATTCATTTCAAAGCTTCAACTAATGGAACATTGATTGTGAGACTCTTCATCATTTGAATGAACTTCTTGAATTGATTCTCACTATTTTGCTTGGAAAGTCTTTGAGGGTATGGAGGTGGAGGCATAGGCAATGGTGCCTTAGCCTTTTGCATTACCGGCTCCGGTATGTCAATAATGTGTTCCCTAGATGGGTTAACCTCCTCTTGAGTCTCTTCCACATTATCATCAACATCAATCCTAACTTCATCATTAGGTTGCAGCACATTGTCCGTGATCTCTTTTTCTTGCATCACTTGATCATCATCAACAAGTTGCCTTCCACATGAGGTGAGTGCATTCTCGCCTCTTCCACTTCTTATGATAACCGCCATGGCATGCCCCGTGTTGTTACCATCCTTTGGGTTTACCACCATATTACTTGGTAGTGCCCCTTTAGGACAAAAATTTAAGGCTTGAGAGATTTGCCCCATTTGAACTTCTAGGTTGCGAATTGATGTGTTGTGTGAGGCAAGTTGGGCATCCGAATCGGCATTCTTTTCCATCATTTGCTTGAACATATTTTCAATAAGCCCCATATCATTGTTTGAAGAACTCAAACCATAGGAAGGAAAAGGATGTGGGTTGCTTGGTTGTTGGTAAATTGGGGGCCTTTGAAACCTGACCCCTGGTTGCCTTGATTGTTGTTCCATCCACCTTGATTGTTACCTCCCCAATTTCGTTGGTTGTTTCCACTCTAATTTCCTTGATTGTTGTTGTTATGCCAATTCCCTTGATTGTTTCCCCCACTCCAATTTACTTGATTGTTAGAATTCCAATTGCCTTGATTGTTTTAAGGTCGCAATATTTGTTGGCTTGGGCCTTGGAAGTTGTTACTTTGCCCTTGAAAATTATTTACATATTGCACCTCCTCTTCTTGTTCATTATAGGAATCATCTTGCTCAAAACTACCATCTACTTGCACATAGTTCTCCACTCGATTTTGCACTTATGGACCCTTGGTCCTCCTTTTGTTCACCATAATATTTACTCCTTTCATAGCATTGACCTGCTTAGGATTTTGTACTTGATTTAGTTTGGCCTTCGCTAGTTGATTCATGATAGTTATCAATTCGGCAATGGCTTGCCTATGGTCTTGCAATTCTTTGTGAAGGTGGATCATATTCGGGTCACCTTGTGGAACATTAGCCCGGGATTGCCAATCTTGTGACGTTTCCGCCATTTCATCCACAATCTCGCACGCATCCGCATAAGGCGTAGTCATAAAGTTTCCACTGGCTAGTTGATTCACTACACATTGGTTCGTTGTGTTAATCTCATGATAGAAGGTTTGTTGAATCATGTTTTCCATCATATCGTTGTTGGAACATTCCTTGACCATAGTTCTATAGCGTTCCCATATCTCGTGTAGTGCTTCATTTGGATCTTGCTTGAATGCTAGGATCACATCTCAAAGTGTAGCCATGTGTCCAGTAGCAATGAAATTTTCCGCCAACTTATCCCAAGTGTGAATTGAATGGTTCGGTAATCATTCCAACAAATCTAAAGGTTTCCCCTATAGAGCGAAGGGAAAAAGCCTTAGCCTCAATGCATCCTCGGAGATATTTGTTTGCTTTCTCCCCCAACAAGTGTCCACAAACCCCTTTAAATGTTTATAAGCATTTTGTGTTTGAGCATCGGTGAAGAATATCGTTGCTTAAGCAAAGTGAGCATCACATTGGTGATTTGGAAGTTACCCGCCCTAATATGGGGAGGGAGTATTGCACTAGCATAACCTTCATTGGGCAATATCCGGTGTAGAGCCGCTCGCGGTGGAGTTGGGGTAGAACGGGCACATTTTCACGAGGTATCTGGCCTCTCCGATTGTCTTTTGGCTCATGAGGTACCTCCTCTACTTGCTCATCCTCCGCATCCAAATTACCCAAGGGCAAATTTCCGAGATCATTGTTCGCCATTCTTGTACCTAATATTTTTCACACTAATTAGTAACACGAAAGGAAAAGAAGATATTCCAAAAAAAAAATATATAGCCAACACCGTTTTAACTCCCCGGCAACGGTTGCAAAAATTGATCCACGTCCAATCCGCACTCAATAATGAGTGGAAATGTTCGTTGCAAGAATAGTACCTAATAAGAGTCGGGGTCGATTTCCATAGGGAGTCATAATGGGTGTTAGGAGTATACACTTGACAAGAACGAATGGATTAACTAACTTTGCACTTTCACAAAAGGTTTTGACTTCTAATTCTACTTTTACTCTAACAATTGTAACCTAAGACAAGAATCTAGAAGCGAATGATTGTTTTTTGTCTTTTTTCAAATAGTTAAGAAGCCTAGGGATGTGACCATAACCTAGGTGTTCTCCTAATGGGTTAAATACGTTAATACTTTTTTTGTTGATTGGGGTGTATTATATCTCTCAACTCTACGTTACCCACTCAATACCTCTCGGTCAGAGGGTGATTTTGCCCAATTTGGCATTCTCAAGTCCAAATGGGTATAAACAAAATTGTTGATATGAGCTCAAGTCGGGTTCTTACTATCTCCAGTTTGAACCATTTAATTAGGCTAATCAAACTCTCAATTAATCCAATTTCTTGTTAGTCAAGTTAACCTAGACTAGGTCCCTCTTTCTAGAGTAGAGACTAAGTCAAAAAAGCATGAATCAATATTTGCAACCATTAATTCTAAAATTGAAGCATGAACTAAGCTAAATAATCAACAACCAATCATAACAAGCATTAAATTAAGTACCCATAAGGTTTACACACTAGGGTTCGGTCACAACCCTAGTAAGAATCTAGCTACGCATAGTGGGAATTAAAGAAAATAAAGAAGAAATGCTAATTAAACCCATAATCAAAGATGAAAATGATAAAATATAATGTTTAAACACTAAAATAAACACAAACTTCCTAAAATGGCAAAATATAACGGCTATAGCAGCTCAAACTTCGAAACTTAACCTAAAAATGTGAAACTCATCTATTTATAGTGGCCCTTTGGGAGGTTCTGCAGCCGCACAATCCCATGTGCGGTCCGCGCCGCACATTTCTGGATTACAGCTGTGAAGCATCTTCTGCGGCCGCACAATTCTTATGTGGTCGGCACTTTAGCAAGGCTTCAGGACTTGGTCTTTTGCGCACTATCTGAACTTGGAATCACTTGTCAGTGCAGACCCTGTTCTGCAGCCGCACATTGCCAAAAGTCATGTTGGGTTCTTTCACATGGTTTGCGACCGCAAAATGGAATTTTACGGTCTGCACTTCTGCAGACCGCACTTCTTTGATTCTTCGCCCTTTATTGCCTTGTGATTCAGAACACTCCTTTTTGAGTAGGATTTCATCATGGTATACCAAACTTCCAACATTCCTTCAATTTGCATATTTTCATTAGTTTTGGAAACATAAAATAATACTATCGGACTAAAACAAAAGCAAAAAGGTGCTAATAAGTAGTAAAAATATCCACTTATCAGTCTCTAAACCACTAAGAATAACTAAACACGATTGATACAAGGTCAACAACAAGGGAATCTCCCACAGTTATGGACACAAAGATAAAAGAAGTCAAAGAATCATGGGATACACCCAAATATGGAGCAAAATAAGATGACACATAGGAATGAGTGGAGCCTGGATCAAATAAGACTGATGCATCTCTGTGACAGACCGGAACAATACTTGTGATGACTGAGTCGGATGCAATTACCTCCGTCCTAGCAGGAAGAGCATAGTATCTGGCTTGGCCTCCCCCTTCTAGGGCGACCTCTACCTGCCCGACCCCCACCTTTAGCTCGCTGCGCAAGTGGAGTGGAAAATGGTATGGTAACCACAACTTGAGAAGCTTGAGGAGCCGGTGGAATACTCAGAGCCTGAGTAGTCAGTGGAGGTGTACCCCTCCTGAATTTGGGGCAATCCCTCAACATATGGTGAGTGTCACCACACTCAAAACAAGCTCTCGGAGGACGTGGCTAGCTCGAGCATGATCGGTTGGACTGACCGCTGATAGCACCCCGTGCAGGAGGTGCACTAGATAATGGTGATGCATAATAGGGATCATAGGGCCTATGAGTGACCAGAATACCACTGGAAGCTGGAAGTGCTGAATGAATAGGATGGCTCACATAGCCCCTACCATGACGAAAAGTAACTGGGGCACGAGCACCACTATATGTGCTAGAATCTCGAGTCCTCTTGGCCTCTCTCTCTTCTCTCTCCCAGGCCCACATACCTCCAATATCCTAGCGATCTCTACTACCTGCTGGTATACAATGTCCATCTCCAACTCTCAGGCCATACTAAATCTGATACCAGGGTTGAGCCCCTCAATAAATCGACGGACTCGCTCTCTAACAGTAGCAACCAAGGCTGGTGCATGCCTAGAAAAATCATTGAATAGGACTGTAGACTCCGATACGGTCATAGAACCCTGGCACAACTGCTCAAACTCTGCGCGCCATGCATCTCCGAGACTGTGGGGAACAAACTCCCTCATGAACATAAATGAGAACTAAGCCCAAGTGAGTGAAGGTGCCTCGACCGAACTACCCAACTCATATGCTCGCACCCAGTGATAAGCCACTCCCCAAGGCTAGAACATAGTGAAAGCAACCCCACTAGACTCCACAATACTCATAGTACGGAGGATATGGTGGTACTCATCAAGAAAACCCTGGGCATCCTCTGAATCCAAGCCACTGAAAGTAGGAGGGTGGTACTTCTTATACCTCTCGGGCCTGAGCTGCTCCCCCTCAGAAGCTGCTGCCCTAATCTCAGGCTGAACTAGGGTGACTGGCTGCACTGTTATGACCTACAAGACCTATTCAACCTCAACCCACTGCACTGGGTACGGGCGGCGGGAGTCTGTGCTCCTCCCTCGGCCTGAGATATGGCAGGAGCAAGTGGGGTCAACCCTGCTTGAGCTAAAGTGCCGAACATGCTCAGAATCTGGGCGAGGGTCTCCTGAAGTGCAAGGCAGTAACAGGGGCCTCAGGTGACTACTCTCCAACTAGAGCTACTGATGGCTCCTCTATTGCAACTTGTGTAGGTGCTTTGGCTGCACCATGTGGTCGTTTTTGGCCTCTACCCTGACTCCGGCCTCTCGGGCTCTAGTAGGGGACACGGGTGTCTGGTTATCAGATTCAGTTGTATGTGTCCTCACCATCTATGAGAGAATTGAATGACAGAAATTTAGAATCCCGAAGTCAACAAATTCGCACGATAAGGAATCACAGAAGTGAAGGTCTTCCTAATAGTTCCATAGACTCCTTAATATAAGTACAGACATCTTCGTACCAATTCGTGAGACTTTACTATACCTGCTTGTGACTCACAACACCTATGAACCTCGAGCTCCGATTCCAACTTATCACGACCCAAAATTCCCTCCGTCGAAAGTCATGACATCACCTAGTATCTAAAACTAGGTAAGCCTATCAACATGCTGAATAATTGAAATTACAACTTAAAATGTCAAAACTTCAACAACTGCATAAATAAATTCTGTAACTCAAAATGTACAACTCCCAAAACCTGGTGAAGTATAAGTCACAAGCTCTAGTAACAATTCTGAACAATCTTATACATCACCGTCTAAGATAGTGTAATGAAATAAGAAAAAAAAGTAGGATATAAGGGCACTCCGAGGCCTGCGGACGCGGGCAGATGTACCTTGAGATAATATGAAGCAAGACGAATGATATAATGATATAATGATAATGACAATGGAAATGAAACAATAAGAAATTAACAGAAAGTTAACAATACGGAATCAAGACAGTTAATACAAAACAAAAGGGAAAACAAGGATTTACATGTTAAGGAGACAAACAACCAAGGCAAATACAACAAATAGAGGAAGATCAACAAAGGTCACTACCGAGGTACTGTCTCGTAGTTGCAAATCATAAAAGTAACTCACAATCTTTCCTTATATGACCGCGGGAGCCTTTACATTTAGTTTGAAAATTATTTTTTTCCCGAAATAGCCCCCCGCATTTTAGCCCACCTTATCACACCGCATGGTTTCTAGTAATTTCCCTACTACCCACGCGTATCAAGCCTACCTTATCTCACCGTATGTATTTCAACACCCGGACCTTATACCGCCGTATGCGTATCAACATCACAATGTATCATAATTCACACCTCAAGTTCCTAATAGCACAACTTGCCAGAAATCCAGCAATAACAGAATTTCATAATAAGGAGACCACGGCTCAACCACAATGTACACAAAGTCTCAACAATAAAAACCGGAGAGTAACTTAATAAAATGATACTTCAAAACTTACACTTTGCCTTAATAGAAACTACGTCCTTTGCAACTCAATACCAAACTCAACAACAAGATATTTCAAGAATAGCAATTTCAAATAAAGAATTCACAATTAAATAATGAGTACGAAATACAAAATAGCAAGTAATTCAACTAAACATTTAGAACAAGTTGCAAATAAGAGATAAGACAAGTAGACATGTGAAATTAGACTAAATAGGGTAACTATACATGTTAAAGCAACTCAATTAAGCATCTAAAAACTGGATTTTCAACATCTAGCATGTGTACACACTCGTCACCTTGCATACACGGCCTTCACATATCACAATTATCACAATAATACCAAATCCTAAGGGGAATTTCCCCCATAGAAGGTTAGACAAGTCACTTACCTCAAATCACACTAAATCAATAGACTAGAAGGCCTTTCCCTCGATTTTCCAACTCTGAACGGCTCGAGTCTAGACAAAATAATATCATACTATAAATATAACTATAGGAAACTAATTCAAACAATGAAATTATGATCTTTGCAAAGAATTGAGAAATCGACCAAAAACGTCACCTCGGGCCCGCATCTCGGAACCCGACAAAAATTACAAAAACCGAACACCCAATCGATATCTAGTCCAACCATACAAGAATTATTCAAATCCGACCTCATTTCGCCTTTCAAAACCCAAAATTTTAGCCTAAGGAGTTTCTACCAATATTTTCCTATTTCAAACTCCAAAACACTAATTAAATGATGAAATTATCAATAGATTCATGGGAATTAATCCAAAATGAGTTAGAATTCCTTACCCCAAGGTTCTCTCTGAAACTCCCTCAAATTTTCCGCTCAGACCGATCTCTCTATGTCCCAAAATGATTTATGGATCAAACCCTCGAATTTTCCCCTTTTCTGCCCAGTTAAATCACTTCTGCGACCTTTGTGTCTCTTCTGCGACTCCGCACCTGCAGAAAAACCATTGCAAGTGCGGACTTTACTTTAGTCCAAGGATTCCGATTCTGCGGAATAAGGTCTGCATCTGTGCATGCGCACCTGCGACCACTGTCGCTCATGTGTCCCTCTCCATCACAGAAGCAAAGCCGCTTCTGCGCCCCCAGCTGGGCATGACCAGTTCCGTATCTGCGACCAAGTGCTCGCTTTTGCGAGCCCGCACCTGCGGCCAATCCCTCCGTAGGTGCAAAGACAGCAGAAATGCCAACCTTCAGCAAAAACTCAGCAAGTCCAAATTGTTCCGGATTTGATCCGAATCGCACCCTACCCGGGGACCCCGTCCGAATATACCAACGAGTCCAAAAACTCATAATGGACCTACTCAAGGACAAAAAATCACATCAAACACACAAATTCTATGAGTCGCAACATAAATTCAAGCCTAAGCAATTATGAACTTCCGAATTCCGAAACCAACATCGATTCATACCAAAACAACTATGATTGACAGCAAATTTTGCACACAAGTCATAAATGACATTACAGACCTATTCCAACTTCCGGAATCGGAGTTCAGACCCAATATCAATAAAGTCCACTCCCGGTCAAACTCTTCAAAATCATCCAACTTTCGCCAATTTACGCTGAAACGACCTACGAACCTCCAAATCGACAACCAGACACGCTCCTAAGACCAAAATCATCCTACGGAGCTATTGGAACCATCAAAACTCCATTCCGAAGTCATCTTCACACAAGTCAAACTACGGTCAACTTCTACGACTTAACCTTTCAACTTAGGGACTATGTGTCCGATTTCACTCTGAAACTCACCCGAAACCAAAACCAAAGCCAACCACCCCGATTTCAATGAACCTTCTCACTTTTTCTCTCTCTGTCAGTATCAAATTAGGTGCATACTTTGCCAATTTTGTAAATTCCATCTCATATTCAGTCACTGACATGGTACCTTGTTTAAGATGTTTGAACTGACGTCGTAGTTCATCCATCCGACTACTAGGCAAAAACATGGCCCTGAAACCTTCTTTGAACTTGGGCCAAGTAAGTGGCGGTAATGTAGAATCTCCACCATTGTCCTGCTACACCCCAATTGAAATCCAATCAACTCTGTGGCTTTTGTTTCAAGATAACCCAAAGAAACAAACATTTCCTCTATCTCTTCCAAAAATAACATTGGTTCATTTGGTTTATCGGTACCATTATAAGTAGGAGGGTTTAATATCAGAAAGGCATATGGATCAATGTTTTTTATTGGTAACTGCACTGTCTGGGCAATATTTGCAGGGAAAACTAGTGGTGGTACCTCGAGTGGAGCTTGAAAATCATATCATATAACCTCTTCATCTGAATCATGAGGGTCCTGAGGAGGAGCATGGACAGATGCAGTCCGAACACCAGTCGGAGGGGATAGGGACTCCAAAAAATCCAAAGTTTTCTCAATTCGATTATCCTGCTGATGTGTTGGTACCCAATTATTAACAACCTGCGAAGGTGGAGATTGTGCTTGTCTTGTGGCCCTACCATGATCCTAATTACCTCTGGCATTTCCACCTCTACCCCAAGCATTTTGACCTATACCTCATACGTCTGCCACGCCCTCTAACTGCAGCTGGTGCTATTAGTGAGGCTTGCACCTCTAGTGCTGCTTCTTGATGATTAGCAGCTGGTATCTCAACATTGTTAGCAGTAGAGGATGAAGTTGATCTTCTTCTAACCATCTTGTCTGTACTGAAATGAGAGATAAATTGGTGTAAAAATTCTGAAACGTTTAGCTCTAACGCACGATATAAGAATCAAAGAGAGAAAGAAAAAAAATTCCTAACATGTCCTGCAGCTTCCCAAATATAAGTATGATGCACAACATACGCATATTTGAGACCCTATTAGAGACAGCTGATGACTCCCTAGAACTCCTCAAACCTGGCTGCTCTGATACTAACTTGTCACACCTCCAAACTGGGGTGGGACGTGATTCGCAATCAACCCTTACCACTCATTGAGTGAACCCTGTACTATTTGTATCAAACTTCAAGTTCAATAGCAAAGAAACTAACATGCTTAAATATTAATTCTAATCAAATTGCAGTTCTTAAGCTGACTGATAAAATATAATAAATTAAGGATAAATTCCAAAATATTTTAATACTAGCCCACTAACAAGTCATGAGCCTCTAGAATCTTAAAAACAAAGTTTAAAATACATAGTCTACGGGGGCATCCCTCGCAAATAAAATAAACGTAAAAAAAGAAGTTATAAATAATAGTCTGAAAAGGGTCCGCTACCACTGGGATGAATCAACAGAGTCTGTAAACTGAATCTAGAATATCTCCTCTAGCCACGTGCCTCGTTACCTGCGTCCTCAATACCCGCCACACGACGTAGCAGGCCCAAACGGGCTAAGTACCACCAAAGTATACCCAGTAAGTCTCATAGGCTACCTCCTAAATAGGCGGAGCGAAACCTTCTGGAAAATATAAGGAAAAAAAGTGATATATAGAAAATCATATAAAATTTTACAACCAAGTAATAATCTGAAAACTGAAACTGTAAGCTAAAACTGAAACTTAACGTAGAAATTGAGCCCATAACTGATATCTGAAATAGAAATTGAGTTATATATATTTTAAGATATAACTTTGTAAATAAGATATAATTTTTCAAAGTTAATTGTTATGCATAATGGCGCTGCGTACGTGAGCATCTGGGAACACGTACGGGGGAGTGTTGGCCTATCTCCCCAACAAATAGTTGGCACCTGCGAGCGTGGGGTAGTTAACCCTGACATCACGACACTCACGCTGGGGGAAGTTGGCCACTTCTTCCTACGGAATGTGAATATCACAATTAAAGGAACATAACAATTGGTAATACACATAAGCATGTATTCATGTCACATATAATGTCGTACTGAATAAGAATAAGTGAACTGAGCATTGGATCATGAGAAGAGATGACTTAGCTTTAGCTAACATATGGAGCACAAGGGTTATAATGAAATTCCCTACTAGGAAAGTAAATCTCACCTTACCTCAATTACAAGCCCAACTTTGCCTCCACATATCTTTTAGGCAATCCCAAGTCACCAATTTCTCTAACTACAGGACAATTGGGTTCAACTTAAATTAATACATGTCCAAAGAATACAACTATATACACAGCTCTCTTGTTCTAGGAAAATACCACTTAGGTTCTAAAACCCTAATTAGTCCGTAATAACTCAATAAATTGATTTGTAACGTTTAGTCCCACAACTCATTAAAACAAGCTATAACTACAAAGTTTTCTATTATTTGTTTTCTTCCAAACTTCATCACTGCCCAACAATGGGTAATCATGATTCCAATAATAAATTCATAGAAATACATCCAAGGCTCTTACTATATTGTAATAATATTATTGAATAAAGCCCAAGCATTTAAAATCCTTTTATTTAAAAAAAAAATCCAAATCTCAAAATCCTACCCATATATCAATTGATAGTAGACAAACAACTTTTACCAGAGAAGAGTATATGGGTACCTCCAAATGAGAGTCAATCTAGAACTTTTGATTACAAAATTCTCGTGAAATCAAACTCTCAAGATAACCCAAGCAGTTGCAGACTTGCGGTGAACAAGCTTAAGAAAACATAAACTTTGTTTTCTTTCTTTCTTGAAAGTAGCCAGCGAAAGAGGCATACAATTGGCAATGATTTAGTGGACTTATTTTTCTTAAAGTTTTCACTAGTGGGCATGTAGGGCATAGCTAAATTATTGACTAAAAGTTAGGTAACTTGGTTTATTCTTAAGTATCCATCCTACCATATTAGTTCATATCCTATACACATATTATACCAAATACTTCGCTTAAACCGTGCAAGTCCTTATACCCTTCGAGCACTTTAATTACATTATGAATTCCGAGATTATTAAAATTTTAAGCTAGAAATTTACGGGGCTTTTCACATTCATGGGGTAGCATTGGCTCCTTGGCCAATTCTTGCTTTATTCTTAGGTACCATATACTAAAAATTAGAGCAATGCACGAGTTAAAGGAGGAATAATCTTACAATCACCCTTATCGCACGATCTAGAATATCAAAGAAGGATATTATTCCTAAATGCCCAAGTAACCTCCTAATTATAGATGTGGTCGACAGCACACCGATAAGAAGGACTCTACTAGATACGGCTCCGAGACATCCTAGGACACGTTAAAACCTTAGGCTCTAGTATTATTTTTGTCATGTCCCAACCTCGGGGAGTGCGACCGACGCTCAATAGAGTTCCCTCGGTCGAGCAAGCCTGCACAGTACCGTCTACCCAATTCACCCACACATAAAGAGAAGAATACATTTCGTTAATAAATCAATAAGACTCGTGTGAACAACACCGGTTCATTTCCATTAGTTACGTCACTAACAAGTCTTCAAAATAGTACGTTGTACAATTATAGTTACTGTGGGACAGAGTTTAGAATTACAACATAGTCTAGTGACCCATCCAATACCCGTACAAAACCCACACAAAATGTCTACGGAGCCTCTAAGGATACATAAGACTGTTATGATAATGCCGGTAACAAGGCCCCGGCTATACCTCATTTCTGTGACCAAACTTTCGCAGAAGCAGTCACACCAGTTGCTGCCCAACCGTTAACCATCTGAACCTCACCCTAGGCCCTCAGGATCTTAACCAAATATATCAACACGTCCCAAAATACATTACGAACTTAGTCGAGCCTTTAAATCACATCAAACAATGCTAAAACCATGAATCACACCCAATTCAAGCTTAATGAACTTTAGAACTTCAAACTTCTACATTCGATGTTGCAACCTATCAAATCAAGTCTTATTGACCCCAAATTTTGCACACAAGTCATCAATGACATAACGAAGCTATTCCAAGGCTTGGAATCCCCAACGGAAATCGATAACATAAAAATTCACTTCAAGTCAAACTCAAGAATTTCTTAAACGTTTAAAATACCAACCTTCCATAATAAGCGCTGAAGCGCTCCCGGGTGATCCGATACACAACCCGAACATACACCCAAGTATGAAATCATCATACAAACCTACTGGAACCTTCAAATCCTGATTACGAGGTCGTTTACATAAAAGTCAAACCTTAGTAAATTCTTCCAACTTAAAGCTTCCAATATTATAATTTTCTTTCCAAATAAATCTCGAACTTCCCAAAATTCGGTTCCGATCACACGTACAAGTCATAATACCTGAAGTGAATCTACTCAGGCCTCAAACCGCCGAACAACGCTCTAGAGCTCAGAACGACCGGTCAGGTCGTTACATTCTCCCCCACTTAAACATACGTTCGTCCTCGAACGTGCTAAGAATCGCTCCGGAGTAGTCAAAAATCACTGTTTAACACCTCGTGCACCTACCTGTGCCACCACATTCTAGTTGAACACATTAGCTCGAGCCAGACTGAAAATCCTTCTTATAACCTTAGCTAACAAGCTTTTAGAACCAAGTTCCAACTTCCGAATTTTTTTACAAGGCATGATTCTAATACACGAACACCGTACCAAACACCACACACTATACCAAAACACGATCATGCATCTATGCTGAAATGACCCCATGCACCACATAAGTCGGTTGCCCATAATAACATCCTCCAACTACAATAGTTGTCATTTCGCGAATCCGCTGCCCACAATACATCTCATGACGCATATTAATCATGTTCCAACTCTCGCAATACTGCCACGACAAAAGAGACGTGTAGGAACTCGTAACTATCTGCTGAATCAATAATTCATGGAGTCTCCCCTTCTGGCAAGAACCATTATTATTCTGAATTGAATAATGATATTTCCCTTTTATGTACCTTATATAAATTTGGTTGCACATATTTCAGGTCTAATAATCTCATCTTACCCAGTACAAGTTGCTCAGGCAATAAGCCACCTTAAACACTGACTCAAATCTCATATCATGCCATCAATGCACCGATAAACTACCATCGAATGCGAGACATAATGAAGAACGATCTATGTATAAGGACTACCTAGTCCGCATAACAAATAAAATGACCGAATAGATGCAGTGAACCTACCTCAGGGGTGAAAAATAAGACACACAAATTAAGTGTAAGGAGCTATTCTCAACATCTCGTTGTTACGGTATGCAACTCGATCCGACATGACACTATTGCGGCGTGCAACTCGATCTACCCATAAGAACTAGAAGAAAACACACATATTAAGCCGTAATGCTTATACTTACGAAATGGCCGAATATCGATCACAATCGCGCCAAGTGCATAATACCAAATCCTCGGGAAACGGATAACGCCATACGTTACGAACCCTAAGCACAACTAATGTGCAATAAATGACCTGTATCTCGAGGGCCATCCTACTCACATAAAACCACAAGCTACACAGGACCTCAACATGTGTGCGAATGATCAAGCCGCCTCACAACCCACATAGCACAATAGAGATTTACATGGAATAACTGACAACAAACATCCAATGCTTGACGATTCCTCCATAAGCAATGCTATGACGACTAAACACATCTGACCTGATGTAGAGCACACACTTACATTAGGCCCATCAACGGACCTCACACTGATTCTGATCATACCATACTGGCCAATAACTTTCAAAAGATCCATAATAGCCTATTCATGACACATAAGGACAACCTCCCAATTCGAGACGAACTCATAGAGTCCACAACCCAAGGCATGGAATGCCTCTCAGTCATAAACTTCCACATTAACGATGGTACCATAATCTTTATACTCGGTTTCAATCCTTAACAATCAAGTGACTAACAGGTCACACTGATACAAATTTCCCCGTGGAATACTCTCCCACGACCTTCCGCTCAGGTGGTAAAGTCCTCACATCCATACCACAAACAGTACAAATTCTTCTAGGCAAATCACAATCCGCTAATGTATACACAATGCCTCTTTCACAGAATGGCATTCTTAGGCGACACTAAGATAACGCCAACTCATTCTAAATATTTGAATTCTTCCCTGCTCATCCGAGCTTGTGACATTCTTATCAACACCAAATCGCAAGCTTGATCCTGAGCTCCCAATTACCATGCCGCTCACTGTACCCATCATGCTGCTACGCGATAATACACACATTTACCATAACCTTTGAACTACTAGTAGATTAACCACTTCAGTGGCTAGAATCCTTTCACTTAGCTTATTTCAGAAGAACCACTGCAACACGCAACTGAATTCTCAAACCGAAGAAAATACAACCTCAAGCCATGATCTAAACCGTCATAACACTTTTGGAATCCATTTACACAACAAAGCCATCGAAATCAATTACTTCTCAAATAAATCAGGTCATGGTTGTTGTTAAGCCTGCACGTACAACCACAAACCACATGTATGTCTTCACATGCCGAAGGAACTGATCATTTCCACAATCATGCCAACTTAACAATTACTATATGACCCAACTTCTTTCAATGTACTCTTGACCTGATTTAGAAATATAATAGTTCCATTCACAACATAACGAACTCAATCCGCACTCATCCCGAGTGACCCGAATCGCGAGACCACATCATCTCAATACCCATGAATCATCTCATACCTGTTTCAAGCACACAATAGCATCTCCAACTGGTACACCTATTTTGCAAGACCTTCCGCGAATCTGAAGCTATTTTTTCCTTTACTCCAATACTGCACCGCATACCCGATGATAACATAGAACCTTCCAAGTCCCGTCCGTAATCCTCTGTGAAAACTAGATCCTTAACCACACAACATACCCGAAATCCTTAGGCACTACACTTAAATTCTTGAACCCACTACGACCGTTGTTGAGAGTCACCCACTCTGACTTAATCCCGAACATCACCAACTTCAACTCTCTGCTAGCACATGAACACGCTCTCAAAGAAGCAACCAGCTGGATGTTTTTCCTTGTACATTACATCTACAAGAAACATAAACTCTGAGTCTTCCCAAAACCTGCACATGAATCGATAAGGCGGAATATAACACACATTTATCAATTTCCTTGCTCAAATTACCCCTGATCTTTCCTTTTCTTAGTCACAAATAATCCACCAACGCATGGATAACCAGAAGCTGCACAAACCGACAACCACGCGATCTAATCGTAGGTAGTGGGGCTCCCTCACATAGCTTTAATCTACCATCACATAATGCATATCCCACAACGATTTCTTCGTCTCATTTACCATGATTCCGTACTGTTAACCCGCCAAATTTCTCGAAGTATTTTGTTAAACTTTTTATGAACATTCTGAATCATCAGTCACAGTCACAAACTCCACCTCATACCGGGTAGCTAGTAGTATTCTTCGCACAAGCTTCATCAACATTACGCAACCGCTAACCTTCTCACAGAAGATAACCTACTTGTGGAATTCCTTACCGACATCTTTGAATGACGCTGCACTAGGTACTACTACCACAAAATCAGTAAATCCTCCTGAACTCATGCTCGCCCACCAGCTGAATAAGTCCGCTTCTTCCCCATTGACTTCAACTGAAAGTTCAACAATACCTTCTGAACTCAAGTCATACTGCATCCGAAACGATAATCAAATCCCCACACCCCTCTTCATTTCAAGCAACTCCTTTCGGCCATATTCAATCTTTCTTCGTACCGTGACCACCATTCCAAATAAAATCCGTAGGCCAAATTAAATTCCATTACGATTCCCAAACCGTTCAACATTTTCACAAGGCACGCGGATATCCTACCACGGAATCCATATGCTAATCTACCACTCTTACTTCGGTTAAACTATCTTCTTAAGCAACTTCTCAATCTCTGCGCTTCATACTTGACCTGCTAGTACTTCAACCACTGCAAAACACTTCCCGCCATGTCCTCCCTCATACGTTGTTGCCAAATGTTGCATCAAATCAAAAATCCATCTCTGTAGCACCCGAACTAATAAATTGTTACCTACTATAAGCCTTTTCGAAGATCATCTCTCTCTAGCGATCAACATTAGAAACACTCCTTCGATTCCAAAATCGATACACCCTGCTATCTCTGACAACCATTTCCCAGGTACCATTTCACCACGAACTGTCCTAAGGCAAAATCAAAGAAGGCCATAACACCGGCGATTCGTAATGCGTTCAAACAAGGAAGACGACACTGCATCACAACGAAAATTCCACCACGCTCGAAGATACCTAGTCTCATTACTCCATAAACCAAAACTTGAACATCCATCCTCCGATTACTTTTCCCCTGCTAGAATTAAATGCTGAACCTCTGAATCATGTACTGAGAAATCCTCCTTCCGAGCCATTCACTACCGCGATCTATACATAAACACTCTACCATTACAGCCGCACGGTGTGATAACAACTAATGAACAACCTAGCAATCTGTGTATAACCTAAAAACCATAGGAAGTACAGATACTGAACTGAAATAGTAGAATGCCCTTCCGCAAGGCGACGAAAATAGCCAGCTTGATCACGCAGGGAAAATATCTTGCACCACGTCTGCAGTATTAATACCACTGCTCGACGTCCAATTGACCAATACCACTGCTCGACGTCCAATTGACAACAAGAGCCTCACGTCGCATAAGATTGAGTAGGAAGGAAATAAAGGCACAAGCCTCAATGTAATCAAACCGCACGATGAGGAAATCAAAAAGGGAATCCTAACAGCCCTGTAGCCTGTCGAAGATAAGTACAAACCTCTTCGTACCGATCCGCAAGACTCTACTAGACTTGCTCATGACTCGTGAGACCTAAGTGAACCTAATTCTCTAATATGAAGCTGTCACGACCCAAAATCTGCTAAAGGCCGTGATGGCGCCTAACACTGCCGTCAGGCAAGCCAACTATGATTTACCAATTTGATTACTCATTTTAGTATTTTGAAATCATTATTTTCATTAATTGAACAGCATCAAATAGAATTTATATAGTAATGAATATATTTACACGAACCACAATGATGAATATCCTAGAGAAACCCCCAAAACCCGGTGTCACAAGTGCATATGCATTTTCTAAGGAATATAGTAATAACACAATATCTGTACCAAATGTAGTAAGACAAAATAAAATAAATAGTATAATTGAGACTCGGGGGACTGCGATGCATAGCCAGGAATGCAGCTCACATAAAGTCTCCTCAATAGGTGCACCTATGCGTCAAGGTGATCGTCAATGAACCTGTTAGATCCTACACGTTTAGTGCAGAAGTGCAGCATGAGTACGTAAATCAACGTGTACCCAGTAAGTATCTAGCCTAAACCCGAAGAAGTAGTGACGAGGGACCGACATCGACACTTACTAGAGGTCCAAAAATAACATGATAAATCATAACAGATGTGAAGTGCACAATAATAGTGGAGTAAGTCTGCACTTTCATAATTTTTCCCAATTATTTTCTTTAAAGTATAAATTTCCTCAAACTTGTATTCTTCCATAATATCTCAGAACATGCCAAGTGTCAATACCAAATAGATAAGAAATACCATAAAAATCCGGGCATCAGTGGAAAGATTAGCTTGTAAATATTCGGGCTACTAGCGATATAATGTACGATAATGACGAGGTCGTTCGATCCGATCTAGAATAACGTGTATACTGCCAAGGGACGTGTGTCACGATTCATAGATGCATCTATATACTGTCAAGGAGTTCGGCCCGCTCAACAAGAAAAGGAAGGAAGTTCCCGAATTACAAGGCACACGTTTACAATACAGCACATGAGCATCAATTAAATACAATTTTTACCATTTCTCAAATAACTCGCCCACAACTCTAAGTGTTAAGGCTTAGCCTAGTGTACATATATTTACGTCGAAAGCAATTTCAGTTATAACTTCAATTAATTAAGCCAACAAAATGAGTTCAAGTAATTCAAATTTTTCGTGATGAGATCCTAAGTCTACCCGAAAATAAACATGCTTTAGCTACGTACAGACTCTCGTCACCTCGCACGTACTTAGTGCCCACAACTAGTAGCACATAACAATAAATATCACCTGGGGGGTAGTTTCCCCCTCCAAAGATTAGGCAAGAGACTTACCTCACTCCAAAGTTTTATAACTAGCTCCAAAGCCTCTTTAACACCTCAAACCAAATGCCCGTCGATCCAAAACTATTCAACAAATATGCAAACCCATCAAAATATACTCTAATACCCATAATTAATAATTTTAAACAAATTCCCAACTTCGCTCGAAAAGTCGATAAAATCAACCCTCGGGACCATAACACCACAAACTCAACTATATAATTTATTCCTAATTTCATGTCCAATTGCGTGGTCAAATTCCAAAAATACCAAATTTCTACTAATTTCAATGTTTAAATCCATATATAAACCTTGTATTTAACTCACAATATGTGGGAATTACTTACCCGTGCCACCACAATCCAGTTTGATGCATTAGCTCGAGTCAGACTGAAGATCCTCCCTTTTATTTAGTGAATAAACCTTAGGACTAAATTCCAACCTCAGGGATGAAAAACAAGACACACAAAATGAGTGTAAGAAACTATGCTCAACATCTCGTTGTTGCGACATGCAACCCGATCTAACATGGCACTGTTGTGGCATGCGACCCGATCGAAACATGACAATGTTACGGTGTGCAACCCGATCCATATAACATACCCGTGGCAGCGTACCACCCGATCCACACATACCAATCATGAAGAAAACACACATATCAAGCCGTAATGCTCACACTTATGAAATGCCCGAAAAGTCGATAAAATTAACCCCCGGGCCCACACGTCCGTATTCTGAAAATGTTCGAAGATAAACCTCACCCATAACACTATGAACTCAACTATATAAATTATTCCTAATTTCATGTCCAATTTCGTGGTCAAATTCAAAAAATACCAAATTTCGATTAATTTCCATGTTTAAATCCATATACATACCTTGTATTTATCTCACAATACGCGGGAATTACTTACCTTGACATAGATTATGAAAATATTCCCTTGAAACCCTCCAAAATTGCCCCAACCAAGTGAAAATGAGAGAAAATGGACCAAATCCCGCTTTTTAAAAGAACCCACTACGCAAACGACCTCTCGCATCTGCGGAACAACAGCCGCTCCTGCGGCTCCACTTTTGCAGAAACTACCTCGCTGTTGTGGAAGACCACTGTTAGCAGACCATTGCACCTGCGGGAATTCTTTTGCTCCTTCGAAATTGCAGGTGCGACACACCCCAGCGCATCTGTGCAAATTCCCGCACCTGAGGCCCTGACCTCGCTTCTGGGCGCATGCAGGTGCGCTGCCCGCCTCCGCTTCTGCGACTTTATGCCCAAGCTGCCCAAGCCACTTCTACAAACATCACCTCACTTCTATGAGGTTGCTTCTGCAACCAAACTTCTGTAGAAGAGGTCACACCAGTTGCTGTCCAACTTCAACATCTCCTAAGTCCAAAATAAATCTGTCAACCATCTGGAACCCACCCGAGGCCCTCGGGACCTTAACTAAATATACCAAAACATCCCAAAATACATTACAAACTTAGTCGAGCCTTGAAATCACATCAAACAATGCTAAAACCACGAATCGCACCGCAATTCAAGCTTAATGAACTTTAGAACTTCAAACTTCTGCATTTGACGCCGAAACCTATCAAATCATGTCTGATAGACCCCAAATTTTGCACACAAGGCATCAATGACATAACAAAGCTATTCCAAGGCTAGGAATCCCAAACAGAAATCGATAACATTAAAATCCACTTCAAGTGAAACTTAAGAATTTCTTAAACGTTTAAAATACCAACCTTCCATAATAAGCGCCGAAGCGCTCCTGGGTGATCCGATACTCAACCCGAACATACGCCCAAGTCTGAAGTCATCATATAAACCTATTGGAACCTTCAAATCCTGATTCTGAGTTCATTTACTCAAAAATCAAACCTTAGTCAATTCTTCCAACTTAAAGCGTCCGAAAATATAATTTTCTTTCCAAATAAATCCCGAACGTCCCAAAATTCGGTTTCGACCACACGTACAAGTCATAATACTTTAAGTGAAGCTACTCAAACCGTCGAACGATGCACTATATCTCAAAACGACCGGTCGGGTCATTATAGTTTCCCCCCTCACAAGGTTGGACATGAGACTTACCTCGCTCCAAAGTTCCATAACTGGCTCCAACGCCACTCAAACCTCAACCCGATGCCCGTACCTTCAAAAATAGTTAAACAATTTGAAAACAATTCAAAATATACTCTAAGACACATAATTAATCAATTTAAACAATTCCCAACTTCTCTCGAAAAGTCGATAAAGTCAACACTCAAGCCCACGTGCTCGGATTCTGAAATTGTTTTAAAGATAAAACTTACCCATAACACCACGAACTCAAATATATAATTTATTCTTAATTCCATGTCAAATTTCGTGGTCAAAATCCAAAAATATCAAATTCTAGGCTTTCTACCAAAATCCCATATTTCTACTAATTTCCATAATTAAATAAATATATAAACCATGTATTTAACTTGTAATAGGTGTGAATTACTTACCTTGTGTTGATTGATAAAAATCTCCCCTTAAATCTATCCAAAATCGCCCCAACCAAGTGAAAATGAGAGAAAATGGGCCAAATCCCACTTTTAAAAGAACACCTCTTCCCAGAGGACCTTTCGCATCTGCGATCAAATAGCCGCTTCTGAAGCACCGCACCTACGGAAAAACCATTGTAGGTGCGACTATGGATCAAGCCAGCAGCCTCCAATTTTGCGTCCCAAATAGCGCTTCCATGGACGACTAGTGCTTCTGCGCTCACGCACCTGCGTGACAAAGACTACTCCTGTGGCCCCATGCCTTCTTGGCCAACGTCGCTTCTGCGATCTACCCTCCGCGGGTGCGACTCCGCTTCTGCGGTCTGATCTCATCCAAGTCACACCTCTATTTAAGGTTATGAAATGGTCGATGCAATAGTAATACTCAACAATGAGTGGGGGGGGTCGATTTTCCACAGGGAACTATGAATGGGACTTAGGGGTATATATTATAGTGTATGTGCTTGAAATATCTCAAATTGCACTTCCACAAATGTGGTTTATTTATAGGTCTAATTTAAACTAAAATTCCAAACTAAGAATTGAAACTAGGAAAGTGTTTTTGTTGTTGTTTTTCAAATGATGTAAAAGGCCTAAGGCTATGAACTTCACCTAGGTGTTTGCCTAACAGGTTATAAACTTAAAAGCTTGTTTTATTGGCCGGGGTGTATTATAGCTATCAACACTCGAGTACCCACTCAATTCCTCTCGGTCAGAGAGTGATTTTGCCCAATTTAGCTTTCTCAAGTCCAAATGGGTATTGAACAAAATGGTTGATACAAAACTCAAGTCGGGTTTTATTATCTCTGGGTTCAACCCTTTAATTGGGACAATCAATCTCTCGATTTACCTAATTTCTTGTTAGCCAAGTTTTCCTAGACTATGTCTCTCTTTCTCAAGTAGATACCGAGTCAAATAGGCATGAACTAATGTTTGAAACCATTAATTAAACAATTAAATGCAAGTACAAGGCTAAATAATAAATACCCAATCATAAACAAGAAATAAATCAAACACCCATTAAGATTACACTCTAGGGTTGGGTCACAACCCTAATGAAAATCTAGTTACTCATGCTTAAGATAGAAGAAATAGAAGAAGAAATGATAATTAAACCCATATTGATAATTAAAATGATGAAATCAATATTCAAAAAGCTCAAAATAGCCAAAACTACTAAAAAGAGTAAAAGAAAGTGTCTACTGTAGCAGCTGATGTCAAAAACTTGACCTAAAAAAGTGAAACTCTTCTATATATACAAGGCTGGAATTTTCAGACAAAAATGCCCTTTCGGAGGTTCTACGGCGGAAAAATTCCATGTGCGGTCCGCACTTTGCTTCAGTATGGCAGGATTGGAAAACTTGCGGCCGCATAATTCTGAGTTGCGGCTGCACTTCTCTCTTTCTGCGCTCCACACAAATGTGTCTGCACCCGCACCTTGCTCTTCTGTGGTCCACACTGACTGCGGCCGCGTAGCTGTTCTTCTGCGGCCACACAATATTTGTGTGGTTCGCACTTTTGTTGAACTTGAGATGCAGGTTCTCTGAATTTTTGCTCTTACCCAGTTTCTGCGGACGCACATATCATGACGGGCGTTTCTTCACATCCTGCAGTCGCAGATGATAATCTGTTGTCCTTACTTCTGAGCTTTTGTACCTGTTTCTGTCCTTGAGTTCATATAACTCCTTCTTAAGTTGGATTTCATCTTGGGAGCTCATCTTTCAATATTCCTGCAATTAAGCACATTTTATTAGTCTACGGGAACACAATTAAGCGATTTTGAACTAAAACGAAAGCAAAAAGGCGCTAATAAGTAGTTAAAATTCCCACTTATCTACTCCTCCAAACTTAAGCTTTTGCTTGTCTACTTCCACAATTTAAGAGCTAGTCCAGCTAATCAAAGATGCATCAATCACACATCAATTGGGACCAAATAGTTCTAATGTGACAAGGCAATGGGTTGAACTTTTAAGCACAAATAGTTCTAATGTGACACTTGAGCATCAAGAGTTGACTTTATTCATCAAGGAAGCTTGTTCTCTCATATAGGTCATTGTGTATAACAAACTCCTCCTCCTCTACTCTCCGTTTGCATATCTCACTTAAGAATATAGCAGTCAATTCAAAGATTGTGATAGGTTTGCTTTTCTCTCTAAAAAGAATGTCGCAAGTACGACTTTAAGTACCATAGGCTTGGCCCTCATGTAAATCACCACTAATGTCAATTCACTCGACTTGAAATCACGTAGGGATGTTTCGAAAAGCAATAAAGGCATTTGGACTAAGGTTGGATATGCTATGATAGAAATGGTTTATCTTTCCTTAAGCACTCCATTTTCTCTTGTCGGCTCATGCTTTGCAAACTCTTTGAGGAACGCTTTTTTTCTTAGGGGAAACTAGAGAGACTTAAAATCAATCTTTCTCGGTCATGATATTCATTTTCTCCTTCTTTGCTTTCTCCATGCTTTGCATCGTTACTTTTCTTTGAATCCCTTCAACTCTTCAACTTATTCACTTTCTTTTTGCATTTTTCCTTTTGTTCTTTCTTTCTTTTCCTTCGCTTCATTTCTTTTCTCTTTTTGTGTCTTTATACCTTTTTCAAACTCCTCGTCTCTCCCCCAAACTTATGCTTTTATCCAATTATTACACAAGAGTGTTAAGGAAAGCTCGAGTGCCAAGAGAGGGTCATGACAAAACGGGTAAAGGCTTGTAACATGATTATCAAATGCGAAAGGTTTTAGGATCAAATGGGTTGACTACGGATAACAACAATGGTGGGCCATGAAAAATTTTAAGTGGGTCAAGGAGAGCCTACAATCACTTCTCAAGCCAAGCAAAACTTAAATTTTTTCCTTGAAACACATTAGGGGCAAGTTCTAGACCATTCGCATGGGTACTTGGACTTGCAATAAAAACATCTCACCTCTCACGTAGCTGGATGTTTAAAGAAGATAGAGTGGAGGGCCCACAACGACCATATTCAAGATTAAAAATCACTATGGTTCGACTAAACCACTCGATAATTTCTTAAGTCAATACAAGTGTCAAAAGATCATTAACTAGAGCTATTTCTTTCCAAAAGCTTATTTTTAACCATAATCACATAGTTAAATGTGTTGGTACCAAGTGAAGCATGTTTGACTCTTCGAACCTGACTCAATTAGGTCTTTTTATTCATTATTACTACTATTCTTACCTAAACACCAAAAACGGACTCAATCCCTTAAGAAGGTTGTCACGCCATCCATCATTGGGAAGCGTCACCCGGTTCAAACAAAAATTACCTTTGGAAAGAACCGTGGCATTAAGAAAACCAAAGGCTTATTATGCACTAAACCATAAAAAGAAGCTATAAAATTAAAACGATGCTACTAGATTAAACATAGACTAATAAGAAAATAGAATAAAGAAAATAGAATAAAGAAGCTAAAAAGCAAACTACTGAAAGCATAATGAATATACATAATGAGAGAGGAAAAGAGAGAATATATATATAGGATAATGAGAAAGAAGAAAATATTGTCAATTATTACAAACCAAATGTCTAAAAGTCATCCAACTAGCAAATAAACTCTAAACTCCACCCTCCGAATAAAAATAAGCATTGTCCCCAATGCTTAACAAAACAAGAATAAAGAAGGGTAAGAGTGAAAAAGACTACATATGTGGCCCTGGACATCTCTATGTCCGTAGCAGCATCACCGCCCTCAATCTCCTCTAACTAGATCTCATCATCCTCAACTGTGGAGTAGCTGGGTTGGTGAACATCAGGTGTACCGCCTTAGCAATGTCGGGCTCATCAGAATGGCCTGCAGTAGTAGAGGGTTGATCCTTTTTCTTTGGGTTTCCACCACCCATCAAAGAATACCATGAGAAGGGCTTCTTCGCCCGCACCTTGGTATCAAAATCCCTCGGCTCCACCCCTCATCCGTAAGGTACTCAGTGATAGTGTTGGGATACGGGCAGGAGGTGTCACCTTGCCTGGCGACCACAATCATGTTGGCCGACATCACGACACCCACATTGATTGGGTACCCGGCCATGATAGAGGCGACTAGCATTGCTCGCAGAATTGGAAGATTTGTTTCATTTCGGCACGGGTCTAGTCTGCAACACAAAAATGTTTGCCATCCATTTGCTTCAAAATTTAGGGTGTTCCACTGAATAGGAACTCCTATTGTGATCCATGCTGGAGGCGGCCCCGGAGCTGCAAGAATCTCAGCTCATCATGGTCGAACTGCATCTCCCAGTGCTAACTTTTCCAGGTATTGCACAGGCTCAACATCCTCAAACCCTATATATGTGTTCAGGGTGTTATGATCGAATCTCACCTTTAGATTTCTCACTTTTGTTACCTTGGTCCCTTTGTTTATATGCGCCACATTGGCCTCAAATTCCCGGACCAGGTATTCCTTGGCATTTACCACACTTTGGGTGAACTACATCCACCACTTCCGCTCCCGGAACTGTCTCAACACTGCCGGGTTGTAATTGTAAAGGTCTTTTAACATGAACTGACGCTCAAGAGTGATCGATCTCACTGGCCACCAATTTCGGAAACTTGTGAAAGAAGCCAGACTAAGAAACCTATCTTACTACATCTTTTTCTTCTTCGATCTCTCACGGCCAGCAAACATGGTATCACCTCCTCTACCATCGTTCGAAATATCATCCACAATAGCTGTTGGTGCTTTAGGGATAGGTGTACAAGAGGGCTTTAAAGCTTGACTTGCACTCTCTGAACCCTCGGAAGTGCTATGTAAGGAGGAAGGCTCGTCTCTAAGTTGGTATCGGCCCTGTGGCTACTTTGGCTGTGATTGAACAACAGGATACTCTTACACTAAGTCACCCTCCGACGCTTCCCGAGATGGAGCATATGAACTAGATTCAAAAGGCTCGGGCTGTCTTCCTCCGCCTGCTATGGCTTTCTTACTGATTACCCTTCGGAGTGCGAGGGGTAAATTGCTTTTGCCTCTGCATCTGGAAGGCTCACCCCTCCCCTTTGATGTATCACCACGACCTCGTGATCTAACCAATTTCTGTAACAAGCAGCGGCAAAAGTTAGTTCAAGTTCAACTACAGATAAACAGACATTCATAGAACAAAACATGTTTGCAGGGTGGGGAAGTTCTTTCCGCACAATTGAAAGTGTGACCGCAACTTGGGTTGTGCGGACCACATAATTTGAACTTGTGTCCATAGAGATGAAACTGCGCTCCGCACAATTTTGAGTGCGACCGTACATCTGACGTGCGGTCCGCACAATTGTCAGTGTGATTGCACTATGAGTACCTCAAAATACCAACTCTCTGAAGACAGAGATTGGTCTGATCTGCGGCCGCACACACTTTTCTGCGGCCGCGATGGGATTTTAGCGATCCTCACAATTTTAAGTGCGGTCCGTACAATTTTTGCCTCACCAACAGCGCTAGTCAACACTTCTGTGGACTATACAATTTTTTGTGCGGACGCAGATTTCAAAATTAGATAGGGCAGTTTCCTTAAGGGTTTCGATTTATGCACAAATTGGACATGGTAATAGCAATTAAACATGATAATCAAGATACCCAATCCTCAAATAGCAATTAGGAGTTGACCCAACACAATTTACACCCCACATGGATATAAAATTGACTTCTAATGACAAATGGTCTAAAATAACTATCAAATTGTAAATTAAACTAAGAAAATTGAAGAATCCTAGAAGTTATTTGAACATACGAGTGATAAAGTAGTGCTAAGGAATAATCACAGATGCGTATCTAGGTGGTAGATGATTGAATAGATGCGTGCAAAGTTTTAGCCTCTTTTTGAGTGCTCAGAGAATGAAAAGTTTGTACAGTAGCCTTAGCATTACTATTTATACACAACAGATCTGGCTAAGGAACAACGAGACGAGTGCGGCCGCAAAATTCTTTCTGCGGTATGCACTTTGTAACCTGGAGGTTCAATTTCCTTTAATGATTTGCGGTCCGCAGATTTAGCTATGCAGCCGCAGATTTTGGTGCGGACAGCAGAATTTGCTGTGCGGCCACACTTTTGATGTTTCTCTGGCAAACATACTTCAGAGATTTTGCATTTTTCCATCTCAATTTGTGCGGTCTGCACAAGAATTGTGCGACCGCAATTGCCTTCTGCTGTAGCATTCAAAATTGTGCGGTCCGCACTCTTTCCATACTTAGCCAATTTTCCTGAGCACAGTTCATGTAAAGCACACTCATTCCTGCAACACACTTCAAATTCAGTTAGCACAAAATAAGACCTATCTAAAGAAGAAGAAAATAAAAAGAAAAAGAAATATAGGTTGCCTCCCAAGAGGCGCTTGATTAAACGTCACGGCACGCCGCATATTACCATCACTTGAAACGAATTACCGCCACGACGTGGCCATCACCAACTTTTCCCAGATAATACTTCACCGGTGACCATTGACTCTAAACACCTCATCATTTTTATTCTTCAAGTCCAATGCACCAAAGGGTGTCACACCCACAACCTCAAACGAACCACTCCATTTAGACTTTAATTTTCTGGGAAACATCTGTAACCGTGAATTGAACAACACAAGATCACCCTATTTAAACTCTGTGTTCCAGATGTACTTGTCATGAAGATATTTCATCTTCTCTTTGTATAAGGACGAACGTATGTATGCATGGTACCGAAACTCATCCAACTCATTCAAATGTGCCACCCTTAAGTTGGCGGCGACATCCCACTCAAAATTCATCTTCTTTAAAGCCCACATGACTTTGTGCTCAAGTTCCACCGGAAGATGACAAACTTTTCTGAACACCAACCGGTATGGAGACATTCTGATAGGTGTTTTGTAAGTCATCCTATAAGCCCATAAAGCATCATCAAGTTTCTTGGACCAATCCGTCCGATTAGCATTCAGTGCTTTTGATAAAATACTCTTTATCTCCTGGTAGGAGACTTTCACTTGACCACTTGCTTGTGGATGATAGGGAGTCGTGGCTTTATGAGTGACACCTTACATGGTGAGTAAGGTGTCGAAAGCTTTGTTGGCAAAATGTGACCCCCCGTTACTTATGATAGCCCGTGGAGTACCAAACCTTGTGAAAATATTCTTATTCAAAAATGCCACCACACTTCTCGCTTCATTGTTGGGTAAAAAATAGCCTGAACCCATTTGGACACATAATCAACCACGACCATGATATAGGTGTTTCTACAAGAACTCACAAAAGGTCCCATGAAGTCAATACCGCACACATCAAAAATATCAATCTCTAAAATGACGGTGAGGGGGCATCTCATTTTTCTTTGAGATTCCACCGGCCCTTTGACATTCATCACAACTCTTGACGAGATCACTTGCATCTTTGTAAAGAGTGGGACAATAGAAACCGCAACTTAGCACTTTGGCACCGTTCTTGCTCCACCATGGTGGCTACCATACGATGAAGAATGACAAGCTCCAAGGACTTCACATTGCTCCTCCTCCAGTACATATCTTCTAATCACTCCATCCGTACAAATCCGGAAAAGGTATGGTTCATATCAGTAATAGTATTGACATTCCCATTTGAGCTTCTTCCTTTGGTTTGAAGAGAACTCATCTGGAATGATGCCACTTACAAGAAAATTTGCTAGATCCGCGAACCATGGTACCTCTTTCATTGAAATAGCCAAGAGTTGCTCATCGCGGAAGGAGTCATTGATTTCAAGGCCATCATGCGGCCTCCCCTCCTCCTACAAACGAGATAATTGGTCCGCCACTTGGTTTTCACTTCCTTTTCGATCTTGGATATCTATATCAAACTCTTGTAGCAAAAGCACCCATCTCATCAACCGGGCTTTGGAATATTTATTGCTCATAAGGTAACAAAGTGCCGCATGATCCATATGGACAATCACTTTTGCACCCATCAAGTACATGCAAAACTTATCAATAGCAAACACAATGGCAATGAGCTCTTTCTCTGTAACGGTGGAGTTGACTTGGGCACTATTTATGGTCTTACTAGCATAGTAGACCAGATGAATAATCTTATTGATGCGTTGCCCCAAAACAGCCCCTACCGCTACATCGCTTGCATCACACATGAGCTCAAAAGGGACACTCCAATTTAGAGTGGTCATAATGGGAGTAGTAGTCAACTTGAACTTTAGCAATTGAAAGGCTCTCATGCAATCATCATTGAAGTGGAACTTAGCATCTTTCTCCAAAAGCCTGTACAACGGGTTCACCACTTTAGAGAAATCCTTTATGTAATGCCGGTAAAATCCTGCATGGCCTAAGAGACTCCGCACACCTTTCACCGAAGTTGGAGGTGGATGTTTAGAAATCACCTCAATCTTTGCCTTGTTGACTTCAATGCCATTCTTTGAGATCTTATGGCCAAAGACAATGCCTTCCTTCACCATGAAATAACATTTCTCCCAATTGAGCACCAAGTTTGTTTCTTCAATTCTTGCCAACACTTTATCCATGTCTGTGAGACAATCATCAAAAGAATTCCCAACCACTGAAAAGTCAGTTATTCCTCCACCATATCTGTGAAGATCGCCATCATTCACCTTTGAAAAGTCGTCGGTGCATTGCACAACCCAAATGGCATCCGCTTGAAGGCAAAAGTACCATAAGGACATGTAAAGGTAGTTTTCTCTTGATCCTCTGGAGCAATAAGAATTTGGTTGTAGCCGGAATACCCATTAAGGAAACAATAGAAAGCACGTCCGGCCAATCTATCAAGCATTTGGTCTAGGAAAGGAAGTGGAAAATGGTCCTTCCTTGTGACTTTGTTGAGCTTACGATAGTCCATACACACTCTCCACCCAATCACCGTTCTTGTAGGAATCAACTCATTCTTATCATTGGTGACCACCCTCAGGCCCCCTTTCTTTGGGACACATTGAACTGGAGAAGTCCACGAACTATCAGAAATGGGGTAGACAACCCCGGCATCCAACCACTTGATGATCTCCTTTTTGACAACCTCCTGCATGGCTTCATTGAGTCTCCTTTGATGTTCAATAGATGGTTTGGCACCTTCCTCCAAGTTAATCTTGTGCATGCAAAATGCATGGCTTAATCTTCCTCTTTTGTAGCACCGTCAGTGTAGAGTCTACCTGCACATTAGTCAAACAAGAGTAAAGAATAACTGGTAAAAGAGAAGAAGGGCCAAGAAATTCATACCAAAGATCTGAAGGCAATGGCTTCAACTCCAAGATAGGAGGCTCTTCAATTGAAGGTTTTGTAGTAGGAGTTGTCCTATTTTCAAGATCCTAGGATAATTTGCGGGGTTCATAAGTGTACGACCCCATTCCTTGCAATGAGTTCACACATTCCATGAAGCCATCCATCTCGTCATCATCAAAGTTGAGCAAGACGGCCTCAAATGTATCATCAAAATTCATCACATCACTTATTTCATCTACAATCACATCGGTCACCAAGTCACGAAAGAACACACCTCTTTGCTATTGGGTTGCCTCATGGACTTACACACATGGAAAATCATTTTTTCATCACCAACCCGGAAGGTAAGTTATTTGGCTTAAACATCAAGTAGAGCCTTCCCTGTAGCAAGGAAATGTGTACCAAGAATAATCGGCAACTCATAATCAACCTCACAATCAAGAATGACAAAATCTAAAGG
Organism: Nicotiana tabacum; assembly: GCF_000715075.1. Taxonomy (NCBI): domain Eukaryota; kingdom Viridiplantae; phylum Streptophyta; class Magnoliopsida; order Solanales; family Solanaceae; genus Nicotiana; species Nicotiana tabacum. The sequence goes on along the minus strand of NC_134101.1, from coordinate 21,027,544 downwards.
AAGAATGAATTTATCAACACGAACCAATACATCTTCAATCTCTCCCAAAGGTCTCTTCATGGTACAATCGTCCATTTATAATCTCATAGATGTGGGTCTTGGTTGCCCAATTCCCAAAGTCTTGAAAACCGAATAGGGCATCAAATTGATACTTGCCCCAAGATCACAAAGAGCTTTTGCAAACTCGGCACTTCCAATTGTACAAGGAATCGTGAAAGCGCCGGGATCCTCCAACTTGGGAGCCATGGAATGCATAATTGCACTCACTTGATGAGTCATTTTATAGTTTCAAAATTTATCGATCGCTTCTTTGTCACTAAATCCTTCATAAACTTTGCATAACAAGGCATTTTCTCCGAGGCTTCAACCATGTCAATGAACTTTTTGAATTAATTCTCGCCATTTTTCTTGGCAAGCCGTTGAGGATATGGAGGAGGAGGCCTAGGCATTGGTGCCTTATCCTTTTGCACTACCGGTTCTGGTATGTCAACAATGTGATCCCTCTACGGGTTCACTTCCTCTTGAGCTTCTTCCACATTGTCATCAATATCATTCCGCACTTCATCATTTTCTTGCACCACATTGTTCGGGGTTTCATCTTCTTGAACCACTTGCTCATCATCCACAAGTTTCCTTTGACTTGAGGTGGGTGCATCCCCAGCTTTTCAACTTTTGTAGTAACGACCATGGCATGTCCCGTGTTGTTCCCACCCTTTGGGTTCACCACCATGTCACTTGGTAGTACCCTCTTAGGACGAGTATTTAGGGCTTGAGAGAGTTACCCCATTTGGAATTCCAAGTTACGGATAGATGTATTGTGAGAGGCAAGTTGGGCATTGGAGTCGGTAGTATTCTCCATCATTTGCATGAAAATATTATCGATTCATCCCATCTCATTGTTGGAAGAACTTGGACCATGGGAAGGATAAGGAGGCGGGTTGCTCGGTTGTTGATACATCAGGGGCCTTTGAAAACCCAACCCCCGATTGCCTTAATTATTATTCCATCCCCCTTGGTTGTTGCCTCCCCAATATCCTTGGTTGTTGCCACTCCAATTGCCTTGGTTATTTCCACCACTCCAATTTCCTTGATTGTTGTTATTATTCCAATTCCCTTGATTGTTGCCAGAACTCCAATTACCTTGAGGTCGTCGTTGTTGTTGATTCGGGCCTTGCGAGTTGTTTCTTTGCCATTGAAAGTTGTTCACGTATTGCACTTCCTCCTCTTGTTCATTATAAGATTCATCTTGATCAAACCCACTATCTTCTTGCACATAATTCTCCATATTGTTTTGCACCGGTGGACCCTTGGGCCTTCTTTTGTTCACCATCATACTAACTTATTCCATGGCATTGACTTGCTTAGGACTTTGCACTTGTTGAAGTTGAGCCTTGGCTAATTGATTCATTGTGGTTGTCAACTCAGCAACGACTTGCCCATGATCATGCAATTCTATGTAGGTGAATCATTTTCGGATCACCTTAAGGAACATTTGCCCTACTTTTCCATACCGATGAAGTGTCCGCCATTTCATCTAAAATCTCACAAGTTTTCGCATATGGCGTTGTCATGAAATTTCTATCGGCAAGTTGACTTAGCACACACTGATTGATCGTATTGATCCCCCGGTAGAAAGTTTGTTTAATCATAACCTCTATCATGTCATTATTGGGGCACTCTTTGACCATAGTTTGGTACCTCTCCAATATTTCATGCAACGGCTCATTGGGCTTTTGTTTGAATGCTAGAATCTCATCTCTAAGAGTAGCCATATGCCCAGGAGAAAAGAACTTAGAAATAAATTTCTCCGCCAACTCATCCCATGTATGGATGAAATGGTTCGACAACATCTCTAACCAATCCAAGGCTTTCCCCCGTAAAGAGAAAGGAAATATCCTCAACCTTAAAGCATCCCCGAAGACGTTTGTATGTTTAATCCCGCAAAAAGTGTCCATAAACTCTTTCAAGTGTTTGTATGCATTTTGACTCGGAGACCCGGTGAAGAATCCCCGTAGATCTAGCAATGTGAGCATTACAATCGTGATTTGAAAGTTGCCTGCCCTAATGCGGGGCGGGACTATGGCACTTGCATACCCTTCATTCGGCAACAGCCGATGTGGAGCCACACTTGGTGGAGGTGGGGGTGGAACTGGGTCGTTGTCTTGTGGTGGTCGGCCTCGTTTATTTGCTTGAGGTTCAAGAGGAACCTCTTTGACTTGGTCATCTTCAGCGTCCACATCCCCCAAAGGCATGTTTCCGAGTTGATCATACTTGAGGGCCATTGTTGGACCTACAATTGATTCACACAAATCAGTAACACGAACAGAAAAGTAGACAATTCACACACAAAACCAAATATATAGGTAAATCCATTTTTAGCTCCCCGTCAACGGCGCCAAAAATTGATCTCATCCAAGTCACACCTCTATTCAAGGTTATGAAACGGTCGATGCAATAGTAATACCCAACAAGGAGTCAGGGTCGATTTTCCATAAGGAGCTATGAATGGGACTTAGGGGTATATATTATAGTGTATGAGCTTGAAATATCTCAAATTGCAATTCCACAAACATGGGTTGTTTCTAGGTCTAATTTAAACAAAAATTACCAACTAATAATTGAAACTAGTAAAGTGTTTTTGTTGTTGTGTTTCAAATGATGTAAAAGGCCTAGGGCTATGACCTTCATCTAGGTGTTTGCCTAACTTGTAAACTTAAAAGCTTGTTTTATTCGCCGGGATGTATTGTAGCTATCAACACTCGAGTACCCACTCAATACCTCTCAGTCAGTGAGTGATTTTGTCCAATTTGGCTTTCTCAAGTCCAAATGGGTATTGAACAAAATGGTTGATACAAAGCTCAACTCGGGTTTTACAATCTTTAGGTTCAACCCTTTAATTGGGACAATCAATCTCTCGATTTACCCAATTTCTTATTAGCCAAGTTTTTCTAAATTAAGTCTCTCTTTCTCAAGAAGAGACCAAGTCAAATGGGCATGAACTAATGTTTGAAACCATTAATTAAACAATTGAATGCAAGTACAAGGCTAAATAATAAATACCCAATCATAAACAAGAAATAAATCAAACACCCATTAAGATTACACTCTAGGGTTGGGTCACAACCCTAATGAAAATCTAGTTACTCATGCTTAAGATAGAAGAAATAGAAGAAGAAATGATAATTAAACCCATATTGATAATTAAAATGATGAAATCAATATTCAAAAAGCTCAAAATAGCCAAAACTACTAAAAAGAGTAAAAGAAAGTGTCTACTGTAGCAGCTGATGTCAAAAACTTGACCTAAAAAAGTGAAACTCTTCTATTTATACAGGGCTGGAATTTTTGGACAAAAATGCCCTTTTGGAGATTCTACGACCATAAAATTCCATGTGTGGTCCGCACTTTACTTCAGCATGACATGATTGGAAAACCTGCGGCCACACTTGTCTCTTTTTATGGTCCGCACAAATGTGTCTGCGGCCGCACCTTGCTCTACTGCGATCTGCACTGATTTTACTGTGGCCGCGTAGCTGTTCTTCTGCGACCGCACAATAATAGTGCGGTACACACTTTTGTTGAACTTGAGATGCAGGTTCTCTGAACTTTTCCTCTTACCCAGCTTCTGTGGCCGCACATATCATGTGCGGACCGCACTTTTCACACTTCTCTGATGGGCGGTTCTTCATATTTTACGGCCACATATGATAATCTGCGGTCTGTACTTCTAAGATTTTGTGCCTGTTTTTGTCCTTGATTTCAGATTACTCCTTCATGAGTTGGATTTCATCTTGGGAGCTCATCTTTAAATATTCCTGCAATTAAGCACATTTCATCAGTTTACGGGAACACAATTAAGCGTTTTTGGACTAAAACGAAAGCAAAAAGGTGCTAATAAGTAGTCAATATCCGCACTTATCACGGTCCACCTTCCTGCTTCTACGCGCAGCCTCAGTCATGCCTGGCCGCTTTTGCGAAGACCATCTTGCTTCTGCGAGGTCGCTTCTACGACCAGGCTTTCGCAGACGTGATCACACTAGCAACATAAATATTTCAGATTTTCCTTAAGTACCAAAAATCGATTCGTATACCATCCGAAATACACCCGAGGCGCTAGGGACCTTCACCAAATTTACCAACATGTCCTAAAATATAATACGAACTTAGTCAAAGCCTTAAACCACATTAAACAACATTAAAATCATGAATCATACCTTGAATCAAACTTATAAATTTTCAAATTTCCAAATTCTATAACTTGCACCGCAAAGTATCAAATCAATCGAGAATGACTTCAAATTCCACACACGAGTCATAAATGACATAACGAAGCTATTCCAAGGCTCGGAACCCCAAACATACATCGATAACATTAAAATCCACTTCAAACCAAACTTATGAAATTCTTAAATCTTTAAAATGCCGACCTTCCATAATAAGTGCTGAAATGCTCCCGGGTGATCCGATACTCAACCCAAACATATGCCCAAGTCCGAAATCATAATAGAAACCTATCGGAACCTTCAAATCCCAATTCTGAGGTCGTTTACTCAAAAGTTAAACATTAGCTAATTCATCCTACTTAAAGCTTCCAAAATTAGAATTTTCTTTCCAAATCAACTCTGAACTTCCCGAAGTTAAGTTCCGACCACACGTACAGGTCATAGTACCCGAAGTGAAGCTACCCAAAGCCTTAAACCACCAAACGACACGCTAGAGCTGGAAATGATCGGCCGGGTCGTTACATTCTCCCCCACTTAAACATATGTTCATCCTTGAACGTGCTACGAATTGTTCCTGAGTTGTCCAAACTAAATATTTAACACCTCGTGCACCTACCCGTGCCACCACAGTCCAGTTGGACACATTTATTTAGTCAATAATCCTTAGGACTAAATTCCAACCTCTGTATTTCTCTACAGGTCCTGATTCTAACATACGAACATCGTATCAATCACCACACGCTGTACCAAGACATGATCATGCACATATGCTGAAATCACACCATGCATCACATAAGTCGGTTGCCCATAATAACATCCTCCGACCACAATAGCTGGAATTTCATGAGTTCGATGACCACAATACACCTCATGACACACGTAAGTCATGTTCTAACTCTCGCAATACTGCCACGATGAAAGAGACGTGTAGAAACTAATAACCACCTGCCGAATTAATAATTCATTGAGTCCGTCCTCCTGACCATAACCATTACCTCATTCAGAATTAAATAACGATATTTTCTCTTTAATGTACCTTATATAAATCTAATTGCACTAATTGTAGGTACAATAATCTCGTCTCACCTAGTACAAACTACTCGGGCATTAAGCCATCTCAGACACTGCCAAAAATCTCATATGACACCCACAATGCACCAACAAGCTACAAACTTGAATGTGATATATAAGGAAAAACTAACTCTGAAAAATGAATACCCAGACTGTGTAACGAATAAAATGGCCGAATAAATGCTGTGAACTTACCTTAGGGATGAAAAACAAGACCCACAAAATGAGTGTAAGGAACTATGCTTAACATCTCGTTATTGTGGCATGCAACCCGATCTAGCATGTCCCTATTGCGGCATGCAACCCGATCCAAACATGACAATATTGTGGTGTGCAACCCGATCCACATAACATTCTCGTGGCGGTGTGCCACGCGATCCGCACATAACAATCACGAAGAAAACACACATATCAAGCCATAACGCTCATACTTACGAAATGCCCGAATATCGACCACAAGCACGCCAAGTGCATAATACAAATCCTGGGTGGACGAATAGCGCCAGACACTATGAAACCCAAGCACAACTAAGGTGCAATAAATAACCTACAACTCGAGAGCCATCCTGCTTACATAACACCACAAGCTACATGGGACCTCAACATGTGTGCGAATAATCAAGCCGTCTCACAACCCAAATGGCACAATAGAGATTTACATAGAAAAGCTAACGATAGGAATAACATCCCATGCCCGACGACTCCTCCGTAAGTAATGCTATGACGAACGAACACATCCGACCTGACATAGTGCACACACTCATATTAGATCCACCAACAGACCTCACACCGATTCTGATCATACCATAATGGGCCAATAACCTTCCAAATATCCACAATGGCCCTATTCATGTCACATAAGAACAGCTGTCAAAATCCGAAACAAACTCACATTCTCAAGCGACACTAAGATAATGCAAACTTACTCTAAACATTTGAATTCTTCCCTGCTCATCCGAGCTCGTGACATTCTTATCAATACCGAACCGCAACCTTGATCTTCAACTTCCAATTCCCATGTCGCTCACTGCACCCATCACGCCTCTACGCGAGAATACAAATATTCATCATAACCCCTGAATTACCAGTAAAATAAACAATTCATTGGCTAGAAACCTTAAACTTAACTCATTTTAGAAGAACCAATGCAACACGCAACTGAATTCCTAAAACCACAGAAATTACAAGCCTCAAGTCGTGACCTAGACCGTCATGATCCTTTCGGAATCCATTTACACAACAAGGCCATTTGAATCAAATACCTCACAAGTCAATTAAGTTACTGTGGTTGTCAAGCCCACACATACATCCACAAACCACATGTATAACTTCACACGCCGAAGGAACTTATCATTGCCACAATCATGCTAATTCAACCATTACTAACCGACCCAACTTCTTTCAATTTACTTTGGACTTACCTCAAAAATAATATTACCTCTATTAAAAACATACAATCCCAATCCGCACTCATCCCGAGTTACCCGAATTGCGAGACCACATCGTCTTAATTCCCATGAACCATCCCATACCCTTCTCAAGCGCACAATAGCATCTCCAACTGGTACACCCATTTTGCAACACCCTTCATGAATCTGAAGCTATTTCTTCCTTTACTCCAATACTACACCACATACCTGAGGATGACGTACAACGTTCCAAGTTCCATTCGTAATCCTATGTGAAAACTCGATCCTTAATTGCACAACGGACCCAAAATCCTTAGGCACTGCCCTTTAACACTTGAACCCAGTGAAACGATTGTTGAGAGTCACCCACTCTGACCTGATCCCGAACATCACCAAACTTCAATGCTTAGCTAGCACATGACCACACTCTCAAAGAAGCAACCAGCTGAATTCGTCTCCTTGTACATTACATCAATAAGAAGCATAAACTCGGAGTCTTCCCAAATCCTATGCCCAATCGATAAGGCAAAGTATAGCACACATTCATCGAGTTCCTTGTTCGACTTACTCCTAACATTTCCTTTTCCTTATTCATAAATAATCCACCAATGCATCGATGACCAGAAACCGCACCAGTGGACAACCACGCGATCCAATCGTAGATGGTGGGGCTCCAACACTTAATTTTAAGCTACCATCATATATTGTAGAACTCATAACGATTCCTCCTCCTCAATTATCAAGACCTCGTACTGCTAACCCGTCAAATTTCTTGTAGTTTCTTATTAAACGTTTCATGAACATCCCGAATTATCAGTCATAATCGTATACTCGAACTTCTGCTTCGTAGTAAGTAGAACTCTTCATAGAAACTTCATCAAATCACACAACCGCTGACATGTCCAGAGGAGATAGCCCACCTATGGTATTCCATGCCGACATCTTCCAACGAAGTTGCACCGGGTACAACTACCACGAGTTCAGTAAACCCTCCTGAGCCTATGCTCGTCCACTAGTTGTACACGTATGTTCCTTCACCGTTGAGATCAAATGAAAGTTCAACAATACCTTCCAAACTCAAAGCTATGTTGCATCCGTAACGATAATCAAATCTTCACATCCCTTTTTATTTCAAGCAAACTCCTCTCTCCCATATTCAGTCTTTCTCCGTAGAGTAACCACTATTCGAATTATAATTCGTCGGCCTAGTCACTGTCCACCATGCCTCCCAAATCGCTCTAATCTTTCTCAAGGTACGTGGTTGTCCTACCACATAATCCATATGCTACTCTGCCACTACCACTTGGTCAAACCATCTCCTTTAAGCAACTTCTTGACCTCTCCTTCTTATGCTTGACCTGCTAGTAATTTATCCTCTGCGAGACACCTCCCGCCATGTCATTCCTCATACTTCGCTATCCATATGTTGTCTCAAGTCAAATCCATACTTGTAGCACCGGAACTAATGAATTGCTACCAACTCTAAACCTCCTAGAATATCGTCTTTTTCGAGCCATCAACATTAGAAATACCAATTTGATTCTAAACTGTTGCACACTACTATCTCTAACAACCGACCCTCAGGCACCATTTAACAACACCCTGCCCTGAAAGTAAAATCAAAGAAGACCATACAACCGACGAACCGTAATGCATTCAAAAAAGGACGATGACACCGCATCAGAATGAAATTTTCATCATGCTCAAAAATGTCAAGTCTCATTACTTCATCAACCAAACTTGGACATCTATAATCAAGTTGCCTTTCCTCCACTAAAATTAAATGTTGAACCCCTTTATCATGCACTAATAAATCCTCTCTTCAAGTCATTCACTACCCCACCATTACATCAATACGGTGCGATAATGACGCATGAACATCATAGTAATCTGTGCATAGCTTCAAAACAATCGAAAATATAGCTACTGAGTTGAAATGACATAACATCATGCACCACGTCTGCAGTACCACCACAACTATTCGACGCCCAATTCATAACATGCGCTTCACATCGCATAAGATTGAGTAGGAAGGAAATAAAGGCATAAGCCTCAAAGAAATCAAATCGCAAGATGAGGAATCAAGAAGGGAAGTGCTCCTAACAGCCCTGTAGCCTTTCAAAAATAAGCACAGACGTCTCTATACTGATCCGTAAGACTCTACTAGACTTGCTCATTACTCGTGAGACCTAAGTGAACCTAACACTCTGATACCAAGCTGTCACGACCCAAAATCCGCTAAAGGTTGTGATGGAACCTAACACCGCCGTTAGGCAAGACAACAGTGATTTATCAACTTACTTACTCATATTAGTAATTGAAATTAAAAATTTTCCTTAATTAAATCATATGAAATATATTTTTACAGAGTAAGTGATAATATTTACACAAATACAATAACAAACAACTCGTAGGAACCCCAAAACCCGGTGTCACAAGTGCATGAGCATTTTTCTAAGGAGTACAATAATGATACAACAGCTGTCCCAAATGTAATAAGACATAATAAAATAATTAGTACAATGGAGACTCGGTGGAATGCGATGCGTAGCCTGGAATGCAGCTCAGATGAAGTCTCCTCAACATGTGCGCCTACGCGCTAAGATGATCATCAAATGAACCTATCAGATCCTGCACATTTAGTGCGAAAATGCAACATGAGTATGTAAATCAATGTGTACCCAGTAAGTATCTAGCCTACTCCCAAAAAAGTAATGATGACGGGTCGACATCGATACTGACTATAGGTCCAAGTAAATAATATGATAATTCATAACAGGTATGAAATGCATAGCAATAGTGGAGTAAATATGTAATCTCATAATTTTTCAATTATTTCCTTTAAAGTATAAATTTCTCAATCTTGTATTCTACCTTAATATCTAAGAAAATGCCAAGTGTCAATACCAAATAAATAATAAATTCCATAAAATGTCGGGCATCAGTGGAAAGATTAGCTCGTAAATATTCGGACTACTAGCGATATAACACACGATTCTGCCGAGGTCGTTCGGCCCGATCCGAAATAATGTGTACACTGCCGAGGGTCTTGCGGAACAAACCATAGATGCATATATATACTGCCAAAGCATTCGGCCCGCTCCACAAGAAAAGGAAGAAAGTTACTGAATTACGAGACATGTGTTTACAATACCGTACATGTGTACAAAAGCAATATAATCTTTATCGTTTCTCAAATAACTCGCCCACAACTCAAAGTTTTTAAGGCTTAGCCTAGTATACATATATTTATTTCTAAATTAATTTCATTTATAAGTTGAGTTAATCAAGCCAGCAACATGAGTTCAAATAATTCAAATATTACATAACAAGATCCTAAGTCTACCCGGACATAAACATGCTTTAGCTACGTACGTACTCTCGTCACCTCGTGCGTACGTAGCACCCACAACTAGTTACACATAACAATAAATATCACCTAGGGGTAGTTTCCCCCTCACAAGGTTAGACAAGAGACTTACCTCACTCCGAAGTCCCATAACCGGCTCCAATGCCACTCAACCACCTCAAACCGATGCTCGTCTCTTCAAAACTAGTCAAACAACATGTAAACTAATCAAAATATACTCAAATACCGATAGTTAATCAGTTTAAACAATTCCCAACTCCGCTCAAAAAGTCGATAAAGTCAACCCTCGGGCCCACGTGCCCGGATTACGAAAATGTTTGAAGATAAACCTTACCCATGACACAACGAACTCAAATATATAATTTATTCTCAATTCTATGTCCAATTTCGTGGTCAAAATCCAAAAATAACAAATTCTATGTTTTCTACAAAAATTCAAAATTTCTACTAATTTACATGTTTAAATCCATATATAAACCATGTATTTAACTTGTAATAGGTGGGAATCACTTACGTTGTGTTGCTTGATGAAAATCTCCCCTTGAAGCTCTCTAAAATCGCCCCAACCAAGTGAAAATGAGAGAAAATGGACCAGATGCCTCTTTAAAAAGAACACCTCTGCCTAGATGACCTTTCGCATATGCAGTCAAATAGCTGCTTCTGCGGCTTCGCAGCTGTGGAAAAACCATCGCAGGTGCGGCTCTAGATCAAGCCAGTAGCCTCCGCTTTTGCATCCCAAATAGCACTTCTGAACTTCCGCTTCTGCGCTCACGCACCTGCGTGAAAAAGTCTGCTCCTGCAGCCCCAGTCCTTCTTGGCCAACTCCGCTTCTGCGATCTCCCCTCCTCAAGTGCGACTAAGCTTCTGCGGTCCACCTTCCCGCTTCTGCGACACCAGCCTCAATCATGCCTTGCCACTTCTGGGAAGACCATCTTGCTTCTGCGACTAGGCTTCCACAGAAGCGATCGCACCAACAACAAAAATATTTCCAACTTTTCCTTAAGTCCAAAAAATCAATCAGTTAACCATCGGGAATCCATCCGAGGCCCTCGGGACCTTAACCAAAATACCAACATGTCCCAAAATACAATACGAACTAAGTCGAAGCCTTAAACCACGTCAAACATCATTAAAATCAAGAATCGCGCCTTGAATCAAACTTATAAATTTTCAAATTTCCAAATATTATAACTTGCATCGAAACATATCAAATCAATACAGAATTACTTTAAATTTTGCACACGTGTCATAAATGATATAACGAATCTATTCCAAGGCTCGGAACCCCAAACGGACACTGATAACCTCAAAATGCACTTCAAACCAAAGTTATTGTCACGACCCAATTTCTCCTATAGTCCGTGATGGCACCTAGCATCGCCGCTAGGCAAGCCTACGATGAATTTACTACGTGATTACCTATTTTAATAGGCTTACAAGTAATTATGTCCCATTTATTTAGAAATTTGTGAAATAAAGAGTCAAATGAATAAAATGAAAGCATCTGAATGCACGCATAAGTAGTAAATACTCCAAAACTATAAAGTCTACTAAAGTTTGTGCCATGTTCTAGTGTCACAAGTGTATGAGTACTAGTAAAATATACAAAATTCTAACTACTATATGAAATACCATATGTGAACAACTAATTTTGACCACACCCAAATTCTTTATCATTTTAGTGTAAATATTTCCTATAGATCTAATATTAATAGTTTAAACTTTTAACTCACTTTTAGTAGAATTTATTTGGAAAAATTGAAATACATACATATATATATATATATATATATATATATATATATATATATATATATATATATATATATATATATATATATATTTTCACCTTCTTAGACTACGAGTTTTATTTCTATTGGTTAAAAAGAAAAAAAAAGAAAGTTTACAAAGAAAAATATATAGTTTCTTTTAATTAGAATATTAATAAGTAATCTAGTGACTTTAATAATTTTTTTTTAGTGTCATTTAAATTCTAGTTTAAATATTTAATTTCCTTTTTCTTCTTATATTTCTCTAATCTAAAAATAATTAACTAATACCTTTTATTTATTTTTTTTTTATTTTTTATTTTTTATTTTTTATTTTTTTAATATAAAGTAGTTAATTAATATTCTTACTTAGGTGTTGATCAAATAAGTACGTACTCTATTATTATAGGCTTTAGTAGGTAGTGATTTGTTTTTGAATAATTTCTTTCATATTAGTATAAATAATTCTTTTGCTTTTATTATTTTAATATTTGATTAAGTAGTCTTGGTAATTGGTTTCTATGTTCAAAAAGGATAAGAAAATTCTTTCCTATTCCACAACTAACTTCCTAATAAATCTCATGTTAATCCCACCTCCCTCACGTCTCCCCTCAAAATTACCCTATGCACATATTGACTTTTGAACTTTAAAGAACACACAAAAACCCACGATCCCCTCTTCTGTACTCAAAAAAAGCACCCACTATAACCTGGATACCCGATTTTCATGGGGAGATGACGGGAACCATCCAACAAACTTTGCTATTTAATATCATTTTCTCCACCAAAGAAAAGGGGATCTGAAAAACAAAAGAAAAACTACAAAGAAAAAAAGAAAAACGAGATTGAGAGCAAAGAAACATCTGGAGAATTTTTTTGAAAAAGAGAAAACTTTGATCATAAAGGAGAAAGAGAGTTTAAGAGTAGCTAAAAGAAGAGCTTAAAATCGGCAGCTTAAGGTCACCGAAAAAGTTTCTTTTCGTAGCCAAATTTGATCTTAGTTCAAGTTCCATCACTCAAAAATTTTTATCTGTATTTTCGTTGTCTCTAAGGTTCGTCCTTTTCACTTACTGTTTTAATAAAATTTGTGCTTTGTTTATCAAATGTCCTACTGTTCTTGGTCTACTTATTTCAGTTGAATTAGCATGTTAAGATATGAGTTTGTATTCAATATATTTTAAAGTTATAATATTTTGAGAAATTTGATACTATTATGCTTTGCTCAACTTCATTAATTTTGTGACTTACGGTAAAAGTTTTAGTATAGGAGTTTAAAATCTAAAAAAAAATAAAATGTCGCAAGTGTCCTAGGGGGGGTTAAAAAGGCGCGGTCTTATCTTTATTCTCTCACAAGAGCTTATTTGCTGCTAATGGCTTAGAGTTCTCAAGGTACTTGACTTTATGATGTAGTTATTAGGAAGCATAGCGTTCCAATTATTTGGACATAAATGTCAAACATGAACGAAAATTTCTCAATGATTGTTAGGTTTATATATGCAGAAACCTTTTATTTTTAGGCAGGGTTCTTATATTCAAAATTCATTGAAAATTAGTTAGAACACAAGATCATTTGTAACCTTGTTGGAGTGCAGCCATAATAGAGATGTCTCTGCCAACTATTGTAAATTTAACTTCTAGGGTATATGTCTTTTAAGCTTCTCTCATATTCTGTATAATATTAGTTTTCTTGGTTAATGCATCTGTGGGTGCTAATGCAACAATCTGCTATTTAAAGTTGTCAACCTTATTAATCTAGTAATGTACAAGAAATAGTTTTCATTAAAAAAAAAAGAAGTTCAATTTCTTGTTCTTTACTGCCCGTTTCATGTTTATATTTGCCTTGTTTTTGAGTGTTTTATATGTTTGCTGCATTAGTTTTGCATAAAAATGGTTTCCTGTTGGCTACTGTATTTGGATGATTTTAGAAATTGCAAAGAAAGTTGAATGACATGACTAATTAAAATTAGAAGAATTTTGGTCCATGTGTTTTAAGACTGAAGAAGGTAAAAGATAAATTGGTAAAGTGGACCATCAGGTCATTGGGCCAAATAAATTACTTTCGGGTTCGAAGTAATAATTCACAAGTGTAATTCACTCGTCATAATTCATAGCCAAATTATGTCACCTTTCTCGTCCACAACTTTAACTTCACAATAATATCAAAACTTCTTTTTTTGGAAAAATAATTCTTAATTCGTAGAAGGCTTTAGGTACACTTTAATCAATTATTGTGATTATGTACACGTTCGCGTGACATAGTTACGAATTCCCAAATTAAAGGCAAAGTATGCGTTCGCGCAACTTTGACAAAACAATCTTAAAAATAATAAAGTGTTATTAATTGTGTACACGTACGCGTGACATGATTCATGACATACCAAACAAAACGAATACACGTACGCGTGATTCGATTCAAGATAATTCCATAATTACGAATAATAAATCAATTAAAAGCGGTAAAAAGGTAAATATACATAGGTTCTAAAATGAGTAATTAAATAATTTAATTAAGCCAGGTATGATTAAAGCGACCGTGCTAAAACCACGAAATCCGAGAGTGCCTCACACCTTCTCTCGGGTTAACAGAATTCCTTACTCGGTCTTCTGTGTTCGCGGACCATAATTTGGAGTCAAAACTTCCTCGATTTGGGATTTCAAATAAACCGGTGACTTGGGACACCAGAAATTATCCCAAGTGGCGACTCTGATTAAATAAAAAATCCCATTTCGAATAATGTCACTTAAATTAAAAAAAAACCCATCCCTAGGAAAAGGGGACGTGTGACAGCTCTGGCGACTCTGCTGGGGAAAAGAACCCAGAACGTTTTGTTCAGGGTTCAGAATTCGAGCTTGTAATGTGATCTATAATTGGCTTTATTGATTTGATGTTATTACTGTATTTTTGGGCCTGATGTGCTAATTACCTCTTATTTACCTCTTTGATATTATTTGAACTGTATTAAATTGTCTTCTTGCGCCTCCCTTCTGAGTCTTTTGAATTTATGGTGCACACGTGCGCGTGGCCCACTTTTCTGTTAGAAGTCATACCAATTAGAACGAGGCTGGGTCAGTAACTAGGCCGGGTAGACTTTAGTGCTCCCGGTACGTTACCCCACCTCGGCTCGAGCTGTCCGCTTGGGTAAGCCAGGTCTAAAACACTCCCCTTAGGATTTAAACCTAGAATAACATAGCCTCATGTCGGATCCCTAATAGGAACATTTGTTTGCATCATGTGCATTTGACTTTGGGGACTCAACACAGGGGTTGGGTCCGTCTAGGACACGTGTACCCGAAATTACAAGACCATCCTAATGCATCTTATGTGATACTTGTGCATTATGTTTGATTTGATTTGTGCATGTTGACCGGTTTCTAAAATAAAATAAAAATATAAAAATATTGAGGGAAAACCAGAAAGAAGAAAATATGAGGGAGAAAATTTACCCGATTTTCGAAAATCTCAGTATTTACCCCCCTCCTACCCCAAAAAAAAAAACCTGAATTTTTCAAAAAAAAAAGTGTCATCCTATTCCTGAAATATTTACGAACTACGCGGGTCTGATTCTCACCGGATGTGAGATACGTAGTCAACCTTCATAGGGTTCGGCCCCATTTTTATAAAATAACTAAAAAAAAATGTGTCTAGTATTTTTTTTTAATCAAAAAACAAATAAGCAGATCCACCTTTGGTTAATCCCAAATCGTTCCTGTCGGAATAGCCTTAGAACATCTTCAAAATTGTTGAAGGGCTGTTCTCGCAAGAACGGACGTGTCTGTCAATTGGGAATCACTTTTACCATAATGCCCTTCCCCCGGCCCTAAAGCTATCCTTGAAAGTAAGAAGGGGCCATAGTTGCAAAAATAGCCACCCTTTCTTTGGTCACAATTGCAAAAATAGCCCCCCATTCTCGTTGATTTTTCTTAAAATTGAGTTATTTACAAAAGATTGTTTTGCAAAAGGAGTGCATTGGTTCTGTCTCTTGAGACTAGTGTCAACCCTAACCTTAACCACCCACATGTACAAAATGAGCACTATCCAGCACACACCATTCACAGTTGTAGACAAGGCTCCACTTCAGCTTCAGATGTGGTGGTATGATTTAGGAGAAGATGGTCAGAAATGGGTCACCAACCACTTGGGAGCCCTTACAGATATTATGAAAATTAAACCACGGGACGATTTGATTGAGGCACTAGTGACTTTTTGGGACCCCGTTCACAATGTCTTTCGCTTCTTCGATTTTGAGCTAACTCCCACTTTAGAAGAGATAGCTGGATATTCCGGGTTTGGCAGGGATTTGAGAAACCAGGAGCTCATATTCCCAAGGGCTCTTTCTGTACACCGATTCTTCGATCTTCTGAACATCAGTAAGCAAATTAGAAAGACCAACGTAGTCAAAGGGTGTTGTTCTTTCTACTTCTTGTACTCTAGGTTCGGGCAGCCAAATGGGTTTGAAATGCATGAAAAGGGCCTTAACAACAAGCAGAACAAAGACACATGGCAGATTCATCGTCGCTTCGCCTTCATAGTGGCGTTTCTGGGAATTATGGTCTTCCCAAACGAGAAGCGGACAATTGATACCCGCATAGCCAGGGTTGTACAGGTCCTCACTACCAAAGAACATCACACTCTTGCCCCGATCATTCTATCAGACATTTATCGGGCGTTGACTTTGTGCAAGTCCGGGGCAAAATTCTTCGAAGGGTACAATATTTTGTTACAAATGTGGTTGATTGAGCATCTCCGACATCACCCCAAGTTCATGAGCTATGGTTCGAGCAAGGACAATTTCATTGAGAGTTACGAAGAAAGAGTAAAAGATTACAACTCTCCAGAAGGGGTGGAAGCCTGGATATCCCACCTAAGATCTTTAAATGCAAGTCAAATTGAGTTGACTTTGGGATGGCTCCCGCTAAGAGAGGTGATACACATGTCGGCCCTAAAAAGTTATTTGCTGTTGTTGGGTTTGAGAAGTGTCCAGCCGTATGCGCCACACAGAGTTCTAAGACAGCTAGGAAGGTACCAAGTAGTACCTAAGGATGAAGATTTGAGTGTGCAAGTGATTGAGCTACACCCCGAAGCCCCACTCCCCGAAGCTTTAATCCAGCAAATTTGGAATGGTTGTCGCTACTTGAAAGATGATACTCAGGTGCCAGATCCTGCGAGAGGTGAGGTAGATCCGGGTTATGCTATATGGTTTGGGAAGAGGTCTTGCGTGGATGATGTGCCAGAGTCCAAAAGGCCCACAAAAAGGCCGCATATTCAAGTCTTTGATGATAAAATCCAAGAACGGTTGGCCTGGGGTGAACGGGAAAAGGGATACAAAACAACTATTCATGCCTTAGAAGAAAGGCTGAGAAACCTCAATTTTGAGAAAGACTTGCAAGAACAAGAAGCCGAAGGGGAAAAGAAGAGTCTGATCCGCAAAAATGAAGCCCTTCGTGCTCAACTTCAACAGATGAAGAAAGCCTCTGAAGTGCCAGTGAGAAGTTGGAAAGACCAGAGAACCATTGCCAATCTGATGGAAAAAGTGCAAGATTATGATTCCCTCTTGGCAAAGACTGTAAAGTCGTTGGACAAAGCCAATGAAAAGATCGTACAGCTAAATGAGAAGGCCGAATCAAGTAAGGATCGCCAAGTAACAAAATTTGAAGAAGAGAGGTCTCAATTCGAGAGAGAGGGAGAAGGCCCATTGGGTACGTTCAGAAGCTCAGCTCCATGCACAGTTGGAAGAAATGAGAAGGTACAATAGAGAATACTAGCATGCAGATTTTGATAGGGAGATGGCTCAGGCGAGACTCGAGCAGGCTACACTTCGGGCTCAGTTGGAGTCAGCCTTAGATCGTGAGGGCCACATAAGGGAGATAGCCACCACTCACTAGCAGCAGTTACAAGATCGAGACCAGAATTTCCAGTACTTCAAAGAGCAAGTCCATAATTTAGCTGTTTATACCGCTCAAAGTTATGTGAACTGCCAAGGGATGGATTATGAGAAGTTTTTGGAGTATGCACCTACTTTTGCCCGTTATCTTGCAGCAGAGTTAGAAAGGATGTACCATACATTAGGGGGTCAACCAGGGCAAGCCCCACCATGAGCAGATGTTCCAGTGTTTGAAAGCAAGAAGATTGTGGAGTTGAATTATCGTCGTAGTTGTTAGAACTTTTCATGTAGTAGTTATGTTTTAGTTTAAGTCGTTGAATCTTTAAAATCGATGTCTTTTAGTCTTGTCAGAGTCTGGTAAGTCATTTTCAATGTAATGTCCTTTCTGTTATTGTATTATTTCGTTTTGTTAAAAAAAAATATTATTGTTTTCCCCTGAACTACGTAATGGTCTGATTCATGCGGCGTCATGATACGTAGGCAATCCTCATCGGATGCGATCATAACCATAATTAATCTATAAAAAAATGAAAAAAAACGTTAAATTCAAGATGAAAATAAACCAATAAATCAATAAGCCGGGATGAAACATAAAGCCTTCCAAGATCATTTTAGAAATAAAAATGGCATTAGGTGCATGACATATAATGTGTGATTAATATCTGCAAAATGCCTAACTCTAACACGTTTGTTGTTTGTCATTTTAAAAGATAAAGTAAAATAGAGGTGGTTGGTTTGTGGTTTAAACTGGCGACTCACCCTTACAACACGAGATCAAAAAGTAGAATGGCAAACAACAGTGAGAATGAGTCTGATAATGATGATGTCCATGGACAATTGGTTGAACAAGGTTCAGGACTGGTTGAAGAAGTAAGAGTGTTGAAGCAACAATTGGCAGAGATGTACCAAGCCTGGGTGAATGGACAAGCACCGCCCTCACTACCCATAGGGCCTTCGGATAATCTTCATAATGTGTCAGTTGCCACTCAAGTGCCTATCTCCATAACAAGTAACCCATTGTACCAACCTGGATTCAGTCCGAGCATTAACCTTCCCACTATCCCCAGTACCTCCATTCAACGTCCTCCAATCGCACCCCTCAGAAATGACCCACCTACTATACCCATTGTCCATACTTTCACTGTCCCTCAACCGGCTCTTGCTCAAAAGTCCAATAATGATCCACAGCTGGATGCTCATGATGCCCAACATTACTCTCCAGAACTGACTTTAAAGGTTCCAGATTCATACAAGCACACTCCTCATAACGTGTTCCCAATTGAGATCGAAAAGCCCGAAAAGAATATGGAACAAGAGGAAATGACCAGAAAAATGAAGAGCTTGGAACAAACCATGAGAAACATACAGGGTTTGGGGGGCCAGAAGAGTGTTTCGTTTAACGATCTATGCATGTTTCCCCATGTTCATTTGCCACTCGGCTTCAAGACCCCAAAGTTTGACAAGTATGATGGGCATAGTGATCCCGTTGCCCATTTGAAGAGGTATTGTAACCAACTAAGGGGAGCGAGAGGCAAAGAAGAATTGCTCATGGCTTATTTTGGGGAAAGTTTGACAGGAATTGCTTCAGAGTGGTTCATAGATCAAGACAACTCTCACTGGCACGTTTGGAATGACATGGCTCAAGATTTTGTCCAACAGTTTCAGTACAACATTGATATAGTGCCAGACCACTCCTCTCTCGTCAACATAAAGAAGAAACCAACAGAAAGCTTCAGAGAATATGCAATCAAGTGGAGAGAGCAGGCTGCTAGGGTCAAACCACCAATGAAAGAGGCAGAAATGATTGACTATTTTCTCCAAGCTCAGGATCCAGATTACCTCCATTACATGTTGGCCGCCATCGGTAAACCTTTTGCTGAGGCGATTAAGATTGGTGAAATAGTTGAGAATGGCATGAAGTCAGGCAAAATTGTGAGTCAGGCAACCACACAAGCAATTCAAAGCGGGTCAGGCAATTTCGAAAATCGAAAAAAGAAGGAGGAAGGATCCATGATGGCATCTGGGTTCGGGGGAGTTCGAAGAGGAATAGCTCCTTCTTACGTGCAATTCCAACAAGGACTATCCAATTCTCTTCAACATTATTATCCATCTCAAGGTCCCCGATACTTAGTTCCCCTGCAACAATACATAGTGTTTAATGCTCAGGCTTATGCTAGGCCTCCCAATCACCAACAATGGCGGGCACCGATTCCACAAGGCTCCCGTCAACTCCGGCCGAATTTTCAGGCACCATATAATCCTCGTCCCCGACAAGAATATGTGAGAGAACAGGAGCCAAAGAAAGAGTTCACCCTAATTGGAGAATCGTATACAAGCCTATTTCGAAAGTTGATGCAGTTGAAGTTGATTGAACCTATTATGCCGCGTTATGTGAATCCAAATTCAAAAGGTTTTGACTCAAATGCAAGATGTGAGTATCACTCTAAAACCCAAGGGCATAGTACTGAAAACTGTTAGACATTAAAGAAAGCCATTGAAAATTTGATTGAAGCAAAGGCAATTGTGGTAACAAATAATGAGGATACTCCTAATATCACAAACAATCCGCTCCCAACTCATGATAATACACATTTTATTGGGATGATTTGTGATGATCGGGATTATAAGTAGTCTGGCAATACAGAGATGGTTGTTAGAACCATAGGGCCAGAACCAAAAGTGATAGTGAGCCCGCCGCAATTAGCATCGTTGATGGTGAAAGGTGCGAGTTCTAGTTTGAACTTGGCATGTTCTGAAAAACGATTCTCTATGTTCCTGGAAGCACAAAAAATGTTGAGGTTTAATTGGGTGGGCCAAAAATTTACATCCCCGGGGGCATTCAAAAGATCATTCCGAATAATGGTTTGAGGAATATAACAGAGCCAGTCGTGATCCGACCTGTTGCCCAACTCCTAGTGACAAACACAAAAGCTATTCCCTGGAATTATAACAAGACTGTCATGACATACAAAGGAAAAGAGATAGTTGAAGAAACAAGTGAAATAGGAGGCTTGACCCGCTCTGGAAGGTGTTATTCACCAGAGGAATTGAGAAAAGCTAAGCAAGCCAGGGAAAGTCATTTGCCAGTGAAAGAACCCGTTGCAGAAAAAGAAGCGGAGGAATTCCTTAAGAAGATGAAATTGCAAGACTACTCAATCATTGACCAACTAAGGAAAACTCCTGCTCAGATATCTTTGTTATCTCTGCTTTTGCATTCAGAAGAGCATCATCGTGTGTTGATCAAAACTTTGAATGAGGCATATGTCTCAGAAAAGACAACGGTGAATCACCTAGAAAAAATGGCTGAAAGATTCTTTGAAGTAAATAAAATTACTTTCAGCGATGATGATTTGCCTGAGGAAGGGGCTGGCCACAATAGAGCTTTGCATCTTATGGTCAAATGTGAAGGGCACTACGTAAAAGGAGTCATGATTGATGGAGGCTCAAGTGTAGATGTGTGTCCTCTTTCTACTCTACAACAGCTGAACATTGACACTAACAGAATTCGAACCAGTAATGTCAGCATCAGAGCTTTTGATGGTTCAAAAAGAGACACTATTGGGGAAATCGAACTCACCATGACAATCGGCCTGGTTGATTTTAACATTGCCTTTCAAGTGTTAGATATGGAAACTTCCTATAATTTTCTTTTGGGAAGGTCGTGGATCCATATGGCCAGAGCTGTACCATCCACCCCATCAAATGGTCAAATTCGAGTGTGACGGGCAAGAAATTATTGTTCATGGGGAGGACGACTCATCCTTCTATAAAGACCCGTCCATTCCATATATCGAGGCCAAGGAAGGATGTGAATCTATCATATATCAAGCATTTGAGGTGATTGAGGTGGACCAAGTGGAAGAAGGAAAACCAATTCTGCATCCTCGTCTTTCAGCCACATCTATGATGGTAGCTTCGCTGATGTTGAGGAACGGCTATGAACCAGGAAAAGGATTGGGATCCTCTCTACAAGGAATTGTGAACCCCATTGCTCTATTTTCGAAGAAAAATACGTTTGGCTTGGGCTTTAAACCAACATCAGCTGACATAGACAGAGCCAAGGCCCACAAAAAGAATGGTTGGAATCTGTCCAAACCAATCCCTCACATTGCCTACTCTTTTGTCAAGCCACAATTTGAAGAAGTCCAAAATCCTTCTACTCAGGATGACATTGACGGAGTTTGCCAGGGTCTCAAGGAGATGTTCTATGAGATCAATATGGTTCAAGTTGGGGAGGGCCCTAGCCGTGCAAGTGTTCAACTGATTGGTCTAGATACCTCGCTCAGCAACTGGGAAGCAACTCCTCTTCCCATCAGAAAGGAGTCTTGGTAGCCTGTTTTGTTGTTTTTTCTATGTTTGGATTATTTTAAGGGTTGTAATCCAGATATTTTAGTTTAATTGCTTTGCTGTGATGTTAAACCTTCTATCCTTTCAAATTCAATGAAATGAAGTTCCATTTTCGTAGTAAAATTCTATCTTTTTATTTCCCTAATTTTTGTTAATTTCTTATCATTTTCAGTTTCGATAATGCTGGCTTTAAATACATGACATGCACGCGGAATTCATGCCCAGATCTTAAAAAGCTGTTTAATCTCGAAATAATGAATCAAGAAGTTGAGTATGACGAAAATGAGGCTTTTAGAGAAATAAAAAGGGAATTGGATCAATTTGAGAATAAGCCTAAGCCTAACTTAAATGAAACTGAGGCAATTAACCTGGGAAGTCCTGAAGAAACCAGAGAAACAAAAATAAGCATTCATACTGAAAAAAATATGAGAGATGCCATAATTCAAGTTTTGTTCGAGTACAGAGATGTATTTGCTTGGTCATATGATGACATGCCGAGTTTGAGTGCTGATCTAGTGGTCCATAAGCTTCCCACACATCCTAATTTTCCACCAATCCAGCAAAAATAAAGGAAGTTTAAGACAGGCATGAGTGATAAGATTAAAGAAGAAATCACAAAGCAACTAACTGCAAATGTGATCAGGGTCGTCTGATACACTACATGGTTAGCAAATGTTGTGCCAGTGCCAAAGAAGGATGGGAAAATCAGAATTTGTGTCGACTATAGGGATTTAAACAAAGCAAGTCCAAAGGACAACTTTCCTTTACCCAACATTCATATCCTTGTTGATAATTGTGCTAAACATGAAATCCAATCTTTTGTGGATTGTTATGCCGGATATTACCAAATTCTGATGGATAAAGAAGATGCAGAAAAGACCGCCTTCACAACTCCATGGGGAACTTATTGTTATAGGGTCATGCCATTCGGTTTGAAGAATGCAGGGGCAACTTACATGAGAGCCATGACTACCATATTCCATGACATGATGCATAAAGAGATTGAAGTGTACGTTGATGATGTGATCATTAAGTCGAGAACACAAGCTTACCATGTGCAAGACTTGAAAAAGTTCTTTGAAAGGCTACGAAGGTACAATCTCAAACTCAATCCAGCCAAATGTGCATTTGGAGTTCCTTCTGGGAAGCTTTTGGGTTTTATAGTTAGTCGAAGAGGCATTGAGTTAGATCCCTCCAAGATAAAGACCATTCGAGAGCTGCCTCCCCCGAAGAACAAAACAGAAGTCATGAGTTTACTCGGGAGGTTGAATTACATTAGCAGGTTCATCTCGCAGCTTACAACCAAATGTGAGCCTATTTTTAAGTTGTTGAAAAAGAACGCCACTATCAAGTGGACAGATGAGTGCCGAGAAACTTTTGATAAGATCAAGGAATATTTGTCAAATCCCCCTGTTTTGGTCCCGCCGGAACCTGATAGGCCTCTGTTTTTATATCTGTCAGTAATGGATAGTTCCTTTGGTTGTATTCTGGGTCAACATGATGCCACAGGCAAAAAGGAACAAGCAATATATTACTTGAGCAAAAAGTTCACCACTTATGAGGCCAAATACACTTTTTTGGAAAGGACATGTTGCGCCTTAACCTGGGTCGCCCAGAAGCTTAGGCATTATCTTTTGGCCTATACAACTTACCTCATATCCCAAATGGATCCCCTGAAGTACATCTTTCAGAAGCCGATGCCAACAGGCAAATTAGCAAAGTGGCAAATCTTGCTCACAGAGTTTGATATTGTTTATGTCACTCGCACTGCCATGAAGGCACAAGCTTTGGCCGATCATCTGGCAGAAAACCCGGTTGATGATGAGTATGAATATTTGAACACATATTTCCCAGATGAAGAGGTTAATTTAGTTGAAGAAGTAGTCCAAGATGACAGTCAAATTTGGAAACTATACTTTAATGGGGCTGTCAACATCAAAGGCATAGGGATTGGGACAATTCTGGTATCACCTACTAGGCAACATTACCCTGCTACGGCGCGACTTCATTTTTTCTATACAAACAACACAGCAGAATATGAAGCTTGCATCATGGGTCTGAACATGGCAATAAATCTAAATGTGCATGAATTATTCGGCAGGCTCAAGGTGATTGGGAGACTCGAGACATCAAGCTCATTCCATATAGACAATGTGTGGAGGATCATAGCAAAAGGTTCAAGTCCATCGAATTCAGGTACATTCCCAGGTTTCACAATGAATTAGCTGATGCCTTGGCCACCCTAGCCTCAATGCTTCCATATCCGGGTAATACTCACATTGACCCATTAGAAATTCAAATTCGGTATCAACATGGTTATTGCAATACAATTGAAGCAGAACCAGATGGTGAACCATGGTATCGTGATAATAAAAAGTTTCTGAAAACAAGAGAATATCCGGAACATGCTAACAGGGATCAAAAGAGAACTATTAGGCGACTCTTTAATGGTTTCTTTTTGAGTGGGGAAATCCTATACAAAAGAACTCTGGATTTGAATTTGTTGAGATGTGTGGATGCCAAAGAAGCTGAAATGATTATGAATGAGGTGCATTCGGGAGTTTGTGGCCCGCACGTGAATGGATATGTTCTAGCAAAGAAAATCCTTCGGGCAGGATATTATTGGCTTACTATGGAACGAGATTGCTTTCGTTTTGTTCGCAAGTGCCACCAGTGTCAGATTCACAGTGATTTGATTCATTCGCCACCTTCAGAGTTGTATCCTATGTAGGCTCCTTGGCCTTTTGTTGCTTGGGGAATGGACGTCATTGGCCCAATCGAGCCAAAAGCTTCAAATGGGCACAGATTCATCTTGGTTGCAATTGATTACTTCACGAAATGGGTGGAAGCTATTACATTGAAAGCAGTTACAAAGAAAGCAGTAGTAGACTTTGTTCACTCCAACATCATCTTTCATTTCGGTATTCCAAAAACTATTATTACAGATAATGCTGCTAATTTGAATAGTCATCTGATGAAGGAGGTATGTGAACAATTTAAAATTAAGCATCGCAATTCTACTCCTTACCGTCCCAAAGCTAATGGAGCTGTTTAAGCTGCGAATAAGAACATCAAGAAGATTCTTAGGAAGATGATCCAAGGGTCTAGAAAATGGCACGAGAAACTACCTTTTGCTCTTTTGGGATACCGGGCAACTGTCCGTACATCAGTTGGCGCAACACCCTACTTATTGGTTTATGGAACTGAAGCGGTCATACCTGCTAAAACTGAGATTCCCTCTCTCCGAATCATTGTTGAAGCAGGGATTGAGGACACTGAATGGGTGAAGTCCCGATTGGAACAGTTGAATTTGATTGATGAAAAGTGTTTGGCGGCAGTTTGTTTTGGTCAATTATACCAACAAAGAATGGCACGCGCTTACAATAAGAAAGTGCGCCCAAGACAATTCGAGGTAGGACAACTTGTTTTGAAACGTATCTTTCTGCACCAGGTAGAAGCAAAAGGAAAGTTTGCCCCAAATTGGCAAGGTCCTTACCTCGGCAAGAAAGTATTGTCAAAAGGAGCTCTACACTTGGTAGATATAGAAGGAAAGGTGACTGATATATCCGTCAATGCAGATGCGGTCAAGAGATACTATATATGACATGGCTATATTGGGGCATTCTTATATTTAGCATTCTCAGGTTGGGATGACGAAAGGCTATCATTCTCGCTACCCAAACACTGGTCAACCCTAGTTATCCCTTTGAAGCCTTGTTTATATTTCTTTGTTTTCCCCTCTTTTGGAACCAATGTACTTAAAAAAAAAAGTTCATGTTAATTGAACTACGTCTGACCTGATTCCGAAAGGATACGTAGGCAGCCTCACTCTGGGGTTCGGTCACACCAAAACAAAAATCCACATGTCCCCAGTATTCAAATAAACTAGGGCATGGTTTTATTTTATTTTCGATGGTTGTTCCATCAAAATGGGTCCAAAAGTTGTAATTCAGTTGAATATTTATTTTTACCTTTCCCTGCTAAGACCTTCTGATCAACTTTCGAGAATGCTAAGTCAGTATACTACGGGTGATGCCTCAGTCATTGTAAAGAGAGAAAAATAAATGAGAGAGTCTTATTGGTAAAAACCCTCACGGGCACTATAAGGCAATGGTGAGTTGAGAGAAAGACAAATGAGAGAGGTCAATTGGTGAAAACCCAAAAGGGCATCATTGATTGATTTAAGGCTTCATATATCCCGACAC
Organism: Nicotiana tabacum; assembly: GCF_000715075.1. NCBI lineage: Eukaryota > Viridiplantae > Streptophyta > Magnoliopsida > Solanales > Solanaceae > Nicotiana > Nicotiana tabacum. The sequence continues at coordinate 21,001,268 of NC_134101.1, read as the reverse complement.
AAGCATGGTTAAGACAAAGAACTCAGTTTCAAAGTGAAGTTTACAACAGATTTCGAGAATTAGACGGTTCAAACGGATCGGGCATCCAATCCAAAGTGCATGTCATGTTCATTGAAGTCAACATATTTCCTTCAGATAAGTCCTTTCTTATTTTTTCTTCTGAAAGGGACACTTCTTGATTAAGTTGTAATATCTATTAGTTCACCTTCTTGTTTTCTTTCGCATTACTTTTTTTGAGTCCCTTTCAGTATAATCTTGTCAAAGCAAAGCAAAGAAAAGGCCGCAAAATTGGTTACAGTTTCCCCGTCATATAAAGCAAAGATTGCTGGGCATAAACCGTATAGGAAAAGGCATAAAGCCATCTGCGATTTTCCTTGACGAGAAAAAGACTGGAAGGACTGAACAATGTTCCAAGGGTCAACAAAAGTTACTCAGTTAAAAGATTTTTGGGAAGCAAGGTTGTTTGCCCCATGAACACAAATGGTGATAGGCGCAAAATGGTTTAGGTTTTGATGTTGAGAAAGAAGATCTCTAGAAAGAAAAGACAGAATCTCCCTGCAACTTGTACAATCATCGACGGAGTCAGTTTTTCTAACAAGTGTAATAGACGCAAGGTCAAGTCGCCCAAGAAATCAAGGCCACAAACCGACCACCATTTTAAAACTAGCAAATCTTTCTTTGTTTAGAACAGGAACATAACAATTTTAGGAAACAGTTCGTGAAAAGACGAACACCACCAAGTGAAGTTCTCAAATCCTTGATTTTCTCCTAATATACATGTAATCATGTTATTTTTAGTTTCATTATAGGGAATCAATACCCTATCTTCAATATAAGGTACTACATCCCCTGGCTGCATTATTTATTGCCTACACAGGGTACGCCATTCCCTAGTAGCATCTTAGAGTGCTACGAGCCTCATTTTTATTGCAAACATAGGGTACAACATTCCCTAGTAGCATCCCGAGGGCTACGAGCCTCACCTTATTGCCAACACATGGTACTACATCCCCTGGTTGCATTTCTCATTGCTAACATAGGATACGACATTTCCTAGTAGCATCTCAGAGTGCCACGAGCCTCATCTTACTGCCAAACACAGGGTACTACATCCCCTGGTTGCATTTTAGTGCCAACATAGGGTACGACATTCCCTAGTAGCATCTCAGAGAGCCACGAACCTCATCTTATTGCCAAACACAGGGTACTACATCCCCTGGTTACATTTTAGTGCCAACATAGGGTACGACATTCCCTAGTAGCATCTTAGAGTGCCACGAGCCTCATCTTATTGCCAACACAGGGTACTACACCCCCTGGTTGCATTACGTTTTGCCAATATAGGGTACGACATTCCCTAGTAGCATCTCAGAGAGAAACGAACATCATCTTATTTCCAAACACAGGGTACTACATCCCCTGGTTACATTTTAGTGCCAACATAGGATACGACATTCCCTAGTAGCATCTGAGAGTGCCACCAGCCTCATCTTATCGCCATCATACTGCATCCCTTTGTTGCCATCCATCTTATTAACATAGGGTACGACATCCCCTATTATTAAAAAAAAAAAATAGGTCTTTTACAATTCTTTATTTTGCAATAGCAAAGATAGTTTAATGTATTTTCAATAACTCACAAAAATTTCCTAGTGCAAACTGGGGCAGAAAATTTTTGTTCGTTTTGTTTGTTTGTGATGGCCTGTAGGTTTTTCTGCAAAGCACGGATTGGATGTGCAAAAATAATATTCCAACTCTTGCCAAAAGAAAGTGGAACCTTTGATCTCAACACCAGCCGCAACCAACTTCGACATAATGCATGCGAAGACATAGGGTCTCAAGATCCATCTTCTCATCATCAGATCAAGAAACAAGCTTGTGAGAATATTTCATAGTCTGTTGCATCGAGAGCATCAAGGTTCAGTCTAAAGTCAATGGGAGAAGCAACTCAAGAATCAAGACTAGACTCCAGATGACTTTTAGTTAGGAATTTTGTAACTCCTAGATTTTAAGAGTATGTAATTTTCTATTCATTTTGCTGTAATAGTAGGAACCGCGGACCAGAACCTCGACGGAACTTCGCTCGATTCTCCATCTAAGCATACTCCATCACTCTTCTTCCACTTGAACTACACGTGACCTGATTCCCTTATAACCCGGGATATGTAGGCTGCCTAAAGCCAAGGCTCGGTCGCAACCTTTTCTTTTCTCTTCTTTTCCTTTTTAAATAATAGTGAGGTCAAAAATCAGTCACCTTGTTCATTTTTCTTTGCCTGAAAACTCTTCATGTTTCCAAGCAAAGAGGGGCATGCTGTGAACAACTAATTTTGACCACACCCAAATTCTTTATCATTTTAGTGTAAATATTTCCTATAGATCTAATATTAATAGTTTAAACTTTTAACTCACTTTTAGTAGAATTTATTTGGAAAAATTGAAATACATATATATATATATATATATATATATATATATATATATATATATATATATATATATATATATATATATATATATATATATATATACACACACACTCCTTGTTTTTATTTCTATTGGTTAAAAAGAAAAAAAAAGAAAGTTTACAAAGAAAAATATATAGTTTCTTTTAATTAGAATATTAATAAGTAATCTAGTGACTTTAATAATTTTTTTTTAGTGTCATTTAAATTCTAGTTTAAATATTTAATTTCTTTTTTCTTCTTATATTTCTCTAATCTAAAAATAATTAACTAATACCTTTTATTTATTTTTATTTTTATTTTTTTTATTTTTTTAATTTTTTTTAAATATAAAGTAGTTAATTAATATTCTTACTTAGGTGTTGTTCAAATAAGTACGTACTCTATTATTATAGGCTTTAGTAGGTAGTGATTTGTTTTTGAATAATTTCTTTCATATTAGTATAAATAATTCTTTTTCTTTTATTATTTTAATATTTGATTAAGTAGTCTTGATAATTGGTTTCTATGTTCAAAAAGGATAAGAAAATTCTTTCCTATTCCACAACTAACTCCCTAATAAATCTCATGTTAATTCCACCTCCCTCACGTCTCTCCTCAAAATTACCCTATGCACATATTGACTTTTGAACTTTAAAGAACACACAAAAACCCACGATCCCCTCTTCTGTACTCAAAAAAAGCACCCACTATAACCTGGATACCCGATTTTCATGGGGAGATGACGGGAACCATCCAACAAACTTCGCTATTTAATATCATTTTCTCCACCAAAGAAAAGGGGATCTGAAAAACAGAAGGAAAACTAGAAAAAAAAACGAGATTGAGAGCAAAGAAACATATGGGAGATTTTTTTTTGAAAAAGAGAAAACTTTGATCATAAAGTAGAAATAGAGTTTAAGAGTAGCTAAAAGAAGAGCTTGAAATCGGCAGCTTAAGGTCACCGGAAAAGTTTCTTTTCGTAGCCAAATTTGATCTTAGTTCAAGTTCCATCACTCAGAAATTTTTATCTGTATTTTCGTTGTCTCTAAGGTTCGTCCTTTTCACTTACTATTTTAATAAAATGTGTGCTTTGTTTATCAAATGTCCTACTATTCTTGGTCTACTTATTTCAGTTGAATTAGCATGTTAAGATATGAGTTTGTATTCAATATATTTTAGAGTTATAATATTTTGAGAAATTTGGTACTATTATGCTTTGCTCAACTTCATTAATTTTGTGACTTACGGCAAAAGTTTTAGGATAGGAGTTTAAAATCTAAAAAAAAATAAAATGTCACAAGTGTCCTGGGGGGGGGGGGGTAAAAAGGCGCGGTCTTATCTTTATTCTCCCACAAGAGCTTATTTGCTGCTAATGGCTTAGAGTTCTCGAGGTACTTGACTTTATGATGTAGTTATTAGGAAGCATAGCGTTCCAATTATTTGGACATAAATGTCAAAAATAAACGAAAATTTCTCAATTATTGTTAGGTTTATATATGCAGAAACCTTTTATTTTTAGGCAGGGTTCTTATATTCAAAATTCATTGAAAATTAGTTAGAACACAAGATCATTTGTAACCTTGTTGGAGTGCAGCAACAATAATAGAGATGTCTCTGCCAACTATTGTAAATTTAACTTCTAGGGTATATGTCTTTTAAGCTTCTCTCATATTCTGTATAATATTAGTTTTCTTGGTTAATGCATCTGTGGGTGCTAATGCAACAATCTGCTATTTAAAGTTGTCAACCTTATTAATCTAGTAATGTACAAGAAACAGTTTTCATTAAAAAAAAAGAAGTTCAATTTCTTGTTCTTTACTGCCCGTTTCATGTTTATATTTGCCTTGTTTTTGAGTGTTTTATATGTTTGCTGCATTAGTTTTGCATAAAAATGGTTTCCTGTTGGCTACTGTATTTGGATGATTTTAGAAATTGCAAAGAAAGTTGAATGACATGACTAATTAAAATTAGAAGAATTTTGGTCCATGTGTTTTAAGACTGAAGAAGGTAAAAGATAAATTGGTAAAGTGGACCATCAGGTCATTGGGCCAAATAAATTACTTTCGGGTTCGAAGTAATAATTCACAAGTGTAATTCACTCGTCATAATTCATAGCCAAATTATATCACCTTTCTCATCCACAACTTTAACTTCACAATAATATCAAAACTTCTTTTTTTAAAAAAAATTTTCTTAATTTGTAGAAGGCTTTAGGTACACTTTAATCAATTATTGTGATTATGTACATGTTCGCGTGACATAGTTACGAATTCCTAAATTAAAGGCAAAGTATGCGTTCGCGCAACTTTGACAAAACAATCTTAAAAATAATAGAGTGTTATTAATTGTGTACACGTACACGTGACATGATTCATGACATACCAAACAAAACGAATACACGTACGCGTGATTCGATTCAAGATAATTCCATAATTACGAATAATAAATCAATTAAAAGTGGTAAAAAGGTAAATGTACATAGGTTCTAAAATGAGTAATTAAATAATTTAATTAAGTCAGGTATGATTAAAGAGACCGTGCTAAAACCACGGAATTCGAAAGTGCCTCACACCTTCTCTCGGGTTAACAGAATTTCTTACTCGGTCTTCTATGTTCGCGGACTATAATTCGGAGTCAAAACTTCCTCGATTTGGGATTTCAAATAAATCGGTGACTTGGGACACCAGAAATTATCTCAAGTGGCGACTCTGAATAAATAAATAATCCCATTTCGAATAATGTCACTTAAATTAAAAAAAAAATCCATCCCTAGGAAAAGGGGAGGTGTGACACCATAGACAGAATAATAAGTACAACAGATAGGCTCTAGCTGCTGCAGAACGACTCAGGATGCAACTCACCACTAGGCCTCTGGGTAACGGGGGTGTGCGCCGGTATGTCCACCAGATGCACCTGCTTCACATCCTGTACAGTTAGTGCAGAAGTTTAGTGTGAGTACATAAATAACATGTACCCAGTAAGTATGAAGTCTAACCTCGAAGAAGTAGTGACGAGGGGTCGACACCGATACTTACTATGAAATATCAATAAAGTACAGAAGTTCTAAACAAACATAGGTTATGTAATCAAAATATTAACTAAATAACAAGCAGGAAGTAAATAATTTTTTCACACATGGTAAGTCCCAATTTAATTCCATCATGTATACTTTTAGCCTCTCAAGCCATGAAATCATATCAGATATATAATTAAACTCTGAGTATTAACACGCATGATTATGTCGAGGTCGTACGGCCCGATCCAGAATAATGTGTACAATGCCGAGGGTCGAGCGACACGAACCATAGATGCATCTATCTATTGTAGAGGCATTCGGCCCGTTGCACAGGAAGAGAGGATACTCTATAAGCATTTGACTTAAACGTAATTAAAGGCTAAAACACAATATAGTACAAATTCCCTTAACGGTCTTTCACAATTCCTCTACAAATTCTAATATAGTTTAGGCACTTAAATTACAAATAGGTGTGACATTTCAAATAATTCATGATTTGGGTTCTAAACTACCCGGAAGTAGCATAAATAGTAGTTACGCACGGACTCTAGTCACCTCATACGTACCTAGCCCCCACAATTAGAGGCAAACATTAATTTAAATCACCTATGGGGTAAATTCCCTCTTACAAGGTTAGACAAGAGATTTACCTCATCTCAAAGCTCACTTTCTGGCCTAAATTTCACTCCAAAGCCTTAACTCGGTGCAGAACAATCCGAAACTAGTCAAATATTGTAAAACTCGATCAATATATGTTCAAAACTTCATATTATAACTATTAGAGTGATTACCCAACCCCAATTAAAAGATTCCAAAAATTCGTCACGGGCCCACGTGCCCGGATTTCAAAAGATTTTGAAGAAAGTTTCTACCCATAAACTCACGAACTCAAATATACAATTTTCACTCAGTTCCATAACCATTTTCGTGGTTAAACTCCATTTTATCAAAACCTATATTTTTCATCTAAACCCATAATATTTATCAATTTTCATGTTAAAATCTACCCATAATCTATTTATTAAACTCACATTGCATAGATATTACTTACCTCAATTAGCTAGGTGGAAATCCCTCTCTTTAAAGATCCAAAATTGCCCGTTTTAAATGGACCACACTGCCACCAACGATTTCGCACCTGCGGTCACTGGGCCGCATCTGCGGACTAAGGTCCACTTTTGCACTAGTGCCTTAGGTTGGCTGGCTTCGCTTCTGCGGACGAGATCCCGCTTCTGCCCTTGCTTCCTCGCTTCTGCGAGCTACTGGCCAAATGCCAAAAGCCTCTTCTGCGGCCATATGACCGCTTCTGCGGCTCCGTATCTGCGATCTCCTTATCAGTATTTGCGGTTTCAGACTGCCCATGTTGGGCCGCTTCTGCGAGCTCGCACCTGCGGTTGGCCCTCTGCAGGTGCGGTTACAGCAGAAGTTGAGTGCTTCAGCTGTTCACCCTTTGCTAAGTAGCCTCCACGCATCATCCGAATGGCATCCGGGGCCCCCGAGGCCCATCCAAAGATGCCACTAAGTTGACATCATAAAACGGACTCGCTCGCACCCTCGTAACGCAGAAAACAACATCAAAACTAAATATCACACCCTGAACCAAATTGAATCAACTTATGAACTACAAGTTCTTCCAACTTACTCCGAACGCGCCGAAACATACTTAGAGTACTCATAATGACACCAAAGTTTGTGTGCAAGTCTTAAATAAGCATACAGAACTATTCCCTAGCTCGAAATCCCAAACGGACCTCAATAACACCAAAACCTACTCCAAACCAAATTTAAGGAACTTTTAACCCTTAAATAAGAAAACTTTCAACCTTAAGCGCTAAAACGCCCCCGGGCCATCCAAAACCTGATCCGAACATATGCCCAAGTCCAAAATCATCATACGAACCTATTGGAGCCGTCAAAGCCCGGTTCTGAGGTTGTTTACTCAAAATGTTGATCAAAGTCAAACTCAGCCTTTTAAAAGACAAATAATGAACTAAGCATTCCCATTTCAACTCGAACCCTTCCAAATCCCGAACAAACCATCTCCGCAAGTCATAAAACTGTAAAAGCACATACGAGGAGTCTTATTTAGGGGAACGAGGTCGTAGAAAGAAAAATGATCGGTCGAGTCGTTACATTCTCCACCTCTTAAATAAACGTTCGTACGGGTCTAGAATCATACTTAAAGTGCCGAATAAGTCTGGATATCTCCTCTGCATGTCCTCCTCGGCCTCCCAAGTTGCCTCCTCGACTGGTTGGCCCCTCCACTGAACCTTTACCACATAAATATTCTTGGACCTCAACTGGCGAACCTGCATATCAACAATGGAAACTGGTTCCTCCTCATAACCCAGGCTCTCATCTAACTATACTGTGTTGTAGTCCAACACATGTGCCCTATCGGCATGATAGCTCCAGAGCATAGACACGTGGAAAACCGGATGAACTCGCGATAGACTAGGAGGCTAAGCAAGCTCATAAGCAAACTTCCCAACTCGTCTCAACACCTCAAATGGGCCTATAAATCTTGGGCTCAACTTGACCTTCTTTCCGAACCACATGATCCCCTTCATCGGCGAGACATTATAGAGAACATTTTCGCCCACCATAAATAATAAATCACGTGCCTTCTGATCCACGTAACTCTTTTGCCTGGACTATACTATGCGAAATCGCCCCAGAATCAACTTTACCTTTTCCAAGGCATCCCTCACCAAATCAGTACCGTATAACTTAGCCTCGTTGGGCTCAAAACATCCGATGGGAGAACGATATCGCTGACCATATAAAGCCTCAAATGGATCCATCTCGATACTGGACTGATAACTATTGTTGTAAACAAACTAGGGTAAGGGCAAGAATCGATACCACTGCCCTACGAAGTCAATCACACATGCTCGAAGCATATCCTCCAAGATCTGAACTATCCGCTCCGACTGCCCGTCGGTCTGCGGATGAAAGGCTGTGCTGCGCTCTACCCGGGTCCCTAACTGACTCTGTACTGCTCTCCAGAAATGCGAAGTAAACTGAGGGCATCTATCTGATATAATGAACACAGGCACATCATGCAATCGAACAATCTCCTGAATATAAATCTAGGCCAACCTCTCTGAAGAGTATGTGGTCATGAGCGAAATGGAATGTGCCAACTTGGTCAACCTATAGCCAACTCTGAACTGCATCAATCTTCCTGGGTCTACCTTAATACCCTCGCCTGATACAACATGCCCAAAGAATGCCATAGAATCTAAACATAACTCACACTTGGAAAACTTAGCATATAGCTTCTGTTCCCGCAAGGTCTGAAGCACCACTCTCAAATGCTGCTCGAGCTCCTCCATGCTATGTCAGTAGATCAAAATGTCATCAATGAATATAATGACAAACAAATCAATATAAGTCCTGAACACCCGGTTCATCAAATCCATAAAACACTGCCGGGGTGTTAGTCAAACCAACGGACATACTAGAAACTCATAATGGCCATATCTAGTCCGGAAAGTAGTCTTCGGAACATCCGAATAATCTTCAACTGATGATACCTCGATCTCAAGTCAATCTTAAAGAACACACTGGCACCTAGCAATTGATTAAACAAATCATCAATACGCGGCAATGGGTACTTGTTCATGATAGTAACCTTGTTCAATGCGGTAATCAATGCACATCCGAAAATCCCATCTTTCTTCTTCACGAATAACAATGATACACCCCAAGGCGATACACTCATCCTGACGTTCCTTTTTGATAGCGACTCTTCAAGCTGCTCCTTCAATTTCTTCAACTCTTTTGGAGCCATGCGGTATGGTGGGACAGATATGGGCTGGGTACCTAGAGCCAAATCAATACAGAAATTAATATCACGATCTAGTGGTGTACCTGGAAGATCAGAAGGAAACACGCCGTAGAACTCCCGGACTATGGGCACTGGATCTATTGCGGGAGTATATGTAGTAGTATCTCGAGCATAGGCTAGATAAGCCAAACAACCCTTCTCGACTGTCACGCCCCGAACTTGGGGGAGAGACCGGCACCCGGTGCCTCACTTAACCTAGCGTACCAACTTGCGATTGAGGTACTCTGAACATACAATGTCATACTTTGGCCATTGGGCCACATTGCAAGACAATTTGCGAAGCAAAATATAAAACAGAATGAAAACTAGCTTTGACTAAACATCAATATAAAGCTGGGCCGACAAGGCCGTCATAACTACTACAACTGACAAACCAACAAAATATACATACAAAGCCTATAATCCCAACATGTTGCACTAACTGACAAGATATGTCTACAAGCCTCAACTAATGGATGTACTATGATCGGAACAGGGGCCGACCTACCCTTAACATATATACATATATACACAATATGTACACAAAACCCTAGACCCGGCAACTCCGAAGGACGTGGAGTTCACCGATCAAGCTGAACTCGAGAAACACCTATTGAGGAGGTCTACCCGTCTTCCTATCTAAACCTGCACGCATGAAATATAGCGTCCCCAGAAAGGGACGTTAGTACAAAATAATGTACCGAGTATGTAAGACAATAAAATAACTTAAAGCTAAAACTGAACTGATAATATAATAGCTGAAAGTAACTGGGAGTCAAAGATGATCTGGAGATATACTTACCTGCTGATACTGACTCAACTCTCTCAATATAGTAAGTAAAATAAATGTTCGGCCCTATAAGGCTTGGTACGTGTAACTGCTCGGCTATAGTAGGTCGCTCATAGGCATTCGGCCATACTAGGCTAGGTATCTCGGCCATTCTAGGCTCACTCATAGGTGCTCGGCTATAGTAGGCTCGGTATATAACTTACTATCTGATCATAGGTTGCCCAATAGGGGCCTGCCAATCGATTAAAGCTCGATGGTGGTGAAAATACTATAATACTGTATATATATGTATACCCTCTGCCCTCTTGACTGGAAGAAGACAATACTTAACTGAATATAAATTCCCGATAAGGGAGAATACTATAACTTATGAGACTAGGATAATGTACATAAGTTCAGGAATACGAACTTCTCTTTATGCCTCGTTATCAAACTTATGTAGTTACAAGATGCCAAAATAAAGAAAGGTTTAGTCATAACATACCTTATCACAATCTATCCAATCACAAAGTTGAACTTTCCTCTTCGCACCTCAATCTACAACAATGATAATAATACTATCAATAAGTTACGAAGGGTACAACTATCGCACAACGAACGACAAGCTTATTTTGATTCAAAATGGGCAGCATATCCCCTATAATCCTTACTTCCTCCAAATTCAAGATAACACCAACAACACAAGAACACAACAATATCAACATATATACATTATTTTCCAACCTTAAATATACCACAAAATACTACAAAACAACCCAACACACTCCAATCTCTTCATATACAAAACGACCACCGTAGTAGTGTTAAACAACCCGAAAATGTTACGACGAACGCCCAACCCACCACCCTGCATTTATGTGGTATACACACCCTTACTACTCCAAAACTCCATAAAATAGAAGTAAAACACGCAATCCAACAGCAATACAAAACGGTCCACAAAACAGTCTGCTACAGTTCAATAACGTAAACTCACGGGTTCCTATCATCGTCTCGTGAGTTCCTACAATTATAGAACGACTTTACATACATCTCCAGAAGAAAAAATGGATAAAATAGAGCGTTAAAATTACCATTTTTTTGAATAACTCAGCTCCTATCTTGGTTCTTCAAACTCTAGGTTTTACCTCCAACTAGAACTTGAAAAGGAGAGAAATACAATTAGGGTTTGTGTGTAATTTTTGGGAGGATGTTTGCAAAGGTTTAGGTCTGTTTATTGTGCCCTCTTATTAGTGTATTATATAAACGAAATAGGCCTTTAAAATGTCTCTTTGGACGACCCGAACTGGCTCATTTTGGGACTCTCATTTAAGCAAGTAGGTGACACGCCTACTTGTCACCTAGCACCTTGCGCAGTCTAACAAAAACACATGTATCTCTCTACTCTGATGTCGTATTGACAAACGGTTTAATGCGTTAGAAAATAAACTCATATATGTTCAATTTTATGGGTAGAACACCCTGAAACTCTCATTATATTGGGAGAAAATCGCAGTTATATTTGACCCAAATTTCAGTAAAACTTATGAACGTAACTTGTGATGACTTTCATCGACTTTTGTTCCACAACTCGCTTGACTTCAAAACACAACACATGAATATCATACGAGTAACATAACTCATAAAATAACCTCCCTATCATGTTAATAACCCTAGTCTCCCCCCAAAAGTACATGTTATAACATTCCCAACTTGTCAACTTTCGATGAAACATTATTTTCTTCAATTCCTTTAGCTTCTAAACCTTCCAACCCTCTTTGTACTTGTTGGTCATGATCTTCAATATATGTAATCTCCATGGTAACATGATTAACTTACTTTATATACTTTCAAATATGTTCTCATTTTTGGTCCTACATTAGTTTGATTACGACGCACTTTTACGTACGAAAATATAGGCTGTAACATCATTCCCCCCGTGGGAACATTTTTCCTCAGATGTTTACTCTTAGAGACTTTGGAAATTATTTTTGCAAGAGTCTCCTCCATACACATGACTAAAACCAACCTGCACGTAGCTAGAAAACATACTATACATGCCACACATGGCCAATGTCTATAAATAGCAACACTTGGCCTCATACGACCGTCAATCATAAATACTAAATGTCAAAAATAAGAGCTTACTTGATGACCTAATGGCTTGAATAGAGATGTGCTAATATATCCCATCTCGAGCCATATCTTTAGTTTGAAATAGGTGGGGGTATTTGGACTTCATTTTTTCCTCCGCTTCCCACGTCATCTCTTCCACATTCTTGCTTCTCCATAAAACCTTCACGGAGGCTACCTCCTTATTTCGTAGCTTGCAGATTTGTCAGTCTAGGATGGAAACTGGAACTCCTCGTATGACAAGTCATCCGTAATATGTACATAATCAGTGGGAACCACTCGGGTAAGATCGCCAATGCACTTCCGTAGCATAGATACGTGAAAAAATGGATAGACAAACTCCAATTCCGAGGGCAATTCTAACTCATAAGCTACTTGGCCCACTCTCTGAAAAATCCTATAAGGCCTAATATACCGTGGGATAAGCTTGCCTTTCTTGCCAAACCTCATCACGCCCTTCATAGGCGACACCTTTAGGAATACCCAATCATCAACCTCGAACTCTAAGTCTCATCGCTTCAATCAGAATATGACTTATGACGATTTTGGGCTATCAATAGTCGCTCCTGGATAAGTTATACCTTCTCCACGGCCTGCTGAATCAAGTCTGGCCCATGTAACCTAGATTCTCCAACATCAAACCACCTTATAGGAGATCTGCACATACGCCCATACAAAGCCTCGTACGGAGCCATCCGGATACTGGAGTGGTAACTATTATTATATGCAAACTTGATAAGAGGTAGATGTTCATCCCAACTTATTATAAAATCCAACACACATGCTCATAACATATCCTCGAGCGTCTGAATTCTGCGCTCGGCTTGTCCATTAGTCTGTGGATTAAAGGTTGTGCTGAGATTCACTAAGTCCCTAGACTTCTCTAAAATGACCTCCAGAAATGTGTTGTAAGCTAGGCCCCACAATCAGATATAATTGATACTGGTACACCGTGTAGTCGCACTTTCTCCTTAATATATAACTTCGCATAATCTTCGGCTGTATATGTAGATCTGACTGGTAGGAAATGGGCTGATTTAGTGAGCCTATCAACTATCACCCATATAGAATCGCACTTACGATGAGAATGATGCAAACCTATGATGAAGTCCATGTTTATCGCCTCCCATTTCCACGTCGGGATCTCTATAGTCTGCATTACCCCTCCGGGCTTCTAGTGCTCTACCTTCACATGCTCGAAACTAGGACACTTGGCGACAAACTCAGCAATGTTCAACTTCATATTGTTCCACTAGTACAGATCCGTAATGTCATGATACATCTTCGTCGACCTAGGATGAATGGAGTACCATGAATAATGTGCCTCTGACATAATCCTGTCGCGTAGCACTACTACATCTGGAACACACAGACAACCCCTATATTTGAGAACCCCATCTCCCTTGAGCTCTAACAATAGCTTCTTCTGCTGCAGAACTCTCTCTCTCAACTCAACCAACTCTAGGTCCTCGTACTGCCTTTCCTTGACTTCAGCTATGAGAGATGATTTTGAAGTGTTTTGGAGTACAACTCCACCATCGTCAGAATCTACTAACCGAACCCCCAAATAAGCCAATAGATGAATCTCTCTAGCTAATTATCTTTTCTCAGCCTCTACATGTGCTAAGCTACCCATAGATTGTCGACTTAAGGCATCTACTACAACATTAGCTTTCCCTAGATGGTAGAGAATGTTAATAACGTAACCTTTCAATAACTCTAGCCATCGCCTCTGTCGCAAATTCAACTCTTCTTTCTTGAAGATATATTGCAGGCTTTTATGATCTATAAATACATCAACATGAACACCATATAAATAATGTCGCCATATCTTAAGTGCATGGACAACCACAGCAAACTCGAGGCCGTGGGTCGGATAATTCCTCTCGTGCTTCCTCAACTACCTTGAAGCATACGCAATTACCTTCCCATGTTGCATCCGGACACATTCTAACCTGACAACTGAGGCATCACAATACACGGCATAACCCTCTGGACCCTCTAGAAGTGTTAGAACTAGCGTTGTGGTCAACCTATTGTTAAGATCTTGGAAACTCCGCTTGCAAGCCTCTATCCACTGAAAAATAGCTGCTTTCTGAGTCAGCTTAGTCAATGGTGCCGAAAGGGAAGAAAAACCATCTATGAACCTCTGATAGTAGCCTGTTAAGCCTAGAAAGTTACGAACCTCTGTCGGAGTGGTAGGTCTAGGCCAGGATTTCACGGCATCAATCTTCTGAGTGTCTACCTTTATACCTTCATCGGATACAATATTCCCCAAGAATGCTACAGACTTAACCAGAACTCACATTTAGAAAACATAGCATACAACTTATGATCACGGAGGGTTTGGAGTACCACTCGTATGTGATCTGCATGCTCCTCCTCTGAACGTGAATAAACCAGAATATCATCAATAAATACTATCACGAACAGATCTAAAAATTGCCGGAATACTCTATTCATCAAGTCCATAAATATGGCAGGTGCATTCGTCAACCCGAAGGACATGACAAGGAACTCGAAGTAGCCATATAGGGTCCTGAAGGCTAACTTCGGAATAACTTTCTCCCGAACTCCGACTTGGTGGTACCCCGGCCTCAAATCTATCTTTGAACCCTACAACCTATCAAACAAGTCATCGATCCTTAGAAGTGCATACTTATTATTAATGGTTACCTTGTTCAGCTGCCTATAATCAATACACATCCTCAGCAAGCCGTCTTTCTTTCGCACAAACAGTACTGGTGCACCCCAAGGTGAGGTACTAAGTCTGATGAAACCTTTCTCCGGCAAATCTTTTAAATTCTCCTTCAAATCCTTTAATTCGGCAGGTGCCATTCTATATAGAGGGATGGATATTGGTTGAGTTCCTAGAAGCAAATCGATGCTAAAATCAATCTTTCGCTCTGGAAAAATACCTGGAAGCTCATCTAGAAACACATCTGTGTACGCTTTGACTACTGGAATAGACTGAAGTGTAGGTATCTCAGACATCTGCATCTCTAAATCACACAATATGATAAATGCACCCTTTTGTGATCATTCTCCTCACCTTTAGATAGAAAATAAACCTAGCTCTGGGTGTCACTGTATTACCTACCCATTCAAGGAGTGGCTCACCCGGAAAATGAAATATGGCTACCTTTGCTCGGTAATCAATTGTGGCATAGCAAGCTGCCAACCAGTCTATGCCCGTGATAGCATCAAAATCCATCATCTCTAGCTCAACTAGGTCGGCTGAGGTCTGATGACTACAAACTGTCACCATACAACCTCGGTAAACTCGTATAGCAATAATTGGTTCTCTGATCGATGTAGATACCGCAAAAGGATCACTTAGTATTTCAGGCATTATACCCAACTTCCCCGTGACAAATGGGGTAATATTCGATAAAGTAGATCATGGGTCTATCAAAGCACAAGCATCGTGAGAGCCAATGGTCAATATACCTGTCACAACGTCTGGTGAAGACTCCTGGTCCTGTCGACCCTCTAAAGCATAGATACAGTTCTGGTTACCACCTGAACTGAAACCTCTACCTCTGCCTCGACCTCTACCAGCCGAAGACTGAGACTCACGCCCTAAAGGATGCACGAACATAGATGATCCAGTTGCTCAACTCGCGAATTGTGCCATACCCCTAGAATATCTATTTGGGCAAGCTCGCATCATATGCCCTAGATGCCTACATGTATAACAAGCATCAGAACCTACTTGGCATTGGCCCAAGTGCCCTCTACCACAGATGTCACACCGCGGCAGAAATGACCATGTCTGCCCTGAACTTTGGTGTCGCTACAAACCCGATGCCCGTGAGCTCTCACCTGGTCCTGACTAAGTATGGCGGTCATACCTATAACCCTTTAACTGAGGTGGCGGAGGCCTAGGTGGTCGTCCGAAGTACTGGGGCCTTTAACTACCCTGAGACTGCTCCTGACACCTGGCAAATCTCATACTCTTAAGGTGCCTAGCTTAGTCCTCTCTGTACCCTGCTGCCGATGCCTACCCCTTTCTATATTCTGGGTGAATGCCTAAATCCGGGAGATATCCATACTATCCTGCAATACAGCGGTGGCACATGTCTCAATCAACCCTGGGGCCAAACCTGCTATAAACATGTGGATCCTGTCCTGCATAGTAGCAACTATGGGTGGTGCATATCTGGCAAATGAGTCAAAATGGAGACTATACTCTAGGACACTCATATTTCCCTTCTTGAGGGCTAGAAATTGATCGACTTGAGCCTGTCGGATCTCCTGCGATAAGTACTGGTCAAGGTGCATCACGCCTCCTGGACCTCTCTCATACCTCGTACCAAATGATGGGTATATCTCGGAGTCGATAAGATGCTAGCTCAACTGCCTCTTCCTCCGTGGCATGCATAACCAGAAAGGTCCTCCCTCTGATCTGTCCCCGTGAACTCTGGGGGACTCAAAGCAATAAACTCTTGGACCCTTAAAATCCCAGACCCCTCAGAAGATCCTGCACTAGCTGATGCCCTAACCTGTTTCTAGGTAGCTACCAACTGTGTCAACAAATGCACCGCACTCCTCAAGTCCTGATCTGATGGAAGTGGAGGGGGAACTGGATGTACGGTATCCTTAGGAATCTCCTTAGGTGGTGGAAGAGCCGGTAATGGCTGAGTAAGGGTCTCGCCATGGGCCTTAGACTGGGCCCCATCTACTAGGTGTACCCTGCTGGTCCCCTCACCTGCTGTTGTATCTCTCCTCTGGCAAGCCGTAGTCTTCTTAGTCACCGTCATCTGTGTATGCAAACACCAACACGTAAGTTTAACTCAAATTTCCTGTAAATAAGTTCTACAGCACAATTTAGATGTGAAAGAAGGATGACCAACTCTTAATGCCCTGTAGTTCCCTACTTATATAATATGGTGCATAACACATCTATAAACAAGACCCTACTAGATATGGCTTGTAGACTCCATAGGATAGAACTGCTCTGATACCAAGTTTGTCACGCCCTGCACCTGGGGGCAAGACCGACACTTGGTGCCTCACTTAACCTAGCGTACCAACTTAAGACTGAGGGGCTCTGAACATACAATGTCATACTTTGGCCATGGGGCCACAGTGCAAGACAATTTGCGAAGCAAAATATAAAACGGAATGGAAAGTTGGGCCGACAAGGCCGTCATAACTACTACAACTGACAAACCAACAAAATATACATACAAACCTTTCAAGCCCAACATGCTGCACTAACTGACAGGATATGTCTACAAGCCTCTACTGATGGAAGTACTGTGATCGGAACCAAGCCCCGACCTACCCATAACATATATACATATATACACAATACGTACACAAATCCCTAGACCTGGCAACTCCGAAGGACGTGGCGCTTACCGATCAAGCTGAACTCGAGCAACACCTACTGAGGAGCTCTACCCGTTTTTCTATCTAAACCTGCACGCACCCCAAAAATGGGACGTCAGTACGAAATAATTATCGAGTATCTAAGACAATAAAATATCTTAAAGCTGAAACTGAACAGATAATATAATACCTGAAAGTAACTGGGAGTCAAAGATGATCTGGAGATATACTTACCTGCTGATACTGACTTAACTCTCTCAATATAGTAAGTAAAATAAATGTCCAGCCCTATAAGGCTCGGAACGTGTAACTGCCCTATCGTAGTAGGCTCGCTCATAGGCGCTAGGCCATACTAGGCTCTGTATCTCGGCCATTCTAGGCTCGCTCATAGGCGCTCGGCCATAGTAGGCTCGATATATAACTTACCATCTTATCAGAGGTTGCCCAATAGGGGCCTGCCCACCGATTATAGCTCGATGGTTGTGAAAATAATGTAATACTGTATATATATATATATATATATATATATATATATATATATATATAGACCCTCTGCTCTCTTGACTGAATAAAGACAAAACTTAACTGAATATAAAGTCCCGATAAGGGAGAATACTGTAACTTATGAGACTAGGATAATGTACATAAGTTCAGGAATACGAACTTCTCTTTATGCTTCATTATCAAACTTATGTAGTTACAGGATCATTCCAAAATGAAGAAAGGTTTAGCCTTAACATAACTTATCACAATCATTCTAATCACCAAGTTGAACTCGCCTATTCACACCTCAATCTAAAATAACGATAATAATACTATTATTAAGTTACGAAGGGTACAACTATCGCACAACGAACGACAAGCTTATTTTGTATTAAATCGGGCAGCATCTCCCATATAATCCTTACTTCCTCCAAATTCAAGATAATACCAACAACACAAGCACACAACAATATCAACATATATAAATTATTTTCCAATATTATATACATCACAAAATACTACAAAACAGCCCAACACACCCTAATCTCTTCATACACAAAACGACAACCATAGTAGTGTCAAACAGTAGGAGATATCAAAAGAAGTCGTACGTTCCTTGTGATATCGACCCGGAGTACTGCTCGATTTTCTTTGAGATCAAATATATTATAAGGAGGTCTGCATCTGTAACAATCCGGCCAGTCATTTTGAGAGTATTAGCCCCGAACCCCCTATTTATTGCTCTCTCTATGGACTTTCGGCGGTTCCACTAGCTATGTATGGTGATTTTGGTCTTAGGAGCGTGTTCGGATACTGAATTCGAGGTCCGTACATCATTTTAGAGTCAATTGGCGAAAGTTGAATAATTGGATAATTTTTGAAAAGTTTGACCGGGAGTGGACTTTTTGATATCGGGGTCGGATTCCAATTCAGGATGTTGGAGTAGGCCTTTAATGTCAATTATGACTTGTGTGCAAAATTTGAGGTCAATCAAATTTGATTTGATAGGTTTCGGCTTTGGATGTAGAAGTTTGAAGTTTTAAAGTTCGTTAGACTTGAATCGATGTGCAATTCGTATTTTTAGCGTTGTTTGATGTGACTTATAAGCTCGACTAAGTTCGTATAATGTTTTAAGACTCGTTCGTATATTTGGTGGAGGTCCTGGGGGCCTCAGGTGGTTTTCGGATGGTTAACGGATCAATTTGGACTTGTGAGAATGGCTGAAGGCACCAGTTCTGGTGTAATCGCACATGCGCAACATTGATCGCATGTGCAAGCTCGCAAAAGCGAGCATTTGGGCGCAGATGCGGGGATGGGGGAATTGCCAGTGGTCGCAAATGCGACGTGAAGGCCACAGAAGCGGAGTCGCTTCTACGGAAGAGTGATTGCAGAAGCGGACAAGTGCTTGGGAGGCCTGTCCGCAGAAGCGGACGAGCTTGCATAGATGCGCACCTGCAGAAGCGGTCTTTGAACCGCAGAAGTGGAATTTAGCAAGGAAGCCGGGACTACAAAAGCGGCTGGGAGGCCCGCAGAAGCGAGTCCGCAGGAGAGGATGAGGAGTCCGCAGGAGCGAGGGAGTCCAAAGAAGCGGATAAGTTGTCGCTTCTGCGATTCCGCACATACGGCTAAGTTTTCAGAGAGGCGGAAGTGCTGGACAGAACACTTAAATACAAGGGTTTGTGATTTAGCTTTATTTTAAACATTTTGAGCTCGGGTCTTGACGATATTTTAGAGCATTTTCGAGGGATTTCTTGAGGTAAGTCTCTTGTACTCATTTTTTATCAATAATATTGTTTCCCGGTTGATTTTTCCACCTAGTTGTGTGTGTTTAAGGTAGAATTTGGGAGTTGAGGTTAGGAGTTTTCTTATTTAAGACCAGTGTTATCATCATGATAACCAGTTGCACTAGGACTTGGCTCGAAACCTTTCATAAATAAAGATGTCCCAGCTTCTTTCAGCTTGGCATCGTCGTGGTAGACAAATAGATTAGGCCTTGGTTCAAAGGCTTCACCTCCAACAAAAGATAATGCGTAACAATCAGTTTTCTCTTTGGAGAGAAGAACTGAATGCCGAGGCATAAGATGTTTGATTGTTTCAGGCATTGGCGCATCTTTCATCACAATTCTCCAGTATTCTCCAGGATCTTTTCTTGCATCAATGGTGCTTGTGCACTGCCCGAGAAAGAGAGAGCATAAAAAGATTTTTGAATATATGCTATATGAACTTCTTACGTTCGAGTACAAAATCTATATATACTGATATGAGCAAATATTTGGTACATGCAGGGGCAAATGTAGGCTTTAATATATGGGTTTGAAAGAAGCCAATAATGTTTGACAAAATTTTATGTACGTATCAAGAAACTCAATAAGTATATACATAAATTAAATTCAGAACTCAGTTATTAAAAGTTGAGATCGTCCTAAAATAAAGAACCCACAGAGTTCTAATATTAGATCTACCTTTGTAGGAACCGGGTATGTAAATATTTTGTATTGGCAGATAGAGTTCTATGTAAAATTCTAGTGCATTTTGAAGAGTAATTTGCAGAAAGTATCTATTCTTATTTACACATGTTTGATGGGGATACGCCAAGACAAAAGAATGGTCCGTTTAAATAGTTTTTGAAAATCTCTGTGCCCAGTCAAATAGGTTTACATAAATCAGAAGAGCTGGAGTATAAGTTAAATAATTCAATTGTTAAAATCTTATTTGAAAAGACAATGTAATTCGAAAGGTAAGGCAAATGAGAAAGAATTGCAAGATAGTGCACCAAAAAAGTAATTAATAATAAACCACAAATAGGAGGCCTAGAATTAATCATCTGCGAAAACTTACCAGGGCAAGTGAAAAGAGCAGGATTAGAGTAACAGGCGATTTCATGGTCACTCCACTAGGAATATGTATGGCTCAGAAGCTATTGTTATTGTTCTTTACTTGAAGCATATTATGAGCTTATATAGACAGGTCAAGCTATTATAAAATCATATTGCAGGTAACAAGTTATTGTCAAGCTTCAACATAATTCACACACTTTTGTAGGATTGATGAGAGAGGTACAATAATCATAAACAAATAGGAGGAGGCCCCAATTAGATTTTTGACACATATATTATTGGTGACCAAATAATTTAAGTAGGCTCCATTTGCTCATAAGTAATACTGTTGCTTATTCACGTTTTAGTGTTTGCAAATATTTGGCAATCAATACCCTGGATATTGCTTTTCAGTATCTAAGGTAGTGGTGAAATATTGAAAACATTTGTTAGACTGATGCTAGATCATTCCTAAGATATCCATATGAGTTCTATTTCTATTTTTTTGTATTTAACTATTGCAGTATAAAATAACTTGCTTCAAATAAAAAATACAATGAGAGATGATTTATACAAAATCAATTTGCTATATATCGAAAGTAGTTATACTGTAATTTAGGCACATGAATAGAGTATGCTTACCTCGAAAAATCCCATATACTGTTGGGATATTCACAAATAGATCAAGACTTCAAATATTGCCTTTCTCAAAGCAAAAATAATCAAGAGACGTTCTTTCTCAAGATCAACTCAAAATGTGGTTAGACATTTTTTGACAATCAAATAATTCAAGAAAATCAGCATTTAGCCCTCGATTGTTTCCCTCGATTAAGGAAACCAGTAGGAGATATCAAAAGAAGTCGTACGTTCCTCGTGATATCGACCCAGAGTACTGCCCGATTTTCTTTGAGATCAAATATATTATAAGGAGGTCTGCATCTGTAACAATCCGGCCGGTCGTTTTGAGAGTATTAGCCCCGAACCCCCTATTTATTTCTCTCTCTATTCATTTTGTGGTTACGTAACTTGCCGGGAGGATTTGTTTTTGATTTTAGAGTGAAATGGGACATAGAGTCCCTAAATTTGGGAGTTTAAGTTGTAGAAATTGACAGTAATTTGAACTGTGTGAAAACAGCCTCATAATGAACTTTCGGTGGTTCCAATAGCTATGTATGGTGATTTTGATCTTAGGAGCGTGTTCAGATGTTGAATTCGAGGTCCGTAGGTCATGTTAGAGTCAATTGGCGAAAGTTGAATAATTGGATGATTTTAGGAAAGTTTGACCGGGGGTGGACAATTTGATATCGGGGTCAGATTCCAATTCAGAAAGTTGGAGTAGGTCTGTAATGTCAATTATGACTTGTGTGCAAAATTTGAGGTCAATCGAATTTGATTTGATAGGTTTCGGCGTTGGATGTAGAAGTTTGAATTTTTAAAGTTCATTAGGCTTGAATCGATGTGCAATTCGTATTTTTAGCGTTGTTTGATGTGACTTATAAGCTCGACTAAGTTCGTATAATGTTTTAAGACTGGTTGGTATATTTGGTGGAGGTTCCGGGGGCCTCGGGTGATTTTCGGATGGTTAACGGATCAATTTGGACTTGTGAGAATGGCTGAAGGCACCAGTTCTGGTGTAATCGCACATGCTCAACATTGATCGCAGGTGTGAGCTCGCAGAAGCGAGCATTTGGACGCAAATGCGGGGCTGGGGGAATGGCCAGTGGTCGCAAATGTGACGTGAAGGCCACAGATGCGGAGTCGCTTCTGTGGAAGAGTGATTGCAGAAGTGGACGAGTGCTTGTTAGGCCTGTCCGCAGAAGCGGACGAGCTTGTGGAGATGCGCACCTGCAGAAACGGTCTTTGAACCGCAGAAACGGAATTTAGTGAGGAAGCTGGGACTACAAAAGCGGCTGGGAGGCCCACAGAAGCGAGTCCGCAGGAGTGGATGAGGAGTCCGCAGGAGCGAGGGAATCCAAAGAAGCGGATAAGTTGTCGCTTCTGCGATGCCGCACATACGACTAAGTTTTCAGAGAAGCGGAAGTGCTGGACAGAACACTTAAATACAAGGGTTTGCGATTTAGATTTATTTTAAACATTTTGAGCTCGGGTCTTGGCGATATTTTAGAGCATTTTCGAGAGATTTCTTGAGGTAAGTCTCTTGTACTCATTTTTTATCAATAATCTTGATTTCCCATTGATATTTCCACCTAGTTGTGTGTGTTTAAGATAGAATTTGGGAGTTGAGGTTAGGAGTTTTCTTATGTAAGACCAGTGTCATCATCATGATAACCAGTTGCACTAGGACTTGGCTCGAAATCTTTCATAAATAAAGATGTCTCAGCTTCTTTCAGCTTGGTATCGTCGTGGTAGACAAATAGATTAGGCCTTGGTTCAAAGGCTTCACCTCCAACAGAAGATAATGCGTAACAATCAGTTTTCTCTTTGGAGAGAAGAACTGAATGCCGAGGCATAAGATGTTTGATTGCTTCAGGCATTGGCTCATCTTTCATCACAACTCTCCAGTATTCTCGAGGGTCTTTTCTTCCATCAATGCTGCATGTGCACTGCCCGAGAAAGAGAGCATAAAAGGATTTTTGAATATATGCTATATGAACTTCTTACGTTCGAGTACATAATCTATATATATTGATATGCGCAAATATTAGGTACATGCAGGGGCAAATGTAGGCTTTAATATATGGGTTTGAAAGAAGCCAATAATGTTTGCCAAAATTCTATATATGTATCAAGAATTTCAATAAGTATATACATAAATTAAATTCAGAACTCAGTTATTAAAAATTGAGATCGTCGTAAAATAAAGAACTCACAGAGTTCTAATATTAGATCTATCTTTGTAGGTACCGGGTATGTAAATATTTAGTATTGGCAGATAGAGTTCTATGTAAAATTCTAGTGCATTTTGAAGAGTAATTTGCAGAAAGTATTTATTCTTATTTACACATGTTCGATGGGGATAGGCCAAGACAAAAGAATGGCCCAGTCAAATATGTTTACATAAATAATTCAATTATTTATATGTTATTTGAAAACACAATGTAATTCGAAAGGTAAGGCAAATCAGAAAGAATTGCAAGATAGTGCACCAAAAAAGTAATTAATAATAAACCACAAAAAAGGAGGCCTAGAATTAATCATCTGTGAAAACTTACCAGGGCAAGTGAAAAGAGCAGGATTAGAGCAACGGGCGATTTCATGGTCACTTCACTAGGAATATGTATGGCTCAGAAGCTATTGTTATTGCTCTTTGCTTGAAGCATATAATGAGCTTATATAGACAGGTTAAGCTATTATATAATCATATTGCAGGTAACAAGTTATTGTCAAGCTTCAACATAATTCACACACTTTTGTAGGATTGATGAGAGAGGTACAATAATCATAAACAAATAGGAGGAGGCCCCAATTAGCTTTTTGACACATATATTATTGGTGATCAAATAATTTAAGTAGGCTCCATTTGCTCATAAGTAATACTGTTGCTTATTCACGTTTTAGTGTTTGCAAATATTTGGCAATCAATACCCGGGATATTGCTTTTCAGTATCTAAGGTAGTGGTGAAATATTGAAAAAATTTGTTAGACTGATGCTAGATCATTCCTAAGATATCCGTATGAGTTCTACTTCTATTTTTTTTTGTATTTAACTTTTGCAGTATAAAATAACTTGCTTCAAATAAAAAAACAATAAGAGATGATTTATACAAAATCAATTTGCTATATATCGAAAGTAGTTATACTATAATTTAGGCACATGAATAGAGTATGCTTACCTCGAAAAATCCCATAAACTGTTGGGATATTCACAAATAGATCAAGACTTCAAATATTGCCTTTCTCAAAGCTGAAGTAATCAAGAGACGTTCTTCCTCAAGATCAACTCAAAATGTGGTTAGACATTTTTTGACAATCAAATAATTCAAAAAAATTACCATTTAGCCCTCGATTGTTTCCCAAGATTAAGGAAACCAGTAGGAGATATCAAAAGATGTCGTACGTTCCTCGTGATATCGATCCGGAGTATTGCCCGATTTTCTTTGAGATCAAATATATTATAAGGAGGTTCGCATCTGTAACAATCTGGTTGATCGTTTTGAGAGTATTAGCCCTGAATCCCCTATTTATTGCTCTCTCTATTCATTTTGTGGTTACGTAACTTAACGGGAGGATTTAATTTTAATTTTGGAGTGAAATGGGACATAGAGCCCCTAAATTTGGGAGTTTAAGTTGTAGAAATTGACCGTAATTTAAACTGTATGAAGACGACCTCATAATGGAATTTCGGCAGTTCCAATAGCTATGTATGGTGATTTTGGTCTTAGGAGCGTGTTCGGATGTTGAATTTGAGGTCCGTAGGTCATTTTAGAGTCAATTGGCGAAAGTTAAATAATTGGATGATTTTTGGGAAGTTTGACCGGGATTGGACTTTTTGATATTGGAGTCGGATTCCAATTCAGGAAGTTGGAGTAGGCATGCAATGTCAATTATGACTTGTGTGCAAAATTTGAGGTCAATCGAATTTGATTTGATAGGTTTCGGCATTGGATGTAGAAGTTTGAAGTTTTAAAGTTCGTTAGGCTTGAATTGATGTGCAATTCGTATTTTTAGCATTGTTTGATGTGACTTATAAGCTCGACTAAGTTCGTATAATGCTTTAAGACTAGTTGGTATATTTGGTGGAGGTCCCGGGGGCCTCGGGTGGTTTCTGGATGGTTAACGAATCAATTTGGACCTGTGAGAATGGCTGAAGGCACCAGTTCTAGTGTAATCGCACCTGCGCAACATTGATCGCAGGTGCGAGCTCGCATAAGCGAGCATTTGGGTGCAGATGCGGGGATGGGGGAATGGCCAGTGGTCGCAAATGCAACGTGAAGGCCACAGAAGCGGAGTCGCTTCTGCGGAAGAATGATTGCAGAAGCGGACGAGTGCTTGGGAGGCCTATCCACAGAAGCGAACGAGCTTGCACAGATGCGCACCCGCAGAAGCGGTCTTTGAACTGCAGAAGTGAAATTTAGCGAGGAAGCTGGGACTACAAAAGTGGCTGGGAGGCCCGCAAGAGCAGATGAGGAGTCTGCAAGAGAGAGGGAATCCAAAGAAGCAGATAAGTTGTCGCTTCTGTGATGCCCCATATACGGCTAAGTTTCAGGAGAAGAGGAAGTGCTGGACAGAACACTTAAATACAAGGGTTTGCGATTTAGCTTTATTTTAAACATTTTGAGCTCGGGTCTTGGCGATTGTTTAGAGTATTTTCGAGGGATTTCTTGAGGTAAGTCTCTTGTACCCATTTTTTATCAATAATCTTGTTTCCCCGTTGATTTTCCCACCTAGTTGTGTGTGCTTAAGGTAGAATTTGGGAGTTGAGGTTAGGGATTTGGAGAGTTTGATTTCAGGATTTGAGGGTCGAACTGATGTTGGATTTTGGTAAAATTGTTATGGTTGGACTCGTAGTCAAATGGGTATTCGTATTTTGTGACTTTTACCTAATTTCGAGACGAGGGTCCGGGTCAACTAAGTTGCCTTAGCATGTGTAGCTTTCATGTTTAGTCTAGTATCACATATCTACGTGTCTTAATCTTTGCTTGAAATTCGTGCAACATGCTTAGTTGAATTACCTGTTTCCTTGATTTTTGTATTTGGTCTTTAACTGTAGGAGTCCTTGCCGTAAATTCGTGGTTCCATAATTTATGATTTGCATATTTACTAGTGGGGACTATGAGGCAGTACCTCGGGAGGTCTTCCTGTTTGCAGATTTACTTTTGGGACTACGAAGCGGTACCTCGGAAGATCCCCCTGTTTGCATATTTTCTTTTGGAACTACGAAGCGGTACCTCAGGAGATCCTCCGGTTGCATATTTACTTTTGGGATTACGATGAGGTACCTCGGGAGATCCCCCTATTGTGCATTTGCATTTGGGGCTATGAGGTGGTATATCGGGAGCGCTGCTGTTGTTTACCTCTATTTACAGTGCTGTTACCTTTCTGAAATTTCTTATTGATCATTTCTCAGTCATTTCATTGTATTATTATATTTTCTTGCCTCATTTCCTTATCCCTACAGGTCCCTGACCTCACATCGTCACTACTCTACCGAGGTTAGGCTTGGCACTTACTGGGTACCGTTGCGGTGTACTCATACTACACTTTTGCATATCGTTTTGTGCAGATCGAGGTTCTTCCTACTAGACCAGATACCAGTGAGTTGGACCGCATGTGGAGGCTTCAAGGTATATCTTCCTGCATCCGCAAACCTCGGAGTCCCCATTTATCCTTATTATGTGTTTCCCTTATTCTCTTTAGATTTTGATGTATAGAGACACTTAGTATTTTCTATAGAATCTTGTGACTTATTTCTACCGAATTTTAGGAGTTGTATCTATTTTGAATCGCAGTTTGATTTATTTTATATAACGAGATTTGAGTTTCAGTTTTATATTTCCGTTATTCCATATAATTGTTAGGCTTACCTAGTCTTAGAAACTAGGTGCCATCCTACGGAGGGAAATTGGGGTCGTGAGAAGTTGGTATCAGGGCTCTAGGTTCATAGGTGTTATGAGTCACAAGCAGGTTTAGTAGAGTCTCGCGGATCGGTACGAAGACGTCTGTACTTATCTTGGGGAGGCTATGGAACTGTAAGGAAAAGCTTCACTTCTTTGATTCCTTATCATGTGAGATTTTTGGTTTCGGATTTCTAAATTTATGTCTTTCTATTCTCTCACAGATGGTGAGGAAACGTACAGCTGGATCAGATGATCAGACACCCTCCCCCTACTAGAGCCGCGAGAGGTCGGGGCCGGGGTTGAGGCGGAAGACTTCTACGTGGTGCAGCCAGAGCACCCGTACGAGATACTATAGAGGAGCCACCAGTAGCTCCAGTTGGAGTCTCCAGGCACCTGAGATGCCTGTGACTGCACCATCCCTCCAGGAGACTCTAGACTAGTTTCTGAGCATATTTAGCACCTTGCCTCAGGCAGGATTAATACCACTTGCTCCTGCCACATATTAAGCCGGGGAGGAGCACAGAATCCCATCTTCGGTACCCTAGAACAACGGGTTCAGGTCGACCAGGTTCCAAAGGTTATACCGGTGTAGTCGGTAGCTCCAGTTCAGCCCAAGGTTAGGGCAGCAGTTTCTGAGGCGGAGCAACTCAAGCTCGAAAGGTACAAGAAGTACCACCCTCCTACTTTCATTGGCTTGGCATCAGAGGATGCCCAAGGTTTTCTTGAGGAGTGCCATCGTATCCTCCGTACTATGGGTGTTGCGGAGACTAGTGGGGTTTCTTTCTTTACGTTTCATCTCAGAGGAGCAGCATATCAGTGGTGTCGAGCATATGAGTTGGGTAGTCCGACCGAGGTAGCTTCACTCACTTAGACTCCAATTCTCGGATATGTTCTTGAGGGAGTATGTTCCCCAGAGTCTCATAGAAGCATGGGACGCAGAGTTTGAGCAGTTGCGCCAGGGTTCTATGACCGTGTCAGAGTATGCGGTCCAATTCAGTGATTTGGCTAGGCATGCACCGGCCTTGGTTGCTACTGTTCGAGAGCTGATTTGTCAGTTTATTGAGGGGCTCAACCCCAGTATCAGATTGAGCATGGCCCGAGAGTTAGAGCTAGATATTACGTACCAACATGTAGTAGGACTGCTAGGAGGTTGGAGAGTATGCTGACTCGGGATAGAGAGGAGAGAAATACCAAGAGTTCTCGAGAGTCTAGCACTTATAGTGGTACTCGTTCCCCAGCGGCAGCTCGTCAGGGCAGGGGTTATATGGGTCGCCTTGTTAATTCAACACTTCCAGCCACCAGCAGTGCTCCGTCCCCTACTAGGCCCCAAGATCCTTATTATGAACCTCCAGTCGGTCCAACCGATCAGGCCCGAGCCAGTCGCAGAAGTCAGGTCTTCCAAGAGCTTGTTTTTAATATAGTGACACTAGTCATATGGTAAGTGATTGCCCCAGATTTAGGAGGGGTACACCTCCACATATTTCTCAAGCACCACGTGCTCCAACAGGTCTTCAGGCTATGGTTACAGCACCAACTACCATCCCACCTGCAGAGCCAGCTAGAGGTGAAGGTCGTACAGGTAGAGGTTGCCCTAGAGGGGGAGGCCAGGCTAGATATTATGCCCTTCCTGCTAGGTCGGAGGCAGTTGCATCAGATTCTATTATCATAGGTATTGTTCCGATCTATCATAGAGATGTATTAGTCTTATTTGATCCAGGCTCCACTTATTCCTATGTATCATCTTATTTTGCTTCGTATTTGGGTGTATCCCGTAATTCTATGAGTTCACCTGTATAATTCTATTGTTCTTATGTTTGATTGTTCTTAGTGGTTTTGAGACCAGAGTCGATTTATTATTGCTCAGTATGGTGGATTTCGATGTTATTTTGGGCATGGAATCGAATGTGTAGTATTTACAGACAAAAGTATTTGGTTATTGGGAAAAAATCAATATACGTCTAATGTCGATTTGGGCATATATGCAGAAATCTTTTTCATTATTATAGCGCTATCCTTGATCATCATTCTAAGACGGTGATGTTTTCTATGCCAGGTCTACCGCGGCTAGAGTGGAGAGGTACCTTAGATTATGTTCCTAATAGGGTTGTCTCATTTCTTAAGGCTTAGTGAATGGTTGAGATGGGATGTGATGCGTATCTGGCCTATGTGAGGGATGTTAGTATTGATACTCCTACCGTCAAATTTGTTCCAGTAGTTTTGGGACTATTCAGATGTATTCCCGACAAATCTTCCGAGTATGCTGCCCGACAGGGATATTGACTATGGCATTGATTTATTACCGGGCACTCAGCCTATTTCTATTCCACCTTATCGTATGGCCCGAACAGAGTTAAAAGAATTAAAGGAACAGTTGAAAGAGTTGCTCGATAAGGGTTTCATTTGGCCCAGTGTGTCGCATTGGGGTGCTCCTATCTTGTTTGTGAAGAATAAAGATGGTTCTATTCAAATGTGTATTGATTATCGCCAGTTGAACAAGGTTACAGTGAAGAACAGGTATCCATTGCCACGTATTGATGACCTATTTGATCAGTTTCAGGGTGCCTCAGTGTTCTCTAAGGTCGACTTACGCTCAGGTTATCATCAGTAGAAGATTCGGGAGCCAGATATCCCGAAGACTGCTTTCAGGACTCGGTATGGTCATTACGAGTTCCTTGTGATATCTTTTGGGCTGACCAACGACCCAGCAGCATTAATGCACTTGATGAATAGTGTATTCCAACCCTATCATGACCCCTTCACATTGTGTTTATTGACGACATTCTGGTGTACTCCCGTAGTCGGGAGGATCATGAGAAGCACCTAGGAACTGTGCTTCAGACCTTAAGAGAAAAGAAGTTGTATGCAAAATTTTTGAAGTGAGTTTTGGCTAGATTCAGTGGCATTTTTGGGTCATGTAATATCGAGTGAGGGGATCAAGGTAGAACCGAAGAAGATTGAAGCAGTGCAGAGTTGGCCCAGACCATCCTCAGCTACAGAGATGCGGAGTTTTCTTGGCTTGGCAGGATATTATCGTCGATTTGTAGAGGGTTTCTCGTCTATGGCAGCACCTATGAACAGATTGACCCAGAAGGTTGCTCCGTTCAGATGAACAGATGAGTGTGAGGAGAGCTTCCAAAAGCTCAAGACTGCTTTGACTATAGCCCAGTGTTTTGTTGCTTACTGGTTCGGGGTCCTATACGGTATATTGTGATGCGTCGCGCATTGGTCTCGGCACGGTGTTGATGCAGGACGGTAGGGTGATTACCTATGCGTCTAGACAGCTGAAGGTACATGAGAAGAACTATCATGTCCATGACCTTGAGTTAGTAGCTATTGTTCATGCCTTGAAGATCTAGTGGCACTATTTGTATGGTGTTCCTTGTGAGGTTTTCACCGATCACCGGAGTCTACAGTATCTGTTTAAATAAAAGGATCTTAACTTGTGGCAGCAGAGATGGTTGGAGTTTCTTAAGGATTATGATATCATCATTCTCTATCATCCCGGAGAGGCGAATATGGTGGCTGATGCCTTGAGCCGCAAGGCGGAGAGTTTGGGCAGTTTAGCATATCTACCAGTAACAGAGAGGCCTTTAGCCTTGGATGTTCAGGCCTTGGCCAACCAGTTTGTTAGATTGGATGTTTCTGAGCCGAGCCGAGTTTTGGCTTGTGTGGTTTCTCAGTCTTCTCTTTATGATCGTATCAGAGAGCATCAGTATGATGACCCCCATGTACTTGTCCTTAAGGACACAGTTCAGCACGGCAATGCCAAGGATGTCACTATTGGAGATGATAGTGTATTACGGATGTAGGGCAGGCTATGTGTGCCTAATGTAGATGGTATGTGTGAGTTGATTCTCCAGGATGCCCCCAGTTCACGGTACTACATTCATCCGGGTGCCGCGAAGATGTATCAGGACTTGAGGCAACACTATTGGTGGAGGCGGATGAAGAAGGACATAGTGGAGTATGTAGCTCGGAGCCTAAATTGTCAGCAAGTGAAGTATGAGCATCAGCAGCCAAGTCGATTGCTTCAGAAGCTAGAGATTCTAGAGTGGAAATGGGAGCGGATCACTATGGATTTCATTGTTGGGCTCCCACGGACTCAGAGGAAGTTCGATGCAGTTTGGGTGATTATGGATAGATTGACCAAGTCAGCTCATTTCATTCATGTGGTTACTACTTATTCTTTAGAGCAGTTGGCTCAGGTTTACCTTCGCGAGATTGTCAGGCTTCATCCCATACCGGTATCTATCATCTCTTACCGGGGTACGCAGTTTACATCATAATTCTGGAGAGTCGTATCGCGTAAGTTGGGTTCTCGGGTGGAGCTGAGTACAGCATTTCACCATCAGATGGACGAGCAGTTCGAGTGCGCTATTCAGATATTGGAGGATATGCTTCGTGCGTGTGTGATGAACATTGGGGGTGCTTGGGATCAGTTCTTGCCACTTGCGGATCTTGCCTACAACAACAGTTATATGTCGAGTATTCAGATGGCACCGTATGAGGATTTTTATGGTAGACAGTTCCGGTCTCCAATGGGTTGGTTCGAGCCAATCGAGGCTAGGCTATTGGGTAGAGACTTGGTTCGGGATGCTTTGGAAAAGGTTAAACTAATTTAGGATCGACTTCGTACAGCCCAGTCCAGACAGAGCAGTTATGCGGATAGGAAGGCTTGCGACGTTGCATTCATGGTTGGAGAGCGGGTCTTGCTCCGGGTTTCACCCATGAAGGGTGTTATGAAGTTCGAAAAGAAGGGCAAGTTGATCCCTAGATATATCGGGCCTTTTGAGATTCTTCAGAGGGTTGGAGAGGTGCCTTACAGACTTGCACTACCACCTGGTCTCTCTGCAGTTCATCCAGTGTTCCATGTTTCCATGCTCCGAAATTATCACGGCGATCCGTCTCATGTGTTAGACTTTCGCTCAGTCCAGTTGGACAAGGATCTATCCTATGTTGAGGAGCCGATGGCCACTTTGGACAGGGAGGTTCGAAAGTTGAGGTCAAACAACATCGCTTCTGTGAAGGTTCAGTGGAGGGGTCATCCGGTCAAGGAGGCGACTTGGAAGACCGAGCATGATATGTATAGCCGTTATCCTCATCTTTTCACCACTCCAGGTATGCTCTATACTCGTTCGAGGACGAATGTTTGTTTTAAGAGGGAGAGGATGTAACGACACGGTCGGTTGTTTTGAGAGTATTAGTCCCAAACCCCCTATTTATTATTCCCTCTATTTCATTTTGTGGTTACATAACTTGCCGGGAGGATTTGTTTTTGGTTTTGGAGTGAAATGGGACATATAGTCCCTAAATTTGAGAGTTTAAGTTCTAAAAATTGACAGTTATTCAAACTATGTGAAGAAAACCTCAGAATGGAGTTCTGGCGGTTCTAATAGCCCCGTAGGGTGATTTTGGTCTTGGGAGCATGTTCGGATGTTGAATTGGAGGTTCGTAGGTCATTTTAGCGTCAATTGGCGAAAGTTGAATAATTGGATGATTTTTTGGAAGTTTAACTGGGAGTGATTTTTTTATATCGGGGTCGGATTCCGATTCCGGATGTTGGAATAAGTCTGTGATGTCAATTATGACTTGTGTGAAAAATGTGATATCAATCTGACTTGATTTGATAGGTTTCAACATCGGATGTAGAAGTTTGAAGTTTTAAAGTTTTTTGGCTTGAATCGATGTGCAATTCATATTTTTACCGTTGTTTGATGTGAGTTATAAGCTCGACAAAGTTCGTATGATGTTTTAGGACTAGTTGATATATTTGGTCGAGGTCCTGGAGGCCTCGGGTGATTTCCGGATGGTTAAAGGATCAATTTGGACTTGTGAGAATGGCTGAAGGCACCAGTTTTGGTGTAATCACACCTGCGCAATATTGACCGCAGGTGCTAGCTCGCAGAAGCAAGCATTTTGGTGCAGATGCGGGGCTGGGGGAAATGGCCAGTGGTCGCAGATGCAATGTGAAGGCCGCAGAAGCAGAGTCGCTTCTGCGGAAGAGTGATCGTAGAAGCGTACAAGTGCTTAGGAGGCCTGTCCGCAGAAGCGGACGAGCTTGCACAGATGCACACCTGCAGAAGCGGTCTTTAAACATTAGAAGTGGAATTTAGCAAGGAAGCTGGGACCGCATAAGCGGCTGGGAGGCCCGCAGAAGCGAGTCCATAGGAGCGGATGAGGAGTCCGCAGGAGCTAGTGAAACCGAAGAAGCGGATAAGTTGTCGCTTCTGCGATGCCGTAGATGCGGCTAAGTTTTCGCAGAAGTGGAAGTACTGGACTGAACACTTAAATACAAGGGTTCACGATTTTGCTTAATTTTAAACATTTTGAACTCAGGTCTTGGCGATTTTTGAGAGCATTTTCAAGGAATTTCTTGAGGTAAGTTTCTTGTACCCATTTTTGATCAATAATCATTTTTTTCCATTGATTTTCCCATCTAGTTGTGTGTGTTTAAGGTGGAATTTGGGTGTTGAGGCTAGGGATTTGGAGAGTTTGATTTGAGGATTTGAGGGTCGAATTGATGTAGGATTTTGGTAAAATTGGTATGCTTGGACTCATGGGTGTTCGTATTGTATAACTTTTACCCGATTCCTAGACGTGGGTCCGGGTTGATATTTTGGGGCGATTTTTCGATTCTTTGCTAAAGTCTCGTAGATTTATGATTTAAATCAGTTTCTTATAGTTGTATTCATGGTATGCAATTGGTTTTGGCTAAATTTGGGCCATTCGAAGTCGGAAAATCAAGGGAAATGCATCCTTATCGATTGATTGAGCGAGATTTAAGGTAAGTGACTTGTCTAACCTTATGTGGGAGAAATTCCCTTAGGATTTGGGACTGTTGTAATAATTTGTGATATGTGAGTGCCATGTACGCGAGGTGACGAGTGCGTGCATGGGCTAATTGTGGAAATTTCGGTTCTTGCTAAGTAGACTTCTTTTAAATTCCTTAACTGGGTTTTCTTAGCATGTGTAGCTGTCATGTTTAGTCTATCGCATGTCTACGTGTCTTAACCTTTACTTGAAATTCGTGCAACATGCTTAGTTGAATTACATTTTTTCTTGATTTTTGTATTTGGTCTTTAACGGTAGGAGTCCTTGCCGTAAATTCGTGGTTCCATAATTTATGAGTTGCATATTTACTTTTGGGACTATGAGGCGGTACCTCGGGAGATCCCCCTGTTTGCATATTTACTTTTGGGACTACGAGGCGGTATCTCGGGAGATCCCCCCGTTGTGCATTTGCATTTAGGGCTACGAGGCGGTACCTCGGGAGCGCCCCTATTGTTTACCTCTATTTACTTTGCTGTTATCTTTCTGAAATTTCTTATTGTTCATTTCTCAGTCATTTCATTGTATTAATATATTTTTCTTCCTCATTTCCTTTTATCCCAGTAGGGCCCTGACCTGACCTCGTCACTACCCTACTGAGGTTAGGCTTGGCACTTACTTGATACTGTTGTGGTGTACTCATACTACACTTCTGTATATCCTTTTTGCAGATCCAGGTTCTACCTACCATACCAGATACTAGTGAGTTGGACCGCACGTGGAGACTTCAAGGTATATCTGCCAGCGTCCGCAGACCTCGGAGTCCCCCTCTATCTTTATTATGTGTTTCCCTTATTCTCTTTAGACTTTGATGTACAGAGACACTTAGTATTTTCTCTTAGAAGCTTGTGACTTATATCTACCGGATTTTGGGAGTTGTATCTACTTTAAAACGTAGTTTGATTTATGTTATATGATGCGATTTGAGTTTCAGTTTTATATTTCTGTTATTCTGCATAATTATTAGGCTTACCTAGTCTTAGAGACTAGGTGCCATCACGATATCCTACAGAGGGAAATTGGGATCGTGAAAGCATTATCCTATGTATATATTATTTAAGTCTTCGAATCACGGAGAACAATTCAGATAGAAGAATCAAGGAAACAAAACATAATTATTCTCACAATTGATTAAAAAATTACCTTTTTTACCTTATGATGCCCACGAATCAAGTAACAGTTCACCAAATCTTCGGCTTCATTTTCAAGCCTGAAACAATAACATTTTGCGTTGTGACTGGGGAAAGAAACTCTTTCGTAACTCAATCAATCTAGCAAAAGCTTGGAAATTATTTTTTGATGTGCAAAAGATACCAATTAATTATTTAAATACTAGTTAATTTGCCCGCATTTCGTGCAGTTGAACAACTCATTTTACAAATTTAGTTGATATGAAAAAGATTAAGATTTATAGTATCATAATAAATTATTATACGAACGAAAAAAGAGAAATTTAATCGAATGTTGACATATTTTCTGTTGTACCATATGACTCTTGTGAGAAAGTTATTGGCATGTACATCATGTTCTACCTATCAATAATATGTTTCAAATTACACTACCATTCAACAGCAAATTAAATAATCTCAAATTGCTAAGGTGTGCTTTCGTGCTTCTTCAGACTCTACTACTCCAGTTTTATTAGATTCCATATAATAAGTTACGTTGTTTGTGCTATTTCTCCAAAAAAGCCAAAATTAAAGGAAGCTCAATATATACTTCAAGATCTATATCTATCTATATGTATAAACTATATTAAAAGTAGGAACCTCTTAATTGAAAAGTTAAATTTCTTTTTTACCCTTCTTATTTTAATATCCTTTTAAATTTTTGAAAACAATCAAAGAGAAAGCTACATAAAGATACCAAAAACAAAAGAAAACAACGACTTCAAAGGAAAAACGTCTGCAAAGAGACGCCAAGATTTGGATCACTATAATTCTATGTTAGTTATACCTGTTATAAGAAATATCAAATTATGGTCTTCCTTTATGATCTTCATCTCAAATTCATAATGACATATTTAATAACATATTTTCTTTACTTTTCATGCATATATAAAGGTCTTGTAATAGATAAAAACATACACACAATTGAAGAAGAAATAAGAATCTCTTCTCTCTTTCTCTATATATCTCTTAGCTTGTTTTTCTTTGTTCTATATTGTTACTTTGAGTTATATTTTATAACACGTTATCTGCACGAGACTCTACCGTCTCAAGAAGCTCTTTGAGAAGACTAAAGTATAATTTTTCTCCTCTTTTAATTATGACTGATATTATGAAAAGAAAGTTCGCTGCCCTTGAAATTTCGGGCAAGAACTATATGACATGGGTGTTGGATGCTGAAATCCATTTAGATGTAATGGATCTTGAAAACACCATTAAAGATAAAAATAAAGCATCTACCCAAGATTGTGCTAAGGCCTTGATTTTCTTGCACCATCACCT
The DNA here is from genome assembly GCF_000715075.1 of Nicotiana tabacum. NCBI lineage: Eukaryota > Viridiplantae > Streptophyta > Magnoliopsida > Solanales > Solanaceae > Nicotiana > Nicotiana tabacum. Next base: position 20,964,642 of record NC_134101.1, on the reverse strand, counting down.
TGATGAAGGGTTGAAAATAAAATATCTCAGAGTCAAAGATTCACTTGTTTTGTGGAATGGCTTAAAGGAAAGACATGACAACTTAAAGTTAGTCACACTTCCACAAGCACGATATGATTGGACTCATCTGAGGCTCCAAGACTTGAAGTCTATTTCTGAATATAATTCTGCGATGTTCAGAATTACTTCTAAATTGAAAATCTATGGAGATAGTATCACTTACTATGATATGCTTGAAAAAACGTGCACAATGTTTCATGCCTCTAATATGGTCCTGCAACAGCAGTACCGAGAGAAAGGTTTCAAGAAGTACTCTGAGTTGATTTCTCTTCTCATTGTCGCTGAACGAAACAATGACTTGCCTATGAGAAATCACGATAATCGACCCATTGGGTCTACACCATTTCTCAACATGAATGAGGTGTATTCCCATTATGCTATTCGTGGTCGTGGTCGTGGCCATGGCCGTGGCTAAGCAATATTCTTGTTTTCTTATGTGTTAATATTATATTATTCAACTTAACATAGAAAATTAGTACCAAACAAATGTTGGATTTTTTTTTATGTCACTATGACTTAATTATTTAAAGTATCAATAGTATCAATGCCACACTTTGTTCAAGCAATTGGTTTATAAGCCTAGTAATCTGAGTTCTAATAAAGCGATATTAACCTTTTCTTCAAGAAGGATGTCAATTAAGAGGTTACATGTATAACTTTGACCATTTTTTATTTAGCATATTTTAGAAAATCTTTTTGTTACTTAACTATTGTATAATATATCATTTGTGTTAACTCGTTAATATGACTACAATATTTCGTCATTTTGTTTATTATATACCTTATGAACGTTGGACCTATTTTTAACGTTTATACAATTTATTGTCTACTTATGTGTTTAGTTACCTTTATTTGCACACTCATTGTTTCATGTGTATTAATATTACTTAAGTTTTTCGTGTTTTAAAATCATATGACAACCTAAAAATAATTGCATTATTTACAGATATGGAATTGTTTGTATCATAATCAGAGTTTGCTTGAAATTGCATTAAAAGTCACTATTGAATCATTGGTTTAACTTTATTTTTTTTTCTTTTTCTCTAAAAATACTAATATTTATTCATATACTTCTTTTTGTATGTCAAACCATAGGAAGCAAATATGGATATCTCTCAAAGCAAACTTGGATCAAAGTTCAATTGTAAAAATATTTTGCTTAATTGATTCATGTACGACACATACAATGTTCAAAGAGAAGAAATATTTCTCTCATTTACGTATGTGTAAGGTAGATATTACTACAATTTCTGGTAGTAGTAATTTAATTGAAGGCTCTGGAAAGAGATACTATAACTCTGCCTAAGGGAACAATACTTATCATAGAGAATGCAATGTTCTCCTCTAAGTCCAAGAGGAACTTGTTGAGTTCTAAAGATATCCGTCGAAATGGATTTCATATTGAGACAATAGATGAGAATAATCTCGAATATCTCATCATTACCAAGAATTTCTCTAGCCAGAAAAGAGTTATTGAGAAATTTTCATCTTTATCTTGTGGCCTATATTGGACAAGAATTAATGCAATTAACGCACATTCTATCGTGAAGCAACAATGTTACTGATTCCAATACTTTTGTACTTTGACATGATCGATTGGGACATCCTGGATTAATTATGATGAGACGAATTATAGAAAACTCAAATAGGCATCCATTAAAGAATTTAAAGATTCTTTTAAATAATGAATTTTCTTGCACTTCTTGTTATCAAGGCAAGTTAATTATTAGACCATCACCAACAAATATAGGGACTAAGTCCCCTGCATTCTTAGAACGTATACAAGGGGATATTTGTGGACCTATTCACCCACTTAGTGGGTCATTTAGATATTTTATGGTCTTAATAGATGATCTTCTAGATGGTCTCATGTGTACCTATTGTCATCTCGCAACCTGGCGTTTGCAAAATTAATGGCACAAATAATTCGATTACGGTCACAGTTTCTTGATAATATAATTAAGTCTACTCGACATGCTAATGCTGTTGAGTTTTCATCCCAAGCATTTAATGATTATTGCTTATCAATTGGGATAAAAGTGGAACATCCTATAGCTCATGTTCACACTCAAAATGGCCTTGCAGAGTCTTTGATTAAACGTCTGCAATTGATAGCAAGACCGTTACTCATAAAAATGAAATTATCCACTTCTGTTTGGGGTCATGCCATTTTGCATGCAACAATGCTAATTTGTCTCAGACCGACAAATTATCATAAATATTCCCCGTTACAATTAGTTTTGGGTCATGAACATAATATATCCCATCTAAAATTTTTTGGATGCACTGTATATGTGCCTATAACACCTCCATATCGCACCAAGATGGGTCCCCAAAGAAGATTAGGAATATATGTTTGGTTTGAATCGCCCTCCATTATTCGCTACCTCGAAACATTAACGGGAGATTTGTTTACTGCTCGATTTGCAGATTGTCGATTCGATGAGGAATTTTCCCCAAAATTAGGGGAAGAAATTAGTGAAATCAAATGGGGAATTTCATGAAAAAATCTATCATTGTCTCATCTTGATCCACGTGCCTCTATTTGTAAAAAATAGTTGCAAAAGATTATCCATTTGCAGAAAATAGCAAATCAGATGTCAGATACATTTACGGATCTAAAAAGAATAACAAAATCACATATCCCTGCAGAGAATGTTTCAATCCGTATTGATGTCCCTGTTAGACAATCTTCTAGTGTCATAGCTAATGAGTCTAAAGCATGCCTAAAGCGTGGCAGACCATTGGGTTCTAAGGATCGAAATCCTAGAAAAAGAAAAATAAATAATCAAGATGACACTATGATAGAGTCTCATAAAGAAACCCATGATTTAACCAATCCTAAGATTCATGAGGATATCGATGAGCCTGAGACTCAAGCAAATAAGGAACTATCAATAAATCCAATCGATATTGAGACAAATTTGAATTGATTGAATATAGTGGTGGATTATGTCTTTACATACAATGTTGCATCTAGAATTATTCTAGATAATGAGGATCTTGAACCTCAATCTATTGGAGAATGTCGACAAGACGTGATTTGCCAAAATGGCAACAAACAATCCAATATGAGTTGGATTCACTTGCGAAATGTGAAGTTTTTGAGTTTGTAGTCCAAACGCCCAATGGTGTTAAAACTATTGGCTATAAATGGGTCTTTGTACGTAAAAGGAATGAGAAACATGAGGTACAAAGATATAAGGCACGCCTTGTTACACAAGGATTTTCACAAAGGCCTGGTGTTGAGTATGAAGAGACGTATTCTCCTGTTATGGATGCTATAACATTCTGCTATCTCATTAGTCTTGCTGTCCATGAAAAGCTTGATATGCATTTAATGTATGTGGTTACAGCCTACCTTTACGACTCACTTGATAATGAGATATACATAAAAATTCTCGAGGGATTTAAAATGCCTGACGCACATAATTCAAAGTCCAGGAAAATATTTTCAATCAAATTACAAAGATCTTTGTATGGTCTAAAGCAATCAAGAAGAATGTTGTATAACCGCCTTAGTGAATATTTATTAAAGGAAGGTTATATAAATGATCACATTTGTCCATGTATTTTTATAAAGAAAACAACATCAGAGTTTGTTGTACTTGCCGTATATATTGATGACATAAACCTTATTGGAATTCCTACAAAACTCCAAATGGTAATTGATTATTTAAAGAAGTAATTCGAGATGAAAGATCTCGGAAAGACAAAATTATATCTTGGTTTGCAAATTGAATATTTGGCAAACGGGATTTTTGTTCATCAATCTGCCTATATAGAAAAGGTATTAAAATGGTTTTACATGGATGGAGCACATCCATTAAGTACTCCGATGATTGTTCGATCACTTGATATGAATAAGGACCGGTTTCGACCTCAAGGAAAGAATGAAGATCTTCTTAGTCCTGAAGTACCATATCTTAGTGCAATTGGTGTACAAATGTATCTTGCTAATACTACAAGGCCTGCAATTAAAGTATCATATCTTGCAATTGTAATGTATCTTGTTAGTTATGCCGATACTGGGTATTTATCTGACCCACACAAGACTCGATCTCAAACATGCTATGTGTTTACATGTGGAGGTACTGCAATATCTTGGCAATCGACTAAGCAATCAATCGTGGCTACTTCATCTAATCATGCTGAGATAATTGTTATTCATGAAGCAAGTCGAGAATATGTATGGTTGAGGTCTGTAATACACCTTATTCGAGACAAATGTGGTTTAGAGTGTGACAAACTACCCACAATTTTGTATGAAGACAATGCAGCATGCATAGCTCAATTGAAGGGAGGATTCATAAAAGGAGATAGAACAAAGCACATTTCACCAAAGTTATTTTTCACACATGATCTTCAAAAGAACGATGATATCAATGTGCAACAGATCAGTTCAAGTGATAATATGGCTGATTCATTCACCAAATCTCTACCGACGTGAACCTTCAAGAAACTAGTGTATAAGATTGGGATGCGAAGACTCAGGGATGTGAATTGATGCTCTCATCAGGGGGAGTTAATACGTAGTGTGCTCTTTTTCCCTTACAAGGTTTTGTCCCACTAGATTTTTCTTGCAAGGTTTTTAATGAGGAAACCAAAAGGCGTATTTCTAAATATGTGTACTCTTTTTTCTTCACTTGAATTTTTTTTTAATAAGGTTATAACGAGGCACATTATCTATGGACATCTAAGGGGGGGAGGGGGGGTGTTATAAGAAATATCAAATTATTGTGGATGTCTACTCTTCCTCCATGATCTTTATCTCAAATACTCAATGACATATTCAATGACATATTTTCTTCACTTTTCATGCATATATAAATGCCTAGTAATAGATAGGAAAATACACATAATTGAAGAAGAAATAAGAATCTCTTCTCTCTTTCTCTATATATCTCTTAGCTTGTTTATCCTTTTTGCATATTGTTACTTTGAGTTATATTTTATAATAACACCCGTTTTATTCTTCTTCTTTTTCAAGTTTTGTCTTCTCTTTCTTCTAAACTTTTTATTTTAAATTTGAGATCTATCTATTTATATGTATACTATATTAAAAGTAGGAACCTTTTAATTGAGAAGTTAAATTTCTTTTTTACCCTTCTTATTTTAATATCCTATAAAATTTTAAAAAATAAAATCAAAGAGAAAGCTACATAAAGATGCCAAAAAGAAAACAACGACTTCAAAGAAACGACGCTTACAAAGGAGAGAAAAACTTCTGCAAGGAGAAGCCATGATTTGGGTAACTATAATTATATCTTCGTTATACCCGTTTTATTCTTCTTCTTTTTTCAAGTTTTGTCTTCTCTTTCTTCTAAACTTTTTATTTCAAATTTAGTATTTTTTTTCCCTTTGTTCTTGACGTGGAGGTTTTTCAAATTTGTTTGTTCCGTTTTGTAAGCACTTAATTTACTTCACGATGAAAGCAGAAAAATTGCAAAATACGAAATACATTGAAGGAGCATTGAGGTTTTATATCCTGGGTAATCATTTATCGTACTTCAGGGTACAACAAATTTAATTTTACGTTTTGATCACATATTATAAATAGGCGTCTTTTTACTGGAACTAATTATGTTTATTATATATATACGTTTAGCTATTTCCTCAAGTATTGTTTTCAGTCTTATTCCTCAAGTATATGCTTCTAATTCTTTACATGTTGGTCTTTCTTGCTCTTTAATCGTGTTTTTTTTAATATTTAGGGTGAAATTTTTTAATTTCTAATTTATGACCGTACTTCTATTTTTTGAACCATTACAAAGACGCAAAGAAAAATATTCTTTTTGTTAAATAAGGCTGCCATTGGTCTGATTTATTGGATCAGGCGCGCGACAAATAAATAGAAGATAGTCTATCCTAAAAATGTTAGAAAAATCATTGCAAAGACAGAAAAAAAAATATTCTTTTGATCAGAGTGCCATTGATTTGATCAGGCTGCCATTGATCTGGTTATATTGGATAAGTCTCGCGACAAATAAATATATTGATCAAAATTGGGTTGACATAGAATTTGAGGATAGTCTAAATATGAAAAAAAAATATATGGATGTAAAACTACCTTTTAATTTTCTCTCATCTGCTTCTTTTTGTGAACTTTCTTCATTATACAAACTAAAGCTTTTCGGGAGACTGGAGGCGAAGGGTGGAGAGTCTTTTTATGTGTTTGACTAATTGATGCACAACGTTATGTTTTGCATAGAAAAGAAAGTGAAAAAAATTATCTCTTGAATAAACACACAATGATACTCTGAAAGACAAATTAAGGGATAAAAAATATTGTGCCAATTCCAGTTTTGAACTACCGCAGACTTGTTTCATAGTTTTCAACTGAGCGGCAGACCCACGCGACTGGCAGACAAGCCGACATTAATCGCAGGTCTAATTCCGCAATAAAAGAGCTATGTTTCCAAACAAGGTATAAATGAAGTTGATGTGAAGCTGAAAATCAAGTTATTTTGATCCATGCATTTATCTGGTGGCCAATTTGAAAAGACACCTCATAAACATTTATGGGAAAAGAAAATATAATTATCTTAAGTCAAGAAGTTTATTTTTTTCTATATTTTGGTGTAACAAGTGATATAAATATCATGTTCGATTATTGAGTAAATTTCATGGGTGGTTATTCAACTTTGTGTTCATTGCGCAAAAGTCACTTTTCTTATTTTTGTTACATAAAAATCATTCAACTTTGTGTTCATTACCCAAAAATTATTTCACTTTGCTGTATTTCTCACAAAAGTCACCTTGGCCAGATTTTTTAATATTTTTACTTGAAAAGTCTATTATGTCCTTAACATTATAAATCCTAAATGTAATACTGTAATGACCCGGCCAATCATTTTGAGAGTTGTAGCCATGTCCCCCCATTTACTGCTCAATTTGTAATTTATAGCTGTTATGTGACTTGTAGGGGTAGTCGGTTCGGGTCCGATGGGATTTGGAAGGAAATGAAACACTTAGTCTCATGGTTGAAAGCTTATGTTGAAATGGTTCACTGGATGTTGACCTATGAGTAAACGACTCCGGAATGGAGTTTTGACAGTTCCGTTAGCTCTGTTGGGTAATTTTTGGACTTAGGAGCGTGTCCGAATTGTGATTTGGAGGTCCATAGTAGAATTAGCTTGAAATGGCGAAAGTTGAATTTTTGAAAAGTTTGATCGGCAGTGGACTTTTTTATATCGGGGTTGGATTCTGATTCCGAAAGTTGGAATATGTTCGTAATGTTAAATGTGACTTGTGTGCAAAATTTGGGGTTAATCGGATGTGATTTGATAGGTTTCGGCGTCGTTTGTAGAAGTTGGAATTCCTTAGCTTCAATTGGCTTGAATTGGGGTGTGATGCGTGTTTTTGTTGTAGTTTGAAGTGATTTGAGGGCTCGACTAAGTTCGTATGAGGTTTTAGGACTTGTTGGTATATTTGGTTGAGATCCCGAGGGCGGCCTCGGGTTGATTTCGGATGGTTAACGGATCAAAAATGAAACTTGGTGCATGGATGAAGCATGGGTTCTGTCACGACCCAATTTCTCCTATTGGCCGTGATGGCGCCCAACGTTGCCGCTAGGCAAGGCAACGATGAAATAACTACGTGATTACTCCTTTTAATAGGTTTTCAAGTAATTAAATTCTATTTGTTAAGAGATTTAAGGGGTAGAAAGTTTAATAAATAAAACGAAAACCATTGAGTGCAATCATAGATATATAAATACTCCAAAACTATAAAGTCTACTAGAGTGTGTGGCAAGACCTGGTGTCACAAGTGTATGAGCACTAGTAGAATATACAAAACTCTAACTACTGTCTGAAATAACATAAACAGAAAATACGTACAAAAGAAAGGCTCTAGCTGGTGCAGAACGGCTCAGGAAGTAGCTCACCACTAGGCCCCATGGTATCGGGGATGCGCGCCGGTATGAACGCCAGATGCACCTGCCTCAGATCCTGCACGGTTAGTGCAGAAGTATAGCGTGAGTACATAAATAATATATACCCAGTAACTATCAGGTGTAACCTAGAAGAAGTAGTGATGAAGGGTCGACATCGACACTTACTATGGGCTAACAATGAAAAAATATAGAAGTTCTAGATAAGCATGGGTTATGTAAATAATAATAATAACTCAATAAAAAACAGGAAAATAAATATCCTTTCACAAATTATACACCCTGGATCAATTTCTGTCTTATATAATTTTAACCTCTCAAGCCGTAAAAGAAATACCAAATATAATCAAACTCTGAGTATTATCACAAACGATTATGCCGAGGTCGTGCGGCCCGATCTAGAATCTACAAAAAGAGAGGATGCTTTATGAACATCCGATTTAAAGAGTTATTACAAGGCTAATACGCAAAAGAGCACAAATTCCTATTAACAGCCATGTGACCCACCGGAAACTCAAGTAAGTGAAATTTGGCCTTTTACAATCCCTTTATCAAGTTCTAATATAATTAATGCACTTTACTTTAATAAGTAGGGTGCAACCATTACAAGTATTTCATGATTCGAGTCCTAAACTACTCGGACATAAGCATAAATAGTCACTACGCACAGACTCCCATCACCTCGTGCGTATGTAGCCGCCCAAAATTAGCAACAAATAGCAATTTAAATAAACTATGGGGTAAATTTCCTCTTACAAGGTTAGGCAAGAGACTTACCTTGTCTCAAAACTCGCTTTCCGGCCGCAAATTCGCTCTAAAGCCTCAATTCGGTGCCCAACGACTCGAAACTAGTCAAATATTATATAAATTAATCAATATACGCTCAAAAGTTAATGATTTAGCTATTAGAGTATTTACCCAACCCAAATTGGAAGATTCTTAAAATTTGCCCCCGGGCTCACGTGCCCGGATTTCGAAATATTTTCAATAAAGTTGTTACCCATAACCTCACGAACTCAAATATATAATTTTCACTCAATCCCATAACCATTTTCGTGGGTAGATCCCATTTATATCAAAACCTAGGGTTATTCATCTAAACCTATAATTTTCATAATTTTTCATGTTAAAATCTACCCATAATCTCTGTATTTTACTCACATTGGATAGATATTACCTACCTCAAATAGCTAGGTGGCAACCCCTCTCCAAAAGCTCCAAAATCGCCCATGGAAAAGAAAGAAATGAGTCAAAAGTGGCCTAAGTCCCGTAATAAATGAACCTTTCTGCCTCCAGGACTTCCGCTTCTGCGGCTCTATGGCCGCATTTGCGGAAAGAACCTCGCAGATGCGGCACCCCCTATGATGGCCACTTCCGTATCTGTGGACCATAGGCCCGTTGTTGTGACGCATGTGCTGCACCTGCGTCTTGTGTCGCGTCTGCGGTCGATTCTTTCGCACTTGCGCGTTCGCAGGTGCGCGCCCTTACCCTCATCTGCGGTCGCTTCCTTCGCACCTACGCGTTCGCAGGTGTGCGCCCTCACCTGCATCTGCATTTTTTGGGCTGCCTACATTGAGCCTCTTCTGCGGTTGCTGGCTCGCTTCTATGGCTACTGGCTCGCTTCTGCGAGTTCGCACCTGCGGCTGGCCCTTCGCAGGTGCGATTTCACAAGAAGTTGGATGCTTCAATTGTTCGACCAAGGCCAAACATCTTCCGCGCCTCATCCGAATGGCATCTGGGGCCCCCGAGGCCCCGTCCAAAAATACCAACAAGTTTGTAAACCAAAAACGGACTCGCTCTCACACTCGGAACACGGAAAACAACATTAAAACTTAGAGTCACAACCCAAAACCAATAGGATCAAACTATGAACTTCGAATTCTTCCAACTTACTCCGAACGCGCCGATTCATATTTAAGCTACTCATAATGACATGAAATTTTGCGTGCAAGTCTTAAACCACCATACGGATCGGAATCCCAAATGGACCTCGATAACACCAAAAGCTACTCCAAAAAAAATTTAAAGAACTTTAAAACCTTCAATGCGCCTATGTCTAATGTTAAGAACCGAAACGCTCCCGGGTCACCCAAAACCCTATCCTAACATACGCCCAAGTCCAAAATCATTATGTGAACCTATTGGAACCATCAAATCCCAGTTATGAGGTCGTTTACTCAAAATATTGACCAAAAGTCAAACTTAGCCTTTTAAAGCCAAACCATGGAACCAAGGGTTCCGATTTCAACCCGAACCCTTCCAAATCCCGAACTAACCATCCCCGCAGGTCATAAAACGGTAAAAGCACATATGGGGAGTCTTATTTAGGGGAACGGGGATCTAGAAAGAAAAATGACCGGTTGGGACATTCCATTCTCCACCTCTTAAATAAACGTTCATCCTCGAACGGGTGTAGAATCATACCTGTAGTGTTGAATATGTGTGGGTATCTGCTCTGCATGTCCTTCTCGGCCTCACAAGTCGCCTTCCCGACTGGTTGGCCCCTCCACTAAACATTTACCGTGGAAATCTTCTTGGACGTCAACTGGCGAACCTGTCTATCAACAATGGCAACAGGCTCTCATCTAACTCAATCGTGCTGAAGTCTAACACATGCGACATGTCGGCATGATATCTCTCGAGCATAGACACGTGAAAACCCGGATGAACTCTTGATAGACTGGGAGGTAAAGAAAGCTCATAAGCAACCTCCCACACTTGTCTCAACACCTCAAATGGTCCTATAAAACTTGGGCTCAACTTGCCCTTCTTCCCGAACCTCATGATTCCCTTCATCGACGAGACCTTCAAGAGAACCTTCTCGCCCAGCATAAATGACAAATCACGCGCCTTCTGATCCACATTACTCTTCTATCTAGACTGTGCTGTGCGAAGTCGCTCCTAAATCAACTTTACCTTTTCCAAGGCATCCTTCACTAAATTAGTACCATATAACTTAGCTTCGTGGGGCTCAAACCATCCGATGGGAGAACGACATCACCGACCATATAAAGCCTCGAATGGAGCCATCTCGATGTTGGACTGATAGTTTTTGTTGTAAGCAAACTCGGCCAAAGGCAAGAATTGATCCCACTGCCCTCCGAAGTCAATCACACATGCTCTGAGCATATCCTCCAAAATTTGAACTGTCCGCTCTGATTGCCCATCGGTCTGCGGATGAAAGGCTGTGTTGAGATCTACCTGGGTCCCCAACTCACTCTGTACTGCCCTCCATAAGTGCGAAGTAAACTGAGGGCCTCTATCTGATATAATGGAGACAGACACACCGTGTAACCGAACAATCTCCTAAATGTAAATCTGAGCCATCATCTTTGAAGAATACATGGTAACAACTGGAATGAAGTGTGCCGATTTGGTCAACCTGTCGACAATGACCCAAATTGCATCAAACTTCCGCAAGGTCTGAGGCAACCCAACTACGAAGTCCATGGTGATGCGCTCCCATTTCCACTCAGGTATAGTCATTTGCTGGAGTAGGCCACCTGGCCTCTGATGCTCATACTTAACTTGCTGGCAATTAAGGCACCTCGCTACATACTCAACTATGTCCTTCTTCATCCGCCGCCACCAATAATGCTGCCTCAGGTCACGATACACCTTTATAGCACCTGGATGAATAGAATACCGAGAATTGTGTGCCTTCTCTAGGATCTTCTCCCTCAAGACATCAATATTAGGAACACATAGGCGACCCTGGAGTCGGAGAACACCATACTCCCCTATGGTAACCTCTTTGGCACCACCTTGTAGTACCGTCTCTCTGAGAACCAATAAGTGTGGGTCATCAAACTGACGAGCCTTGATCTTTTCGAATAGTGAAGACTAGGCGACAACACATGCAAGAACTTGGCCAAGCTCTGAAATATCCAACATCACAAGTCTGTTAGCCAAGGACTGAATGTCCAAAGCTAGTGGCCTCTCCTCTGTTGAAATAAATGTCAAACTGCCCATACTCTTCCCCTTTCTGCTCAAGGCATCCACAACTACTTAAGCCTTGCCCGAATGATAAAGGATGGTAATATCATAATCTTTTGGGATCCCTCTCCTTGAACAAATGTTTCAATCTGCGATGATCAGTGTAAACCTCACAGGACACCCCATAACAATAATACCTCCAAATCTTGAGAGCATAAACAATCACAGCCAACTCCAAATCATGCATAGGGTAATTCTTCTCGTGGGTCTTCAGCTAACGTGAAGCATATGCAATAACTCTCCCCTCCTGCATCAATACGCAACCTAAGACAATGCGTGAAGCATCGCAATACACTGTATACATCCCTGAACTAGAAGGCAACACTAACATTGGTGCTGAAGTCAATGCGGTCTTAAGCTTCTGGAAGCTCGCCTCACAATCATCGGACCATCGAAACGGAGCACCTTCTGGGTCAATCTAGTCAAAGGTTCTCCAATAGATGAGAAGCCCTCCACAAACCGACGGTAATAACCTGCTAACCCCAGGAAGCTCCTAATCTAAGTTGTCATGGTTGGACGAGGATAACTCTGAACTGCCTCGATCTTCTTGGGATCTACCTTAATACCCTCGCCTAATACTACATGTCCCAAGAATGCCACAAAATCTAACCATAACTCACACTTGGAGAACTTAGCATATAGCTTTTGTTCCCGCATGGTCTGAAGCACCACTCTCAAATGTTGCTCGTGCTCCTCCATGATACGTGAGTAGATCAAAATATCATCAATGAAGACAATGACAAACAAATTAATATATGGCCTGAACATCTGGTTTATCAAATCTATAAACGCTGTCGGGGAGTTAGTCAAACCGAAAGACATCATTAGAAAGTTATAATGATCATATCTAGTCCGGAAAGCCGTCTTCGGAACATCAGAATCCCGAATCTTTAGCTGATGGTACCTCAATCTCAAATCGATCTTAGATAACACCCTAGCACCTTGCAACTGATCAAACAAATCATCAAAATGCGGAAACGGGTGCTTGTTCTTAATGATAACTTTGTTCTACTGGTGGTAATCAATGCACATCCGCATAGTCCCATCTTTCTTTTTCACAAATAACACCAGTGCACCCCAAGGAGACACACTCGGTCTGACAAACCCCTTTGCTAGAAACTCTTCAAGCTGTTCCTTCAACTCTTTCGGAGCCATGTGGTACAATGGAATAGATATAGGTTGGGTACCTAGAGCCAAATCAATACAGAAATCGATATAACGATCGAGTAGCATACTTAGAAGATCAGAAGGAAACACATCGGAGAAATGCCGGACCAGAGGCACTGAATCAATCACCGGAGTCTCTACAGTAGTATCCCAAACATAAGCTAGATAAGCCAAACAACCCTTCTCGACCATGTGTCGAGCCTTCAGGAAGGCGATAACCCGACTGGATGTACTGACAGACGAACCCTTCCACTCTAATCTAGGAAACTCCGACATCGCCAAGGTAACAGTCTTGGTATGGCAATCAAGGATGGCATGATATGGATACAACCAATCCATGACTAGGATGACCTCAAAGTTGGTCATATCGAGTAGCAAAAGGTCCTCTCAGGTCTCATAACCACATAAACTAACAATGCAGGACCGATAGATTCGATCCACAACTATAGAATCGCCAATTAGTGTGGACACATAAACAGGAGTACCCAAGGACTCATGAGGAACTCCCAAGAAATGAACAAACATAGATGAAACATATGAATATGTAGATCCTAGATCAAATAGTACCGAAACATCCCTACCGAAAACAGAAATAATACCTGTGATCACGGCATCTAAGGCTACTGTATCTGGTCTGGCCGGAGAAACATAGATTCTAGATGGAGCACCACCTGACTGGCCTCTACCTCTAGGATGCCCCCTACCCACTTGCCCTCCACCTCTGGGCGGCCAGACGGTTGGCGCGACAGCTGGTACAAGAAACATAGGTTGTTGACCCTACTGTGTTATCTTGGCCTGAAGCCTGGGGTAGAGCCTCCGCACACGACTGAGATCCCCGCACTTGAAACAACCTCTCGGTACGGTGGATGCTAACCTGAAGTCTGACCCTGATGGCCTGCATACCCACTAGAGGAACCCTGAATAGCTGGTGGGCAGTAGAAACTCTCTGGCATGGCACTAAAATAAGCTCGCATTGGAGCACCCCGAGGAGAATGCAGTGCTGGATATGTGGGCCTACTAGACTGACCCCTCACAAACTAGCCTTTGCCCCCAGCTGGGGCACCCTGAACTCTCCAGAATACCGAAACCGATTATCCCTCGTAGCCTGCTCCCGACTACGCTGATGTATACCCCCGATCCTCCGGGCTATCTCCAAAACTAGCTCATAAGAAGTCCTCATCTCAACTTCTTGGGCCATGGTGGCCTGAATACCCCAGAGATATGGCTGGGTCTACTGGAAATAAACCGGTCTAAGTCATAGTATCCATGAACTGCAGCATACGGCCCATGACCTACTGAAATCCCGATGCGGATGTGAAATCCACCGGGGCTGGCTCTGCTGTAGGCACCTTGCCCTGCTCCTCAATAATAGGATCCTCTGCTGGACCCACTGACAATCTGCGAGAGAATAAGTGAAAGACACTTAGCACAATATCAACTGCATGATAGGAGATGAAGAAAGAATAGTTTCCTAACACCATATAGCCTCTAGAAGATAAGTAAGGACGTCTCCGCATCGATCCACAATAATCTATTAGGCCTGCCCATAATTTGTGAGAGCTAAATTGAACCTAGTGCTCTGATACCATGTTGTCACAACCCAATTTCTCATATAGTCCGTCATGGCGCCCAACGTTACCTCTAGGCAAGATAACAATTAAATAACTACGTGATTACTCCTTTTAATAGGTTTTCAAGTAATTAAATTCTATTTATTAAGAGATTTAGGGGGTAAAAAGTTTAATAAATAAAACGAAAACCATTGAGTGCAATCATAGATATATAAATACTCCAAAACCATAAAGGCTACTAAAGTGTGTGCCATGACCTGGTGTCACAAGTGTATGAGCACTAGTAGAATATATAAAACTCTAACTACTATCTGAAATAATATAGACAGAAAATAAGTACAAAAGAAAGGCTCTAGGTGCTGCAGAACGGGTTAGGAAGCAGCTCATCATTAGGCCTCAGGATATCGGGGATGTGCGCTGGTGTGACCGCCAGATGTACCTGCCTCAGATCTTGCACGGTTAGTGCAAAAATATAGTGTAAGTACATAAATAATATGTACCCAGTAAGTATCAGGTATAACCTCAAAGTAGTAGTGATGAGAAGTCGACATCGACACTTACTATGGGCTAACAATGATGAAATATATAAGTTCTATATAAGCATGGGCTATGCAAATAATAATAATAACTCAATAACAAACAGAAAAATAATAATACTTTCATAAATGATACATCCCGGATCAATTTCTATCTTATATAATTTTAACCACTCAATCCATAAAAAAATACCAAATATAATCAAACTCTGAGTATTATCATGCACGATTAAGCCGAGATCGTACGCGCCGATCCAGAATAACGTGTACACTGACGAGGGTCGTGCGGCACGAACCATATATTTATCTATCTACTGGCGAGGCATTCAGCCCGCTCAACAAGAAGAGAGGATACTTTATGACCATCCGATTTAAAAAGTTATTACAAGTCTAATGCGCAAAGGAGCACAAATTTCTATTGACGGTTAAGTTACCTGCCAAAAACACAAGTAAGTGAAATTTGGCCTTTTACAACCCCTTTATCAAGTTCTAATATAAATTAGGCACTTTAATTTAACAAGTAGGGTGGAACCATTACATGTATTTCATGATTCGGGTCCTAAACTACCCGGACACAAGCATAAATTGTCGCTACGCATGGACACTTGTCACCTCGTGCGTATGTAGTCCCCACAATTAGCAACAAATAGCAATTTAAATCACCTATGGGGTAAATTCCCTCTTACAAGGTTAGGCAAGAGACTTACCTTATCTCAAAGCTTGCTTTCCGGTCTCAAATTCGCTCTAAAGCCTCAACTCGGTGCCCAACGACTCGAAACTAGCCGAATGTTATATAAACTAATCAATATACGCTTAAAAGTTAATGATTTATCTATTAGAGTAGTTACCCAACCCAAATTGAAAGATTCTTAAAATTTGCCCCCATGACCACGTACCCAGATTCCGACAATTTTCGAAGAAAGTTATTACCCATAACCTCACGAACTCAAATATATAACTTTTACTCAATCCCATAACCGTTTTCGTGGGCAAATCCCATTTTTATCAAAACCTAGGGTTATTCATGAAAACCCATAAATTTCACAAATTTTCATGTTAAAATCTACTTATAATCTATGTATTTAACTCATAATGGATAGATATTACTTACCTCAAATAGCTAGGTGGAAAGCCCTCTCCAAAAGCTCCAAAATAGCCCAAGGAAATGAAAGAAATGAGTCAAAAATGGCCTAAGTCCCGTAATAAATGAACCTTTTTGCCTCTAGGACTTCCTCTTCAGCGGCACTATGGCCGCATCTGCGGCTCTGGATCTGCAGAAAGAACCTCGCAGATGCAGATCCCCCTCTGATGGACACTTTCGCAACTGCGGACCGCAGGCCCGCTTCTGCGGGACCGCTGCTGCTATGCGTGTGCCGCACCTACGGCTTGTGCCACTTCTGCAGTCGCTTCCTTCACACCTGTGCGTTCGCAGGTGCACACCCTCACCCGCATCTGCGGTTTCTGGGCAGCCTATGCTAGGCCACTTCTTTGGCTTCTTGCTCGCTTCTGCGAGCTCGCACATGCGCCTGGCCCTTCGCAGGTGCGATTGCACCAGAAGCTGGATGCTTCAGCTGTTCGACCAAGGCCAAACGTCTTCCGTGCCTCGTTCGAATGGCATCCGAGGCCCCCCAAGGCCCTGTACAAACATAGAAACAAGTTTGTAAACCTAAAACAGACTCGCTCGCACCCTCAGAATGCGGAAAACAACATTAAAGCTAAGAGTCTCAACCCAAAACCAATAGGATGAAACTATGAATTTCAAATTCTTCCAACCTACTCCGAACGCGCCGATTCATATTTAAACTACTCAGAATAACACCAAATTTTGCGTGCAAGTCTTAAGCTACCATACAGAACTATTCCTAGGATTGGAATCCCAAATAGACCTCGAGAGCACCAAAACCTACTCCAAACCGAATTTAAAGAACTTTAAAACCTTCAATGAGCCAATTTCCAATGTTAAGCGCTGAAACGCTCCTAGGTCACCCAAAACCCGATCCGAATATACTCCCAATTCAAAAATCATCATGCAAACATATTGGAACCGTCAAATCCTGGTTCTAAGGTCGTTTACTAAAAAATGTTGACCAAAAGTCAAACTTAGCCTTTAAAAGCCAAACCAAGGAACCAAGTGTTCCGATTTCAACCCGAACCTTTCTAAATCCCAAACTAACTATCCCCGCATGTTATAAAATGGTAAAATAACATACAATGAGTCTTATTTAAGGGAACGGGGATCTATAAAGTATAACGACCGATTGGGCATTATAGGTTCTGCTGGTGTAATTGTACTTGCGGAGCTTTGATCGCAGGTGCGAGCTGAGGATGCGCAGATGTGGCCAAGATTGGGGAGGATTGTGGTCGCAAGTGTGAGGAGTTTACCGCACTTGTGTGGCCATATGTTTAGCATGAAGGGCACGAAAACGGATGGTGCGCAGGTGTGATGGGGATTTCCGCACATGCGATTGCACAGATGCGGGGGATAGCACCGCATAAGCGAAGGCCCAGCTCCAGTTGTTCACCGCAGAAGCGGGTGGATTGCTGCTTATGCGACGCCATAGATGTGGTTAAGTGTCCGCAGAATTGGAAAGCATGGGCAGATTATTAAACACAAGGGTTCGCGATTTTGGCTTCATTTCAAACATTTCAAGCACGGATTTGGGCAATTCTTGAAAGGATTTTCGAGGGGTTTCTTGAGGTAAGTCCCTTGTGCTCATTTTTGATCAACAGTCTTATTTCCCTTTGGATTTTTCCACCTAGTTTGTGTGTATTTAAAGTGAAATTTGGGAGTTTGAGGCTAGGGATTTGAAGAGTATGATTTGGGGATTTGGGTGACGACTTGGTGCCGGATTATGGTAAATTTGGTATGGTTGAAGTCGTGATTGAATGGGCTTTCGGGTTTTGTGACTTTTATCAAATTTTGAGACGTGGGCCCGGGGGCCATCTTTTGAGTCAATTTTTGACTTTTGATTAATAACTTAGTATTTTTCTTCTGGAATTGATTTCTTTAGCACGTGTTGATTATATCGAATTGTTTATGGCTAGATTAGAGGAATTCGGAGGCCGTTTTACGAGGCAAGGGTGTGTTGGAATAGAGATTTGCTCGGATTGAGGTAAGTAACACTTTTAAACTTGGCTTTGAGTTCGAAACCCCGAATTATGTGTTATATGATTGTTGTTGAGGTGGAGCACATGCCAAGTGATGGGTGTGTGGGCGTGCACCGTAAGAACTGTGACCTAGTCGATTCCATCGAACTCTATAGTGGATTTATCTTGTTGATATCTGTGTTTTCATCATGTGATAAGTAATTGAGCTGTCAATCATGCTAGAAATCATGTTTAGGCTATTGTTGTTACTGTTGAAACCCATAAAGGTCGTTTCCTTGCTGTTGACTTGTTGATCACATTGACATTTCATACTCAGTCGTATTTATTCATTGCATATCATTTCTCAGTCTATGTTGCTATTTATTGCTATGTCATATTATCATTTTGGGCTAGTTTCACGAGATTGTGAGCCCGAGAGAGAGACTGGAGAGATTGATGACTAGGTGAGGCAGAGGGACTAATTGAGAGTGTCAGTTATGGGATCGGGATGCACATCGCAACATGTTTATTGATTTATGTCTGGATCTGGCTTATTATAGCGTTTGGGATGAAGAAGCCCCTCTGGAGTCTGTATATACCCTAGTGAGCGCAATAGATTATATTGAGGGATGGATCTTCCCTGGACATGGATCTTGTCCGAATCATTTATATGTGGGGATGGATCTTCTCCCGGGCTGGATTGGCCTTATACAGTGCTGCGTTACTGACTGTCAATCGATGTATATATTTATATACTAGCGAGGGTATAACCCGGGCCCAACGGCTATTTAGAATTTTTGTTATTATTTTTGGATGTCATTCATTTTTTGTATTTAAATCCGCGGTGTTGGTTATGCATATGGAGTAAATGAATGAATTCATGTGGGCTATTATGTAGAGGTGATATGTAAATCCAAAATGAGGTTTCGCCTTTTCTGAAAGAAAATATGTATCCACAAAGGACTTAGCTTAGAGAAACAACATTTGTATCTAAATAACTTGCAAGGACAGGGGCCAACCTGTAATTTAATATGCGTAGGTAGATTACATGGTTGTTCATTTTGGATGCATTCTTTTATCTACAAAGAGAATAATTAAAAAATTGGATTTAGATCATGTGTTATCTCCATATGTTCTCCTAACTCCTACGCCCCAAGCTATTCATATTTCAGAGTATTAAATCTCATGCCGATAATCAAGAGAATGCAAAGCACAATTAAACAAATAAAAGTAGATATATATCTTCACCCTTCCTCTATCCATCAAGGATGCAAACAAGAGAAAGTCACCCTAAATTGTGTGCTTGCATCTGCATGGCCCAAGACTTCATCTCTGGAAAAGCCTATCCAAAATAGGAAGAAAAGAAACAATCCAGTTAGTAACTACCAGTATAACTTAACTAGATTGTGTTGTCGCATTAAGGATTGTTGTGAGCTAAGTGAAGCTTGGATTTAGATTTTAAGTTGTTGTATAAGATTGAAGTTTTCGGGAAGATATACGTTGAGTCGTTAAGTAAATGACAAAGGTATGTTAAGGCTCACTCTTTCTTTCTTTTGGCATGATGTACAAAGAACGTAACTATAATGCCGCTACTTCAAAACGAACTCTTTTCTCAAGATTAAATCTTGTGAACCTCATTGTTTCATATTGTTATAGTTCACGACTCGTATTGTTCTTTGTCGAGATCACTTACCACCTTGATAGTATCTTGAATCTTATATTTTCTTATGATCCTTGTGGACTCTCGGATAATTGATACATACACAGTTACATAACAAAAATAGGAGGATAACGGCCTTGAGTCACCCCGATTGAGTCCATAAGGCCGTTAAGAGTCATTGCTTAATGTGGTTTCATATTTACTAAGTAAAGTTAGTAATAAACAAAGTCTTTTCTAATATGAAACATAAATCTGATTGAACTAAGTGATCTAATATATTCAAACAATTTAATTCATGAAGGTAAATATTCAATTATACATAAATAAAAATCGAATAATAACTACCCAAAATATTCAAAAAGTTTAACAACCTAAGTTCTCTTAAGGGTGTTATGCACGCAAAATAATAAATTAGTAGCTTTTTTTCAACTAATAATGCACAAAATTATTCATAAATGTGATTAGAAAATAAACAAATCAGTTCAACTTAGGAATTCCTATTTCAAGATGGAGATGTTGATGCATGTTTGAGGAAACAAACAACTGAGTGGACACTTTCCTCTTGAAAGAAGAAAGGCAATGGAAATTTAAGAGCATACAAAGAGAGAGAGATTGGATGGGAAAGTGAGATTCACATGGGGTCTAGTTGATTGTGGCTGTCAAAAAAACAAAGTGATCTGATGACATAAGCACAGGGGCAAATAGATCAATACAATCACAATTTTACACTGGTGCTACATTAAAGTTCCTTTTCAACCAATAAGACTTGCTCCATTCTAATATATTTACAAAGAAGTCCCCCTGGGCTTAATTTAAAAAAGCTAAGATACACATGACACCAGTTTAGCAAATATGGAATGCCAGCTATTAAGCATACAACTTATGCAGACACGTTGACCCTAAGCTGCTCTCGTTAATGGCTTCTATAATAGTAGTAATATAGGATAGATCTTCCCTAGACTGGATTAGCCATATACAATACTGAGCGATTGAGTATTCTGAGAGTGCAAGTACACGAGACTTTTAGTGTGGTGCACCGCATATAGCATGTGCATTGTCATGTAGATGTAGAAAGGTCATACTCCTCGTATCATTCAGAATTTCATCTATTTTACTTGAATTGAGTTTATCTGTTGAACTTGAAAGCATGCTTACATTCTTGTACTGTTATTTCTATGTTGAACTGTACCTGCTGAGTTTGTCACTACCTTTCAGTCCAAAGGTTAGATTTGTTACTTATTAAGTTGGTTGTACTCATGCTACACATTGCACCTTGTGTGCAGATCTAGGTGCTTCCGGTCACGGCGGTTCCTGAGCTGTGGAGTGCAGATTCTTAGAGACTATCGAGGTAGCTGCTTGGCATTTCGCATACCTTGTCTCTCCTTCCCTATCTTTCCACTTATTGTATTTAGTTTCAGATTATCATAGACAGTATTTTCCAGACTTGTGATGTATAGATGCTCAAGTACTCTGTGACACCCCGATGATTGGGAACTTCCGCGTTGTGTTTTGGGTTTCCATCCCATTTTATGAGAACTTTTAATATTTAAACTGCTTTAAATCATTTTCTGTTAAAAGTGTTGGAAATATTTTTAAATGTCAGCTTTCTTAGTACCACGACAGGCGTCATCACGACAGGTTAGGATGTTGGGTGGTGACAAGTTGGTATCCGATTCTAGGTTACATAGGTCTCACGAGTCATGAGCAGGTTTAGTAAAGTCTTGCGGATCGGTACGGAGACGTCGGTACTTATCTTTGAGAGGTTGCCGAACCCTTAGGAAACTTCACATTCTTGTATTCTTGGTGGATTTGTTGGTTCCGGTCACAAAATTTCTGTTGTTATATTCTCTCACAGATGGTGAGGACATATGCTACCGGGCAGGACGGACAACCACCAGCTAGGGCTATGAGAGGCCGAGGTCGCGGTAGGGGCCGTGGTAGGGGCAAAGGTGCAGCTCGTACAACAACTAGAGCAGCACCTGCAGATCCACCAGTTGCTCCAGCTTAGGAGCAGGTTCCAGTTGTGGTTGAGCTAGTGGGGCCAGCTCAGACACCAGTTGTGCCCATCGTGATTCCAGACCTTTAGGAGGCTTTGGCCCAGATATTGACAATTTGCACTGGCCTTGCTCAGGTGGTTTCACCTCAGGCCGCACCAGCCACTTCTCAGGCCGGGGTAGGTACTCATACCCCCGTCGCCCATACTCTAGAGTAGGTGATGCATGGACTTCAGACACCGGAGGTACTACCAGACCAGTCGATTGCAGCTGCTCGGGCCCAAGTGGTCCCTGTTATGGCTGATGATGAGCAGGGGAGACTTGAGAGATTTGGGAGGCTTCAGCCTCCATCTTTTAGTAGTGCTGAGTTAGAGTATGATCAGGGCTTCTTGGATAAGTGTCAGCAGATTCTTCGCAAGACTGGTATTCTGGAGACTAGTGGGTCTTGTTCACTACTTTTCAGTTCACTAGGGCTGCCTTCAGATGGTGGGAGGCTTATGAGAGGCGCAGGCCATTCAGTGCAGCACCACTTATATGGCAGGAATTCTCCGTTCTTTTCTTGGAGAAGTTTGTTCCGCAGTCTCGCAGGGAGGAGCTGCGTAGATAATTTGAGCAGTTACGTCTAGAGGGTATGTTTGTGACGCAGTATGAGATGAGGTTTTTTGAGTTGGCTTCTCGTGCAGGTTGGTTGGTTCCCACTGATAGGGAGAGGATTAGGAGGTTCATTGATGGCCTCACATATTAGTGGCGATTACTTATGCCTGGGGAGAGGGTGTCTGGTTCTACTTTCGATGAGGTGGTTTACATTGCTCGGCAGATAGAGATAGTCTGTAGCAAGGAGCATGGAGAGAGGGAGGCCAAAAGGCCTCGTAGCTAGGGTGGTTTCGGCGTGTCCCTTCTTGGGGTCAGTTCTACCACGGCAGGGGTCGTCCTTATAGGTACGTTCGAATGGCTCCTATAGCTCATCGTGGTGCATCATCCAGCCATGGTTCATACAGTACTCATCAGGGTCAGTCATCTCTCAGTGCACTTCAAGCTCAAAGTTCGTCCCATGCTTCTTTTGTTCAGGGTTCGTCTGCACCGGTTGCTTCTAGCCGCTATTCTAGTTCTCGGGGTCTTCCTCAGTACTTGCCATAATATTTAGAGAGAGTTTGTTTTGAGTGTGGAGATTTGGGTCACTTAAAGAGATATTGTCCTCGCCTTTAGGGAGGTCCAGCTTAGTAGAGGAGTTAGACTACGACTTTGCCACCAGTTACTTCACCACCCGCCTAGCTAGCTCTGAGTGGGGCTTAGTCAGCTAGGGCTCACCCAAGAGAGGGAGGCCGATCAGGTGGAGGCCAGACCCGATTCTATTCCATTCCTTCTAGGCCCGATGTTGTTGCTTCTGATGTAGTTATCACAGGTATTGTCTCAGTATGCCACAGGGATGCCTCTGTATTATTTGATCCTGGTTCCACTTATTTATATGTATCATCATATTTTTTCCATTATCTGGATATGCCCCATGAGTACTTAGTTTCATTTTTCACGTATCTACGTCGTTGGGCGACACTATTATTGTGGACCGTGTGTATTTGTCGTGTGTAGTGACTATTGGGGGATTGGAGACTAGAGTTGATCTTTTATTGCTTAGTAAGGTGGACTTCGACGTGATCTTGGGTATAGATTGGTTGTCTCCATGTCATACTTTTCTGGATTGTCACACTAAGACCGTGATGTTGGCGATGCCGGGGTTGCCAAGGATCGAGTAGAGAGGTTATCTAGATTATGTTCCCAGTAGATTGATTTTGTATTTGAAGGTCCAACGGATGGTTGGGAAGGGTTGTTTATCTTATTTGTCCTTTGAGAGGGATGTTAGTGCTGATACTCCTTATATTGATTCTATTATGGTGGTGCAAGATTTTCTGGATGTGTTTCCTGCAGACCTGCCAAGCATGTTGCCCGACAAGGATATTGACTTTGTTATTGACTTGGTATCGGTCACTCAGCCTATTTCTATCCCTCCGTATCGTATGGCGCCAGCTGAGTTGAAGGAATTGAAGGAGCAACATTAGGAGCTTCTTGATAAGGGGTTAATTAGGCCTAGTGTATCACGTTAGGATGCACCGGTTCTGTTTGTGAAGAAGAAGGATTGTACTATGCGGATGTGCATCGATTCTAGGTAGTTGAACAAAGTTACAATCAAGAACAAGTATCCTTTGCCGCATATTGATGATCTATTGGACCAGCTTAAGGGAGCGAGGGTATTCTCTAAAATTGACTTGAGGTCTTGGTATCACCAGTTGAAGATTCGGGACTCGAGTATTCTAAAGACTACATTCAGGACCCGTTATGGTCATTATGAGTTCCTTGTGATGTCTTTTGGGTTTACCAACACCCTAGCAGCATTCATGCATCTGATGAATAGTGTATTTCAGCATTATCTTGACTTGTTTGTCATAGTGTTCATTGATGACATCCTGGTGTACTCTCGTAATCAGGAGGAACATGTCCATCATTTGAGGATTGTTTTGCAGCGGTTAAGGGAGGAGAAGCTTTACGCTAAGTTATCCAAATATGAATTTTGGCTTAGTTCGGTGGCATTCTTGGGGCATGTGGTGTCCAGTGAAGGGATTCAGGTAGATCCGAAGAAGATAGAGGCAGTTTAGAGTTGGCCGAACCATCCTCAACTACGAAGATTCGGAGCTTTCTCGGCTTGGCAAGTTATTATCGTTTCTTCGTGGAAGGTTTCTCGTCTATTGCATCGTCTTTGACCAAATTGACCCAGAAGGGTGCTTTTTTCAGGTGGTCGGATGAGTGTGAGAATAGCTTTCAGAAGCTCAAGACTGCCTTGACCAAAGCTCCAGTTCTGGTTTCGTGAAGATGTATCAGGACTCGAGGCAACTTTATTGGTGGAGGAGAATGATGAAGGATATAGTGGGGTTTGTAGCTCGGTGCCTTAACTGTTAGCAGGTGAAGCATGAGCATCAAAGACCATGCGGATTACTTCAGAGGTTAGAGACTCCAGAGTGGAAATAGGAGCGGATCACCATGGCTTTTGTAGTTGGGATCTCACGGACTTCGAGGAAGTTCGATGTTATCTGGGTGATTCTGGATCGGCTGACCAAGTCCACGCACTCCATTCCAGTTGGGACTACTTATTCTTCAAAGCGGTTGGTTGAGATTTACATCCTACAGATCGTTCGCGTTCATGGTGTGCCAGTGTCCATCATTTCAGACTGGGGCACGTAGTTTACATCGCTGTTTTAGAGATTCATGCAGTGAGATATGGGTACCAGGTTGAGTTGAGCACAACATTTCACCCTCAGACGGACGGACAGTCCGAGCGCACTATTGAGATATTGGATCAGTTTTGGTGGTACTGAGTTGGTTCAGGATGCTTTGGACAAGGTTAAATTGATTCAGGAGGGCTTCGCACGGCATAGTCTATACAGAAGAGTTATGCCGACAGGAGGTTCCGTGATGTTACTTACATGGTTGGGGAGAAGGTTCTGCTCAAGGTTCTACCCATGAAGGGTGTTATGAGGTTCGGAAAGAAGGTCAAGTTGAGCCCTCGGTATATTCGGCCATTTGAGGTTCTTTAGAGGATTGGGGAGGTGTCTTATAAGCTTGCCTTGCCACCTAATTTTGTTGAGTGTGCATCCAGTGTTTCATATTTCTATGCTCCGGAAGTATGTCGGCGACCTGTCTCATATTTTGGATTTCAGCATTGTAACGACCTGACCGGTCATTTTGAGCCCTAGAGCGTCGTTCGGCCGTTGGAGACCTTGGGTAGCTTCCCTTCAAGTATTATGACTTGTATGTGTGGTTAGAATTGAATTTCGGGTAGTTCGGGATTGATTTGGAAAGAAAATTCTAATTTCGGAAGCTTTAAGTTGGAAGAATTGACTAAGATTTAAATTTTGAGTAAACGACCTTAGAATCGGGATTTGAAGGTTCCAATAGGTTCGTATGATAATTTCGGACTTGGGCGTCTATTCGGGTTGAGTATCGGGTCGCCCGGGAGCATTTCAGAGCTTATTGTGGAAAGTTTGAATTTAAAAGGTTTAAGAATTCCCTAAGTTTGGTTTGAAGTAGGTTTTGGTGTTATCGATCTCTATTTGGGATTCCAAGCCTTGAAATGGGTTCATATTGTGGTTCATGACTTGTATGCAAAGTTTTGTGTCATTCCAGAATGTTTTGGTATGGTTCGGACGCGTTCGCCGAAGTTTAGAAGTTTGAAAACTTTATGAAGGATTTTGGTCTTGATTCATAGTTTTGATGTTGTTTGATGTGATTTGAGGCCTCGAGCAGCTTCGTGTCATGTATTAGGACTGCTTGGTGTGATTGGATGGGATCCCGGAGGCCTCGGATGAGTTTCGGACTGGAATCAGATTGAAATTTGAAGTTGAGGAATGCTGGTTTTGGCCAATTACTGGTGCAATCGCACCTGTGGAAACAGGGCCGCAGATGCGACTCCGGAGAAGCGGCTAGGCAAGCGCAGATGCAGATTTTTCTGTGGGGAGAATAGATCGCAGATGCGGTGGAGTGTCCACAAAAGTGGAACCGCACCTGCGGGTGAGGCATCGCAGAAGCGAGGAAGTGAGTCACAGAAGCGACTGGAGGTGATCAGGGCACAGGCCACAGGTACGAAGCATTTTCTGCACCTGTGGAAGCGTAGATGCGGTGCTTGGAGCACAGAAGTGGGCAAGGTTGTTGGGCACGACTTCATTGAAGCGTGGACTTCACAGCAGAAGCGATGCTGTAGAAGCGGCCAAGATAATCGCAGAAGCGGAAGGTCGTCTGAGCAGAGGTGTTTTTATAAAATGGGATTTGGCTTATTTTCTTACTTTTTTCACTTGCTTGGGGCGATTTTTGAGAGCTTCAAGGGGAGATTTTCATCAAGAAACACAAGGTAAGTGATTTCTGCCTATTACAAGTTAAATACATAGTTTGTATATGGATTTAGACATGGAAATTAGTAGGAATGTGGGATTTTGGTAGAAAACCTAGAAATTAGTATTTTTTGATTTTGATCACGAAATTAGACATGAAATTTGGAATAAATTATATATTTGAGTTCGTAAAGTTATGGGCTATGTTTATCTTCAAATATTTTCGGAATTCGAGCGCGTGGGCCCGAGGGTTGTCTTCATCGACTTTTCGAGCGGAGTTGGAAATTATTTGTGTTGATTAATTATGGGTATTAGAGTATATTCTGAGCGGAGTTGGAATCGACGGTCTTTGGTTTGAGTTGTTAGAGAGGCCTTGGAGCCGGTTTTGGAATTTCGAAGTGAGGTAAGTCTCTTGTCTAACTCTGTGAGGGGGAAACTACCCCTAGGTGATGTATTTGTTATGTGTTACTTATTGCGGGGGCTACGTACGCACAAGGTGACGAGAGTCCGTGCGTAGCTAGATTCATGTTATGTATGGGGGTAGACTTAGGTTCACACCATGATATAGCTGTACTACTTGAGTTGTCTCCTACCTATTAAATTCATTTATTTTACGTGCGAATTGAAACTAGACTTGTGTAGAGTGATAGACTTGATATTGTAGAGATTCAACGGGCTTCATGATTAGCTGCAAAATGATTGTACTCCTCTTTCAAAATTCTTCCGCATATTGCATTTCACCAAAAGGTTTCCCTTAATATATATAACTCACACGTCTACTCGTGAGTGGGGTCAAGGACCCGTCAAAGCTTCCTATTCTAATGGGATCGGGTGCGTTCTCCTCGGCAGGATAGATACATCTATGGTTCGTGCCGTTCAACCCTCGGCAGCGCACACATTATGATGGATTGGGCCATACGCCTCAACAGGATTATGTATCACACTATCATGGGAGCGGGCCGTTCGCCTCGGCAATAAAATAGATGTATCTATGGTTTGAAAATGTAATGATGGATCGGGCTTTATGCCTCGGCATTTCTATAAAATAACCATATGAAATCTTACTTAATAATTGGCAAAAAGCCAGCATATCTGTGAGCTTTTCCTGATTGAACTATGACGACCTATCTGGTAAGGTCCATTATATACATACTCTGATTGAGGAGATAGCTACTAGATGAGAGTTTTAGTTATTGCTGAGAGGAGGATTGTACTACATATTATACTTGTTATTTCGCTTATTTACTTTGTCTCACACCTGTTTACTTCTACTGTATTTGTCTTATTGGACCACTAGTAAGTGTTGATGTCGACTCCTCATCACTACTTTACTAGTGTTAGGTTAGATACTTACTGGGTACGCGTTGATTTACGTACTTATGCTACACTTGCTGCACTTTTCGTGTACGTACATATATGTCTAGCGGTCTTTTTTTCGCAAAGGCGCGGCTGTTGCGCGGACTTTACCATGAGCTGCATTTCATGTTACAGTCTGCAGCCTACAGAGTCTCCATAAGAGTTATTTATATTCTCCTGTCTAATTTGTTTTCCAGACGGATGTTGTATTTTATTATATTTCCTAGTTGATGCTCATGCACTTGTGACACCGGGTTTTGGGGGTTTCCTTCAGGTTATTCATTATGGTGGTTCGTGTAAACCTTTTTATTTACTATGTAAATTCTATTTTATACTGTTCAATTAAGGAAAATTATGAATTCAAAATATTAAAATGAGTAATTAAATTTGTAAATCATTGTTGGCTTTCCTGACGGCGGCGTTAGGCGCCATCACGACCTATAGTGGATTTTGGGTCGTAATAGATTAGTATCAGATCGTTAGGTTCACTTAGGTCTCATGAGTCATGAGAAAGTCTAGTAGAGTCTTGCGGATTCATACGGAGACATTTGTGCTTATCTTCGAGAGGCTACAGGGCTTTAAGGAGCACTTCCCTTCTTGATTTCCTCATCGTGCGATTTGATTCAACTGAGGCTTGTGCCTTTATTTCCTTTTACTAAATCTTATGCGACATGAAGCGCTTGTTGTCAATCGGACATCCAAGAGTTGTACTGGTACTGCAAACGTGGTGGAGGATATTTTTCCATGCGTGTTCAGACTATTATTTTTCCCTGCATGTTCAGGATATTTCACTTCAGTATTTGTACTTCCTATGGGTTTGAGGCTATGCACATATAGCTATGATGTTCATGAGTTGTTACCGCACCGTGTTGGTGTGATGGTAGAGTGCTTATTTATGAGTCGCGGCAGTGAATGACTCGAAAGGAGGATTTCTTAGTGCATGATTTATAGGTTCAACATTTATTTCCAGCTAAGGAAAGGCAATCGGACTATGGATGTTCAGGTTTTGGTTGATGGAGTTATGAGACTTGGTACTTTCGAGCATGGTGTAATTTTCGTCGTGATGTGTTGTCGCTGTCCTTGTTGAATGTACTAAGGTTCGTCGGTGTTATGGTCTTCTTGATTTTCCTTCAGGGAAGGGTGTTGTGAAATGGTGCCTGAGAAGCGGTTTTCAAAGATGCCAGTGTGTAGCGATTTCAGAATCGAATCGGTGTTTCTAATACTGATGGCTCGAGAAAGATGATCTGTGACGAGGCTTAGAGTTGGTAGTAAATTATTAGTTCGGGTGCTACAAAGATGGATTTCGATTTGAGACGATATTGGGGTAGTGAAGGACAAGGAAGGACATGGTGGGAGGTGTTTCGCGGTGATTGAATTGCTAGCAGGTCAAGTATGCACAACAAAGGTCGAGAAGTTGCTTAAGGAGATTGGTTAACCGAAGTGGGAGTGGCAGAGTAGCGTATAAATTCTGTGGTAGGATAGCCACGTACCTTGAGAAGTGTAGAAAGGTTTGGGAATCGTGATGGAAGGTGATCTGGTCTACGGATTTTATTTGGAATGATGGTTACTGTACGAAGAAAGAATGAATATGGTAGAAAGGATTTGCTTAAAATGAAGAGGGGTGTGAAGATTTGATTATCGTTTCTGATGTAATATGACTTGATTTTTGAAGGTATTGTTGAACTTTCAGTTGATGACAATGGGGAAGGCACAAACTTATACAATAGGTGGGCGAGCATGGGCTCAGGAGAATTTACTAATTACGTGGTAGTTGTACCCAGTGCATCGTCGTTGAAAGATGTCGGTAAGGAATCCCACACGTGGGTTATCTGCTTTGAGCAGGTTAGCGGTTGCGTGATGTTGATGATGCTTCTGCGAAGAATACTACTTGCTACCTGGTAAGAGGTCGAATATATGATTGTGACTGATAATTCGGAATGTATCATGAAAAGTTTAAAAAATGATTTTGAGAAATTTGGCGGGCTAGAGGTACGAGATCATTGTAACTGAGAAGGAGGAATCCTCGTAGGTTCCAGGTTTATGTAATGGTAGCTTAAAGATAAGTGGGGGAGCCCCACCATTTACGATTGGACCGCGTAGTTGTCTACTTGTGTTATTTCTGGTTATCGATGCGTTGGATGATTAATTATGACTAGGGAAAAGGAAATGTGAGGAGTAATTCGAACAAAGAACTCAATGAATGTGTGCTATACTTCGCCTTATCGATTGAGGTGCAGGATGTGGGAAGACTCAGAGTTTATGCTTCTTATGGATGTATTGTACAAAGAAAAGAATTTAGCTGGTTTCTTCATTGAGAGGGTGTACATGGGAAAGCAGAGCATTGGAGTTTTGTTATATTCGAGATCAGGTCAGGGTGGGTGACTCTCAATAACGGTCCTAGTGGGTTCAAGAATTCACAGTGCAGTGCCTAAGAATTTCGGGTCCGGTGTGCGGCTAAGGACTGAGTTTTCGCAGTGGATTGCTAACGGAACTTGGAATGTTCTATGTCATCGTCGGGTATGCGGTACAGTATTGGAGTACATGAAGAAATAGCTTCGGATTCGGGGAAGGTCTTGCAAAATGGGTGTACTAGTTAGAGATGCTATTGTGTGCTTGAATAGGGTATGAGATGATTCACGGGTGTTGGGACGATGTTGTCTCGCAATTCCGGTCACTCGAGATGAGTGCAGATTGAGTTCGTTATGTTGTAAATGGAGCTATTATTATTTCTAAGATATGTCAAGAGTACATTGAAAGAAGTTGGATTAGATAGTAATGGTTGAATTGGCATAGTTGTGGCAATGATTAGTTCCTTCGTTGTGTAAAGTTATACATGCGGTTTGTGGTTGTACGTGCGGGCTGGGCAGCCCCCATGACCTGATTGATTTGGGAGGTATTTGATTCAACTGTCTTTGTTGTGTAAATGGATTCCAGAAGAGTTATGACGGTTTTGATCACGACTTAAGGTTGTATTTTTTGCGGTTTGGGAATTCAGTTGCATGTTGCATGGTCTCTTCGGAAATGAACTAAGTGAAAGGTTTATAGCCAATGAAGTGTTATTCTATTGGTAGTTCAGGGGTTAGGATAAATTCGTGTATTCTCGCGTAGCGGCATGATAGGTGTAGTGAGCGGCATGGGAAATTGAAAGTTGAGGATCAAGGTTGCGGTTCGGTGTTGATAAGAATGTCACGAGCTCGGATGAGCAGGAAAGTATTCAGGTGTTTACAGTGAGCTGGTGTTATCTTAGTGTCGCCTGAGAATGGTGTTCTGTGAAAGAGGCATTGTGTATTGATTTGCGGATTGTGATTTGCTTTATAGAATTAGTACAGTTGGTGGTATGGATGTGTGGACTTGGCTACCTGGGCGGAAGGTCTTGGAAGTGTACCCCACGGGGAAATTATATGAGTATTTTGGTACTATCGTTAATGTGAGAGTTTATGTCTGGACGACGCTCTATTCCTTTAGTTGTGAACTGTGGGGGGTGTGCCGGATTGATATGGCTTGATTATTCGCACGTGTGTTGGGGTCCCGTGTAGCTTGTGGTGTCATATGAGTAGGATGGCTCTTGAGATGGAGGTCATTTATCGCGCCTTAGTTGTGCTTGGGTTTGTGGCATATTGCTCTATCTGTCTCCCCAGAGTTGTATTTTTGCACTTGGCGTGCTTGTGGATGATATTCGGTATTCCGTAGGTATAAGCATTATGGCTTGATGGGAACATCCTTATTTATTGTTATGTGTGGATCGGGTGGCACACCGCCACGGGTACGTTGTTTGGATCGGGTTGCATACCGCAACGGTATCTTGTTTGGATCGGGTTGCACGCCGCAGCAGTGAGATGTTGAGTACGGTCCCCTATACTAATTTTGTATATTTGTTTCTCATTCTCTGAGAAAGGTTCATAGCATCTCTTCAGCTGTTTTATTCGTTATGCAGGCCGAGTAGTTCTTTTTCCAGAGTTCGTTTTTCCTTATGTATCACATTCAGGTTTGTAGCCTTTTGGCGTTGTTGTGGCATCATATGAGATTCTAGACAGTGTTTGAGGTGGCTTATTTCTCAAGCAGCTTGTACTGGGTGAGACCAGATTATTGGGCGTGAAATTAGTGCAATCAGATTTATATAAGGTACATTAAAGAGAAAATATCGTTATTATGTTCAGAATGAGGTAATGGTTTTGGTCAGGAGGTGAGACTCCATGAATTATTGATTCGGCAAGTGGTTATGCGTTTTTACACATCTATTTCATCGTGGCAGTATTGCGAGAGTTGGAACAGGATTTACAAACATCATGAGATGTATTGCGGTCATCGGATTTGTGAAATTACAGCTATTGTGGTTGGGGGGATGTTATTATGGGCAACCGACTTATGTGGTGCATGGTGTGATTTTAGCATAGATGTATGATCATGTTTTGGTAAAGTGTGTGGCAATTGGTACGATGTTCCTGTGTTAGAATCAGGCCTTGTAAAGAAATTTGGAAGTTGGAACTTGGTTCTAAAGCTTGTTAGCTAAGGTTATAGGGAGGATTTTCAGTCTGGCTCGAGCTAATGTGTTCAACTGAAATGTGGTGGTACGGGTAGGTGCACGAGGTGTTAAACAGTGATTTTGGACAACTCTTGAGCAGTTCTTAGCGTGTTCGAGTACGAGCGTATGTTTAAGTGGGGGAGAAGAGGTGCCAATTATTGGTGCAATCGCTTTTACGGAAACAGGGCCGCAGATGCGACTCCGTAGAAGAGGCTAGGCAAGCGCAGATTTGGATTTTTCTGGGGGAAGGCAAGATCACAGATGCGGTCGAGTGTCCGCAAAAGCGTAACCGCACCTGCGGGTGAGGCATCGCAGAAGCGAGAAAGTGAGTCGCAGAAGCGCCCAGAGGTGATCAGGGCAGAGGCCGCAGGTGCGAAGCATTTCCCGCACTTGTGGGAGCACAGATGCAGTTCTTGGAGCGCAGAAGAGGGAAAGGCTATTTGGCACGACGAGCGTGAACTTTGCCGCAGAAGTGATGCCGCAGAAGCGACCAAGATGATCGTAGAAGCGGAAGGTCGTCTGGGCAAAGGTGTTTTAATAAAAACGGGATTTGGCCTATTTTCTTCCATTTTTCACTTGGTTGGGGCGATTTTGGAGAGCTTTAAGGGGATATTTTCTTCAAGAAAAAAAGGTAAGTGATTTCCACCTGTTACAAGTTAAATACATGGTTTGTATATGGATTTAGACATGGAAATTAGTAGGAATGTGGGAGTTTGGAAGAAAACCTAGAAATTGGTATTTTTGGATTTTGACCACGAAATTGGACATGGAATTTGGAACAAATTATATATTTGAGTTCGTAAGGTTATGGGTAATGTTTATCTTCGAAAAAGTTTGGGCCCGAGGGTTATCTTCATTGACTTTCCGAGCGGAGTTGGGAATTGTTTAATTGATTAATTATGGGTATTAGAGTATATTTTAATTGGTTTGCACATCGTTTGAATAGTTTTGGATCGATGGGCTTTGGTTTGAGATGTTAGAGAGGCCTTGGAGCCGGTTTTGGAATTTCGGAGAGAGGTAAGTCTCGTTTCTAAGTTTGTGAGAGGGAAACTACCCCTAGGTGTTGTTATGTGTTACTTATTGCGGGGGCTACATACGCACAAGGTGACGAGAGTCCGTGAGTAGCTAGATTCAAGTTATGTCTAGGTAGGCATAGGTTCACACCATGCTATAGTTGTACTACTTGAGTTGTCTCCTGGCTATTAAATTCCTTTATTTTACGTTACGACTTGAGACTAGACTTGTGTAGTGTAATTACCCAATCGGTCATTTTAACTTTTAGAACTCCGTATGTGCTTTTAATGATTTATGACTTGCGGGGATAGTTGGTTTGGGATTTGAAAGTGTTTGGGTTGAAATTAGAACACTTAGTTCCTTAAGTTTCTTTAAAAGGCCAAGTTTGACTTCGCACAACATTTTGAGAAAAAAAACCCGGAATAGAATTTTGACGATTCCAACAGCTCTGTATGGTGATTTTGGACTTAGGAGCGTGTCTGGAATTTTATTTGGAAGTACGTAGTTAAATTAGGCTTGAAATGGCTTAAATAGGAATTTAAAGTTTGGAAGTTTGACCGGGGAGTTGACTTTTTGATATCAGGGTCGGAATCTAGTTCCGAAAATTTTCATAGCTCCATTATGTCATTTATGACTTGTGTGCAAAATTTGAGATCAATCAGACTTGATTTGATAGGTTTCGACATCGAATGTAGAAGTTAGAAATTCTAAGTTTCATTAAGCTTGAATTGGAGCATGATTCATGATTTTAGCATCATTTTATGTGATTTGAGATTTCAAATATGTTTGTATGATGTTTTAGGACTTATTGGTATATTTGGTTGAGGTCCCGAGGGCCTCGAGTGAGTTTCGGATGGTTAACAGATCAAAAGTTGGACTTAAAAAGCTGATGCAATTTTTCCTCTTCTATTGGACATTCTGGGCTGTGATCGAGCTCAGATATCGAGCCTAGGTATCGAGCCCAGATATCAAGCCTAGGTATCGAGCCCAGGGTTGACAAGGCTCAGGCTCGAGCTTGTGTATCGAGGGCCATGATCGAAGGTCCAGCTCGAGGGCCTTGATCGAAGGTCCAGCTCGAGGGCTATGATCGAAGGTCCAGCTCGAGGGCCATGATAGAAGGTCCAGCGCGAGGGCCATGATCGAAGGCAAGGCTCGAGGGCCATGATCGAAGGCAAGGCTCGAGGTTCACGATCAAAGGCACATGCTCGAGTCCATGACCGAAGCCCAGGCTCGAGGGCCACGATCGAGGCCCAATTCTGAAGGCTGCCTGGGCAGTTTATAAAAGAAGGCATTCGTCCCATTTGCCATTTTTGACGAACTTGAGCTTGAGCAGAGGCGACTTTTGACAGATTTTCAAGGCAAAAACATTGGGGGTAAGTGATTCTAACTCGAATTTGGTCTACACATACAAGTGTATTATTGTTTTGACCATAAATTAGTGTTTTGAGATTGAAAGTTTGGAAAATTTTAGAAATCTCATAAAAAAGGAATTTTGAGATTTCAGTATTGATTCAGAGTCGGATTTGAGTGAAACTAGTATGGTTAGACTCATAATTGAATGGGTTGTCGGATTTCGTAACTTTCGCCGGATTTCGAAATGTTGGCCCCACGGACAAAGTTTTAATTAATTTTGGGATTTTATTGAAAATATAGTATTTTCTTATAGAATTGATTCCTACAAATTTTAGTGATTTTATCGAATTATTTTTGGTTAGATTCTAGCCAATAGAAGTTGGATAATCGAGGAAAAGGCCTTCTAGTAGATTAAATTGGAGCAAATTGAGGTAGGTCTCTTGTCTAATATTATGAGGGGAAAATTACCCCATAGGGATTAAAATTAAATAATTATTGCTAATTGCTGGGGCTACGTACGCACGAGGTGACGAGAGTCCGTGCGTAGCTACTATTAATGCTAAAGTCCGGATAGTTTAGGACTCAAAGCATGAATTACTTGTGTAAATTATATTTTTTTTAATTAATATTAATTGTATTCTTTGTTTAATTAATATTATTTGATATATATATTTATATTGTGAATTGTTAGATAAAAATATTAAAGGATGAAAATCTCATATACTTGATTTTTCTGTTTAAATTAATTAATTGTTAAGAGAAATTATTCTTCTTCCTGAAGTTATCTTATAACAAATATACTCTCATTCCGGAGGTACATAAAAAATGTCCTCCTTTCTAGTGGAGAGGGTCGAACGCCTCGATAGGATAGATGCATCTATGGATTGTGCCGCACGACCTCGGCAGAAATCGTGCTTGATAATAAAAAATTTTCATGATACTTGGACAGTTTATTGCAGCTTGTAAAGCTATTTGATAAATTGGAAATTTATTGAAATTGAATTGCAGGTTGTACAGCTAATTGATAAATTGGAATTTTTATTGAAATTGAAGGATTTAATTAATAGATTGGAAATTGTTGCATTTGAAGGATTTTTATTATTTCTACTAAATGAATAAAATTATTGTTAACTCTGCGAATCATGCTGATTTGAATAATTATAATTTATTCCATTTATTATTGTTGACCCTTAGTGAGTGTCAAAGTCGGCCATCTCGTCTCTACCACTTCGAGATTAGGCTTGAAACTTACTGGGTACACGTTGTTTACGTACTCATGCTACACTTGCTGCACTTTTTGTGCAGGATCTGAGACAGATACTAGTGGAGGACCTGTCATAGCGCATCCTCGTTATCCAGGGGCGTAGTGATGAGCTGCCTTTCTGAGCTGGCCTGCAGCTACTAGTGCCTCTTCTTGTATTTTCAATTCTATCTATTTTTATTTCAGACAATATTTGAATTTTTGTATAATCTACTAGATGCTCATACACTTGTGACACCAGGTCTTGGCACACATATTGGTAGAATTTGGTGTCTTATTATTTTTGTTTGATATAAATTTTATCGATATATGTTTAATTTATTAGTTGGCTTGCCTAGCTATAGTGTTGGGCGCCATCATGACCTATAGGTGAAATTGGGTCGTGACAACATGGTATCAGAGCACTAGGTTCACGTAGGTTTCACAAGTTATGAGCAGACCTCACAGAGTCTTGCGGATCAGTACGAAGACGTCTGTACTTATCTTCGAGAGGCTATGGGGTGTTAGGAAACTACCTTTCTTCATATTCCATCGTGCAATTAATGTAGTACTAAATATCCTTCTCGTATTCTCTCATAGATGGTGAGAACGCGCTCTAATGATGTTCCAGACCAAGGAAGAGCTACTCCCCAAGTTGCTAGAGGCCGAGGGAGGGCTGCAGCCTGTAGTAGAGAGTGAGGACGTCCCAGGACTGTTTCAGTTATGCCGCCTGTAGGTCCAACAGAGAATCCCATTATTGAGGAGAAGGGTGAGGTGCATGTGGCAGAGCTAGCTCCGGTGGATTTCACATCTTCACCGGGATTTCAGGATGTCATGGGTCGTATGCTGTGGTTCATGGATAATATGACTCGGGCCGGTTTATTTCCGGCAGATCCAGCAACATCTCAGGCGGGCAGGGGAGCACAGACCCCTACCACGCATGCTCATGGACAGGCAGCTGTTGTATATCAGACCCAGGGTGCACTACCCGTGGGTGGAGCCCAACTAGTGGCAGCAGCTACACCTGAGCCTAGGCCACCTGTAGCTGCTGATCCTTAGAAACTATTAGACAGATGGACTAGACTACATCCTCCTGTCTTTGGCGGTGAGCGACATGAGGATCCCCAGGATTTCATTAATCGATGAAAGGATAGACTGTATAACATGAGAATATTGGAGTCTGATGGGGTAGACTTTGCTACTTTTCAGCTAGAGGGCAGAGCCCGTAGAAGGTGGCAGTCTTATGTTCTTGGCAGACCAGTAGATTCTCCTCCCATAACTTGGGAAAGGTTCACCCGTATATTCCTGGACAGGTATATTCCACCGTCTCAGAGGGAAGAGTTGTGGTTTCAGTTTGAGCAGCTCCAACAGGGTCAGATGTCAGTGACCGATTGTGAGGTGAGGTTCTCTGAATTATCTCGCCCTGCACTTATGATACTCCCTACTGAGGCAGAGAGAGTACGGAGGTTTGTAGCTAGTTTACATACTAGAATTCAGGCCACTATGGCTCGAGAGGTTGAGATGGGTACTTCTTATGAGCTAGTCGTAGAGATAGCCCGCAGGATTGAGGGTGTACGTCAGCGGAGGCGAGAGCAGGTTACGAGAGATAAGCGGTTCAGGTATTCTGGAGAGTTTAGAGGTGCTCCGTCTGGGGGTAGAGGTCAGTTCGTGAGAGGGCAGTCCAGCAGGCCCCCATATCCCGCACCACCGCCTCCTCGAGGTGCTCTAGTGCGACCCTATCTCAGTGTTATACCACAGAGTTCTTATCGCCCACCAGCTATTCAAGGTTCTTCTAGTGGGTATTCAGGTCATCAGGGCCAGACTTCTAGTCAGCAGCTTATCCTATGATTACCGCACCAGTTGCTCTACCAGTAGTCCTACCACCAAGAAGTGGAGGGTAGGTAGGTAGGGGCCGTCGTAGAGGTTGAGGTCAGCTAGGCGGAGTCCAGCCAGTTGGCGCTCCAGCTCGGTTCTATGCTTTTCCGGCCAGACAAGATACAGAGGCCTCAGATGCCGTGATTATAGGTATTATTTCTATTTGCGGCAAAGATGTCTCAGTATTATTTGATCTAGGATCTACATATTCACATGTGTCATCTCTATTTGTTCCATTCCTGGTGTTTCTCGTGAGTCCTTGAGTACTCCTGTTTATGTGTCCACTCCTGTGGGTGATTCTGTTGTTGTGAACCGGATCTACCGGTCCCGTATTATTACATTTTTGTGGTTATGAAACTAGAGCGGATATCCTATTGCTTGAGATGACCGATTTTGAAATTATTCTGGGCATGGACTGGTTATCTCCATATCATGCTATTCTAGATTGTCATGCCAAGACTGTTACCATGGCTATTCCAGCATTGCCTAAGCTGGAGTGGAAGGGTTCGCCTGTTAGTTCATTTAATCGAGTTATTTCTTTTATAAAGGCTTAATACATGGTTGAGAAGGGTTGTTTGGCTTATCTAGCCTATGTTCGGGATACTACTGTAGGGACTCCGGCTATTGATTCAGTACCTGCAGTTCGGGAGTTCTCCGATGTATTTCCGTAAGATCTTCCAGGTATGCCACCTGATCGTGATATTGATTTCTGTATTGACTTGGCTTCAGATACCCAGCCTATATCTATCCCATCGTATCGCATGGCTCCTAAAGAATTGAAAGAATTGAAAGAATAGCTTGAGGAGTTACTAGCTAAAGGGTTCGTCAGACCGAGTGTATTGCCTTGGGGTGCACCGATATTATTTGTGAAGAAGAAGGATGGAACAATGCAGATGTGCATTGATTATCGTCAACTGAACAAAGTCACTATTAAGAACAAGTACCCGTTGTCGCGTATTGATGATTTATTTGACCATTTGCAGGGTGCTATGGTATTCTCTAAGATCGACCTGAGGTCGGGGTACCATCAGTTTAAGATTCGGGATTCAGATGTTCTAAAGACTGCTTTTCGGACTAGATATGGTCATTATGAGTTTCTGGTGATGTCCTTCAGTTTAACTAACGCCCCGGCAATGTTTATGGATCTGATGAATAGGGTATTCAGGCCATATATTGATTCGTTTGTCATTGTCTTTATTGATGACATTTTTATCTACTCGCGCAGTAAGGAGGAGCATGAGCAGCATATGAAACTAGTGCTTCAGACATTGCAGGAACAAAAGCTATATGCTAAGTTATCTAAATGTGAGTTTTGGCAAAAGTCTGTAGCATTTTTGGGGCATATTTTATCGGACGATAGTATTAAGGTTGATCCCAAAAAGATTTAGGCAGTTCAGAATTGGCATCGTCCCACTCCGGCGACTGAGATCAGGAGTTTTCTGTGTTTAGTAGGTTATTATCGTCGGTTCATGGAAGGTTTTTCATCTATTGCAGCACCTTTGTCCAAATTAACCTAGAAGGGTGCTCCATTCTAATGGTCCGATGATTGTGAAGTGAGCTTTCAGAAGCTCAAGACAACATTGACTACAACACCAGTGTTAGTGTTGCCTTTCGGTTCGGGAATGTATACAGTGTATTGTGACACTTCACTCGTTGGTTTGGGTTGTGTATTAATGCAGGAAGGGCGAGTTATTACATATGCTTCACGTCAGCTGAAGCCACATGAGCAGAATTAGCCGGTACATGATTTGAAGTTAGCTGTGATTGTTCACGCTCTTATGATTCAGAGGCATTATGTTTATGGGGTGTCTTGCGAAGTTTACACTGATCATCGCAGTTTGCAGCATTTGTTGAAGCAGAGGGACCTAAATTTGAGGCAGCGCAGATGG
Organism: Nicotiana tabacum; assembly: GCF_000715075.1. NCBI lineage: Eukaryota > Viridiplantae > Streptophyta > Magnoliopsida > Solanales > Solanaceae > Nicotiana > Nicotiana tabacum. The sequence goes on along the minus strand of NC_134101.1, from coordinate 20,924,554 downwards.
CTGGAATTACTGAAAGATTATGATATTACTATCCTATACCATCCGGGTAAAGCAAGTGTGGTTGCAACGCCTTGAGTAGAAAGGCGGAGAGTATGGGTAGTTTGGTTTTCATTTCAGCAGAGGAGAGGCCATTAGCTTTGGATATTCAGTCCTTGGCCAACAGACTTGTGTGGCTGGACATTTCAGAGCCCAGTCGAGTTCTTGCATGTGTTGTAGCTCAGTCTTCACTATTTGAGTAGATCAAGGCTCGATAGTATGATGATACACACTTAATGGTTCTTCGAGAAACGATACTACGGTGTGGTTCCAAGGAAGTTACTATTGGAGAGGATGGTATTTTGCGACTCCAGGATCGTCTATGTGTTCCTAATGTGGATGGACTGAGGAAAAAGATCCTAGAGGAGGCACACAGTTCTCGGTATTCTATGCATCCAGGTGCTACGAAGATGTATCGTGATTTGAGGCAACATTATTGGTGGCGACGAATGAAAAAGGACATAGTTGAGTATGTAGCTAGGTGTCTAAATTTCCAGCAAGTTAAATATGATCACCAGAGGACAGGTGGCCTACTTCAGCAGATGACTATACCGGAGTGGAAATGGGAACGCATCACTATGGACTTTGTAGTTGGGTTGCCGCGGACCCTGCGGAAGTTTGATGCAGTTTGGGTCATTGTTGACAGGTTGACCAAGTCGGCAAATTTTATTCTTGTTGTGACTACGTATACTTCAGAGAGGTTGGCCCAGATTTATATTTAGGAGATAGTTCGGTTGCACGGTGTGCCAATTTCTATCATATCAGATAGAGGTCCTCAGTTTACTTCACATTTCTTTGAGGTGTTGAGACGAGTTGGGGAGGTTGCTTATGAGCTTGCATTTCGTCCCAGCCTATTGGGAGTTCATCCGATTTTCCATGTATCTATGCTCCGGAAGTATCATGCCGACCTATCACATGTGTTAGACACAGCACAGTTCAGCTAGATAATAGCTTGGGTTATGAAGAGGAGTCAGTTGCCATTGTTAATAAACAGGTTCGCCGGTTGAGGTCCAAAAGGATTTTTGCAGTAAAAGTCCAGTGGAGGGGCCAACCAGTCGAGGAAGTGACTTGGGAGACCGAGAAAAACATGCAGAGCAGATATCCATACTTATTCGGAACTCTAGGTACAATTCTAAACTCGTTCGAGGACGAACGTTTGTTTAAGAGTTGGAGAATGTAATGACCCGACCGGTCATTTTAACTTTTAGAACCCCATTCCTTAAAATAAAATTTCCCGTATGTGCTTTTAATGATTTATCACTTGCGGGGATGGTTGGTTTGGGATTTGGAAGTGTTTGGGTTGAAATCGGAACACTTGGTTCCTTAAGTTGGCTTTAAAAGGCCAAGTTTGACTTCGGTCAACATTTTGAGACAACAACCCTGGAATAGAATTTTGACGATTCCAACAGCTCCGTATGGTGATTTTGAACTTAGGAGCGTGTCCGGAATTTTATTTGGAAGTCCTAGTTAAATTAGGCTTGAAATGGCTTAAATAGGAATTTAAAGTTTGGAAGTTTGACCGGGGAGTTGACTTTTTGATATCGGGGTCGGAATCCAGTTCCGAAAATTTTCATAGCTCTGTTATGTCATTTATGACTTGTGTGCAAAATTTGAGAACAATCGGACTTGATTTGATAGGTTTCGACATTGAATGTAGAAGGTAATTCTAAGTTTCATTAACCTTGAATTGGAGCATGATTCATGACTTTAGCGTCGTTTTATGTGATTTGAGATTTCAAATAAGTTTGTATGATGTTTTAGGACTTGTTGGTATATTTGGTTGAGGTCCCGAGGGCCTCAAGTGAGTTTCGAATGGTTAACGGATCAAAAGTTGGACTTAAAAAGCTGCTGCAAAGTTTCCTCTTCTGTTGGACATTTTGGGCTGTGATCGAGCCCAGATATCGAGCCCAGGTATCGAGCCCGGATATCAAGCCTAGGTATCGAGCCTAGGTTTTACTAGGTTCAGGCCCAAGCTTGTGTATCGAGGGCCATGATCGAAGGTCAAGCTCGAGGGCCATGATAGAAGGTCCAGCTCGAGGGCCATGATCGAAGGAAAGGCTCGAGGGTCACGATCGAAGGGACAGGCTCGAGGCCACGATCGAGGCCATGACCGAAGCCAGGCTCGAGGGCCACGATCGAGGCCCAATTCCGAAGGCTGCCTGGGCAGTTTATAAAAGAAGACATTCGTCCCATTTGCCATTTTTGAAAAATTTGAGCTTGAGCAGAGGCGACTTTTGACAGATTTTCAAGGGAAAAATATTGGGGTAAGTGATTTTAACTCGAATTTGATCTACATATACAAGTATATCATTGTTTTCACCATAAATTAGTGTTTCGAGATTGAAAGTTTGGAAAATTTTAGAAATCTCATAGAAACGAATTTTTGAGATTTCAGTATCGATTTAGGGTCGGATTTGAGTGGAACTTATATGGTTGGACTCGTAATTGAATGGTTTATTTGATTTCGTAACTTTTGCCGGATTTCGAGATGTGGGCCCCACAGACGAATTATTAATTAATTTCGGGATTTTATTGAAAATGTAGTATTTCCTTATAGAATTGATTCCTATAAATTTTAGTGATTATATCGAATTATATTTGGTTAGATTCGAGCCAATCGAAGTTGGATAATCGAGGAAATGGCCTTCTAGTGGATTAAATTGGAGCAAATTGAGGTAAGTCTTTTGTCTAATCTTGTGAGGAGGAAATTACCTCATAGGTGATTAAAATTAAATAATTGTTGCTAATTGTGGGGGCTACGTACGCACGAGGTGACGAAACTCCGTGCGTAGCTACTATTAATGCTAAAATGCGGGTAATTTAGGACTCAAAGCATGAATTACTTGTGTAAATTGTATTCTTTGTTTAATTAATATTATTCGATATATACATACATATTTATATATTGTGAATTGTTAGATAAAAATATTAAAGGATGAAAATCTCATATACTTAAATTTTCTGTTTAAATTAATTAATTGTTAAGAGAAATTATTCTTCCTCCTGAATTTATCTTATAATGAATATACTCTCATTCCGGAGGTACATAAGAAAATATCCCCCTTTCTTGTGGAGCGGGCCGAACGCCTCGGCAGGATAGATGCATCTATGGATCGTGCCGCACGTCCCTCGACAGTGTACACGAAACTCTGGATCAGGCCCTACGATCTCGGCAGAAATCGTGCTTGATAATAAAAACATTTCACGATACTTGGACAGCTATTTGATAAATTGGAAATTTATTAATTGAATTGCAGCTTGTATAGCTAATTGATAAATTGGAATTTTTATTGAAATTGAAGGATTTAATTAATAGATTGGAAATTATTGCATTTGAAGGATTTTTATTATTTTTGCTAAATGAATAAAATTATTGTTAACTCTGCGAATCATGTTGATTTGAATAATTATAATTTAATCCATTTATTATTGTTGACCATTAGTGAGTGTCAAAGTCGGCCATCTCGTCTCTACCACTTCGAGATTAGGCTTGATACTTACTGGGTACACGTTGTTTACGTACTCATGCTACACTTGCTGCACTTTTTGTGCAAGATCTGAGACATATACTAGTGGAGGACCTATCATAGCATATCCTCGTTATCCAGGGGCGTAGTGGTGAGCTGCCTTTCTGAGCCGGCATGCAGCTACCAATGCCTTTTCTTGTATTTTTAATTCTTTCTATTTTCATTTCAGACAATATTTGGATTTTTGTATAATCTACTAGATGCTCACACACTTGTGACACCAGTTCTTGGCACACACATTGGTAGAATTTGGTGTCTTATTATTTTTCTTGGATTTAAATTTTATCGATTAATTTATTAGTTGGCTTGCCTAGCTATAGTGTTGGGCGCCATCATGACCTATAGGTAAACCATCATGACCTATAGGTAAAATTGGGTCGTGACATGTAGAGGGATAGATTCAATATGGTAGAGATTCGACAGGCTTCATGATTAGCCGCGAAATGATTGTACTCCTCATACAAAATTCTTCCACATATTGCGTTTCACCGAAAGGTTTCCTTTAATATATATAATGCACACGTCTACTCATGAGTGGGGTCAAAGACCTGTCAAAGCTTCCTATTCTAATGGGATCGGGCCGTTTGTCTAGGCAAGATAGATGCATCTATGGTTCATGTCATTCGAGCCTCGGCAGTGTGCACATTATGATGGATCGGGTCGTATGCCCCGGCAGGATTATATACCACACTCTCATGGGAGAGAGCCGTTCTCCTCGGCAATAAACTAGATGTATCTATGGTTAGAAAATGTAATGATGGATCGGGTCGTACACCTCGGTATTTCTATAAAATACCCTTATGAAATCGTGCGTAATAATTGGCAAGAAGCCAGCATAACTGTGAGCTTTTCCCTTATTGAACTGTGATGATCGATCTGGTAAGGTCCATTATATACATACTCTGATTAAGGAGGTAGCTACTAGCTGAGAGTTTGAGTTATTGCTGAGAGGAGGATTGTACCACATATTATACTTGTTATTTCGCTTATTTACTCTGTCTCACACCTATTTAATTCTATTATATCTGTCTTATTGGACCACTAGTAAGTATTGATGTTGATCCCTCGCCACTACTTCTCTAGGGTTAGGCTAGATACTTACTGGATACGCGTTGAATTACGTACTCACGCTACACTTGCTGCACTTTTCGTGTAGGTACATATATGTCTGGTGGTCTTTTGGACACAGAGGCATGGCTACTGCAAGGACTTTACCATGAGTTGCATTTCATGTTACGGTCCGCAGCATGCAGAGTCTCCATCAGAATTATTTATATTCACCTGTCTAATTTATATTCCAGATAGATATTGTATTTTATTATATTTCCTAGTTGATGCTCATGCACTTGTGACACCGGTTTTTGGGGTTACCTTTAGGTTATTCATTATGGTGGTTCGTGTAAACCTTTTTATTTACACTGTAAATTCTATTTTATACTGTTCAATTAAGGAAAATTATAATTTTAAAATACTAAAATGAGTAATTAAATTGGTAAATCGCCGTTGGCTTTCCTGACGACGGCAATAGGCGCCATCACAACCTATAGTGAATTTTGGGTCGTGACAAGCACGGTTCAGTTGGATGGTGATTTGACTTATGATGTTCAGCCGGTGGCTATTTTGGATCGGCATGTTCGAAAGTTGAGGTCAAAGGACATATATTCAGTGAAGGTGCAGCGGAGAGGTCAACCAGTTGAGGAGGCTACCCTGGAAGACCGATCATGAGATGCGGAGTTGATACCCACACCTATTTCATAGGATGTCATGACGACACCTAGTCTCTAAGACTAGGTAAGCCTAACACTTATTGAATGTAATGACCCAGCCAATCGTTTTGAGAGTTATAGCCCCGTTCCCCAATTTACTGCTCATTTTGTACTTTATAGCTGTTATGTGACTTGTCGGGGTAGCCGGTTCGGGTCCGATGGGGTTTTGGAAGGAAATGAGACACTTAGTCTCATGGTTGAAAGCTTAAGTAGAAATGGTTGACTGGATGTTGACATATGAGTAAACAACTCCTGAATGGAGTTTTGATGATTCCAATAGCTCCGTATGGTGATTTTGGACTTAGGAGCGAGTCCGAAAAATTATTTGGAGGTCCGTAGTGGAATTAGGCTTGAAATGGCAAAAGTGAGATTTTTGGAAAGTTTGACCGGGAGTGGACTTTTTGATATCGGGGTCTAATTTTGATTTTGGAAGTTGGAATAAGTTCGTGATGTCAAATGTGACTTGTGTGCAAAATTTGGGGTCAATCGAACGTGATTTGATAAGTTTCGGCGTCGTTTGTATAAGTTGGAATTCCTTGGTTTCAATTGGCTTGAATTGGGGTGCGATGCGTGTTTTTGATGTGGTTTGAGGTGATTTGAGGGCTCGGCTAAGTTTGTATGAGGTTTTAGGACTTGTTGGTGTGTTTGGTTGAGGTCCCGGGGGCCTCGGGTTGATTTCAGATGGTTAACGAATCGAAAATAGAACTTGGTGCATGGCTGAAGCACGGGTTTTGCTGGTGTAATCACACCTGCGGAGCTTTGATCGCAGGTGTGAGCTGAGGATGCGCAGATGTGGCCAAGATTGATGATGACTATTGTTGTAGGTGCGAGGAGTTTTCCCCAGACGCAGGTGCGGCGTGAAGGGCGCGGAAGCGAATGGTGCGCAGGTGTGATGGGGATTTCCGCACTTGCGATTGCGCAGATGCGGGGAATAGGACCTCAGAAGGGGAGGGCCAGATCCAGTGGTTCACCGTAGAAGTGGGTGGATTGTCACTTCTGCTACGCCCCAAATGCGGTTAAGTGTCCGCAGAAGTGGAAAGCCTGGGCAGATTATTAAAAACAAGGGTTCGCGATTTTGACTTCATTTCAAACATTTCAAGCACGAATTTGGGCGATTCTTGAGAGGATTTTCGAGTAGTTTCTTGAGGTAAGTCCCTTGTGCTCATTTTTTATCAACAATCTTGTTTCCCCATTGATTTTTCCCATTGGCTCCATTGATTTTCAAGGTGAAATTTGGGAGTTTGAGGCTAGGGATTTGGAGAGTTTGGTTTGGGGATTTAGGTGACGATTTGGTGCCGGATTTTTGATAAATTTGGTATGGTTGAACTCGTGGTTAAATGGACTTTTGGGTTTTGTGAGCTTTATCAAATTACGAGACGTGGGCCCAAGGGCCAGTTTTTGAGTCGATTTTTGACTTTTGATTAATAACTTAATATTTTCTTCTGGAATTGATTCCTTTAGCCCGTATTGATTATATTGATTTTTTATGGCTAGATTCGAGCCATTCAGAGGCCATTTTGCGAGGCAAGGATGTGTTGGAGTAGAGATCTGTTCAGGTTGAGGTAAGTGGCACTTCTAAACTTAGCTCTGCGGGTTCGAAACCCCGAATTATGTGTTAAATGATTGGTGTTGAGGTGGCGCACATGCCAAGTGACGGGTTTGTGGGCGTGCACCGTAAGAACTGTGACCTAGTCAATTACATGGAACTGTATAGTGGATTTATCTTGTTGATATCCGTGTTTTCATCATGTGATAAGTAATTGAGCTGTCAACCATGCTAGAAATTATGTTTAGGCTATTGCTGGTACTGTTGAGACCCATAGTGGTCGTTTCCTTGCTGTTGATTTATTGATTACATTGACATTTCATACTCAGTCATTTTATTCATTGAATATCATTTCTCAGTCTCTGTTGCTATTTATTGCTATGCCATATTATCATTTTGGGCTAGTTTCACGACATTGTGAGCCTGAGAGAGAGACTGGAGATATTGATGACTGAGTGAGGCCGAGGGCCTGATTGAGAGTGTCGATTATGGGATCGGGATGCACGCCGCATCATGCTTATTTATTTATGCTTTGATCTAGCTTATTATAGCGCTTGGGCTGAAGGAGCCCCTCCAGAGTCTGTACACACCTCCAGTGAGCACAGTTGATTATATTGAGGGATGGAGCTTCCATAGACATGAATCTTGTCTGAATTATTTATATTTAGGGATGGATCTTCTCCTCGGTTGGATTGTCCTTATACAGTGCTGAGTGACTGGCTGTCAGTCGAGGTATATATATATATGATAGATTTTTCCTGGGTTGGATTGGCCATATACAGTACTGAGCGAGTGAGTATTCTGAGAGTACGAGTACGCGAGACTTTCAGTGTGGTGCATCACATACAACATGTGCATTGGCATGTAGTTGTAGAGAGGTCATACTCCTCGTATCATTCATAATTTGATCTATTTTACTTGAATTGAGTTTAACTGTTGAACTTGGAAGCATGCTTACATTCCTGTACTGTTATTTCTATGTTGAACCGTACCTACTGAATTCGTCACTACCTTTCAGTACAAAGGTTAGATTTTTTGCTTATTGAGTTGGTTGTACTCACGCTACACCCTGCACCTTGTGTGCAGATCCAGGTGCTTCCAGTCACGGCGGTTGTTGAGTTGTGGAGTTCGGATTCTCGTAGAATATCGAGGTAGTTGCTTGGCGTTTCGCAGACCTTGTCTCTCCTTCCCTATCTTTCCACTTATTGAATTTAGTTTCAGATTATCATAGACATATTTTTCCAAACTTGTGATGTATAGATGCTCATGTACTTTGCGACACACCGATAGTTGAGAACTTTCATGTTGTGTTTTGGATTTCTATCCCGTTTTATGAGAACTTTTATTGTTTAAACTACTTTAGTTCGTTTTATGTTATAAGTGTTGGAAATATTTTTAAATGTTGGCTTGCCTAGTACCACGATAGGCACCATCATGACAGGTTAGGATTTTGGGTCATGACAGATACCTTCTATATTATATACTATATAATATATTTTTACGTAGGTATTTTACTTATAATTAAAATAACTTTAAATTATTTTATCTATTATTTTTATAATATATCCATACATTTAATTTTTCCATGGTACTCAATTTGTTTAATCATAATCAAACATGAACATATTTTAAATATAAAAATGATAAAAAATATTTATTTTTTAATATCTATTTAAAATAATAAAAACAGATTTGTTTAACAAATGATAGTTTTTTATAGTTAATAAAAATTTTAAAAAAAAGTTTCAAAGATATTTGTGTTTCATATTAAGTTTTTTACAGCTTTATCTGGTAATATTATTTATTTAAAAGTATTAAACCGATGTGTCATTTTGCTAAATATGGATATTTTATTTATTAAATTAATGGATATGGGTTCGCTAATAAATCAATGAGCTTTGATTTTTTTAATTTCATTAAATATATTTTATTAAGCATGAATAAGAACGTGGACTTGAGATTTGTTCAAGATAATGTTACTGACAAATTTAATAATGCTAGTTATATATCTTGAAAATTAATATTAAGAAAAAATAAATGTACGAATATATTATAAATATAATAAATAAAATAATATTAAGTTATTTTAATTATAAGTAAAATATTTAGGTAAAAGTATATTATATAGCATATAATATAGAAGGTATTATATAGATGGGAGAATTTATAATGTCAAGGGCATATTAATCCAGGTTAATGATTTCCTTCATTTAACACAAAAAAAAAATCGAGAGAATTATTTTTCTCTAAACCAGACTCTGTTAATAACAACATTATGGATGCTGTAATTATTTATTTTTCTTAGTACATTATATAAATTGTAATGAAATCACTTAGGTAAATGCCATATCAGCTTCTTCCTAATGAATGATGCATTCTTAGGTAAACTTATTAGTTATTTGTCTGATAACTATGTTAAGCCTTAAATATCTTTTCCATGCATCTTCTAACTTTAAACTTTGTTTTCCGAGCAATTACTGATTTATTTAATAACATTATCAAAGCATGTCTCATCAAGTATATTTTTATTTCTTTTATTTGTTTAAAGTAAAATATTTAACTATACTCTGTAAAATTCATATAATAAAACTATTATATCGAATATAACTTTTATATATATATATATATATATATATATATATATATATATATATATATATATATATATATATATATATATATATATAGTGGACGGCGTGCCAATGTTGCTGCATTTTAAATACGTCGTGAACTAAAAGCTTAATTTAACAAGTAATACCCGCTTGGTAAAACCTATTAATTCACCCTGGTGATGAACGGCCCGGGACGCGTCCAAATTTACCAGCTAGTCCCAAAACACATAACGGACCTATTTAAGGCAAAAAAATCACATCAAACAACACAAATTCTACGAATCGCAACCTAAATTCAAGTCTAAGCCATTATGAACTTCTGAATTCCGAAACCAATGCCGATTCATACAAAAGCAACTCCGATTGATACCAAATTTTGCACACAAGTCATAAACGACATTACATACGTATTCCAACTTACGGAATCGGATTCTGCCCCCGATATCAATAAAGTCCACTCCCGGTCAAACTTTCCAGAAGTTTCCAACTTTCCAACTTTTGCCAATTTTCACCGAAATAACCTACGGACCTCTATATAGACATCCTTACATGCTCCTAAGACCAAAATCACCCTATGGAGCTATAGAAACCATCAAAATTCCATTCTGGAATCATCTTCACACAAGTCAAACTACGATTGTAATGACCCGACCGGTCGTTTTGGGCTCTAGCGCGTCGTTCGGTGATTTGAGGCCTTGAGTAACTTCACTTCAGGTATTATGACTTGTACGTGTGGTCGGAATTTGAATTTCGGGAAGTTCTGGTTTGATTTGGAAAGAAAATTCTAATTTGAGAAGTTTTAAGTTGGAAGAATTGACTATGGTTTGACTTTTGAGTAAACGACCTTGGAATCGGGAATTGAAGGTTACAATAGGTTCGTATGATAATTTCGGACTTGGGCATGTATTCGGGTTTAGTATCGGAACACCCGGGAGCATTTCGGCGTTTATTATGGAAAGTTAATATTTTGAAAGTTTAAGAATTTCTTAAGTTTAGTTTGAAGTGGATTTTAACGTTATCGATGCCCGTTTGTGGTTTCGAGCGTTAAAATAGTTTCGTTATGTCATTTATGACTCGTATGTGAAATTTAAAGCCATTCCATATTGATTTGATACGTTTCGGCACAAGATGTAGAATTTAAAATTTTGAAAATTTATAGTTTTGATTCGAGGGGTGATTCATGATTTTTGACATTGTTTGACGTGGTTTAAGGCTTCGCGTAAGTTTGTATTGCCTTTTGGGACGTGTCGGTATATTTGGTTAAGGTCTCAAGTGCCTCGGGTGGATTCCGTATGGTTAACAGATTGATTTTTGGACTTGAGAAATGCTAAAGCTGGGCAGCAGCTGGTGTGATCGCTTCTGCTATGTCTTGGTCGCAGAAGCGACAACGCAGAATCGAGGTCGAGCTCGCAGAAGCGAAATAGGAAGGCACTGGCAATGGCCGCAAGTGCAAATATTTTCATGCATCTGAGTGACCGCAGAAGCGACCCAATGGTCGCAGAAGCGGTAGGGAGTGAGGCAGGCTGGAGGCGCACGTGTGAGGTTTGTGCCGCACCTGTGGGACCGCAGAAGCAGATTCTTGGTCGCAGGTGCGACTCCATAGAAGTGGAGTCTTGTCCACAGATGCGAAGGCAGGGGAGCTGAAGGGTGACTGCAGAAGTGGTATTTTAGCCACACCAGCGGAACAGCAGAAGCGGTCAAGTGGCCGCAGGTACGAGAGGTCGCTGGGCAGTGTGATTCCCACCAAGGAGAGCTTCAGGGGGAGGTTTTAATCAAGCGACACAAGGTAAGTGATTCCCACCTATTACAAGTTAAATACGTGATTTATATGTGGATTAAAACATGGGAATTATTAGAAATTTGGGTATTTTTTATTTTTGACCACGAAATTAGACATGGAATTGAGAATAAATTATATATTTGAGTTCGTGGTGTTATGGGTAAGGTTTATTATCAAACATTTTCGGAATCCGGGCACGTGGGCCCGAGGGTTGACTTTATCGACTTTTCCAGCGGAGTTGGAAATTGTTTAAATTGATTTATTATGGGTATTAGAATATATTTTGATTGTTTTGCACATTGTTTGAATAGTTTTGGATCGACGAGCATTGCTTGGAGGTGTTAGAGAGGCGTTGGAGTCGGTTATGGAGCTTCGGAGAGAGGTAAGTGTCCTGTCCAACTCTGTGAGGGGGAAACTACCCCTTGGTGATGTGCTTGCTAAGTGATACTTGTTGCGGGGTCTACGTACGCACGAGGTGACGAGAGTCTATACGTAGCTAGATTCATGTTATGTCCGGGTAGACTTAGGTTCCCGCCATGCTATAATTGTACTATTTGAGTTGTCTCTTGCCTATTAAATCACTTTATTTTAAGTTGCGACTTAAGACTAGACTTGTATAGAGTGATAGACTTGTTATTGTAGAGATTTGGTGGGCTTCATGATTAGCCGCGAAATAATTGTACTCCTCTTACAAATTTCTCCTGCATTATGCGTTCTCATAGAAAGGTTTCCTTTAAAATTTATAACTCACACATCTATTCGTGAGTGGGGTCAAGGACCCATCAAAGTTTCTTATTCTAATGGGATCGGGCCGTTCGCCTCGGCATGATAGATACATCTATGGTTCGTGTCGTTCGACCCTCGACAGTGCGCACATTATGATGGATCGGGCCGTACGGCTCGGCAGAATTATGTACCACACTCTCATGGGAGAGGCCGATTGCCTCGGCAATAAAATAGATGTATCTATAGTTCGGCAATATTATGATGGATCGGGTCATACACCTCAGCATTTCTATAAAATATTCTCATGAAAACATGCGTAATAATTGACAAGAAGGCAGTATATCTGCGAGTTATTCTGATTTGAACTGTGGCGACCTATCTGGTGAGGTTATATATATATATCTATATATATATATATATATATATATATATATATATATATATATATATATATATATATATATATATATATATATATATATTACCTCCGATTGAGGAGGTAATTACTAGTTGAGAGTTTGAGTTATTGCTAAGAGGAGAATCTTACCACGTATTTATACTTGTTATTTTGTTTGTTCCTCTGACTCACATCTGTTTACTTCTACTATATCTATCTTATTGGACCACTATTAAGTGTTGATGTCGACCCCTCATCACTACTTCTCTGGGGTTAGGGTAGATACTACTTACTGGGTACGCGTTGATTTACGTACTCATACTACACTTGCTGCACTTTTTGTGCAGGTACATATGTGTCTGGTTGTCTTTTCAGCGCAGAAGCGCGGCTATTGCAGGGACTTTACCGTAAGCTGCGTTTCATGTTACGATCCGCAAACTGCAGAATCTCTATCAGAGTTATTTATGTTCTCTTGTCTAATTTATATTCCAGACAGATGTTGTATTTTATTATATTTCCTAGTTGATGTTCATGCACTTGTGACACTGGGTTTTGGGGGTTCTTATGGGTTGCATTATTGTAGTTCGTGTAAATATTACCCTTTACCCTATAAATTCTATTTTATACTATTTAATTAATTAAAATTATGATTTTAAAACACTAAAATGAGTAATTAAGTGATCAATTACCGTTTTCTTGCCTGATGGCAGTGTTAGACGTTATCACAACCTTTAGTGGATTTTGGATTGTGACAATATGGTAACACAGCATTAAGTTCACTTAGGTCTCACGAGTCATGATCAAGTCTAGTAGAGCCTTGAAGATTGGTATAGAGACGTCTATACTTATCTTCAAGAGGCTACAAGGCTATTAGGAGCACTTCCCTTCTTCATTTCCTCATCATGCAGTTTGATTCCATTGAGGCTTGTGCCTTTATTTCCTTCTTACTCAATGTTACGCGACATGAAACGCTTGTTGTCAGTTAGAAGTCGAGTAGTGGTATTGATACTGTAGACATGGTGCAAGATGTTTTTCCCTGCGTATTCGGGCAGGCTATATTCGTCCACTTGTAGAAGGGTGTTCTGTTGTTTCAGTTCAGTATCTGTACTTCCTACGATTTTAAGGCTATGCACTAATTGCTATGTTGTTCATGAGTTATTATCGCGTCGTGTTGGTGTAATGGTAGAGTGCTTATGTATGGATCGCGGCAGTGAATGAATCGGAAGAAGGATTATCTCAGTACATGATTTAGAGGTTCAACATTTAATTCCAGCAAAGGAAAGGCAATCGGACGATGGACGTTCAGGTTTTGGTTGATGGAGTAACGAGACTTGGTATTATCGAGCATGGTGGAATTTTCATTGTGATGCGGTATCGTTGTCCTTGTTGAACGCACTAAGGTTCCCCGTTGTTATGGTCTTCTTGATTTGCCTTTGACGCAGGATGTTGTGAAATGGTGCCTGAGAAGCGGTTGTCAAAGATGGCGGTGTGTAGAGGTTTTAGAATTGAATTAGTGTTTCTAATACTGATGTCTGGGGAAAGGTGATCTGTGACGAGGCTTAGAGTTGGTAGTAAATTATTGTTCGGGTGCTACAAAGATGGATTTCAATTTGAGGCGGTATTGGGGTAGTGAAGGACAAGGAAGGACATGGTGGGAAGTGTCTTGCAGTGATTGAATTGCTAGCAGGTCAAGTACGCACAACAGTGGTCGAGAGGTTTCTTAAGGAGATGGGTAAACCCAAATGGGAGTGGAAGGGCAGCGTATAGATTCTGTGGTAGGATAGCCATGTGCCTTGAGAAGTATAGAACGATTTGGGAATCGTAACGGAAGGTGATCTTGTTTACGGATTTTATTTGGAATGATGGTTACTGTACGAAGAAAGATTGAATATGGCAAAAAGAAGTTTGCCTGAAATAAAGAGGGGTGTGAAGATTTGATTATCGTTTCGGATGTAACATGGCTTTGAGTTTGGAATGTATTGTTGAACTTTCAGTGGATGACAATGGGGAAGGAACAGACTTATACAGCCAGTGGGCGAGCATGGGCTCAGGAGAATTTACTAATTACGTGGTAGTTGTACCCAGTGCAACGTCGTTGGAAGATGTCAGCAAGGAATTCCATAGGTGGGTTATCTCTTGTGAGCAGGTTAGCGATTGCGTGATGTTGATGAAGCTTCTGCAAAGAATACTACTTGCTACCCAGTAAGAGGTCGGATATGTGATTGTGATTGATGATTCAGAATGTTCATGAAAAACTTAACATAGGACTTCAAGAAAATTTGGCGGGTTAATGGTACGGGATCATGGTAAATGAGAAAGGGGAATCGTTGTGGGCTCTACAGTATGTAATGGTAGCTAAAAGCTAAGTGGGGGAGCCCCACCGTCTACGATTGGATTACGTGGTTGTCTGCTTGTGCGGTTTCTGGTTATCGTGGTATTGATGGGTTATTTATGACTAATGAAAACGAAATGTCAAGAGTAAGTGGAACAAGGAACTCGATGAATGTGTGCTATACTTCGCCTTATCAATTGAGGTGCAGGATTTGGGAAGACTCTGAGTCTATGCTTCTTATGGATGTAATGTACAAGGAAACATATTCAGCTGATTGCTTCTTTGATAGGGTGTTCATGTGCTAGCAGATAGTTAAATTTCGGTTATTTTCGGGATCAGGTCAGAGTGGGTGACTCTCAACGATGGTCCTAGTGGGTTTAAGAATTAAAGTGCAGTGCCTAAAGATTTTGGGTCCGCTGTGTAGTTATGGATTGAGTTTTTGCAGTGGATTGCGAACAGACCATGGAATGTTCTAGGTCATCGTCAGGTATGCGGTGAAATATTAGAGTAAAGGAAGACATAGCTTTGGATTCGCGGAAGGTCTTTCAAATTGGGGGTACCAGTTCGAGATGCTATTGCGTGCTTGAGAAGGGTGTGAGATGATTCATGGGTATTGAGAAGATGTGGTCTCGCGATTTGGGTCACTCGGGATGGGTGCAGATTGAGTTCGTTATGTTGTGAATGGAGCTATTATTATTGCCAAGGTAGGTCAAGAGTAAATTGAAAGAAGTTGGGTCGGTTAGTAATGGTTGAATTGGCATGGTTGTGGCAATGATCCGTTTCTTTGTTGTGTAAAGTTATACATGTGGTTTATAGTTGTACGTGTGGGCTTGACAGCCACCACAACTTTATTGATTTGGGAGGTATTTGATTCAAATGGCTTTGTTGTGTAAATGTATTCCGGAAGAGTTGTGACGGTTTAGATCACAGTTTGAGGTTGTATTTTCTGCAGTTTGGGGATTCAGTCGCGTGTTGCATGGGCTCTTCAGAGATAATCTAAGTGAAAAGTTTCTAGCCAATGAAGTGTTATTCTACTGGTAATTCAGGGGTTATGATGAATTAGTGTATTCTCGCGTAGCGGCATTATAGGTGCAGTGAGCGGCATGTGAATTTGAAAGTTGAGGATCAAGATTGCGGTTCGGTGTCAACAAGAATGTCACGAGCTCGGATGAGCAGGGGTGAATTCAGATGTTCAGAGTAGCTAGCATTTTCTTTAGTGTCGCCTGAGGATGGTGTTCTATGGAAGGGGCATTGTGTATTGACTTGCAGATTCTTGATGTTCAGAGTAGCTAGCATTTTCTGGTGCGAAAGGTCGTGGGGGAGTATCCCATGGGGAAATCTGCATAAGTGTGACATGTTAGTCACTTGATTGTAAAATATCGAAACCAAGTACTGAGATTTTTGGTACTATCGTTAATGTGAGAGTTTATGTCTGGAAGGCGCTCTGTTCCTTTGGTTGTGAACTGCGGGGGTTGTGCCGGATTGAGACGGCTTGATTATTTGCACATGTGTTGAGGTTCCATGTAGCTTGTGGTGTCATATGACCAGGATGGCTCTCGTGGTGCAGATCATTTATCATACCTTAGTCATGCTTGGGTTTTGTGGCGTATTGCACTATCCATGTCCCTAGAGTTGTATCTTTGCACTTGGCGTGCTTGTAGACAATATTCGGTATTCCATAGGTAGAAGCATTATGGATTGATGGGTATGTCCTTAGTTATTGTTATGAGTAGATCGGGTGGTAGGCCGCCACGGGTATGTTATTTGGATCGGGTTGCATGCCGCAGCTGTATCATTTTTGGATCGGGTTGCAAGATGCAACAACGTTATGTTGAATATAGTTCTCTATATCTATTCCTGCATATTTTGTTTCTCATCCTCTGAGAAGGGTTCATAACATCTGTTGGACCGTGTTATTCATTACGCGGGCTGGGTAATTCTTTTCCAGAGTCCATTCCTCCTAATGTGTGAAATTCGAGCAGTAGCTTGTCGGTGTATTTATGGCGCCATATGAGATCGGAGTCAGTGTTTGAAGTGGCTTATTGGGTGAGCAGCTTGTACTGGGTGAGATGAGATTATTAGATCTGAAATTTGTGCAATCGGATTTATATAAGGTACATAAAAGGGAAAATATCGTTATTCAGTTCAGAATGAGGTAATGGTTCTTGTCAGGAGGGCAGACTCCGTGAGTTATTGATTTGGTAGGTGGTTATGAGTTTTTACACGCCTCTTTCATCGTGCCAGTATTACGAGAGTTGGAACATGATTTATATACGCCATGTGAGGTATTGCGGGCATCGGATTTGTGAAATTACAGCTATCGTGGTCGGGGGATGTTATAATGAGCATGTGACTTATGCGGGGCATGGTGTAAATTTAGCAAAAGGTGTACGGTCGTGTTTTGGTACGGTGTGTGGTGATTGGTACGGTGTCCATATGTTAGAATCAGCTCTTATAGAGAAATTCAGAGGTTGGAATTTAGTTCTAAGGCTCATTGACTAAACAAAATGGAGGATCTTCAGTCTGGCTCAAGCTAATATGTTTAACTGGAAGGTGGTGGCACGAGTAGGTATACGAGGTGTTAAACAATGATTTTGGACAACTCCGGAGCAGTCCTTAGCAAGTTCGAGGGCGAACACATGTTTAAGTGGAGGAGAATGTAACGACCCGACCAGTTGTTTTGATCTCTAGCGCATCGTTCGGCGGTTTAAGGCCTTGAGTAGCTTCACTTAAGGTATTATGAGTTGTACGTGTGGTCGGAATTTGAATTTCGGGAAGTTCGGGATTGATTTGGAAAGAAAATTCTATTTTCGGAAGCTTTAAGTTAGAAGAATTGACTAAGGTTTGACTGTTGAGTAAACGACCTCAGAATTGGGATTTTAAGGTTCCAATAAGTTCGTATGATGATTTCGGACTTGGGCATATGTTCAGGTTGAGTATCAGATCACCCAGGAGCATTTCATCGTTTACTATGGAAAGTTAGAATTTTGAAAGTTTAAGAATTTCATAAGTTTGGTTTGAAGTTGATTTTGACGTTATCTATATCCGTTTGGGGTTCTGAGCCTTGGATTAGTTTCGTTATGTCATTTATGAATTGTGTGTGAAATTTGAAGTCATTCCGGATTGATTTGATATGTTTCGGCACAAGATATAGAATTTAAAAATTTGAAAATTTATACCTTTGATTCGAGGAACGATTAATGATTTTGACATTGTTTGATGTGGTTTAAGGCTTCGACTAAGTTTGTATTGTATTTTGGGACATGTTGGTATATTTGGTTAAGGTTCCGAGGGCCTCGGGTGGATTCCGTATGGTTAACAGATTGATTTTTGGACTTGAGAAAAGCTGAAGCTGGGCAACAGTTGGTGAGATCGCTTCTGCGATGTCTTGGTCGCAGAAGTAACATCGCATAAGCGAGATCGAGCTCGTAGAAGCGAAATGGGAAGGGACTGGCAGTGGCCGGAAGTGCGAAGATTTTTCCGCATCTGCGTGACTACAGAAGCGGCCCAGTGGTCGCAGAAGCGGTAGGGAGTGAGGCAGGCTGGACGCGCGGGTGCGAGGTTTGTGAAGCACCTGCGGGACCGCAGAAGCGGATTTTTGGTCGCAGGTGCGACTCCATAGAAGTGGAGTCTTATCCGCAGATGCAAAGGCAGGGGGCTGAAGGGTGACTGCAGAAGCGGTATATTGGCCGCACCTGCCGAACAGTAGAAGCGGTCAAGTGGCCGCAGGTGCGAGAGGTCGCTGGGCAGTGTGTTCTTTTAAGAACTGGGTTTGGCCCATTTTCACTTGGTTGGGGCGATTTTAGAGAGCTTTAAGGGGAGGTTTTCATCAAGCAACACAAGGTAAGTGATTCCCACCTATTTCAAATTAAATACATGATTTATATGTGGATTAGAACATGGGAATTAGTAAAAATTTGGGATTTTGATAGAAAATCTAGAATTGGGTATTTTGGATTTTGACCATGAAATTGGACATGGAATTGAAAATAAATTATATATTTGACTTCGTAGTATTATGGGTAAGGTTTATCATAAGAAAAATTCGGAATCCGGGCACGTGGGCCCGAGGGTTAACTTTATCAACTTTTCGAGTGGAGTTGAAAATTATTTAAATTGATTAATATGGGTGTTAGAATATATTTTGACTAGTGAATATGCCGCGCTTTGCGCGGTTATGAAGTGAAATCAGGATATGATCAAATAGTTAAAATCATTTCTTTTGCTAAGCAAAATCAAGCCTTGCTAATCAATTAAGTGTGTTACTAAATGAAATCAAGCCTTGCTAATCAATTAAGCCTTGAGATATGTCATGCAATAAAATTGCAAAAGAAACATCTTGGAGATGCAATGTGAACTTGCAATCCATGCCACACCCGTTATACTAAATTTAAAATGTACAACTTCCATAACATTGAAAGCTACAAATAATTGAGTTTCTTTCTATAAAGAAGATCATTGAAGTTAAATTTAACATTTGACCTTCCCCTCTAAATAGAAAACTAAAGAACATTAGACGGATGTGCTCCCATTTGTAATTGAAAGTGCTACAATATATTCAATCTTACGTTATGTTGTTCAATTTAAGCACAGACTAAAACAGATCACAAAATGAAAGTGATTTTAGACGATCTAAAACTATTCATGATAAGAATAAAAGGCCTAAAAATAAAGTTATGGCTCTCTTTAACAACAAAAAAGATAAAAGATCTATCAAAAAATAGAAGGCATACCATGCGTATAGTTCATGAGAAAGGAAAGAACAATATTTAGCGTTCAACAACCACAAAACTCCATCCCGTTCCTAGAAATGAAGCTTTGGCCGAAATTTTGTGAGCGGATAGCAATATTTGTCCAATGTTTTAATAGAGCGCAGAAAGAATGAAAAATGAGCATACCCTGCTCTGATAGCTTAAATCTTGTTTCTTGACTTTGACTCGGTCCTGAAAATCAAGAAGAACTTGTAAATTGGAGCTAGCTTCACCGTACCATGTCATAGATCTTACATCCTTATGTGAATACACTAAAATTTGATCATGCATGAAGGTTATGTCCTAATTTAAAAAAAGGTATTAAAATAAAAGTCAATGCAACTTTGGCCTAGCCTGGAGCAACAACACCAAGAAAAACAAAGCTTAATTCGCGTCCTATATGTATATTGTACAGTATACTGTACTCTGAAAATAATATTATATGTACGAAATCAAAGTTTTATTTATTCTTATAAAAATAGGGGAAAAAGGAAATAACAACTGCAATATAATTGACCAAATAAAATTTTTCATGCATAGTTTTCTCAAAAACTATTTGTTTATGCCGTGCAAATGGCTCATCTATCCCATCAGGACGAGCCTACATGTAGAAATACATGATGAATAATTAAAGATGAAAAAGAAATAGAAAAGCATTATGAAATTTTATACAATCGAAAAGAAAAAAATCTTTGTACAAATCATACAACTCGTGGAGCATTGGAGACACTATAATTCTTATTTTTCAAGGGGAATTTCAGCTTTGATACTCCACAATATTGTCACCAAAATATCTTGAGAGTGACAACTTTCCCTCTTCCTTTAACCATCTTATATGGTTTTCAGTTGTTAGTGCCAATTGAACAACGATAGGCCCGCAACTTCACTCAAGAGAGGAAGCAAAATTGTAGATACATTCTCTTTTCTTTTATATTAAAGTCAAAATCATGAAAGTAGGAAATTGTACTGCCGAAATCAAATAAAGTATTTTTTTTCTCCAAAATACACATGCACCTACAAAGCAAGTAATGTATAGTTTTGAAAAGAACATGGTTGAATTAATTGTTCAAAGATATCCCACTATGGAAGACAAAAGCTTATAAAATTTGTGTTTGAGAAACACCTACTAAAAACTGAAAATTAGTAAAAATGTGAAGTAGAATTTAAAGAAAAAAAATATTTAATTATTAAATCTCCATAATCATTCAATTATGGAGTTCGTAATAAAGTACACAATAAAACAATCCAATTCTTATTATTTTTTTTAAGATATATTTTTTTAGCGGTAATGAATTATAAGGGAGAAGAAGTAACGTCAAACTCACTGTTATCATTCTCAGGGAAAACATTAACACCAAACTAAGTCACCGGTCAATCATTTTTACACATCAACGTGCGTAGGAAATAAAAAGTAACCAAAACCCAACCTGTTCCAAAATACATGTACTTAAATTTAAGTATGTGGATCACTTCGACAACACATAATGCATTAGGCAAACAAAGGCATTTTGAAATTTGCAAGACGCGTCTTTTTATAATAGTTTTTCTTGTTAGTTGAGTTGCAATATTTTTCCTCTATGCAAGAAGTTTTAAGGGAAGTCGAGTTTCAAGGGAAGTGGGACTGTTAGTACATATAACCACAATAATTACATTGTCCATTTTCCAAGTCTTTTTGCCTTTTTAACTATTTTGCAAATTCTACTTGAAAGCTAAGTTTCAAGATTTACTTTCCAATGTAGCAAAATTCATTATTAAGAATCGGAAGATACGTCAAATTAGCAACACAATGGAAGCGGCAATCGGCATAGACAGCCTATAATATTTTTACGATATAAACTAACCTCTTTTACATAGAAAGTGGAAGAAGGCAAAATATCTCAATGTTAATCGGTAATACGTTGAAGCCATCTTTCAACAGTTGATGAAAAACAGTTTCGACGGCAGAAAAGTTGTTTGTTCAATGAAAGACCAAACTTGAGTTTTAGTTTTTCTTTTAATTATTTAGGCAGAGACTTTTGAACAATGTAGCAGTTGGGCTCTGTCGAAACGTTGCTTCTTCTTAAGTAAGATAATGGTTAATAGAGGCAGGTTTAATGAAAAGAGTTACGAAGGGGCATGAGTTTTGAGTGTTTTACCGAAGGGCCAAAAAAAATTGAAACAAAGAGGAATGAAGCAAAATAATAGAGAAAAGGTAAAAAAAAAATGTAGAAAAAAGATAAGTTGAAATCCAGGCTTAGAAGAGTGTCACTGTCACCTCATCGGGCTTGGGCCCTCAATTATATATATATATAGAGAGATTGGTTTGCACATTATTTAAATAGTTTTGGATCTACGGGCATTGGTTGGAGGTGTTAGAGAGGCTTTGGAGCCAGTTATGGAACTTCGGAACGAGTAAGTCTCTTGTCTAACTCTGTGAAGGGGAAACTACTCTTAGTGATATGTTTGTTATGTGCTACTTGTTGCGGGGCTACGTACGCACGAAGTGACAAAAGTCCGTACGTAGCTAAATTCATGTTATGTTCGGATAGACTTAGGTTCCGGCCATGCTATAACTGTACTACTTGAGTTGTCTCTTGCCTATTAAATCCCTTTATTTTACGTTGCGACTTAAGACTAGACATGTATAGAGTGATAGACTTCTTATTGTACAAATATGGCGGGCTTCATGATTAGCCGCGAAATAATTGTACTCCTCTTACGAATTTTTCCCGCATTATGCGTTCTCATCGAAAGGTTTCCCTTAAAATTTATAACTTGCACGTCTATTCGTGAGTGGGGTCAAGGACCCGTCAAAGCTTATATTCTAATGGGATCGGGCTGTTCGCCTCGACAAGATAAATACATCTATGGTCTGTGTCATTCGACCCTCAGCAGTATGCACATTATGATGGATCGGGTTGTACGCCTCGGTAGGATTATGTACCACACTCTCATGGGAGCGGGCCATTTGGCTCAGCAATAAAATAGATGTATCTATGGTTCAGCAGTGTTATGATGGATCGGGCAGTACGCCTCGGCATTTCTATAAAATACTCTCATGAAATCATGCATAATAATTGATAAGAAGGCAGTATATCTGCGAGTTATCCTGATTTGAACTGCGGCGACCTATCTGGTGAGGTCCGATATATATATACTCCGATTGGGGAGGTAATTACTAGCTGATAGTTTGAGTTATTAGTGAGAGGAGAATTTTACCACATATTTATACTTGTTATTTCGTGTGTTCCCCTAACTCACATCTGTTTATTTCTACTGTATCTGTCTTATTGGACCACTAGTAAGTGTTGATGTCGACCCCCTGTCACTACTTCTCTAGGTTAGGTTAGGTACTTACTGGGTACGTATTGATTTACGTACTTATACTACACTTGCTGCACTTTTTGTGCAGGTACATATATGTCTGGTGGTCTTTTGGGCGCAGAGGCGTGGCTATTGCGGGGACTTTATCGTGTGTTGCAATTCGTGTTACGATTCGCAGTGTGTAGAGTCTCTATCAGAGTTATTTATGTTCTCCTGTCTAATTTGTATTCCAGACAGATGTTGTATTTTATTATATTTTCTAGTTGATACTCATGCACTTGTAACACCGGGTTTTGGGGGTTCCTATGGGTTGTTCATTATTGTAGTTCGTGTAAATATTACCCTTTACCCTGCAAATTCTATTTCATACTATTTAATTAATAAAAATTATGATTTCAAAATACTAAAATGAGTAATTAAGTGATCAATTACAGTTGATTTGCGTTCAATTACAGTTGATTTGCTTGACGGCAGTGTTAGGCACCATCACGACCTTTATTGGATTTTGGGTGGTGACAACAGTCAACTCCTACAACTTAACCTTCGAAAATATGTACTATGTGTCTCATTTCACTCCGAACCTCACCCGAAACCAAAACCAACCACCCCGGCAAGTCACGTAAGTACATTATAACACAGAGGAGGCAATAAATCGGGGATCAGGGCTAATACACTCAAAACGACCGGTTGGGTCGTTACATCCTCCCCTTCTTATAATAAACATCCGTCCTCGAACGAGTACAGAGACATACCTGAAGTGGTGAAAAGGTGAGGATAACGGCTATGCATATCATGCTCGGTCTCCCAAGTCGCCTCCTTGACTAGCTGACCCCTTCACTGAACCTTCACTGAAGCAATGTTCTTCGACCTCAACTTTTGAACCTCTCTGTCCAAAATAGCCACCGGCTACTCAACATAAGATAGATCCTCGTCCAACTGAACTGAGCTGAAATCCAACACATGAGACGGATCGCCGTGATACTTTAGGAACATAAAATACTGGATGAACTGCAACTAGACTAGGTAGTAGTGCAAGTCTGTAAGACACCTCTCCAACCCTCTCAAGAATCTCAAATGGTCCGATATACGTAGGGCTCGACTTGCCCTTCTTCCCGAACCTCATAACACCCTTCATGGGAGAAACTCGGAGCAAGACCCGCTTCCCAAATATGAATGCGATATCATGAATCTTCTGATCTGCATAACACTTATGTATGGATTGGGTTGTACGAAGTCGATCTTGAATCAATTTAACCTTTTCCAAAGAATCCCGATCCAGGTTTGTATCCAATAGCCTAGCCTCTCCTGGCTCGAACCAATCCACCGGAAACCGGCACCGCTTACCATACAAAGCCTCATACGGGGCCATCTAAATGCTCAACTGGTAACTATTATTGTAGGCAAACTCCGCAAGTGGCAAGAATTGATCCCAAGAACCCCCAAACTCTATCACACATGCACGAAGAATATCCTCTAATATCTAAATAGTGCGCTCGAATTATCCGTCTGTCTGAGGGTGAAATATTGTACTCTACTCCACCCGCGTGCCTAACTCATGATGAACGACCCGCCCGAACCGAGATGTAAACTGCGTACACCAGTCCGAGATGATAGATACCGGCACGCCATGAAGCCTGACAATCGTGTGAATATAAACCTGAGCCAGCTGCTCTGAAGAATAGGTAGCCACCACTTAAATGAAATGAGCTGACTTGGTCAATCTATCCACAATTACTCATACTGTATCAAACTTCCTCCGAGTCTGTGGGAGCCCAACAACAAAATCCATAGTGATCCGCTCACATTTCCACCCTAGAATCCCTAACCCTTGAAGCAATCCACCGGGCCAGTGATACTCATACTTCACCTGCTGACAGTTTAGGCACCGAGATACATATTCCATTATGTCCTTCTCATACGCCTCCACCAATAGTGCTGCCTCAAGTCCTAATACATCTTGGAGGAACTCGGATAAATGGAATACTGCGAACTGTGAGACTCCTGGAGAATCAACTCACGCAAGCCATCTACATTGGGCAACATAGCCTGCCCTGCATCCGTAATACACCATCATCTCCAATAGTAACCTCCATGGAATCGCCGTGCTGATCTGTCTCATTGAGTACAAGCAAATAGGGGTCGTCATACTGACACTCTCTAATACAATCATAAAGAGAAGACCGAGAAACCACACAAGCTAAAACTCGTATCGACTCAGAAACATCAATCTAACAAACTGGTTGGCCAAGGCCTGAACATCCAACGCTAATGGCCTCTCTACTACCGATAGATATGCTAAGCTGCCCAAACTCTCCGTCTTGCGACTCAAGGCATCGGCCACCATATTGGCCTTCCCGGGATGATATAGAATGGTGATATCATAGTCCTTATACAACTCTAACCGCCTCCGCTCCTGCAAGTTTAGATCCTTCTATTTGAGCAGATGTTGTAGACTCCAGTGGTCTATATAGATCTCACAAGGGACACTGTACAAGTAATGTTGCCAGATCTTCAAGGCATGAACAATAGCTGCTAACTTAAGGTCGTGGACAAGATAGTTCTTCTCATGCACCTTCAGTTGTCTAGACGCATAGGCAATCACCATACCGTCCTGCATCAACACCATGTCAAGACCAATAAGCAACGCATCACAATACATATTATAAGACCCCGACACCAAAGGCAACACCAACACTGGGGCTTTAGTCAAAGCTTCCTTGAGTTTTTGAATGCACTCCTTAAACTGCTTAGTCCACCTAAACGAAGCACCTTTCCGGGTCAATCTGGTCATATGTGCTGCAATAGATGAGAAACCCTCTACAAATCGACAGTAATACCCTGCCAAACCAAGAAAACTCTGGATCTCCATAGCTGAAGACAGTCTGGGCTAACTCTGCACTGCTTCAATCTTCTTCGGATCCACTTTGATCCCCTCACTCGACACTACATGACGCAAACATTCCACCGAATCGATCCAGAATTCACACTTTGAAAATTTTGCATATAACTTCTTTTCTCTCAAGGTTTGAAGCATAGTCCTCAGGTGCTGCTCATGATCCTCCGAACTTCAGGAGTACACCAGAATGCCGTCAATAAACACAATGACAAATGATTCAAGATAGGGCCGGAATACATTGTTCATCAAGTGCATGAATGTAGCTGGGGTGTTGGTTAGCCCAAAAGATATCACAAGGAATTCGTAATGACGATAGCGAGTCCTGAAGTCAGTCTTCGGGATATCTGGCTCCCGAATCTTCAACTGATGATAGCCTGAACGCATGTTAATATTAGAGAAAACTCTGGCACCCTGTAGCTGATCAAATAGGTCATACATGTTCTTCACTGTAACCTTGTTCAACTGGCAATAATCAATGCACATGCTCATAGAACCATCCTTCTTATTTACAAACAAGACTAGAGCACCCAAGGTGATACCCTGGGTCTAATGAAACCCTTATCAAGCAACTCCTGCAACTGCTCCTTTAACTCCTTCAAATCTGGTGAGGCCATACGATATCGAGGAATAGAAATGGGCTGAGTGCCCGATAACAAATCAATACCAAAATCGATATCGCTGTCGGGCGTCATGCCCGGAAGATCCACCCGGGAATACATCTGGATAATCCTTCACTACCAGAACTGACTCAATAGTAGGAGTATAAACACTGACATCTCTCACGTATGCTAGATACACATCACACCCCTTCACAATAATCCACTGACCTTTAGAAATGTTATAACCTACTAGGAACATAATATAAAGTGCCTCTCCACTCTAATCGTGGTACACCTGGCATAGCCAGCGTCACTGTCTTGGCGTGACAATCAAGAATAGCATGATAGGGCAATAATAGATTGGCTCGGGTCTCTGATCCACGTCTAATCAGCACTCAATAATAAGTGAAAACGATCGTTGGAAGAATAGTACCCAACAAGAGTCGGGGTCGATTTTCACAGGGAGTTACAATGGGTGTTAGGAGTATACACTTGATGAGAGCGAATGGATTAACTAAATTTACACTTCCACAAAAGGTTTTGATTTCTAATTCTACTTTTACTATAAAAAAATATAAGCTAAGATAAGAATCTAGAAGAGAATGATTGGTTTCGGTATTTTTTCAAATAGTTAAAAATCCTAGGGATGTGAACATAACCTAGGTATTTGCCTAATGGGTTAAATACATCAATACTTGTTTTGTTTATTGGGGTGTATTATACTCTCAACTCTACGTTACCCACTCAATATCTCTCGCTCAGAAAGTGATTTTACCCAATTTGGCTTTCTCAAATCCAGATGGGTATCAAACAAAATAGTTGATATGGGCTCAAGTCGGGTTCTTACTATATATACTTTTAACCCTTTAATTAGGCTAATCAAACTCTCAATTAACCAAATTTCTTGTTAGCCAAGTTATCTTAGACTAGGTCCCTCTCTCTCAAGTAGAGACTAAGTCAAAAAGGCATGAATCAGTGTTTGCAACCATTATTTCTAAAATTGAAGCATGAACTAAGCTAAATAATCAACACCCAATCATAAACAAGCATTAAATTAAGTACCCATAAGGTTTACACACTAGGGTTGGGTCACAACTCTAGTAAGAATCTAGCTACTCATAGTGGGAATTGAAGAAAATAAAGAAGAAATGCCAATTAAACCCATAATCAAAGATTAAAATGATAAAATATAATGTTTAAATACTAAAATAATCACAAACTTCCTAAAATGGCAAAATGTAATGGCTGATGCAGCTCAAACTTCGAAACTTAACCTAAAAATGTGAAACTCGTCTATTTGTAGTGGCCCAAAATATGCTGCAAAAATACCCCTCGAGAGGTTTTGCGGCCTTACAATTCCATGTGCGATCCGTAGATTTCTTCAGTTGGTAGGAGCTTAGATTTTGCAGCCACACATTTTCGGATTGTGGTTGCGAAGCATATTCTGTGGCTGCACAATTCTTGTGCGGTCCGCACTTTAGCAAGGCTTCATGTCATGGTCTTTTGCACACTCTCTAAACTTGGAATCACTTGTCAGTGTAGACCATCTTCTGCGGCCGCACAATTTATATGTGGTTCGCACATTATCCAAAGTCCTGTCGGGTTCTTTCACTTGGTTTGCGGCCGCAGATGAAATTCTATGGTCCGCACTTTCTTCTACTGTCGCAAAAATCCTTCTACGGACCACACTTCTTTGATTCTTCGCCCTTTATTGCCATGTGATTCAGAACACTCCTTTTTGAGTTGGATTTCATCATGGGATACCAAACTTCCAACATTCCTGCAATTTGCATATTTTTGTTAGTTTTGGGAACATAAATCAATACTATCAGACTAAAATAAAAGCAAAAAGGTGCTAATAAGTAGTCAAAATCCCCACTTACCAACTCCCCTAAACTTAAGTCTTTGCTTGTCCTCAAGTAAATAATTAGTTCCCACCTTCTAGAGTTAAGGGTCATTTCAGCGAGTCAAAGGTGAGCCATTTATACATCAGTTGGGACCAACAATTACCCACACTACTCATGCATTATCAACAAGGTGACAAGTCAAATATTCATGCACAAATAGTTTTAATGTGACATTTGAGCTTCAAGAATTAACTTTACTCATCAAGGACTCTTATTTTATCATGTAGGTCATGGTGTACTCCAAATTCTTCTTCCTATACTTTCCACTTGCCAAGCTCACATAAGAAATTAGCACTCAATATTAGGATTCATGAAAGGTTTACTCGTCTCTCACAAAAGAATGTCACAAGTACGGCTTCAAGTACCATAGGCTTGCCCCTCATGTAGATTGCCACTAATGTAAGCTCACTTAGTTTGAAATCAAGTAGGACTTCTTTCGAGTTGTAATGAAGACTATTGGATTAGGGTAGAATATCATATGGTTAAGTGGTTACACCTTTCCTTAAGCACTCCAGACTTCCATTTCTCGGCTCACAATTGCCAATGCTTAGAGGCATTTTCTTTTCATTGGGGATTAGAGAGACTTAACATCACTCTTTCTTGTTCATTTCATTCTTTTTCTCCCTTTTTTGATTGCTCATGCTATGGATCATTACCTCCTTTTGAGACCGTCAACCCTTCCACTTATTCAAATTTTGCATTTTCCTTTTTGTTCTTTTCTTTTCTTGCCTTATCTTCTCATAAAGATCCTTTCTTTTCTCTTTTTTGTGCCTTGATACCTTTTTCAAATTTCTCATATCTCCCCCAAACTTATGTTTTAAGCCTCTTTTTTCACAAGAGTGTTAAGAAAAGTCAGGGTGCCAAGAGAGGGTCACAACAAAATGGGTAAATACTTATAACATGGTTATCAAATGAGAAAGGCTAGAGGCTCAAAGGGTTTGACTAGGGATAACAACATTGGTTGGAAATAGAAGGCTCAAATGGGCCAAGGAAAGCCTACAATCACTTCTCAAACCAAGCAAAACTTAGGATTTAGCCTTGAAACACATTCGGGGCAAGTTCTAAATCATTCGCACGGATACTTGGATTGCAAACAATTCATCACACCCCTCACGCAACTAGATTGTAAACGAGGATAGAGTGGAGCACCTACAACAACCACATTCATGTTTGAAGATCACTATGGTCCAATTAAACCATGCGGTGATTGCCAAAGTCAAATCAAGAGTCACAATGTCACTAACTAGAGCTATTTCTTTCAAAAAACTTGTCTCTAACCATAAGTAACGTAGTTAAGTGTGTTGGTACAAATTGAAGCATGGTTGAGTCTTTGAGCATGACTTGATTAGGTCTTTTTATTCATTACTACTACTACTACTATTACCTAAACACAAAAACGGATACATTCCCTTAAGAAGGTTGTCATGTCATCCATCATTGGGATGAGTCACCCGGTTCACACAACAACTACCTTTGGAAAGAACCGTGGCATTAAGAAAATCAAAGGCTTATTATCTACTAAAGCATAAAAAGAAGCTACTTAACAAAACAAGAACTAATGTGGAAAAGATAAAGAAGCTAATAAGAAAAAACAAAGATAAAGAAGCTAATGAGCAAAGACTACTAAAGATAGCATGAATATACATAATAAGAGAGAGAGAAGATAGATAAATACAAATAAGAAAAGAAAGAATATCATCAAGTTATTACAGACCAAATGTATCAAAGTGCACCAATGTGTCAAATAAACTCCACCCCCTCCCCCAAAAATTATTAAGCAATGTCCACAAGGCTTAGCAAACTAAGAATAAAATAGGAGAGGGTGAAGAAAACTCCCTATGGATACTTGGACATCTCAGTGTCCCCAGCAATGTCATCTCCCTCAGGATTAGCCAACTGAATCTTATCATCGTCAAATCTAGGTATGGCTGGGTAGCAGGGCAACAATGTTTGTTCAAAGTGGGAAAAGAGTAAAATGAGCCCTACTGTTCTATTTATACCTTTCAAAAAGACAAGGGATCAGAGACAAGTGCAACCACACATTTTTATGTGCGGTCTGCACTTTTTAACATGGGAAATCACTTTTGGAAACCAATCTGCGGTCCGCACATTTTTGGGTGCGGTTACAGATTTCTCGTGCAGTCGCAGATTGACCTCTGTACTAACAAGCTCAAACTTCAGAAATTTGGTACTTTTGATATTTCAATTCTGCGATTCGTAAGATAAATGTGCGGCCACAATGCTCATCTGCTATGAAACCTAAAAATGTGTGGTCCGGTGGTTCCAGTCCAATTAGCTTACTATAGTGGGTTCCTTAGCACTGAATCCTTTCTGTATGGAGATGTTTCAGTTCTCTATGGTAAGTCCAGTGCAACAATGAATCTGAGACTGCTGCATCACCAAATAAGAAGTTACAATTCAACCTCACTCACTGTTGGTTTCTACTGCTCTAGTTCTGCTGCCACAACACACTGATCCCTGAACCTAGGGAGTATTGATTCATTATCAGGTTCCACAGATAGGCTCAGCTAACTGAGCCAATGGCAAGGAATGATCTTCTACACATAAATCAACAAAACATTTCACAGCAAGCTCAATTTGGAATTACATCACTGGTAACCCCCCAGTACATGTTGGTTTATGCAGCACCAAAACATAATGCTTCAAAACATCAAGCAGAACTACTTTGTGTATATCAACTACTGCTGGTGTGACTGTGATCCTTATGTTTTCTGGGACTGATTGGGTTGTCATTACACAGATTGAGCAGCTTCTATTAGGGATACTAACTATACTGGAATCTTTTGGACTATATCTCCTGTATGGAGATATTTCGACAGTTAGTGGTATTAGCATTTCATAATGCTCAATCTGTGGTTGCTGCATTACTATACGGGAAGATACAATTGAAGTTCTACAACTATTCTTTTCATCTTATCCAGTGCTACAATGCTACTGCCACTACATCAAAATCACGTGTGATCTACTAACAATGGATGCACAGGACAACTTAGTCTAGTACAATAACTATCTGGAGCTATGACAACTAAGTCCAGTGCAACAATGAATCTGAGACTGCTGCATCACCAAATAAGAAGTTACAATTCAACCTCACTCACTGTTGGTTTCTACTGCTCTAGTTCTGCTGCCACAACATACTGATCCTTGAACCTGGGGAGTACTAATTCATTATCAGGTTCCAAAGATAGGCTCATCTAACTGAGCCAATGGCAAGGAGTGATCTTCTACACATAAATTAACAGAACATTTCACAGCAAGCTCAATTTGGAATTACTTCACTGGTAACCCCCAGTACATATTGGTTTCTGCAGCACCAAAACATAATGCTTCAAAACATCAAGCAGAACTACTTTGTGCATATCAACTACTGCTGGTTCGATTGTGATCCTTACATTTTCTGGGACTGATTGGGTTGTCATTACATAGATTAAGCAGCTTCTATTAGGGATACTAACTATTGTGGAATCTTTGGACTATATCTAGTGTATGGAGATATTTTGACACTCAGTGGTATTAGCATTTCATAATGCTCAATCTGTGGTTGCTGCATTACCATATGGGAAGATACAATTCAAGTTCCACAACTATTCTTTTCATCTGATCCAGTGCTACAATGCTACTGCCACTACATCAAAATCACATGTGATCTGCTAACAATGGATGCACAGGACAACTTAGTCCAGTAGAACAACTATCTGGAGCTATGACATTTCCTAGTTGTAGCCTCATCAATACTTCTCATTATGGCAAAGAAGTATCAAATGCTTTTGTTCTCTATCAACACTACTGCTGGAATTCTACAGCCCCAAAGTGAAGATGTCCGAACTGCTTCACTGTACATCGTGTGTATTTATACATACCTACTCGTTTGGATTGCAACAAATGGCGCCTGGTGAGAGCATTGTGCGGTCGCTGATCGACCTTCGCACTAACAAGCTCAAACTTCAGAGAGTTGGTGTTTTTGACATTTCAATTCTGCGGTCCGCAAGATAAATGTGCGGCCGCAATGCTCATCTGCTTTGGCACCTAAAAATGTGCGGTCCGCACTCTTTTGAACACTTAGCCATATTTTCGTCCACAATTCCTGTAAGTCACACTCACCCCTATAGCATACTTTAAATCAAGTTAAAATAAAAATAGCACCTAACGCAAAAGAAAAAGGAAAAGAAACATGAATTGCCTCCCAAGAAGTGCCTGATTTAACGTCGCGGCATGACGCAAAATACCCTCAAGTGAGACGAATGACTTCCACCACATGGCCATCTCCAACCTTTCCCAAGTAGTGCTTCACACGGTGACCATTGACTCTGAATACTTCATTGTTTTTGTTCTTCAAGTATAATGCACCAAAAGGTGTCATACCCACAATTTCAAAAGGATCACTCCATTTGGATTTTAGCTTCCCGGGAAACATCCTCAACCCTGAGTTAAATAACAATACAAGATCGCCCACCTTGAACTTTTTGCTCCAAATGTATTTGTCATGAAATTATTTCATCTTTTCTTTGCACAAGGGTGAACTCGCATAAGCATGGTACCGGAACTTATACAATTCATTCTAATGTGCAACCCTCAAGTTAGCGGCTACATCCCAATAAAGATTCAACTTCTTTAGAGCCCACATGGCCTTGTTCTCTAGCTCCACCAGAAGATGACAAACTTTCCTGAACACCAACCGATATAGCAACATTCTGATAGGTGTTTTGTAAGCCGTCCAATAAGACCATAATGCATCATCAAGCTTCTTGGACCAATATGTCCGATTAGCATTCACCATTTTGGACAAGATACTCTTTATCTCCTGGTTGGAGACTTCCACTTGTCCACTAGCTTATGGGTGATAGGGAGTCGTGACTTTGTGAGTAACACCATACTTGATAAGTAAAGTGTCAAAAGTCTTGTTGAAAAAATGTGACCCCCGTCTCTTATAATTGCACGTGGAGTACCAAAACTTGTGAAGATATTCTTCTTTAAGAAAGCCTCCACACTTCTTGCCTCATTGTTGGGTAAAGCAACGGCCTCAAGCCATTTGGACACATAATCCACCGCGACCAAGATGTAGGTGTTTCCAAAAGAACTCACAAAAGGGCCCATGAAGTTAATACCTCACACATCAAAAATATCAATCTCCAAAATGGTTATGAGAGGCATTTCATTTTTCTTTGAGATCCACCGGCCCGTTGACATTCATCACATCTTTTCACTAACTCACTAGCATCTTTCTAAAGAGTAGGCCAATAGAACCCGCAACTAAGCACTTTGGCTGCCGTTCTTACTCCACCATGATGACCACCATATGGCGAACAATTGCAAGCCCTAAGAATTTCACCTTGCTCTTCTTCCGATACACATATTCTAATCACCCCATCCATTCAAATTCGGAAAAAGGTATGGTCATCCCAATAATAATCTTGACAATCCCGTTTAACCTTCTTCCTTTGGCTTGAAGAGAACTCATTCGGAATGATTCCACACATAAGATAATTTGCTAGATCCGCAAATCATAGCACCTCTTTCATTGAAATTGCCAAGAGTTGCTCATCGGGGAAGGAGTCATTGATTTCAAATCCATCATGCAACCTCCCCTCCTCCTCCAAACGAGACAAGTGGTCCGCCACTTGGTTTTCACTACCTTTCCTATCTTGGAAGTCAATATCAAATTCTTACAACAAGAGCACCCATCTCATCAACCGAGCTTTGGAGTCCTTTTTCCTCATAAGGTAACGAAGTGCCGCATGATCCGTGTGGACAATGACTTTTGCACCCATCAAGTACGGGCGGAACTTCTCAATTGCAAATACAATAGCAAGGAGCTCTTTCTCCGTAACGGTATAGTTGACTTAACCACTATTCATGGTCTTACTAGCATAGTAGACAGGATGAAAGATTTTGTTGATGCGTTTCGTGAAAACATCCCCAACAGCTACGTCACTTGCATTACACATGAGTTCAAAAGGGACACTCTAATTTGGAATGGTGATGATGGGATTAGTTGTCAACTTGAGATTCAACAATTGAAAAGCTCTCATGCAATCATCACTGAAGTTAAACTTTTCATCCTTCACAAGAAGCTTTCACAATGGGTTCATTACTTTAGAGAAGTCTTTGATGAAGCGCCGGTAAAAATCCACGTGGCCTAAGAAACTCCGCACACCCTTCACCGAAGTTGGAGGTGGAAGTTTAGAAATCACCTCAATTTTTGTCTTGTCAACTTCAGTTCCACTCATTGAGATTTTGTGGCCAAGGACAATACCTTCCTCGACCATTAAATGGCATTTGTCCCAATTGAGCGCCAAATTTGTTTCTTCAAATATAGCCAGCACTTTGTCCAAATTTGCAAGACAGTCATCAAAAGAATCTCCAACCACCGAGAAGTCATACATGAAAACTTCAAGGTAGTCCACCATGTCCGTGAAAATAGCCATCATACACTTTTAAAAAGTCGTCGGTGCATTACATAAACCAAATGGAATCCGCTTGAAAGCAAAAGTACCATAGGGATATATAAAGGTTATTTTCACATGATCTTCCGGAGCAATGAGAATTTGGTTGCTGCCTGAGTACCCATCAATAAAGCAATAAAAAGCACAACTTACCAATCTATCGAGCATTTGATCTAAGAAAGGAAATGGAAAGCGATCCTTCCTTGTTAATTTGTTGAGCTTCCAATAGTCCATACACACCCTCTAACCGGTCATCGTTCTTGTAGGAATCAACTCATTCTTGTCATTGGTGACCACCATCATGCCCCCCTTCTTTGGGACAACATTGAACTGGAGAAGTCCACGAACTATCGGAGATGGGTTAGACAACCCCGACATCCAACCACTTGATAATCTCCTTCTTGACAACTTCTTGCATAGCCTCATTGAGTCTCTTTTGATGTTAAATAGATGATTTGGCGCCATCCTCCAACTTGATCTTATGCATGCAAAAAGCTGGGCTTATCCCCTAAATATCCGCCAAGGTCCACCCAATAGACTTCTTTCTCTTTTTGTAGCACCGCCAATATGGAATGTACCTGCACGTTAGTCAAATAAGAAAAAATAATAACCAGTAAAGTAGAAAAGGACCAAGAAATTCATACCGAAGATGTGGAGGTAGTGGCTTCAACTCCAAGGTAGGAGGCTTTTCAATAGAAAGCTTTGTCGGAGAAGTTGTTTTATTTTCAAAATCCAAAGACAATTTCCAGGGTGCAGGGTTGTACGACCCCGTTCCTTGCAAAGGATTCACACATTCCATAAGGCCATCCATCTCGTCATCATCAAAGTTGAGCAAGACAGCCTCCAATATATCACCAACATTGATTGTAGCACTTGTTTCATCAACAATAACATCAGTTACCAAGTCCACAAAAGAACACAACTCATTGCTATTTGATTGCCGCATGGACCTACACACATGGAATACCACTTTTTCATCACCCATCCGGAAAGTGAGTTCTTCGGCTTCAATATCACAAAGAGCCTTACCTGTAGCAAGGAAAGGTCTCCCAAGAATAATCGGTACTTCATAATCAACCTCACAATCTAGAATGACAAAATCTGCCAGAAGAATGAATTTATCAACACGAACCAAAACATCTTCAATCACTCCCAAGGGCCTCTTCATGGTATGGTCGGCCATTTGCAATCTCATAGAGGTGGGTCTTGGTTGCCCAATTCCCAAAGTCTTGAAAACCGAATAGGGCATCAAATTGATACTTACCCCAAGATCACAAAGTACTTTAGCAAACTCGGTACTTCCAATTGTACAAGGAATCATGAAAGCACCGAGATCCTCCAACTTAGGAGCCATTTAATGCACAATCACACTCCCTTGATGAGTGACCTTGATGGTCTCAAAGTTCATTGACTGCTTCTTTGTCACTAGATCCTTCATAAACTTTGCATAACAGGGAATTTGTTCCAAAGCTTCAACTAATGGCTCATTGATTGAGAGACTCTTCATCATTTGAATGAACTTCTTGAATTGATTCTCACCATTTTTCTTGGCAAGTGTTTGAGGGTATGGAGGTAAAGTCTTAGGCAATGGTGCCTTAGCCTTTTGCACTACCGGCTCTGGTATGTTAATAATATGTTCCTTAGACGTGTTCACCTCCTCTTGAGTCTCTTCCACATTATCATCAATATAAATCCCAACTTCATAATTATGTTACACCATATTGTACGGGATCACTTCTTCTTGCATCACTTGATCATCATCAACAAGTTGCATTTCACTTGAGATTGGTGCATTCTCGCCTCTTCCACTTCTTGTGATAACCACCATGGCATGCCCCGTATTGTTACCACCCTTTGGGTTTACCACCGTGTGACTTGGTAGTGCCCCCTTAGGACGAGAATTTAAGGCTTGAGAGATTTTCCCCATTTGAACTTCTAGGTTGCAGATTGATGTGTTGTGTGAGGCAAGTTGGGCATCTGAATCGACAGTCTTTTCTATCATTTTCTTGAACAAATTTTCAATATGCCCATCTCATTGTTTGAAAAAATCGAACCATGGGAAGGATAAGTAGGTAGGTTGCTTGGTTGTTGGTACATTGGGGGACTTTGAAAAGCCGACCCGTGGTTCCCTTTATTGTTGTTCCATACGCCTTGATTGTTACCTCCCCAATTTCTTTGGTTGTTTGCACTAAAATTTCATTGATTGTTGTTGTTATGCCAATTTCCTTGATTGTTGCCTCCACTCCAATTTCCTTGATTGTTAGAATTCTAATTTCCTTGATTGAGGTTGCCATTGTTGTTGGCTTGGGACTTGGAAATTGTTTCTTTGCACTTGAAAATTATTCACATATCGCACCTCCTCTTCTTGTTCATTATAGGAATCATCTTGCTCAAAACTACCATCTTCTTGCACATAGTTCTCCACTCGATTTTGCAATTATGGACCCTTGGTCCTCCTTTTGTTCACCATAATGTTTACTCTTTCCATAGCATTGACTTGCTTAGGATTTTGTACTTGATTTAGTTGGTCCTTCTCTATTTGAGTCATGGTAGTTGTCAATTCGTCAATGGCTTGCCCATGGTCTTGCAATTCTTTGTAAAGGTGGATCATATTCGGGTCACCTTGTGAAACATTGGCCCAGAATTGCCAAGCCAATGACGTTTCCGCCATCTCATCCAAAATCTGGCACGCCTCTGCATAAGGTGTAGTCATAAAGTTCCCACCCGCTAGTTGATTCACTACATATTGTTTGGTTGTGTTAATCTCACGATAGAAGGTCTGTTGAATCATGTTTTCCATCATATGGTTGTTAGGACATTCCTTGACCATAGTTCTATAGAGTTCTCATATCTCGTGTAGTGGTTCATTTGACTCTTGCTTAAATGTTAGGATCTCATCTCGAAATATAGCCATGTGTCCGGGAGAGAAGAACTTAGCAGTGAACCTTTCCGCCAACTCATCCCAAGTGTGAATTGAATTGTTCGGCAATCGTTCCAACCAATCTAAATCTTTCCCCTATAGAGAGAAGGGAAAAAGCCTTAGCCTCAATGCATCCTCGGAGATATTTGTTTTCTTGCTCCCCGACAAGTGTCCACAAAGCCCTTCAAATGTTTATAAGCATTTTGTGTTGGAGCACCGGTGAAGAATCTATGTTGCTCAAGCAAGGTGAGCATCACATTGGTGATTACGAAGTTGCCCTCCATAATACGGGGAGGGAGTATTTCACTAGCATAACCTTCATTGGGAAATATACGGCGTGGAGCTTCTCGTGGTAGAGGTGGGGATGGAACGGGCACATTGTCATGAGGTACCCGACCTCTCCGGTTGGCTTGTGGCTCATGAGGTACCTCCTCTACTTGCTCGTCCTCTGCATCCAAATCCCCCAAAGGCAAATTTCTGAGCTCATTGTTCTTCATGGTTATACCTAAGATTTTTCATACTATTTAGTAACATGGAAGGAAAAAAAGATATTCCAAAAAATATATATATATATATATATATATATAACTAACACCGTTTTAACTCCCCTGCAATGATGCCAAAAATTGATCAACGTCCAATCCGCACTCAATAATGAGTGGAAACTATTGTTGGAAGAATAGTACCCAATAAGAGTCGGAGTCAATTTCCACAGGAAGTTACAATGGGTGTTAGGAGTATACACTTGACGAGAGAAAATGGATTAACTAAATTTGCACTTCCTTAGAAGGTTTTGATTTCTAATTCTACTTTTACTCTAACAATTGTAAGCTAAGACAAGAATCTAGAAGCGAATGATTGTTTTTGGTCTTTTTTTCAAATAGTTAAAAAGCCTAGGGATATGACCATAACCTAGGTGTTCGCCTAATGAGTTAAATACATTAATACTTATTTTGTTTATTGGGGTGTATTATAGCTCTCAACTCTATGTTACCCACTCAATACCTCTCGGTCAGAGGGTGATTTTGCCCAATTTGGCTTTCTCAAGTCCAAATGGGTATCAAACAAAATAGTTGATATGAGCTCAAGTCGGGTTCATACTATCCCTAGTTTGAACCCTTTAATTAGGCTAATCAAACTCTCAATTAACCCAATTCCTTATTAGCCAAATTATCCTAGACTAGGTCCCTCTTTCTCAAGTAGAGACTAAGTCAAAATGGCATGAATCAATGTTTGAAACTATTAATTCTAAAATTGAAGCATGAACTAAGCTAAATAAGCAACACCCAATCATAAAAATCATTAAATTAAGTACCCATAAGATTTACACACTAGGGTTGGGTCACAACCCTAGTAAGAATCTAGCTACTCATTGTGGGAATTGAAGAAAATAAAGAAGAAATGCTAATTAAACACATAATCAAAGATGCCTAAAATTCGCTGACAAAAATGCCCTTCAGGAGGTTCTGCGGCCGCACAATTCCATGTGCGATCCGCAGATTTCTTCAGTTGGCAGGAACTTGGGTTCTGTAGCCGCACATTTCTGGATTGCGGCTGCGAAGCATCTTCTGCAGCCGTACAATTCTTGTACGGTCTGCACTTCAGCAAGGCTTCAGGACTTGGTCTTTTGCACACTCTCTGAACTTGGAATCACTTGTCAGTGCAGACCCTGTTCTGTGGCCGCACAATTCATGTGCGGTTCACACATTGGCAAAAGTCCTATTGGGTTCTTTCACTTGGTTTGCCGCCGCAAATGAAATTCTGCGGTCTGCACTTTCTTCTACGGACCGCACTTCTTTGATTTTTCACCCTTTATTGCCTTGTAATTCATAACACTCATTTTTTAGTTGGATTTCATCATGGGAGACCAAACTTCCAACATTCCTGCAATTTGCATATTTTCATTAGTTTTGGGAACATAAACCAATACTATCGGACTAAAACAAATGTAAAAAAGTGTTGATAAGTAGTAAAAATGCCCACTTATCAGTCTCTAAACAACTAATAACAACTAAACACGACCGATACACACAGTCAACAACAAGGAAATCTCCCGCAGGTGTGGACACATAGATAGGAGAAGTCAAAGAATCACGGGATACACCCAAATATGGAGCAAAGTAAGATGACACATAGGAATAAGTGGAGCCTGGATCAAATAATATGGATACATCTCTATGACAGACCAGAACAATACCAGAGATGACTGAGTAAGATGCAACTGCCTCCGTCCTAGCAGGAAGAGCATAGTATCTGGCCTGGCCTCCCCCTCTAGGGCGACCTCTACCTGCTCGACCTCCACCTCTAGCTGGATGAGCGGGTGGAGTGGCAACTGGTGCGGTAGCCACGACCTGAGAAGCCTGAGGACCCTGTGGAATACGTGGAGCCTGAGTAGTCTGTGGAGGTGCACCCCTCCTGAGTCTAGGGCAATCCCTCACCATCTGACGAGTGTCACCATACTCAAAATAATCTCTCGGAGAACGTGGCTGTTGTGGCTAATGCAGGCCTGAGTGGATGGACTGACCACTGAAAGCACCGTGCAGGAGGTGCACTAGACAATGGCGGTGCATAATAGGGAGCATGGGGCCTAGGAGTGGCCGGAATACCACTGGCGACAGAAAGTGCTGAATGATCAGGGCGGCTCACATAGCCCCTACCATGACGAGCTGCAACTGGGGCACGAGTACCACTATAAGTGCAAAAATCTCGAGGCCTCTTGGCCTCCCTCTCCTCTCTCTCCTGGGCCCATATACCGTCCATTCTCCAAGTGATCTCCACTACCTACTGGAATGCGATGTCCATCTCCAACTCTCAGGCCATGCTAAATCTGATACCAGGGTTGAGCCCCTTGATAAATCGACGGACTCGCTCTCTAACAGTAGCAACCAAGGCTAGTGCATGCCTAGATAATTCACTGAACCAGACTTCATACTCTGATACGGTAATAGAACCGTGGCGCAATTGCCCAAACTCTGCGCGCCATGCATCTCTAAGACTCTGGGGAACAAACTCGCTCAAGAACATATCTAAGAATTGAGCCCAAGTGAGTGAAGCTGCCTCAGCCAGGCTACCCAACTCATATGCTCTCCACCACTAATAAATCGCTCCCTTAAGCTGGAACGTAGTGAAAACAACCCCACTAGACTCCACAATACCCATAGTACAGAGGATACAGTGGCACTCCACAAGAAAACCTTGGGCATCCTCTGAATCCAAGCTGCTAAAAGTAGGAGGGTGGTACTTCTTGTATCTCTCGACCCTGAGTTGCTCCCCCTCAGAAGTTGCTGCCCTAATCTCGGGCTGAACTGGGGCGACCAGCTGCACTAGTATGACCTCTGAGACCTGTTAAAGCTGAACCCATTTCTTTGGGGTACGGGCGGCAGGATTCTGTGCTCCTCCTCCCGCCTGAGATGTGGCAGGAGCAAGTGGGATCAACCCTGCTTGAACTAAAGTGCCGAACATGCTCAGAACCTGGGTGAGGGTCTCCTGAAGTGCTGGGGCAGTATCAGGCGCCTCAGGTGACTACTCTCTAATTGGAGCTACTGATGGCTCCTCTGTAGCAACTCGTGCAACTGCTCTGGCTGCACCATATAGACGTCCTCGGCCACTACCCCGGCTCCGGCCTCTCATGGCTCTAGCAGGGAACACGAGTGTCTGGTTATCCAATTCAGTTGTACGTCTCCTCACCATCTGTGAGAGAATAGAAGGACACAAATTTAGAATCCCGAAGTCAACAAATTCGCACGATAAGGAATCACAGAAGTGAAGCTCTTCCTAACAGTTCCATAGCCTCCGTAAGATAAGTACAGACGTCTCCGTACCGATTCATGAGACTCTACTAAACCTGATTATGACTCATAACACCTATGAACCTAGAGCTCTAATACCAACTTGTCACGACCCCAAATTCCCTCCATAGGAAGTCGTCACGACACCTAGTCTCTAAAACTAGGTAAGCCTGTCAACATGCGGAATAATTGAAATAACAACTTAAAATCTCAAAAATTCAACAACTACATAAATAAAATCTGTAACTCAAAATATACAACTCCCAAAACCTGGTGAAGTATAAGTCACAAGATCTAGTAACAATTCTGAACAATCCTATACATCATTGTCTAAGATAGTGTAATAAAATAAGGGGGAAAATAGGATATAAGGGGACTCCAAGGCCTGCGGACGCGGGCAGGTATACATTGAAGTCTCCAAAGCAACCCCAGCTCACTAATGCCGGGACTGATAGGAAGTACTTGGATGTACACAAAAAGATGTGTAGAAGCGTAGTATGAGTACACCGCAGTGATACCTAGTAAGTGTCAAGCCTAACCTCAATAGAATAGTGACGAGGTCAGGTCAAGGCTCTACTGGAGATAATATGAAACAAGACAAAAAATATAACGATATAATGATAATGAAAATGGA
This sequence comes from Nicotiana tabacum, assembly GCF_000715075.1. Lineage (NCBI taxonomy): Eukaryota > Viridiplantae > Streptophyta > Magnoliopsida > Solanales > Solanaceae > Nicotiana > Nicotiana tabacum. The sequence goes on along the minus strand of NC_134101.1, from coordinate 20,882,570 downwards.
AATGAAACAATAAGAAATTTATGGAAAGTTAACAACACGGAATCAAGACAGTTAATACAACACAGAAGGGAAAACAAGGATTTACATGTTAAGGAGACAAACAACCAAGGCAAATACAAGAAATAGAGGAAGATCAACAAGGGCCACTACCGAGGTACCGCCTCATAGTCCCGAATCATAAAAGTAACTCACAATCTTTCCTTATATGACCGCGGGAACCTTTACATTTAGTTTGAAAATTATTTTTTTCCCGAAATAGCACCTCGCATTTTAGCCCACCTTATCACACCACATGGTTTCTAGTAGTTTCCCTACTACCCACGTGTATCAAGCCCAGCTTATCTCACCGCATGTGTTTCAATACCCAAACCTTATACTACCGCATGCGTATCAACATCACAACGTATCACAATTCACACCTCAAGTGCCCAATGTCACAACTTGCCAGAAAGCCAACAATAATAGAATTTCACAATAAGGAGCGCACGGCTCAACCATAATGTACACAAAGTTTCAACAATAACAACCGGAGAGAAATTCAATAAAATGATATTTCACAACTTACACTTTGCCTCAATAGAAACCACGGCCTTTGCAACTCAATACCAGACTCAACAACAAGATATTCCAAGAATAGCAATTTCAAGTAAAGAATTCACAGTTAAATAATGAGTACGAAATAAAAGAAAGCAAGTAATTCAACTAAGCATGTAGGACAAGTTACAAATAAGAGATAAGACAAGTAGACATGTGAAATTAGTCCAAATAGGGTAACCATACATGTTAAAGCAACTCAATTAAGCATGAAGGGAAACTACATAGCTAAAAACCAGAATTTCAACATTTAGCCCGTGTACACACTCGTCACCTTGCATATACGGCCTTATCACAACAATATAAAATTCTAAGAGAAATTTCCCCCACACAAAGTTAGACAAGTCACTTACCTCAAACCACGCTAAATCAATCAAGTAGAAGGCCTTTACCTCGATTTTCTAACTCCGAACGGCTTGAATCTAGCCAAAATAATATCATACTATAAATATAACTATAGGAAACTAATTCAAACAATGAAATTACGATCTTTGCAAAGAATTGAGAAATCAACCAAAAAGGTCACCCCGGGCCCCCCTCTCGGAACCCGACCAAAATTACAAAAACCGAACACCCATTCGACATCGAGTCCAACCATACAAGAATTATTTAAATCTGACCTCATTTCGCATTTTAAAACTCAAAAATTTAGCCTAACGAGTTTTTACCAATTTTTTCCAATTTCAAACTCCAAAACACTAATTAAATGATGAAATTATCAATAGATTCAGGGGAATTAATCCAAAACGAGATAGAATTCCTTACCCCCAAGGTTCTCTATGAAAATCCCTTGAAGTTTCGCATCAAACCGAGCTCTCTATCTCCCAAAATGATTTATGGAGCAAACCCTCGAATTTTTCCTTTTTTTGCCCAGGTAAATCGCCTCTGCGCCCTTTGTGTCGCTTCTGCGACTCTGTACCTGCGGAAAAACCATCGCAGGTGCGGACTTTACTTAAATCCAAGGATTCTGCTTCTACGGAATAAGGTCCGCATTTGCGCATGCATATTTGCGACCACTGTCACTCCTGCGTCCCTCTCCATCGCGGGAGCGAAGTCGCTTCTGCGCTCCCAGCTGGGCATGCCTAGTTCCGCATACCTGTGGCCAATCCCTTTACAGGTGCGAAGACACCAGAACTGCCAACCTTCAGCAAAAACTTAGCAAGTCCAAATTGTTTCGGATTCGATCCGAATCCCACCTGGGGCCCCCGGGACCCATCCGAATATACCAACTGGTCCCAAAACACATAACGGATCTACTCGAGTCCAAGAAATCACATCAAACAACACAAAGTTTACGAGTCACAATCTAAATTCAACCCTAAGCAATTATGAACTTCTGAATTCCGAAACCAACGTCGATTCATACCAAAACAATTCTGATTGACACCAAATTTTGCACACAAGTCATAAATGATATTACAGACCTATTCCAACTTCCGGAATCGGAATCCGGCCCTGATATCAATAAAGACCACTCCCGATCAAACTTTCCAAAATCATCCAACTTTCCAACTTTCACCAATTTACGCTGAAACGACATACGAACCTCTAAATCGACATCCGGATACGCTTCTAAGACCAAAATCACCCTACGAAGCTATTGGAACCATCAAAACTCTATTCCGGAGTCATCTTCACACAAGTCAAACTACGGTTAATTCCTACGTCTTAACCTTCCAACTTAGTGACTATGTGTCCCATTTCACTCCGAAACTCACCCAAACCAAAACCAACCACCCCGGCAAGTCACGTAACTATATTATAAGACAGATGGGCAATAAATATGGGATCAGGGCTATTACACTCAAAAGGACTAGTTGGGTCATTACAATTCTTTCAACTTTGTGTCTTTTACGGAAGCTACAACAGAAATAACGAGTGACGGTGATGTAATTTTCTCCAGAGATAGGAACTGAATGCCAAGGCACAATTATAAAGCTGGAATGCTTCAGTCATTTGGCTTATTTTTCATGAAACATTTCCAATATTCTCCAAGTTCTCTTCTGTCGTCGCTGCTGCTTTTCGAAACGAACTCCACCTTAAGTTTGAGACTAAACTTTCTACCAATATGACATAAATAATTTTAAAATATATATAGTTAAAAAAGGAAAGAAAGCAAGCAATTTGGCCATTAACATAATAATATACGTGAGAATGCCAGCTGATGAACTGAATACTAATATTACTTCCCCGATCTCTTTTATTTTTTTCTTTACTACCACAAGCCCGACGATATATAACTTGAGTTCACTAGTTAGCGATACAAAATTTAGCCAACTTAAACAAGACAGTTCTTTTTCACTAATAATCATTCAATTTTTATTTTATTTCACTGAATTACGAGACACGTGTTTACAATACCGTACGTGGGTATAAAATAGATATAATTTTTACCGTTTCTCAAATAACTCGTCCACAACTCAAAGTGTTAAGGCTTGTGCTAGTATACATATATTTATTTCTAAATCAATTTCATTTATAAATTCAATTAAATAAGCCAGCAACATGAGTTCAAATAATTCAAATATTACATAATAAGATCCTAAGTCCACCCGGACATAAATATGATTTAGTTACGTACGAACTCTCGTCACCTCGTGCGTATGTAGCACTCACAACTAGTTTCACATAACAATAAATATCACCTAAGGGGTAGTCTCCCCCTCACAAGGTCAGACATGAGACTTACCTCGCTCCGAAGTTCCATAACCGGCTACAACGCCACTCAAACACTTCAACCCGATGCATGTCTCTTCAAACCTAGTCAAACAACGTGCAAACCAATCAAAATATACTCTAATACCCATAACTAATCAATTTAAATAATCTCCAACTCCGCTCGAAAAGTTGATAAAGTTAACCCTTAGGCCCACGTGCCTGAATTCCAAAATATTTTGAAGATAAACCTTACCCATAACACCCCGAACTCAAATATATAATTTATTCTCAATTCCATATCCAATTTCGTGGTCAAAATTCAAAAATACCAAATTCTAGATTTTCTACCAAAATCTCAAATTTTTACTAATTTCCATGTTTAAATCCATTTATAAACAATGTATTTAACTTGTAATAAGTGGGAATCACTTACCTTGTGTTGCTTGATGAAAATCACCTCATGAAGCTATCCAAATTCGCCCCAACCAAGTGAAAAATGAGAGAAAATGGGCCAAATCCCGCTTTTAAAAGAACACCTCTGCCTAGACGACCTTTCGTATCTGCGGTAAAATAGCCACTTCTGCGGCTCCGCACCTGCGGAAAAACCATCGCAGGTGCGGCAACAGCTCAAGCCAGGAGCCTCCGCTTTTCCGTCCCAAATAGCGCTTATGCGCTTCCGCTTCTGCGGACGACTAGCGCATCTGCGCTCACGCACCTGGTTGACAAAGTCCGCTCCTGCGGCCCCAGGCCTTCTTGGCCAACTCCACTTTTGCGATCTCCCCTCCGCAAGTGCGACTCCGCTTCCGCGGTCCACCTTCCCGCTTCTGCGACTCCATCCTCAGTCATTCCTGGCCGCTTCTGCGAAGACCATCTCGCTTCTGCGATCAACTTCGAACTTCCCGAAGTTCAGTTCCGACCACACGTACAAGTACCCGTAATGAAGCTACTCAAGGCCTCAAACCGCCGAACGACGCACTCGAGCTCAAAATGATCGGTCGGGTCGTTACAGACAGAGAGAGAGGGAGGATATAAAGAAATGGAGAAATAATTGATATTGCTTATTCAATTCCAAATATAAAGGGGTACTCATTTAAAACTTATTTGTATATAATTGATAAATTTTATATGTCCTTGTAATTATATTAAAACTTGATTAGGTAGGGTAATAAAGTTTGATGTGTAGTATAAGAAGGTAAAATAAATTACACAACTTTGTCTAAGTATCATAAAAAGTCACTAAACAATTTGTTGTAACAAAAAAAATCACTCACTCTACCTAAGCATCATAGAAAATCACAAAAAAACTTTTTTTTTTTTTAACCAAAAGGCAATCGTAGAAGACGTCACATTTATTTTCTCCTAGTGACTTTATGTGATACCTCGGAAGAGTTGAGTTGCTTTTTTTTACAAAAAAATAGTTCATTTATATTCGTCATATTTAAGTAAAGTAGTGATTTTTTAGTATAAAAAATAATAATTTTGAGTAATAAAGTAAAAATTGAGTAACCACTCATATTAACCCCACAAAATGTTGTAAACAAACCAGCTAAAAGGAAGTCGAGCATATCGATCATTGCTTAGAACACATAATAAAGTTAAGAAATACTTCAATACAACCATCAAGTATGGTTACAAATCTTTATTTCATAAATCACTTAACACCGGGAGGCATACAAAATATAAATTCACAAATGCAGGAAGACACATAGTACTCATTATAAGCAATATCAATCATGGTACACAGAATTATTTGGCCTAGGCTCAAAATCTTTGGCAAGGGAGTTTTCTTATTTAAGACCGGCGTCATCATCATCATGATAACCAGTTGCACTAGGCCTTGGCTCGAAATCTTTCGTAAATAAGGATTTCTCAGCTTGTTTCAGCTTGGCGTCATCGTGGTAGACAGATAGATTAGGCCTAGGTTCAAAGGCTTCACCTCCAACAGAAGATAATGTGTAACAATCAGTTTTCTCTTTGGAGAGAGGAACTGAATGCCGAAGCGTAAAATGTTTGATTGCTTCAGGCATTGGCTCATCTTTCATCACATCTCTCCAGTATTCTCCAGGGTCTTTTCTTGCATCAATGCTGCTTGTGTACTGCTCGAGAAAGAGAGACCATAAAAAAGATTTTTGAATATGCTATATGAACTTCTTTACGTTCGAGTACATAGTCTATATATATACTGATATGGGCCCAATAAAATAGGTTTACATAAATTAAAAGAGATGGAGTATAAGTTAAATAATTCAATTGTTAAAATATGATTTGAAAAGATATTGTAATTCGAAAGGTAAGGCAAATGAGAAAGAAGTGCCAGATGGTGCTCCAAAAAAGTAATGAATAATAAACCACCAAAAAGGAGGCCTAGAATTAATCATCTGCGAAAACTTACCAGGGAAAGTGAAAAGAGCAGGATTAGAGCAACATGCGATTTCATGGTCACTTCACTAGGAATATGTATGACTCAGAAGCTATTGTTATTGATCTTTGCTTGAAGCATATTATGAGCTTATATAGACAGGTTAAGCTATTATAAAATCATATTGCAGGTAACAAGTTATTGTCAAGCTTCAACATGATTCACACACTCTTGTAGGACTGATGAGAGGCGTACAATAATCATAAACAAATAGGAGGAGGCCCCAATAAGCTTTTTTGACACATATATTATTGGTGACCAAATAATTTAAGTAGGCTCCATTTGCTCATAAATAATACTGCTGCTTATTCACGTTTTAGTGTTTGCAAATATCTGGCAATCAATACCCGTGATATTGCTTTTCAGTGATATTGCTTTTCAGTATCTAAGGTAGTGGTGAAATATCTTAGGATGCTAGATCATTCCTAAGATAGACGTATGAGTTATGTTTCTATTTTTTTGTACTTAACTTTTGCAGTATAAAATAACTTGCTTCGAATAAAAAAAAACAATGAGAGATGATTTAAACAAAATCAATTTGCTATATATTGAAAGTAGTTATACTGTAATTTAGGCACATGAATAGAGTATGCTTAACTCAGAAATATCCCATAAACTATTGGGATATTCATAAATAGATCAAGACTTCAAATATTGTATTTCTCAAAACCAAATCTATAATTTGGTTCGGATTATTCGCATAAGTGTCTTCACTAAGCACGCGTTAAGATTTTGTTTACAAACTTGTGTACTGACTCGCAAGTGATTATAAAAGAGAAAAGAGAAAGTCAAATACTGATGGGACCACTGATCACAAGGAAAACTATTCATTAGATAATTAGATTGATTTTGGGGTGAACATGGCCATGCTCCTTATGTCCTAGGAAGGACGAATTGGGGTTGAATTAGTCTTTTTTGCCACATTGCATAAAATGGGGATGGAACCCTCATTACCAGCCAACAATAACCATAATATTGGAAAGAGGGATAGATATAATTTGAAACAGTATCAAATGACATTTGTAGAGTTTTTGTTTTTCTTTAAGGTTACTAAAGAACAAATAAAAGAAAAATTATCTCTAACTAATTATTCTGAACTCTTTTCTTGTATGCTGTCAAAGACTTCAAATTATTCTTAAGTATTACTGCCATATATAGCACTTGGCATGTCTGCTGCTTCTTGTTTTCTTCATGTTTTCTTAAGTTTAGTGAATCTTATGCTGCCATTCTTTAAAAATTATTCTGACAATTGATTAAAACAAATTACCTTTTTTTCCCTTATGATGCCCACGAATCAAGTAATAGCTCACCAGATCTTCAGCTTCATTTTCAAGCCTGAAACAATAACCTTTTGCGTTGTGAATGGGGAAATAAACTCTTTCGTAACTCAATCAATCTAGCAAAAGCTTTGAAATTATTTATGAAGTGCAAAAGACACCAATTAATAATTTTAAATACTAGTTAATTTGCCCGCGCTTCGTACAGTCAAACAACTCATTTTACAAGTATAGTTGATATGAAAAAGATCAAAATGTATATTATCGAAACAAATTAATTACACGAATGAAAAAAAGAGAAATTTAATAGATGTTGACATAATTTCTCGTTGTACCATATGGCTCTTGTGAGAAAGTTATTGGCATGTACATCATGTTCTATCTATCAATAATATGTTTCAAATTACACTACCATTCAACAGCAAATTTAAATAATCTCAAATTGCTAAGGTGAGCTCTCCTGCTTCTTCAGACTCTACTACTCCAATTTCTATTGGATTCCATATAATAAGTTACGTTGTTTGTGCTATTGCTCCAAAAAAGCAAAATTAAAGGAAGCTCAATATAACGACCCGACTTACCGTTTTAAGAATTAGCATCTCGTTCAGTGACTTAAGGTCTCGAGCAGTCTCGCAATATGTATTATGACCTGCGGGTGTGACCGAGTTTGATTTGTTGAAGATTCAGACTTAAATTAAAAGAATAATCCTTATTTAGAAGCTTAAATGGAAAGAGTTGACCGGAGAGTTGACTTTTGAGCAAACGACTCCGGAATAGAATTTTGATGATGTCAATAGCTCCGTATGGTGATTATGGACTTAGAAGCATGTCCGAAAAATTATTTGGAGGTCTGTAGTAAAATTAACTTGAAATGGCGAAAGATAAATTTTTGGGAAGTTTGACCGGGGGGTTGTCTTTTTGATATCGGGGTCGGAATCCTATTCTGAAAATTTGAATAGCTTTGTTATGTCAATTATGACTTGTGTGTAAAATTTGAAGTCATTTCAAATTGATTTGATGTGTTTCGGTACAAGATATAGAATTTAAAAGTTCAAAGTTCATAGATTTTGATTTGAGGAGTGATTCGTTATTTTGATATTGTTCGATGCGATTTGAGGCCTCAAGAAAGTTCGTAATGTGTTATGGGACTTGTTGGTATGATTGGTTGAGGTCCCGGGGGCCTCGGGTGTGTTTCGGGGTGGTTTCGGATCATTTGGAGCTATTTTGGAACTGCTGATTCTGGTGTCTGGTTTCCTTCTTCGCGAACGCAAAGGAAGCCCCGCGTTCGCGAAGAAGAAATTTTGGGGGTGCTGGATTAAACCTTTGCAAACGCGAAGCAGTCGACACGAACATGAGGCAAGGTCTGGTCAAGCTTACGCGAACGCAATGCAGTGGTCGCGAACGCGAAGAAGGAGAGGGGGCCGGGACCCTGAGCCATTAAGCATTTGCGAACACGAAGCTTAGACAGCGAACGCGAATAAGGAGGGCAGTTGGCTACCGCGAACGCGAGAGCTTGAATGTGAACGTGATGCTGTGCATAGTCAGGCCTTCGCGAACGCGATACTGGTCACGCGAACGCGAAGAAGAAAAGCCCGGGCAGTGAGTTTAAGTTGTGAAAATGGGAATTCGTCCCATTTTCTATTTTTGACGGATTGGAGCTCGGGAAGAGGAAATTTTCAATAGTTTTTCAAGGAAAACAATAGGGTAAGTGTTCTTAACTCAGTATTGGTTTAATTACCCGAATTCATGGTTATTTTTAACATTTAATTGGTGAATTAAATTGGAAAATTATGAAAACCCTCTTGGTTTAATTTGGAGATTTGAGGGTCGAGTTGATGTCGGATTTGAGTAAAGTTGGTATGGTTGAACTCGTACCAAAATGGGTGTTCGGATTTCGTAAAAATTATGTCGTATTTCGAGGGGCGAGCCCCGCGTTGACTTTTGTTGACTTTTTGGAATAAATTTTTAAGTCAACGTATTATTATCCGGAATTGTTTCCGATGAATTTTAATAAAGTTATACAATTAATTTGGATAGATTTGAGCTATCCGGAGGTCAATTCAAGCAAGGAGGTGATTTTGGAATATCGGCATAACTTGAAAAAGATAAGTGTCTTGCTTAACCTTGAGTGGGGAAATTACCCCTTAGGCATCGAGTCTTATCCGCCATTTGTGAAATATAAAAAGCCGTGTACGCGAGGTGACGAGTAAGTACTCGGGCTTATATGTGCAAAATATATTGAGATAAGGTCTTAGGCTTGTTGTGTAGTAAATTGGATAATTGTTGGCATTTATTAAATCATCTATTTTTCCATGCCTCAACTCGTGTTTGTTGAATTTATTTTTATATGACAATTTGATGTGATTATTACTTGTATATTTATGTGGATTTCGTGAATTGATGATTTGATATTTCTTGTAAATTAATTTCATTATGGATTTTTCATATGCAAATAATTAATTAAATAAGCTTAAAAAGAGGTATTTATATAATTATTAAGAATTTGAATTAATGAAGGTGCTGCCCTATACTGAGTATTTTCCATCTCTATGGATTGTTTTGAGGTTTTATATATATGTTGTGTGAAGCGTTGGGCTATTTGTTGAGAAATGTATTGACTCTGCTACATATTTGAAATTGGTTGTGATCAGTGCCAAATTGTGAGATGAATTGTGGTATTGTTTTGTGGTTTAAACACTCTCCTTGGTGTTATTTATACTTCCTACCTTGCTTGTTAATGATATGCATGTGCTTGGTAAGGAAGAGTGTAAAGCACGAAGGGTGATGCCGTGCCATTTGAATTATATTATCTTGTGAGGGAGAGTGTAAAGCCCGAAGGGTGATGCCTTGCCATTTTAAGAGTGTAAAGCACGAAGGGTGATACCGTGCTATTGAGAGTGTAAAACACGAAGGGTGATGCCGTGCCATTTCATTTATATTATCAGGTGAGGATAAGAGTAAAAGCACGAAGGGTGATGCCGTGCAATTATTTTTATATTATCATATATTCATGGCACGAAGGGTGTTTCCGTGCAGGCGAGGATGAGAGACATACATTATATTGTGATATCGTTTGTTGTGTATACATTCATCCCTTTATCTTGAGATGTTATTGTGCACCTATGTTTTCTATGTGATTTGTAGTCGTTGTTGCATCATGTGTGCCTCCACTTTATTTCTTTTATTGTTATTGATATTTCTCCCACCTAGTGGGTACTGTTATATATATATATATATATATATATATATATATATATATATATATATATATATATATATATATATATATATATATATATATATATATATATATATATATATATATATATATATATATATATATATATATATATATATATATATATATATATATTGGGTGAGAATGAGACAAGTGCACGAAGGTATCGTCGTGCCATTTGATGTGATATGTTGAATATATTTCTCACACCGGGAAAGTTAAATGAGATGTCACATGGTGACTTTTATTTGAAAGCACTATATTAGAAAGATATTTACTTGAAAGAAGTATATTTGAAAGATATTTACTTGAAAGAATTATATTAGAAAGATATTTACTTGAAAGAAGTATATTTGGAAGATATTTATTTGAAAGAATTATATTCGAAAGATATTCATTTGAAAGAATTATAATGGAAAGATATTTATTTGAAGGAAGTATAATCGAAATATATTTATTGAAAAGGATTATATTATAGAGACTTTTTTTGAAAAACTTATAGATAAAAGAGGTATATTTTGAAGGACTTGGTTAATTGGTTGTACCTGTGTTTATTAATTATTTTAGTAATATTTATGGTGTTCATGTTGCCTTGCTATTTATATCACTAGTTAATTGGTGTTGCTATCACTGCTATTTGTTTCTATTATTTTTGTATGCTATATTGCACAGATTATTTTACTAGTGAGTGTCTTGACTGTACCTCGTTACTACTCCACTGAGGTTAGTCTTGATACTTACTGGGTACCGACCGTGGTGTACTCATACTACACTTCTGCACATTTTTGTGCAGAGCCAGGTATTGGAAAAATCGGACTTGGACAGAATTAAAGTATGATCGCAAAGATTCAAGTTAGAGCTGCTTGGTCATCGCAGTCCCTTGAAGTTTTTTCATTTTATTGTACTGTTAATTACTAATCAAACAGTATTAAGTATTCGATCCTTGAGATCATTCCATGTAATCAGTTAGAGTTCGTGAATCAGTACTACCAGTCTTGGGAGGTTGTTATATTCATATTTGTTCCATTGTTGGTTTTGATTACCTATTTAATTCATATTCAAAAAAAAAGCTTCGAAATGCAATGGAAATCAGCTTACCTAGTCTTAGAGACTAGGTACCATCACGACATCTGTGGCGAAATTTTGGGTCGTGACAAGTTAGTATCAGAGCTCTGGGTTCATAGGTTCTACGAGTCACGAACGAGTCTAGTAGAGTCTTGCGGATCGGTACGGAGATGTCTATACTTATCTTCGAGAGGCAACAGGACTGTTAGGAAATTTCTGCTTCTTTCATTTCTTATCATGCGGCATTTATTCAGCTTGAAGCATATATCTTATGTTCTTTTGCATCCACTCATGTATGAAATTGAGCACTCGATATCAACTATGCGCCAATGGTTCGTGATACTACAGAGGGGTTATAAGGGAGCCAGGGTTGCTCAACCATTGTTACCACGTGTCGTCCAGATAGAGGATGTGGAAGTATTGAGAGATCATTCAGTTGTGCACATTGGGGTGCAGCAGGTTCTGACATCTGGTTGATAAGTACGATCTTAAGAAGGTTTAATTAGTTGCCTAATAATCACAATCGTGGTAGGGTCACGAGGTGGATGTAGATCTGAAGATAGTTGGTGGCATTAAAGATTATGTAGTTCGTATGGTATTTCCATTTAGTGAAAGGTACATACTAGCAGTCAAGGCACTCGAGGAAGCAATTTTGTCTGTTAGAGGATGACATGCGCCTAATAAATGGCTTGATATGTCTTATGACTGGTGACGTACGAGCGGTGAAGGTTAGTATTATGGATCATCGGATTGTGTCCTATGGCTTCGCGCCAAGTGAGGGGGTCCACTATGAACGATCAGATTGCGAGGTCATGTGTTATATCGTTTTTGGCATGAGATGTATTTATGTGGTATTGAAAGGTTCTCCGAAACTTGTATATGATTAAGATGTGAGATTTGTATGGGATGATGCCGGGGCTTGCGGTATTCCCGCGTCCTTAATAATTCTACATTTCAGTATCAGCGGGGTCACAATATTCGGGGTGCTACAGTAAGTTCTTTTAATGCATCACCGACACAGGGTTCCTATAATGGCTATTCTAGTTATCTGGCACAGACTCAGTATGAGTATCCAAACCTGCAAAGGGGTTATTATTAGTGTGGTGATACTAGGCACATCATGAGAGATTGTCCCAGACTTGGGAAAGGCAGATTTCATCAGAATACTCCGGCTACAAGCTTTATTACAGTTAATACTCTACGTGCATAGCCAATTAGGGGTAGAGGACAGGCAGATGGGGGGAGCCTAAGAGGTGGAGACCCGACCCATTGTTATAATTGTTATGAATTGGCTGAGGCCGATATACAAGATGGTGTAGTTACATGTATGATCCTGATCTGTTATAAAAGGATATATTCCTTAATTTGATTCGGTTCTGAATTTTGAGGCGAGTCCTCCTATTATGCTCAGCTTATGGGTAAGCTTCGTAATTTGGTGACCCATTTATATGTTTATCCCTGTTGGGAGATTTGAAGATGTGAGCCCGTGTCTATCATTTTTATTTTTGTGCACCATTGAGGGATATAAGTCCAAAAGTAATTTTTATTATTTATTACAGTGGGTTAATGTATTTCGGAATAATTGATTCCAATTTTATGAATTATATACCCTACCGGTATGAGGGTTCATTATGCGTTGTGAAAACTGTTTACGAAATTTATTGAAAAGAAGAAAGAAAGATAATTGAAAATTTTAGTTGGCACAATGTGTAAAATACTTGTGATTCGGAGTTGAGGACGAGATTCTCGCATTTTTATATGATGTAAAATATTTAAACCTGGCTATAAGCCGCAGTGGAAGTTATATAAGGACGAGGTCCTTGTGGAAAAATATTTATGAGTTTAAAATTCTCCCTTTATGAAATTTAATTTGTACTATATTATAAATAGGGAGTCATGCCTGTTAGGCTTATTTGATAATTCTTGTATATTTTTTTGTGCATATTTAGCCATAAATATGTTATAAATATTGAGTTTTAGCCTATAAGGTGGGTGGCCAGGTGGCGTTAAATGTGACTCATTAATCCGAGTAAGTAATTATGAGGTCTTCATGCCTCACATTCTGTTGGCAGTATTGTAAAAATTCGAAACGAGGTATTGGTTAATATGGGATTAATTGATGACGCTGGAATTAATTATGAACAGCTTTTAAGACCAGAGATGTGGTGATGGGCATACATATGATCTGCTTCATGTCCTGATATCATTATGATAATACAGTGATTGTAATGCTGAGATTAGTATTATTGATATATACATTGTGGTATTTTATTGGGTTGTGGATGTGTTGTTAGGAGTTGTTTTGGTGTTACTGTGGCAAGTGGATATGCCCATTTACAGGGAGACTCTGCCGATATTTCTAAAAAAATATGAGAGTTAGAAAATTTTGGGAGACTGATATGTGCGAAAGAAGAGAAAAGTTATGTTATGTGTTTGAGGGCGGACTCTACTTCTCATTCATGGGTGAATGATCCTAAGCGGGGGAGAATGTAATACCCTCTAAAATTTTTGAAGTACTTCAACACTATCAAGAAAGTTGATGTGTGTGTAGGTATGAGTTGCTATAGCCAGTTGAGACTAATACCGTGCGTCGAAGTGAAAATCAAGCATTTTGGAAATGATTGGAGAGCTAGGGAATTTGCTTTAAAGCCTATAAGAATGGAGAAAAGAAATAATCTCAATTGAGAAGGTGTTGTCGGACCCGTGTTAAATTGCGGGAACATAGAATCACCCACAAGTATGCATGTAAGAATACACTCAGTAATTTAAAGTCCTCAGAAAGATTCTTGGCACGTTCGAGGATGAACGTTTGTTTAAGAGGTGGATAATGTAATGACCCGACTTGCCGTTTTAAGAATTAGCATCCCGTTCAGTGACTTAATGTCTCGAGCAGCTTCGTAATATGTATTATGACCCGCGGGTGTGGTCGAGTTTGATTTACTGAATATTCAGAATTAAATTAAAAGAACAATCCTTATTTAGATGCTTAAATGGAATTTTGATGATGTCAATAACTCCGTATGGTGATTATGGACTTAGGCGCGTGTCCGAAAAATTATTTGGAGGTCTGTAGTGGAATTAGGCTTGAAATGGGGAAAGATGAATTTTTGGGAAGTTTGACCAGGGGGTTGACTTTTTGTAATCGGGGCTGGAATCCTATTCTAGAAATTTGAATAGCTTTGTTATGAAAATTATGACTTGTGTACAAAATTTGAAGTCATTTCGAATTGATTTGATGGGTTTCGGCACAAGATATAGAATTTGTAAGTTCAAAGTTCATAGATTATGATTTGAGGTGTGATTCGTCGTTTTGATGTTGTTTAATGCGATTTGAGGTCTCTAGCAAGTTTGTAATGTGTTATGGGACTGGTCGGTATGATTGGTTGAGGTCCCGGGGGCCTCGGGTGTATTTCGGGGTGATTTCGGATCATTTGGAGTTGTTTTGGAACTGCTGATTCTGGTGTCTGGTTTCCTTCTTCGCGAACGCGAAGGAAGTCCCGCGTTTGCGTAGAAGAATTTTTGGGGGTGTTGGATTTGACCTTCGCGAATGCGAAGCAGTAGACGCGAACGCGAGGCAAGGTCTGGTCAAGCTTATGCGAACGCGACGCAGTGGTCGCGAATGCTAAGAAGGAAGGGGAGCCGGGACCCTGAGCCATTAAGCCTTCGCGAATGCGAAGCTTAGACTGCTAACGCGAAGAAGGAGGGCAGTTGGCTACCGCGAACGTGAGAGCTTGAACACGAATGCGATGCTGTGCATGGTCAGGTCTTCGCAAACGCGACACTAGTCACGGAACGCGAAGAAGAAAAGTCTGGGCAGTGAGTTTAAGTTCTGAATTCCATTTTTGACGGATTGGAGCTCGGGAAGAGGCGATTTTCAAGAGCTTTTCATGGAAAACGAGGGGTTAAGTGTTCTTAACTCAGTATTGGTTAAATTACCGGAATCCATAGTTGTTTTTAACATTTAATTGGTGAATTAAGTTGGAAAATTGTGAAAACCCTCTTGGTTTAATTTGGAGATTTGAGGGTCGAGTTGATGTCGGACTTGAGTAAAATTAGTATGGCTGAACTCATACCGGAATGGGTGTTCGGATTTTGTGAAAATGATGTCGGGTTCCGAGGGGCGGGCCCGCGTTGACCTTTGTTGACTTTTTGGAATAAATTTTTAAGTTAACGTATTATTATTCGGAATTGTTTCCGATGAATTTTAATGAAGTTATACAATTAATTTGGTTAGATTTGAGCTGTCCGGAGGTCAATTCAAGCAAGGAGGCGATTTTGGAATATCCGCATAACTTCAAAAAGGTAAGTGTCTTGCTTAACCTCGAGTGGGGGAATTACCCCTTAGGCATCGAGTCTTATGTGCCATTTGTGAAATATTAAAAGCCGTGTATGCGAGGTGACGAGTAAGTACTCGGGCTTATAAGTGCAAAATATATTGGGATAAGGTCTTAGGCATGTTGTATAGTAAATTCGATAATTGTTGTCATTTATTAAATCATCTATTTTGCCATGCCTCAACTCGTGTTTGTTGAATTTATTTTTATATGATAATTTGATGTGATTATTACTTGTATATTTATGTGGATTCCGTGAATTGATGATTTGATATTTCTTGGAAATTAATTTCATTATGGATTTTTCATCGGAAAATAATTAATTAAATAAGCTTAAGAAGAGGTGTTTATATAATTATTAAGAATTTGGATTAATGAAGGCGTTACCCTATACTGAGTATTTTCCATCTCTGTGGATTGTTTTGCGGTTATATATATATGTTGTATGGAGCCTTGGGATATTTGTTGAGAAATTTATTGACTCTGCTACATATTTGAAATTGGTTGTGGTCAGTGGCAAATTGTGAGATGAATTGTTGTATTGTGTTGTGGTTTAAACACTCTCCTTGATGTTATTTATGCTTCCTACCATGCTTGTTAATGATATACATGTGCTTGGTAAGGAAGAGTGTAAAGCACGAAGGGTGATGCCGTGCTATTTGAATTATATTATCATGTGAGGGAGAGCGTAAAGCACGAAGGGTGATGTCGTGCCATTTGAGAGTGTAAAGCACGAAGGGTGATACCATGCCATTGAGAGTGTAAAGCACGAAGAGTGATGCTGTGCCATTTCATTTATATTATCCAGTAAGGATGAGAGTAAAAGCCCGAAGGGTGATGCCGTGCAATTATTTTTATATTATCATATATTCATGGCACGAAGGGTGTTTCCGTGCAGGCTAGGACGAGAGACATATATTATATTGTGATATCGTTTGTTGTGTATACATTCATGCCTTTATCTTGAGATGTTATTGTGCACCTATGTTTTCTATGTGATTTGTAGTCGTTGTTGCATCTTGTGTGCCTCCACTTTATTTCTTTTATTGTTATTGATATTTCTCCCACCTAGTGGGTACTGTTATATGTATGCACGGTGAGAAAGATATAAATGCACGATGGGTGTTACCGTGCTAATTGACTTGATCTACAAATATATATATTAGGTGAGAATGAGACAAGTGTACGAAGGTATCGCCATGCCCTTTGATGTGATATGTTGAATATATTTCTCACACCAGGAAAGTTAAATGAGGTATCATATGGTGACTTTTGGAAAGCATTATATTAGAAAGATATTTACTTGAAAGCTGTATATTTGAAAGATATTTACTTGAAAGAATTATATTAAAAAGATATTTACTTGAAAAAAGTTTATTTGGAAGATATTTATTTGAAAGAATTATATTCGAAAGATATTCATTTGAAAGAATTACAATGGAAAGATATTTATTTGAAGGAAGTATATTCGAAATATATTTATTGAAAAGGATTATATTCCAGAGACTTTTATTGAAAAACTTATAGATAAAAGTTATATAATTTGAAGGACTTGGTTAATTGGTTGTACATGTGTTTATTATTTGTTTGAGTAATTGTAACGACCTGACCGGTCATTTTGAATATTATAACCCCGTTCCCACATTTACTGCTCAATTGTTGCCTTACAATTAATTTATGACTTATCGGGTTAGTTGGTTCGGGTCCGGAAGGAATTCGGAGTGAAATAAGACACTTAGTCTCATAATTAAAAATTTTAAGATAGAAAAGATGCCCGAATGTGGATTTGTATGTAAACGACCTCAGATTTGAATTTTGATGATGTCAATAGCTCTATATGGTGATTTTGGACTAAGAAGCATGTTCGAAAAACCTTTTTGGAGGTCCGTAGTAAAATTTGGCTTGAAATGCCGAAAGTTGAAGTATTGGGAAGTTTGAATGGGGGGTTGAATTTTTTATATTGGGGTCGAAATCCGATTTTGAAAATTTTAATAGGTCTGTTATGTCATTTATGACTTATGTGCAAAATTTGAGGTCAATCGGACGTGATTTGAAAGATTTCGGCGTTGTTTGTAGAAATGGAAAGTTTCAAAATTCATTAGGCTTGAATCTATGTGTGATTCGTGTTTTTAGTGTTGTTGGATGTGATTTGAAGACTTGACTAAGTTCGTATGATGTTTTAGGACTTGTTGGTATATTTGGTTGAGGTCCCGAGGGCCTCGGGTGAGTTTCAAATGGTTAACGGATCAAAAAATGGACTAAAATAGCAGCTGCAATTTCCTTCTGTTGCAAATTCCATCTCCCAGAATCGAGCCCAGGATCGAAGCCATGATCGAAGGCAGGATTGAAGGTCAGGGTCGAGGGCCATGATCGAGGGCAAGGATTGAGGGCCCAGGATCGAAGCCACGATCGAAGGCCATGATCGAGGGCCAGAATCGAGGCCCAGGATCGGGGCCTAGGATCGAGGAACACGATCGAAGGCCCAGGATCGAGGCAGGATTGAGGGTTGTCTGGGCAGAATTATAAAGAAGGGGACTTCGTCCCAGTAGCCATTTTTGATAAATTGGAGCTTGAGGAGAGGCGATATTTGATAGATTTTCAAGGAAAACTTGAGGTAAGTCCTTTGTGATCATTTCTACTCCATAATATTGAATTATCATCGAATAATCTGACTAGATTACATGTTTTTGAGGTGTAAATCGGAGATTTGAACTTAGAAATTTGGAAATAAGATTTGATGATTTGGAGGTCGAGTTGAGGTCATATTTTGGTAAAATTAGTATGGGTAGACTCGTGGTGGAATGGGCTTTCGGATTTTGTAACTCTTGTCAGGTTCCGAGATGTGGGCCCCACGGGCGATTTTTGAGTTAAATTTCGGATTTTTGTGGAAAAATTATATTTTCTTATGGAATTAATTCCAATAAATTTTATTGACTGAATCGAATTATTTATGGCTTGATTCGAGGCGCTTGGAGGTCAATTCGCGAGGCAAAGGCCTATTGGAATAAAGAATTGCTTGGATTGAGGTAAGTAACAGTTATAAATCTGGTCCTAAGGGTATGAAACCTCGGGTATTGTATCATATTATTATTTTGGAGGTGACGCACATGCTAGGTGATGGGCGTGTGGGCGTGCACCGAAGGGATTGTGACTTGGTGTGTCTTGTGAAACTGTAAAGTTCAATAGCTGTTGTTAGCTATAAGCTCTCTTAGTGTTGAAGCAATTTGACTGTAAATCATGTTCAAAATCATGTTTAGACTATGTGATAGTACTGTTGGGACCCTGTCACGATCCAAAATCCCACCACAAGCATAGTGATGGCACCTAGTCTCTAAGACTAGGTAAGCCGATTTCTATTATATTTCGAAGCCATTTTTTTAATATGAATTAATTAGGTAATCAAAACTAACAGCGGAACAAATATGAATACACAATCTCCCAAGACTGATAGTACTGAGTCACGAACTCTAACTGAATATATAGAATGATCACGAGTACCGAATATACAATACTGTTTGATTAAAAATTAACAGTACAATGAAATGAAAAGACTCCAAGGGACTACGACAACTAAGCAGCTCTACCTTGAATCCTTACGATCCCACTTTACTCTCCTCAAGTCCGCTATCTCCAATACCTGGCTCTGCACAAAAATATGTAGAATTGTAGTATGAGTACACCACGGTCGGTACCCAGTAAGTATCAAGACTAACCTCAATGGAGTAGAGACGAGGTACAGTCAAGACACTCACTAGTCAAATAATCTGTGCACTATAGCATACAAGAATAATAGAAAATAAATAACAATAAGGGCAACACCAATCAACTAGTGATTTAAACAGCAAGGCAATAGGAACATCATAAATATTACTCAAACGAATAATAAATACAGGTACAACAAATTAATCAAGTCTTTCAAAATATACATATTTTATTTATAAGTTTTCAATGAAAGTCTCTAGAATATAATCCTTTTCAAATATACTTTCTTCAAATAAACATCTTTCCATTATATTTCTTTCAAATAAATATCTTTTGAATATAATTCTTTCAAATAAATATCTTTCAAATATAATTCTTTCAAGTGAATATCTTTCAAATATAATTCTTTCAAGTAAATATATTTCAAATATAATTCTTTCAAGTAAATATCTTTATAATACAGTTCTTTCAAGTAAATATTTTTATAATATAATTCTTACGAATAAATATCTTTATAATATAATCTTTCGAATAAAAGTCACCATGTGACGCCTTATTTAGGCGTGAGAAATATATTCAACACATCACATCAAATGGCACGGCAATACCTTCGTGCACTTATCTCATTCTCACCCAATATATATATATATATATATATATATATATATATATATATATATATATATGTGTGTGTGTGTGTGTGTGTGTGTGTGTGTGTAGATCAAATCAATTGACACGGCAACATCCTTCGTGCATTTATATCTTTCTCACCGTACATACATATAACAGTACCAACTAAGTGGGAGAAGTGCCAATAACAATAAAAAGAATAAAGTAGAGGCACACAGAAAGCAACAACGACTACAGGTCACATAGAAAACATAGGTGCAACAGAATTGAGAGTGCAACAGGTCACATAACGTCAAGGAGAGTGTTTAATCCACAAGACAATACAACAATTCATATCACAATTTGCCGCTGACTACAATCAAGTTCCATATATGTAGCAGAATCAATAAATTTCTCAACAAATAGCCCAAGGCTCCACACAACGTATATAAAGCTTCAAAATAATCAACAGAGGTGAAAAATACTCAGTATAGGTCAACGCCTTCATTAATCCAAATTCTTGATAATTATATTAACTCCTCAATTTAAACTTATTTAATAAACATTTGCAGATAAGGATTCCATCATGAATTTAATTTCAAGAAACATATCAAATCAACAAACACACGGAATTAAAAAAAAATCCAATTAACAATAACACCAAATTATTATATATAATACAAACTTGACAAATAAGGAATGCGGCATGATAATTCAAGGATTTAGTAATGCCAACAATTATCCAATTTAATACATAAGGATGCCTAAAACTTTAAACCAATAAAATTTGCACATATAAGCCCGAGTACATACTCCTCACCTCGCGTAAACGGCTTCCAACCACACAATTTCTACATAAGACTCAATGCCTAGGGGTAATTCCCCCACTCGAGGTTAGGCAAGATACTTACCTTTTTGAAGTTATGTCGATATTCCAAATTCGCATTCTTGCTTGAATTGACCTCCGGACAGCTCAAACCTATCCAAATTAATTGCATAACTTCATTAAAATCCATCGAAAATAATTCCGAATAATAATACGTTGACTTAAAATTTTATTCCAAAAAATCAACAAAAGTCAACGTGGGTCCGCCTCTCGGAACCCGACATAATTTTCATGAAATCTGATCACCCATTCCGATACGAGTTCAACAATACTAAAATTATCAAATTCTGATGTCAAATGGATCTTCAAATCTTAAATTTGTGGTTAATGAAGTTTCTACAATTTTTCCCAAATTTTCATCTCAAAGTACTAACTAAATGATGAAATCAGTGATATATTCATGCATATTAACCAATTCCGAGTTAGAATCACTTACCCCGATGAATTTCTTGAAAATCCCACGAAAAATTGCCACAAACCGAGCTCCCTAGGTCCAAAATGTGAAATAATGCCCTAAACCTCGGATATATAGTACATCCTCTGAACTCAATTTCGCGTTCAGCAAAATTCCAAGCGGCCGCGCCCCAGGATCCGCGGTCACGAAATTTTGTTGCGGTCCGCGAAATTCTTGGGGCTGCACTGCCAGGCTTTAGTAATTTGGCCATAACTTTTTCTACGGATGTCCAAATTATGATTTCGCTACCTTTCTGGAAACTAGCCACGAAGGGCTACAACTTTCATTTTCGAATCATCTCAAAATTCCTTGTGGATCCAAAGATATAGGCTTCCGAAGTCGGACCAACGGACTGCAGAACATCCTGGAGCGCGGCCGCGGACAGAATTGTGCGGTCCGCAAAAATTTGAGCGCGGCCGTGAAATTCTGCAGCTGACCACGTTACTCCTTCGCCTCAGTGCCCAAAATTTTTGTGGTTTGCGTCCCTCCTTCGCCTCAGCGCCCAAAAATGCATGGTCCGTGCCTTCGAACGTGCCAGAACAATATTAGTGTGTCGAAATGCCCGGACTCGCTCAAAACTCATCCCGAAACTCATCCGGAACCTCCCGGACACAAATCATATATGAATCTCAATCATAAAATACGCTATGGACCTGTTCGTGTACTCAAAACACTGAAAAGAGGCCGTCTTGACCCGATATTGACCATGGCCAAACTCCTAATTTTCTTAACTTTACAAATCTCTCAACTTTTATGTTTTGCGCCGAATCGTATCAAATCAATCCGGAATGACTTCAAATTTTGCACACAAGTCATAAATGACTTAATGGAGCTATTTCCATTTCCGGAATCGAAATTCAACCTCGTTATCAAAATTTCACCCTTCGGTCGGACTTTTCCAAAATCTTATATTTTCCAACTTTCGCCAAAATGTGTCGAATTGCCCTACGGACTTCCAAATCCAAATCCAAACATACGCCTAAGTTCAAAATCATCATACGAAGCTATTGCCATACTCGAAAATCTATTTCGGGGTCGTTTGCTCAAAAGTAATCTCTCCGGTCAACTCTTTCTATTTAAGATTCTAAATAAGAATTGCTCTTTTAACTAAATTCCGAATCTTCAGTAAATTAAACTCGACCACACCCGCAGGTCATAATATATATTGTGAAGCTGTTCGAGATCTTAAGCCACTGAACGAGGCGTTAATTCTTAAAACGACAAGTCGGGTCATTACATTATCCACCTCTTAAACAAACGTTCGTCCTCGAACATTCTAAGAATTATTCCGAGTTTACCAAATTGATGGTTTTACTTTTACACATATACTCACGGTTGATTCCATGCTACCGCATTTGAGATAAACCCGACAACACCATCTCATTTGAGATTATTTCTTTTATTCACACTTATAAGCCTTTAAGACAATTCCTTATACTCCAATTAAATTTCAAATTCCCTACATCAAGACACGGTGTTAGTTTCAACCGGCTGTAGCAAATCGTGCCTACGCACACATCAACTTTCTTGATAGTGTTGAAGTACTTCAAAACTTTTCTGGGGTGTTACATTCTCCCCTGCTTATGATCATTCGCCCTCAACTACATAACATAACTTATCTCTTTTTTTGCATATCTTAATCTCCCAAATTTTTTTCTAACTCCCAAATTTTTCAGAAATTTCGGCAGAGTCTCCCCCGTAATTGGACCTATCCACCTGCCAGAGTAACACCAAAATAACTCCTAACAATACATCCATAATGTATATATCAATAACACCAATCTCAGCATTATAAGCCCTGCATTATCACAATGATATCAGAACATGAAGCATATCATATGTATGCTCATCACCACATCTCTAGTCTTAAAAGTTGTTCATAATTAAATCCAGCATCATCAATTACTCTCATATTAACCACCACCTCATTTCGAATTTGCACAACACTGACAACAGAATGTGAGGCATGAAGACCTCATGATTACTTACTCGGATTAATGAGTCACATTTAACGCCACCTAGGCACTCATCTCACATGCTAAAACTCAATGTTAACAACACAAAAATGGCTGAATATGCTCAGAAAATATACAAGAATTATCAAATAAGCCTAACATGCATGACTCCCTATTGTACAAATTAAATTTCACAAAGGGAGAATTTAAACTCATAAATATTTTACCCCAAGGACCCCGTCCTTTCATAACCTCCATCGCGGCTTGCAGCCCGGTTTAAATATTTCATATTATATAAAAATGCGAGGATCTCGTCCTCAACTCCGAATCACAAGTATGTTGCACATTGTGCCAACTGAAATTTTCAATTTCCTTTCTTTCTTCTTTTCAATAAATTTAGTAAATATTTTTCATAACACATAACGAACCCTCATACCAGTAGGGCATATAATTCATAAAAATTGGAATCAATTATTCCGAAACACATTAAACCCACTGTAGTGAATAATAAACATTACTTTTGGACTTATAGTCCTCAATGGTGCGCAAAATAAAATGACAGACATAGACTCACATCTTTAAATCTCCCAACAGGGATAAACATATAAGTGGGTCATAAACTTATGAAGCTCGCCCATATGTGGAGCATAATAGGAGGACTCACCTCAATATTCAGATCTGAATCCAACTAAGGGGAAATATTCTTTTTATAACAAATCGGGATCGTACCTGTAACGACACCATCTGATGTATCGGCCTCAGTCAAATCATAGCGATTATATCAACGAGTCGGGCCTCCACCTCTTCGGTGCCCACTACCCGCCTGTCCTCCACCTCTAGCTGACTATGCACGTGGAGTATTAACTGGAGTAAAGCTTGCAGCTTGAGTGTTCTGATGAAATCCACCCCTCCCAAATCTGGGACAATCTCTCATGATATGCCTAGTATAACCACACTCATAACAACCCCTCTGAGGTCGTGGCTGCTCGTACTGAGTCTGTGCTGGATAACTGGAATAACCACTATAAGAATCTCGTGTCGGTGGAGCACTATAAACTGGAGCACCCCGAGTAATCTGATGTGCGGACTGAGCTGAATGACTGCTCGAGTCTCTGCTATAATGGGTCCTAGCTGAAGAGTAAAATCCACTTAACCCTCCAGATCTTCGAGACCTTTTGGCCTCATTAGACTCAATTTTCTCGCCTAAAACACCCTCAATCTTCCTTGCAATCTCCATTACTTGTTGAAATGGAGTATCAATTTTCAAATTCTCGAGCCATGCATATTTTAATATCATAATCGAGCCCCTCAATGAATCTGTTGACCCGCTCTCTGATTGTAGGAACCAAGATCGGTGCATGATGGGCTAACTCACTGAATCTGATACCATATTCTGACACTGTCATAGTGCCCTGACACAACCGTTCGAACTTTGTGCGCCACACATCTCGGAGAGACTGAGGAACAAACTCTTTCAAGAATATTTCTGAAAATTGAGCCCAAGTTGGTGGTGTTGCATCGGCTGGTCTACCTTCTTCGCAGATTTGCCACCGCCGATATGCTGTGCCTGACAGTTGAAATGTAGTAAAGGCAACTCCGCTCACTTCCACAATACCCATGGTGTGGAGAATACGGTGACAATTTTCTAGAAATCCTTAGGCATCCTCTGTAGCTGTGCCGCTGAAAGTAGATGGACTATGCCTCTTAAACCTTTCAAGACTTTTTTTTGTTCTTCTTCTGATGCATCTGGCCTGATCTCAGGCCGAACCGGAATAACAGGTTGTACCGGTATTGCACCCGGAACCTGACCAATTTGAACCTGCTGCTCTGGAGTTGTGGTAGGAGTCTGAGCTACTCCCCCAATCTACGAAATATTTGGTGCAACAGAGATCAATCCCGCCTGAATTAATGTACCAAACATACTCAAGAACTATGCTAAGGTCTCCTGAAGTCCGGGCGTAACAACAAGTGCTTCTGGTACCTGTCCCCTAACTGGAGCTACGGGTGGCTCCTCAACTGTTGTTCTAACAGGTGCTCTAGTCACAACACGTGCCCTTCCTCGACCTCTACCTCGGCCTCTACCTCGGCCCCAACCTCTTGCAGCCCTAGCAGTATGTGTGGATGCCTGCTCAGCTAACCCAGTGGCACGTGTCCTCACCATCCGTGAGATTATGGAGATACAAAGGTCCAAAATTCCAAATTCAACAAATTCCACATGATAGGAATGAAAGAAATGAAAATTTCCTAATAGTTCTATAGCCTCTCGAAGATAAGTACAGACGTCTCCGTACCGATCCGCAAGACTCTACTACACTCGTTCATGACTCGTAGAACCTATGAACCTAGGGCTCTGATACCAACTTGTCATGACCCAAAATCCCACCACAGGTGTCGTGATGGCACCTAGTCTCTAAGACTAGGTCAGCCGATTTCCATTACATTTCGAAGCCATTTTTTTGAATATTAATTAATTAGTTAATCAAAACTAACAGCGGAACAAATATGAATACACAATCTCCCAAGACTGATAGTACTGAGTCATGAATTCTAACTGAATATATGGAATGATTACGAGGACCGAATATACAATACTGTTTGATTAAAAATTAACAGTACAATGAAATGAAAAGACTCCAAGGGACTACGACGACTAAGCAACTCTACCTTGAATCCTTACGATCCCACTTTTCCTTGCTTAAGTCCGCTATCTCCAATACTTGGCTCTGCACAAAAATGTGCAGAAGTGTAGTATGAGTACACCACGGTCGGTACCCAGTAAGTATCAAGACTAACCTCAATAGAGTAGAGACGAGATACTGTCAAGACACTCACTAGTCAAATAATCTGTACAATATAGCATACAAGAATAATAGAAAACAAATAACAATAAGGGCAACACCAATCAACTAGTGATTTAAACAGCAAGGCAACAGGAACATCATAAATATTACTCAAATGCATAATAAACACAGGTACAACCAATTAATCAAGTCTTTCAAAATATACATCTTTTATCTATAAGTTTTTCAATGAAAGTCTCTAGAATATAATCCTTTTCAATAAATATATTTCAAATATACTTCCTTCAAATAAACATCTTTCTATTATAATTCTTTCAAATAAATATCTTTTGAATATAATTCTTTCAAATAAATATCTTCTTAATATAATTCTTTCCAATAAATAACTTTCGAATATAATTCCTTGAAGAAAATATCTTTCAAATATAATTCTTTCAAGTAAATATCTTTCAAATATAATTCTTTCAAGTGAAGCTTTCAAATATAATTCTTTCAAGTAAATATCTTTCAAATATAATTCTTTCAAGTAAATATTTTTATAATATAATTCTTACGAATAAATATCTTTATAATATAATCTTTCGAATAAAAGTCACCATGTGACGCCTTATTTAACTTTTCTGGCGTGAGAAATATATTCAACACATCACATCAAATGGCACGGCAATACCTTCGTGCACTTATCTCATTCTCACCCAATATATATATATGTAGATCAAATAAATTGGCACGACAACATCCTTCGTGCATTTATATCTTTCTCAATGTACATACATATAAAAGTACCAACTACGTGGGAGAAGTGGCAATAACAATAAAAAGAATAAAGTAGAGGCACACAGGAAGCAACAAAGACTACAAGTCACATAGAAAACAAAGGTGCACAATAACATCTCAAGATAAAGGCATGAATGTATATACAACAAAACGATATCACAATATAATGTATGCCTCTCGTCCTCGCCTGCACGGAAACACCCTTCGTGCCATGAATATATGATAATATAAAAATAATTGCACGACATTACCCTTTGTGCTTTTACTCTCATCCTCACCTGATAATATAAATGAAACAGCACGGCATCACCCTTCAGTAATTGTTAAAGTTGCGAGAATTTCTTTAACTATGTTACCGTAAATTTCACTTATATCTTTTACTATTTAATTTATTATATTTACACCGGTAGGGCCTTGACCTGACCTCGTCACTACTCGACCGAGGTTAGGCTTGGCACTTACTGGGTACCATTGTGGTGTACTCATGCCCTTCCTGCATATGTTTTCATGTGCATATCCAGGTACGAGCTATCAGCCTTGGGGTTAGTGCATGCTGCTGATTCTAGGAGACTTCAAGGTACTTCTGCTTGCGTCCGCAGATCTTCGGAGTCCCTTTCTACTCCCTCGCCTAGAGACTTTCTTTATTATCTTCAGACTTTTGTATAGAGCTATATAGATTATAGCAGGTTGTGACTTAGTGATATTCCGGGTCTTAAAAAATTATTTTGTATATGCCAAGTGGTACTAATCTTGGCTATTTATAATATGTTGTTTATCTTTAAAATGTTGTGTTTCTTTATCTTTTTTGAAATATTAAGCTTACCTAGTCGTAAAGACTAGGTGCCATCACAACACCTTATGGGGGGATAATTTGGGTCGTGACATTTTCATTTGTTGTTGCACTTAGTTGCTATCTGTCATTGTTGTGAAATTCTCTGAAAGAGTTTATATCCGGATTACATGAACTGTATAAAATTGATTTGGCTTAAACTGCTGGATTTGAAAGCATGTCTATTCTTTGCTGAATTACTGAAAGTAAACTATAACTGTGTAGCTCGTCACTATCTTCAGTTCCTTAGTTATTATTGTTACTTGTTGAGTTGGTTGTACTCATACTACACCCTGCACTTCGTGTGCAGATCCAGGTGCTTCTGGACATAGCGGGTGTTGATTCTCTCGTACAGTTGATCTTTCGAAGATTCAGAGGTAGCTGCCGTGTTTTGCAGACCTTGTCTCTCCTTCCCTATCTCCTTGTTTATCATATTTTGGTCTTATACTATTATAGACCATATTTTTTTCAGACTTGTATTCATATTAGATACTCATGTACTCAGTGACACCAGATTTTGGGGAGTGTTCGTATCAGTATTTGTGGGATTTTGTATTGTATTTAAATATTATATTTTCAAACTTAAAAGAAAGTGTGGTTTATTGATATTATCGGCTTGCCTAGTATTGAGATAGGCGCCATCACGACAGGTCAGATTTCGGGTCATGATAGTAATATTTATGGTGTTCCTGTTGCCTTGCTGTTTAAATCACTAGTTGATTGGTGTTGCTACCACTACTATTTATTTTCTATTATTTTTGTATGCTATATTGCACAGATTATTTGACTAGTGAGTGTCTTGACTGTACCTCGTCACTACTCCACTAAGATTAGTCTTGATACTTACTGGGTACCGACCGTGGTGTACTCACACTACACTTCTGTACATTTTTGTGCAGAGCCAGGTATTGGAGAAACCGGACTTGGACAGAGTTAAAGTGTGATCGTAAGTATTCAAGGTAGAGCTGCTTGGTCGCCACAGTCCCTTGAAGTCTTTTCATTTTATTGTACTGTTAATTACTAATCAAACAGTATTGACTATTCGATCCTTGAGATCATTCCATGTAATCAGTTAGAGTTCGTGACTCAGCACTACCAGTCTTGGGAGGTTGTTATATTCATATTTGTTCTGCTGTTGGTTTTGATTACCTATTTAATTCATATTAAAAAAAAGGCTTCGAAATGCAATGAAAATCGGCTTACCTAGTCTTAGAGATTAGGTGCCATCATGACGTTTGTGGCGGAATTTTAGATCGTGACACTCAATATACACTTCAAGATCTATCTCTATCTATCCATCTATCTATCTATCTATATTATATCAAAGACACGAATACCCTTAGCGAAATGTCGTTCGCCTTTTTTGCCCTTTAAAAATAGAGTTCACACTGAACAAAATAGTCATTTGACTATTTTTCTAATATTTAGAAGTATTTATTTAGTTAATTTCCTAATATTTAGGAATAGTCAATTAATTATTTTTCTAATATTTAGATATTTAATATTTGAATTTCCTTCCATTTTAGGAGTTCAATGACGTTCGATTCACACTAGGAAAGCTTAAATCTTAGAGAATTAATTTAATTTTCCAATTCCTTCATTAGGAAAGTTTAGTTCTTTTCAATTCCTTCACTAACAGAGTTTCGTATGATTTTCAATCCCCTCAGTTGGAAAGTTTCGTTCTTTTTCAAACCCTTAAAATATTCTTTAAATAGTAATTTAGTTATTTCCTAATTTTATAGACTTCAAAATTAGATAAATTTTTGATTATTAAATCTTTCCTTGTTTAAAATATGTATCTCTTTATATAATGATATTATATGTACTAAATCTCCTTTTATAAACTACTTATATTTATTTCTCTACTAATTAAAAATATTTATTTAATAAATTTCCTAATATTTAGGGATACTCATTTAATTATTCTCCTACTATTTAGGACTTTAATTTGCTAGTCCTTCTAATTCTACAAGTCGTGCCTTTTCAAATCCATGTAGATTTAGTAGTATTAAATTTCATGATCTTTCAATTACCCCTTGGAAAATTTTTTAAACTTTGTACTCCTTATATGTTTAAGATGATCTTTTAAGAAAATTGTAGTCACTTTCAAACTCCATTTAGTTTTAGATTTAGGATGGTTTTTCACTTTCTACCTCCACTTAAATTTAAAAGTATTAAATTTCAAACACAATTTATATTAGGAAAGTTTTCGACCACTTTGTAACTCCTTTTAGTTTTAGGAGGCTTTTTAATAAAATTTTGACTCAATTAAATTTCAAGCACTTTCGTTTTATACTAGAAAAGTTTCAGCCACTTTGTACTCATTTTAGGTTTAGATTAATTTTTTTTATAAGTTATTAGGTAAAAAATAAGCACTTTGAACTCCTTTTTGTTTTAGGAGTCTTTATTTTTACCTTACATAAATCTTTTCCTACTTCAATTATATATGTAATGCTTCTATAAAAGAAGCTTTACTATTCTATTGTTTTTATCATCAAATCTTGCATAGTTTTACTTTAGGAAGTGTCAAAAAATTTGGAATGAACAAAATAGTTATTTAATTATTTTTTAAATATTTAGGACCTTAATTATTTCTTAAATATTTAGGACGTCAAAATTAATTAAATTTTATGTATTAAATTCTTTCCTATTCTAATTATGCACTATACCTTATTTGTAAAAGAAAATTGGTTTTTCAGATTTAGAAGCTTAAAAACCACATATTACAAATTCATATTAGGCTAAGGCACGTAGGCCAAATGCCTTGAAATCATATTTTTAGATTCGAACATCATTTTTAGGTTTAAGGGTCTTAATTATTATAGTTCTAAAAACTTTTAAAGCGGGTAGGCACAAAATATATTTTCGCATTTCAATCAAATGTTATTCCTATTATATTTTTGTATAATGGAGCAAGTATTTTAACAAATTAAAGGAAGAACTACTAGAATAGATCAAATTCCTAAAAATGGTTAACACAATTGTCATTTAAAACATATATTTTTTGTTAATTATTATATTATAACGTAAACACATCTTTTAAATTATGCTTATGTCGTTTTTAAAAATTATTCTCATTAATACGAGGTAACGCCCAACGAACGTACAATAAGATGCAACACACGTACTTTGCATCTATCGATACTATATTAAAAGCATGAAACTCCTTAGTAGAATTCTATTCGCATTTTTTATTATTTAAAACAACTTTCATATTAGAAAAAAGTTATAATTTAATTAATCTTCTATTATTTAAAATTTAAAATCAAATAAAATTTTAATTATTAAATTTTATTTTTTTATTATTTTAACTGTATAGAAACTCCTAATATTTAGAACTATATATCACCAACAAATTTTCTTTCTCATATTTGACATAAAACTCTATTCTCCAGAATATTGTTATTGCATATTTTTTTATCTAACATTAAATTTACGTACAATATTTTACTCCTATCTAACATGTATTTTTTCCCACAATAATATATATGCATTCTTACTTTTAATATTCTTTATTTGCATCTACTTTAATGTCCATTACAATTTTACATAACTTGTTCTTTTACATAAATTTTAATTGATTGACGCGATAAATACGTGCAACGCACGTACCCTAAAGCTAGTACTATATTAAAAGTAGGAACCTCTTAAAGATGCCAAAAAGAAAACAACGACTTCAAAGAAACGACGCTTACAAAGGAGAGAAAAACGTCTGCAAAGAGACGCCATGATTTGGGTCACTATAATTCTATCTTCGTTATACCCGTTTTATTCTTCTTCTTTTTTCAAGTTTTGTCTTCTCTTTCTTCTAAACTTTTTATTTCAAATTTAGTATTTTTTTTCCCTTTGTTCTTGACGTGGAGGTTTTTCAAATTTGTTTGTTCCGTTTTGTAAGCACTTAATTTACTTCACGATGAAAGCAGAAAAATTGCAAAATACGAAACACATTGAAGGAGCAATGAGGTTTTATATCCTGGGTAATCATTTATCGTACTTCAGGGTAAAACAAATTTAATTTTATGTTTTGATCACATATTATAAATAGGCGTCTTTTTACTGTAACTAATTATGTTTATTATATATACGTTTAGCTATTTCCTCAAGTATTTTTTTCAGTCTTATTCCTCAAGTATATGCTTCTAATTCTTTACATGTTGGTCTTTCTTGCTCTTTAATCGTGTTTTTTTTAATATATAGGGTGAAATGTTTTAATTTCTAATTTATGATCGTACTTCTATTTTTTGAACCATTACAAAGACGCAAAGAAAAATATTCTTTAGTTAAATAAGGCTGCCATTGGTCTGATTTATTGGATCAGGCGCGCCACAAATAAATAGAAGATAGTCTATCCTAAAAATGTTAGAAAAATCATTGCAAAGACAGAAAAAAAAAATTATTCTTTAGTTTGATCAGAATGCCATTGATTTGATCAGGTTGCCATTCATCTGGTATATTGGATAAGGCTCGCGACAAATAAATATATTGATCAAAATTGGGTTGACATAGAATTTGAGGATAGTCTAAATATGAAAAAAATATATATGGATGTAAAACTACCTTTTAATTTTCTCTCATCTGCTTCTTTTGTGAAGTTTCTTCATTATACAAACTAAAGCTTTTCTGGAGACTGGAGTGCTAGAGTGGAGAGACTTTTTATGTGTTTGACTAATTGATGCACAACCTTATGTTTTGGATAGAAAAGAAAGTGAAAAAAATTATCTCTTTTCTTTCTTTTGTTACACAAAAATTATTTTACTTTGCTCTATTTCTCACAAAAGTCACCTTGGCCAGATTTTATAATATTTTTACTTGAAACGTCTATTATGTCCTTAACATTATAAATCCTAAATGTAATACTGTAAGGACCCGATCGTTTTGAGAGTTGTAGCCCTGTCCCCCCATTTACTACTTATTTTGCACTTTATAGCTGTTATGTGACTTGTCGGGGTAGTGTGTTCGGGTCCGGTGGGGTTTTGGAAGGAAATGAGACACTTAGTCTCATGGTTGAAATCTTAAGTTGAAATGGTTGAGTGGATGTTGACCTATGAGTAAACGACTCCGGAATGGAGATTTGACGGTTTCGTTAGCTCTGTTGGGTAATTTTAGACTTAGGAGTGTGTCCGGATTGTGATTTGAAGGTCCGTAATGGAATTAGGCATGAAATAGCGAAAGTTGGATTTCTGAAAAGTTTGACCGAGAGTGGACTTTTTGATATCGGTGTCGGATTCCGATTCCGGAAGGTGGAATAGGTATGTAATGTCAAATGTGACTTGTGTACAAAATTTGGGGTCAATCGAACTTGATTTGATAGGTTTCAGCGTCGTTTGTGGAAATTGAAATTCCTTAGCTTCAATAGGCTTTGAATTGGGGTGTGATGTGTGTTTTTGATGTGGGTTAAGGTGATTTGAGGGCTCGACTAAGTTCGCATGAGGTTTTAGGACTTGTTGGTATGTTTGGTTTAGGTCCCCGGGGCCTCGAGTTGATTTCGGATAGTTAACGGATCGAAAATGAAACTTGGTGCATGGCTGAAGCAGGGTTTCTGTCACGACCCAATTTCTCCTATAAGCCGTGACGGCGCCCAACATTACCGCTAGGCAAGCCAACGATGAAATAACTATGTGATTACTTCTTTTAATAGTTTTTCAAATAATTAAATTCTATTTATTAAGAGATTTAGGGGGTAGGAAGTTTAATAAATAAAACAAAAACCATTTAGTGCAATGATAGATATATAAATACTCCAAAACCTTAAATACTAGAGTTTGTGCCAAGATCTGGTGTCACAAGTGTATGAGCACTAGTAGAACATACAAAACTCTAACTACCGTCTGAAATAACATAGACAGAAAATAAATACAACATAAAGGCTCTAGGTACTGCAGAACGGCCCAGGAAGCAGCTCACCACTAGGCCTCAGGTTATCGGGGATGCGCGCCGGTGTGACCGCCAGATGCGCCTGCCTCAGATCCTGCACGGTTAGTGCAGAAGTGTAGCGTGAGTACATAAATAATATGTACCCATTAAGTATCAGGTCTAACTTCAAAGAAGTAGTGACGAGGGGTCGACATCGACACTTACTATGGGCTAACAATGAAGAAATACAAAAGTTCTAGATAAGCATGGGTTATGTAAATAATAATAATAACTCAATAACAAACAGAAAAATAATAGTCATTTCACAAATGATACATCCCAGATCGATTTCTGTCTTATATAATTTTTAACCTCTCAAGCCATAAAAGAAATACCAAATATAATCAAACTCTAAGTATTAACACACACGATTATGCTGAGGTCGTACGGCCCGATCCAGAATAACGTGTACACTGCCGAGGGTCGTGCGACATGAACCATAGATGCATCTATCTACTGCTGAGGCATTCGGATCGCTCCATAGAAGAGAGGATACTTTATGAACATCCTATTTAAAGAGTTATTACAAGGCTAATACGCAAAGGAGCACAAATTCCTATTAACAGTCAAGTGACCCGTCAAAAACTCAAGTAAGTGAAATTTGGCATTTTACAATTCCTTTATCAAGTTCTCATATAAGCATAAATAGTCGCTACACACGGACTCTCGTCACCTCATGCGTATGTAGCCCCCTATAATTAGCAATAAATAACAATTTAAATCACCTATGCGGTAAATTCCCTCTTACAAGGTTAGGCAAGAGACTTACCTTGTCTCAAAGCTCGCTTTCCGGTCTCAAATTTGCTCTAAAGCCTCAACTTGGTACCCAATGACTCGAAAACTAGTCAAATATTATATAAATTAATCAATATACGCTCAAAAGTTAATGATTTAGCTATTAGAGTAGTTACCCAACCAAATTGGAAGATTCTTAAAATTTGCCCCTGGGCCCACATGCCCGGATTCCAAAATTTTTCGAAGAAAGTTGTTACCTATGGGGTAAATAACAAAAAATTAGCAACAAATAACAATTTAAATCACCTATGGGGTAAATTTCCTTTTACAAGGTTAGGCAAGAGACTTACCTTGTCTCAAAGTGTCACGACCCCAAATTCTCTCTGTAGGATGTCGTGATGGCACCTAGTCTCTAAGACTAGGTAAGCCTATCAATGCGGAATAACAATTGAAATATGAAAAAAATAAATCCGCAATTCACATAATTACAACTCCTAAAACCCGGTAGAAATAAGTCACAAGCTTCTAAGAATTTTTCCTCAATGTGTCTATATATCATGGTCTAAGGAAAATAAGGAAGCTACATAATAATGATAGAAGGGGACTCCGGAGTCTGCGAACACTGGCAGATATACCTCGAAGTCTCTGTACACGGGTAGCTCACTAGTGTCTGGACTGGTAGGATGTATCTGGATCTGCACAAAAGGATGTGCAGAAGCGTAGTATGAGTACACCACAGCGGTTCCCAGTAAGTGCCAAGCCTAACCTCGGTAGAGTAGTGACGAGGTCAGGTCAGGCCCTACTGGAATGATAAAAGACAAGGTGAAATGTTTAACAATATAATAAAAATGAAATGACAATGGAAATGAATCAAGTAAGTAGTATTTCACCAATTTACTACGCAAAATAATGGCAAATAATACCCCGTAGAAACAAAACAGAATTCTTTTCAACTTTAAGAAAAATCACAACAATAATCAAAGGCAACTACGGCCATAAATCAATATCAACAAGGGTACTCCCGATGTACCGCCTCGTAGTCCCAAATCATAAATAAATTCACAATATCTCATTTTCTTATATCACCGCGGGAGCCTTCACAAGTTATTTTAAAGAAAATATTTTTCCTGAAATAGCATCCTGCGTTTTAGCCACCCTTATCACACCACATGACTTCTACTAGTTCCACTACTAGCCACGCGTATCAAGCCACTCTTATCTAATCGCATGCGTTTCAACACCCAGACCTTATACCACCGCATGCGTATCAATATCACAATATATCACAATCTGCACCTCAAGTGCCCAACATCAACTATATTTTTCTACAACAGGGAGCTCACGGCTCAATCACAAAGAGTACAAAATCTCACAAAATATTTGGGAATAAATAATTCAGCAAAAATAATATTTAAAATTTTTTAATACGTTGCCTCAGTTCCAAATTTAAAATATCAAATACTTCATATTAATAATATTTAAATTAAAGAAATTTCACCTTCAAATAATGCACAGAATAAAAGAAATCAAGTTTCAGCTAAACAGGTAAAAACAATTAGAAGGAGAAGGTCAAACAAATTTAAAGTATATAAATCAAATCAACGATGGAGAATATAACAAGATAAAATAATTTAATTAATATGCAACAGTGATCTTCTCAATTTAAAAACATAATCTTCCACATTTAGCCCGTGTACACACTCGTCACCTCGTGTACACGACTTTCAACACATTACAACTATCACATCAATACCAATCCTAGGGAAAAGTTTCCCAACACAAGGTTAGGCAAGTCACTTACTTCGACTTGCTCCAATTTAATCCACTAGTAGGCCTTTTCCTCGATTATTCAACTCTGAATGGCTCGAATCTAGCCAAAATAATTTGATACAGTCAACAAAAATTATAGGAATCAATTTTATAAGAAAATACTATATTTTTCAATAAAATCCGAAATTAACTCAGGCAAGAGTCACAAAATCCGACAACCCATTCAATTACGAGTTCAACCATACTTGTTTCACTCAAATCCGACTCTGAATCGACACCGAAATCTCAAAAATTTGTTTCTATGAGATTTCTCAAATTTTCCCAAATATCAATCTCAAAACACTAATTAAATGGTGAAAACAATAATATATTCATGTATATTGACCAAATCCGAGTTAGAATCACTTACCCCAATATTTTTCCTTGAAAATTTATCAAAATCGCCTCTCTTCAAGCTTTAATTTGTCAAAAATGGCAAATGGGATGAAGTCCCCTACTTTATAATTCTGTCCAGGCAGCCCTGAGTCCTGGCTTCAATCCTGGCACTCGACCCTGGCCCTCGACCATGGCTTCGATCCTGGCCCTCGACCCTGGCCCTCGATCCTGGGCTCGATTTCTGGGCTTCGATTTCTGGGCTTCGATCATGTGCTCGATTTCTGCACCCCGAATTTCTAGCAGAAGAAAAATGCAGGAGCTTTTGCAGCTGCTGTTTAAGCCCTCGGGACCTCAACCAAATATACCAACATGTCCTAAAACATCATACGAACTTATTTGAAACCTTAAATCACATCAAACAGTGCTAAAATCACAAATCATGCCCCAATTCAAGCTTAATGAAACTTAAGAATTTCCAACTTCTATATTCAATGCCGAAACCTATCAAATCAAGTCCGATTGGCCTCAAATTTTGCACACAAGTCACAAATGACATAACAGAGCTATGAAAATTTTTGGAACTGGATTCCGACCCCGATATCAAAAAGTCAACTCTCCGGTCAAACTTCCAAACTTAAATTCCTATTTTAGCCATTTCAAGCCTAATTTCACTACGGACTTCCAAATAAAATTCTGATCACGCTTCTAAGTCCAAAATCACCATACGGAGCTGTTGGAATCATCAAAAATCTATTTCGGGGGTCGTTTACACATAAGTCGACATCCAGCCAACCTTTTCAACTTAAC
The DNA here is from genome assembly GCF_000715075.1 of Nicotiana tabacum. Classification (NCBI taxonomy): domain Eukaryota; kingdom Viridiplantae; phylum Streptophyta; class Magnoliopsida; order Solanales; family Solanaceae; genus Nicotiana; species Nicotiana tabacum. The sequence continues at coordinate 20,845,372 of NC_134101.1, read as the reverse complement.
TTTTAAACTTTGGAACTAAATGTTCCAATTCATTTTAAAATCTCTTCGGACCTGAGCCGACTACCCCGACAAGTCACATAATAGTTATAAAGCACAGAATGAGCAGTAAATAGGGGAACGTGGCTACAACTTTTAAAACGACTGGCCGGGTTGTTACATCCTTCCCCTCTTAAAACAATCATTTGTCCTCGAACAAGCATAGAGACATACCTGAAGTGGTGAAAAGATGAGGATAATGGCTGCGCATATCCTGCTCGGTCTCCCAAGTAGCCTCCTCGACCGGATGACCCCTCCACTGAACCTTCACGGAAGCAATGTTCTTTGACCTCAGCTTTCGAACTTGTCAGTACAAAATAGCCACTGGTTCCTCAACATAAGATAGATCCTTGTCCAACTGAACTGAAGTGAAGTCTAACACATGAGACGGATCGTCGTGATACTTCCGGAGCATGAAAACATGGAACACTAGATGAACTGCATAGAGACTAGGTGGTAGTGCAAGTCTATAAGCCACCTCTCCAACTCTCTCCAGAATCTCAAAAGGTCTAATATACTTAGGGCTCAACTTTCTCTTGTTCACGAACCTCATCACACCCTTCATAGGCGAAACCCAGAGCAAGAACCTCTCACCAACCATGAATGCAACATCACAAACCTTCCGATCCGCATAACTATTTTGCCTAGATTGGGCTGTACGAAGTCGATCCTGAATCAATTTAACCTTTTCCAAGGCATCCTGAACCAAGTCTCTACCCAATATCCTGGCCTCGCCCGGTTCGAACCAACCCACTGAAGACCGGCACCGCCTACCATATAGGGCCTCATATGGAGCCATCTGAATGCTCAACTGGTAGCTGTTGTTGTAAGCAAACTCTGCAAGTGGTAAGAACTAATCCCAAGCACCCCCAAAATCTATCACACACGTATGAAACATATCCTCCAATATCTGAATAGTGCACTCGGATTGTCCCTCTGTCTGAGGGTGAAATGCTGTACTCAACTCCACACGAGTACCCAACTCTCGCTGTACAGCCCTCCAAAACCGTGATGTAAACTGCGTACCCCGGTCAGAGATGATAGATATCGGTACGCCGTGAAGTCTGACAATCTCGCAAATATAGATTTGAGCCAACTGCTCGAAAGTATAGGTAGTCATCACAGGAATGAAATGAGTTGACTTGGTCAGTGTGAGCACCTAATTTTTAAAAGGGGTGTGACAGTCAGCCTATCCACAATCACCCAAACTGCATCAAACTTCCGCTGAGTCCGTGGAAGCCCAACAACGAAATCCATAGTGATCCGCTCCCATTTCCACTCCGCAATTTCTAACTTCTGAAGCAATCCACCTGGCCGCTGATGCTCATACTTCATCTGCTGGCAATTTAGGCACCGAGCTACATATTCCACTATATCTTTCTCTATTCGCCTCTACCAATAGTGTTGTCTCAAGTCCTGATACATCTTTGTAGCACCCGGATGAATGGAGTACCGTGAACTTTGAGCCTCCTGGAGAATCAACACATACTAACCATCTATATTAGGCACACAAAGCCTACCCTGCATCCACAATACACCGTTATCTCCAATAGTGACTTCCTTGGCATCACTGTGCTGAACTGTGTCCTTAAGGACAAGCAGATGGGGGTCATCATACTGACACTTTCTGATACGACCATAAAGAGAAGACTGAGAAACCACACAAGCCAAACTCAGCTCGGCTCGAAAATATCCAATGTGACAAACTGGTTGGCCAAGGCCTGAACATCCAAGGCTAAAGGCCTCTCTGCTACTGGTAGATATGCTAAGCTGCCCAAACTCTCTGCCTTATGACTCAAGGCATCGGCCACTACATTGGCCTTTCCGAGATGATAGAGAATGATGATATTATAATCCTTATGAAACTCCAACCATCTCCGCTGCCGCAAATTAAGATTCTTCTATTTAAACAGATGTTGTAGACTCCGGTGATCAGTGTAGACCTCACAATGGACACCGTACAAATAATGTCACCAAATATTCAAAGGCATGAACAATAGCTGCTAACTCAAGGTCGTGGACCTAATAATTCTTCTTTTGTACCTTTAACTATCTGGACGCATAGGCAATCACCCTACCATCTTGCATCAAAACTGCACCGAGACCAATACGCAACGCATCAAAATACGTAGTATAAGATCTTGAACCCGTATGTAATACCAACACCGGAGCTGTAGTCTAAGCTGTCTTGAGCTTTTGGAAGCTCTCCTCACATTCCTCGGTCCACCCGAACGGAACACCATTCTGGGTAAATTTGATCATAGGTGCAGCAATAGAAGAGAAACCCTCTACAAATCGGCGATAATACCCTGCCAAACCAAGGAAACTCCAGATCTCCGTAGATGAGGACGGTCTAGACCTACTCTGCACTGCCTCAATCTTCTTCAGATCTACCTTGATCCCCTCGCACGAAACTATATGACCCAAAAATCTCACTGAATCAAGCCAGAATTCACACTTTGAAAATTTTGCATATAACTTCTTTTCTCTTAAAGTCTGAAGCATAGTTCTCAAGTGTTGCTCATAATCCTCCTGACTCCGGGAATACACCAGAATGTCGTCCATAAATACAATGATGAAGGAGTCAAGATAGGGCTGAAATACACTATTCATCAAATGCATAAATACTGCTGGGGCATTTGTCAGCCCAAATGACATTACAAGAAACTCATAATAACCATACCGAGTCCTAAAAGTAGTCTTCGGGATATCTGGCTCCTGAATCTTCAAGTGATGATAGCCTGAACGCAAGTCGATCTTATAGAACACTTTGGCACCCTGAAGCTGATCAAATAGGCCAGCAATACGTGGTAATGGATACATATTCTTCACTGTAACCTTGTCCAGCTGGTGGTATTCAATACATATCTGTATAGATCCATCCTTCTTCTTCTTCACGAATAAGACAGGAGCACCCCAAGGCGATACACTAGGCCGAATGAAGCCCTTATCAAACAACTCCTGTAACTGTTCTTTTAATTCTTTCAACTCTGCTGGGGCCATACGATATGGTGGAATTGAAATGGGCTGAGTGCCCAGTAATAAATCAATACCAAAGTCAATATCCCTGTCGGGTGGCATACCCGGAAGATCTGCTGGAAATAGATCAAGAAAATCCCTTACTACAGGAACTGACTCTATGGTAGGAGTGTCAACACTAATATCTCTCACATAGGCCAGATACATATCACACCCCTCCTCAACCATTCGTTGAGCGTTAATAAATGAAACAACTCTACTAGGGACATGATCCAATGTACCTCTCCACTCTAGCCGCGGTAGACCTGGCATAGCCCATGTCACTGTCTTGGCATAACAATCAAGAATAGCGTGATAGGGTGACAACCAGTCCATGCCCAAAATAATATCGAAATCCACCATAATGAGCAATAATAAATCAGATCTGGTCTCAAAACCACTGATAACAGTTAAACACGACCGATACACACGGTCCACAATAATAGATTCACCCACGGGTGTAGATACATAAACAGATAAACTTAAAGAATCACGGGATACACCTAAATACAGTACAAAATAAGATGACACATAAGAATAAGTGGAGCCTGGATCAAATAAGACTGATGCATCTCTATGACAGATCGGAATAATACCTGTGATAACAAAATCGGATGAAACGACCTCTGTCCTAGCAAGAAGGGCATAATATCTGGCCTGGCCTCCCCGTCTAGGGAGACCTCTACCTGCCCGACCTCCACCTCTAGCTGGTTGTGCAGGTGGAGTAGTAACTGGTGTAGTGATCATGGCCTGAGAAGCCTGAGGGCCCTGTAGAATGGGTGGGGCCTGAAAAATATCTGGAGGTGCACCTCTCCTAAATCTAGGGCAATCCCTCACTATATGACGAGTGTCACCACACTCAAAGCAAGCCCTCGGAGGACGTGGCTGTTGGGACTGGCTCGGGCCTGATCGACTAGACTGCCCGCTGAAAGCACCCCGTACAGGAGGTACAATAGACACTGGCGGTGCATAATATGGAACCCGAGGTCTGGGAGTAGCCGAAATACCATTAGCCTCTACCATGACGGGCTACAACTAGGGCACGGGAATTATTATATGTGCCAGAATCTCGGGGTCTCTTAGCTTCCCTCTCTTCCCTCTCCCAGATCCGCATACCTTCCAATCTCCTAGCAATTGACACCACCTGTTGGTATGTGATGTCCATCTATAGCTCTCGGGCCATACTGAATCTGATACTAGGATGGAGACCCTCAATAAATCTGTGAATCCGCTCTCGAACAGTACAAACTAAGGCTGGTGCATGCCTAGACAAATCACTGAATCAGACCACATATTCCGACACCGTCAAAGAACCCTGGCGCAACTTCTCAAACTCTGCGTGCCATGCATCTCTAAGACTCTGATAGGAACATACTCCCTTAAGAACATATCTGAAAATTGTGTCTAAGTGAGTGAAGCTGCCTCAGCCGGACTATCCAACTCATATGCCCGCCACCACTGGTAGGCTGCTCCTCTAAGATGGAATGCCATGAAAGACTGGAATCCACAATACCCATAGTACGAAGAATGCAGTGACATTCCTCCAGAAAACCCTGAGCATCCTCTGTAGCTAAACCGCTAAATGTGGGAGGGTGGCACTTTTTGTACCTCTAGAGCTCGAGTTGCTCCCCCTCTGAAACTGCTTCCCTAACCTCGGGCCGAACTAGGACAACTGGTTGCACTGGTATAACCTCTAGGGAATGGTCAACCTGGGCCCGTGGATCTGGGGTACAGGCGGTGGGAGTATGTGCTCCTCCCCCGGCCTGAGATGTGGCAGGAGCAAGTGGAATTAACCCTGCCTAAGCTAGAGTGCCAAACATGCTCAAACACTGGGCAAGAGTCTCTTGAAGTGCAGGAGTAGTAACAGGCATCTTAGGTGCCTGCTCTCCAACTAGAGCTACTGGTGGTTCTGTTGCAGCAGCTCGTGCAGGTGCTCTGGCTGCACCACGTGGTCTTCCTCGGCCTCTAGCTTGGCCTTTACCCCAGCCCCGGCCTCTTGTGGCTCCAACAGGGGGCACAGGTGTCTGATCATCGGATCCAGTTGTGCGTGTCCTCACCATCTGTGAGAGAATAGAAATACAATGGTTTAAAATTTTGAAGTCAATAAATGCGCACGATAAGAAATCAAGGAAGTGCATATTTTCCTAACAGTTACATAGCCTCCCGAAGATTAGTACAGACGTCTTCGTACCGATCCGTGAGACTCTACTAAACCTGCTTGTGACTCATTACACCTATGAACCTAGAGCTCTGATACCAACTTGTCACGACCCCAAATTCCCTCTGTAGGATGTCGTGATGCACCTAGTCTCTAAGACTAGGTAAGCCTATCAATACGGAATGACAATTGAAATATGAAATAAATAAATCTGCAATTCACATAATTACAACTCCCAAATCCCGGTAGAAATAAGTCATAAGCTTCTAAGAATTTATCCTCAATGTGTCTATATATCAGGGTCTAAGGAAAATAAGGAAGCTACATAATAATTAGCGAAGGGGACTCCAGAGTTTGCGGTCGCTGGCAGATATACCTCGAAGTCTCCGTACATGGGTAGCTCATTGATGTCTGGACTGGTAGGATGTACCTAGATCTGGACAAAAAGATGTGCAGAAGCGTAGTATGAGTACACCACAACGGTACACAGTAAGTGCCAAGCCTAACCTCGGTAGAGTAGTGACGAGGTCAGGTCGGGCCCTACTGGAATAATAAAAGACAAGGTGAAATGTTTAACAATATAATAAAAATGAAATGACAATGGAAATGAATCAAGTAAGTAGTATGTCACCAATTTACTTCGCAAAATAATGGCAAATAATACCCCGTGAAAACAAAATAGAATTCTTTTCAACTTTAAGAAAACTCACAACAATAATCAAAGGCAACTACGGCCATAAATCAATATCAACAAGGGCACTCCCGAGTTACCGCCTCGTAGTCCCAAATCATAAATAAATTCATAATATCTCATTTCTTTATATCACCGCGGGAGACTTCACAATTTATTTTAAAGAAAACGCTTTTCCTGAAATAGCGTCCCGCGTTTTAGCCACCCTTATCACCCCGCATGACTTCTAGTAGTTCCCCTACGAGCCACGCATATCAAGCCACCCTTATCTCACCGCATGCATTTCAACACTCAAACCTTATACCACCGTATGCGTATCAATATCACAATATGCCAAAATAAACAACATCAACAATATTTTCCACAACAGGGAGCTCACGACTCAATCACAATGAGTACAAAATCTCACAAAATATTCGGGAATAAATAACTCAGCAAAAATAATATTTAAAATTTTTTAATACGTTACCTCAGTTCCAAATTTAAAATATCAAATACTTCATATTAATAATATTTAAATTAAAGAAATTCCACCTTCAAATAATACACAGAATAAAAGAAACCTAGTTTCAGCTAAACAGATAAAAACAATTAGCAGGAGAAGGTCAAGCAAATTTAAAGTATATAAATCAAATCAATAATGAAGAATATAACAAGATAAAATAATTTAATTAATATGCAACAGTGATCTTCTCAATTTAAAAATATAATCTTTCACATTTAGCCGTGTACACACTCGTTACCTCGTGTACATGACTTTCAAAACATTACAATTATCACATCAATACCAATCCTAGGGGAAATTTCCCCCACACAAGGTTAGACAAGTCAATTACCTCGACTTGCTCCAATTTAATCCACTAGTAGGCCTTTTCCTCGATTATTCAACTCTGAATGGCTCGAATGTAGCCAAAATAATTCGATACAGTCAACAAAAATTATATGAATCAATTTCATAAGAAAATACTATATTTTTCAATAAAATCTGAAATTAACTCAAAAATCACCCGTGGAGCCCACGTCTCGGAATCCGGCAAAACTCACAAAATCCGACAACCCTTTCAATTACGAGTCCAACCATACCAGTTTCACTCAATTCTGACTCCGAATCGACACCGAAATCTCAAAAATAAGTTTCTACGAGATTTCCAAAAGTTTCCAAATATCAATCTCAAAACACTAATTAAATGGTGAAAACAATGATATATTTGTGTATATTGACCTAATCCGACTAAGAATCACTAACCCTAATATTTTTCCTTGAAAATTTATAAAATCGCCTCTCCTCAAGCTCCAATTTGTGAATAATGGAAAATGGGACGAAATCCCCTACTTTATAATTCTATCTAGGCAAACCTCGGTCCTGGATTCGATCCTGGCCCTCGATCAAGGCTTCGATCCTGGCCCTCGACCATGGCTTCGATCCTAGCCCTCGACCCTGGCCCTCGATCCTGCGCTCAATTTCTGGGCTTTGATTTTTGGGCTTCAATCCTGGGCTCGATTTCTGCCCTCCGAATTTCCAGCACAAGAAAATTACAGCAGCTTTTGCAGCAGCTGTTTAAGTGCAACTTTTGATCCGTTAACTATCCGAAACTCACGCGAGACCCTTGTGACCTCTACCAAATACACCAGCAAGTTCTAAAACATCATACGAACTTATTTGAAACCTCAAATCACATCAAACAATGCTAAAATCACAAATCACACCCCAATTCAAGCTTAATGAAACTTAAGAATTTCCAACTTCTACATTCGATGGTAAAACCTATCAAATCAAGCCCGATTGACCTCAAATTTTGCACACAAGTCACAAATGACATAACGGAGCTATGAAAATTTTCGGAACTGGATTTCGACTCCGATATCAAAAAGTCAACTCCCCGGTCAAACTTCCAAACTTAAATTTTTATTTTAGCCATTTCAAGCCTAATTTCACTACAGACTTCCAAATAAAATTTTGATCAAGCTCCTAAGTCCAAAATCACCATACGGAGCTGTTGGAATCATCAAAATTCTATTTCGGGGTCATTTACACATAGGTCGACATCCAGCCAACCTTTTCAACTTAACTTTTAAACTTTGGAACTAAGTGTTCCAATTCATTCTAAAATCTCTCCGGACCTGAACCGACTACCCCAACAAGTCACATAATAGTTATAAAGCACATAATGAGCAGTAAATAGGGGAATATGGCTACAACTTTTAAAATGGTTGGCCGGGTCGTTACACAAAGCTCCCTTTTCGGTCTCAAATTCACTATAATGCCTCAACTCGGTGCCCAATGACTCAAAACTAGTCAAATGTTATATGAATTAATCAATATATGCTGAAAAGTTAATGATTTAGCTATTAGAGTAGTTACCCAACCCAAATTGGAAGATTCTTAAAATTCGCCCTAGGGCCCACATGCCCGGATTCCGAAAATTTTCTAAGAAAGTTGTTACCCATAACCTCACGAACTCAAATATATAATTTTCACTCAATCTCATAACCATTTTCGTGGGTAAATCCCATTTTTATCAAAACCTAGGGATATTAATCTAAACCCATAATTTTCACAAATTTACATGTTAAAATCTATCCATAATCTATGTATTTAACTCACATTGGATAGATATTACTTACCTCGAATAGCTAGGTGGAAACCCCCCTCCAAAAGCTCCAAAATCGCCCAAGGAAATGATAGAAATGAGTCAAAAATGGCATAAGTCCCGTAATAAATGATCCTTTCTACCTCCAGGACTTCCGCTTCTGCGGCTCTATGGCTTTATCTGCGGCTCCGCATATGTGGAAAGAACCTTGCTGATGCAGCTCCCCCTCTGATGGCCACTTCCGCATTCGCGGACCACATGCCTGCTTCTGTGGGACCGTTGCTGCGATGCGTGTGCCGCACCTGCGGTCGCTTCCTTCGCACCTGCGCGTTCGCAAGTGCGCGCCCTCACCCGCATCTGCGGTTTCTGGACTGCATACGCTGGGCCACTTCTGCGTGCTCGCACCTGCGGCTGTCCTTCCGCAAGTGCGATTGCACCAAAAGCTGGATGCTTCAGCTGTTCGACAAAGGCCAAACGTCTTCCGCGCCTCGTTTGAATGGCATCCGGGGCCCTCGAGGCCCCGTCCAAACATACCAATAAGTTTTTAAACCTACAACAGACTCGCTCGCACCCTCAGAACGCGCCGATTCATACTTAAACTACTCAGAATGACACCAAATCTTGCGTGAAAGTCTTAAACCACCATACAGAACTATTCTTAGGCTCGGAATCCCAAACGGACCTCGATAACACCAAAACCTACTCCAAACCAAATTTAAAAAACTTTAAAACCTTTAATGCGCCAATTTCCAATGTTAAGCGCTGATACGCTTCTAAATCACCTAAATTCTGATTCGAACATACGCCCAAGTCCAAAATCAACATGCAAACCTATTGGAATCGTCAAATCCTGGTTCCGAGGTCGTTTACTGAAAATGTTGACCAAAAGTCAAAATTAGCCTTTTAAAGCCAAACCAATGAACCAAGTGTTTTGATTTCAACCCAAACCCTTCCAAATCACGAACTTACCATCCCTCGCAGGTCATAAAACGGTAAACATACATACGGGGAGTCTTATTTAGGGGAACGGGGATCTAGAAAGGAAAACGACCGGTTGGGTCATTACATTCTTCACCTCTTAAACAAACGTTCGTCCTCGAACGAGTCTAGAATCATACCTGGAGTGCCGAATAGGTGTGAGTATCTGCTCCGCATGTGATCCTCGGCCTCCTATGTCGCATCCCCGACTGGTTGGTCCCTCCACGAAACCTTTACTGCAAAAATCGTCTTGGACCTCAACTGGCAAACCTTCCTATCACAATGGCAACTCGCTCCTCCTCATAACCGATGATCTCATCTAACTGAACCGTGCTGAATTCTAGCACATGCGACCTATCGGCATGATACCTCCAGAGCATAGACACGTGGAAAACCTAATGAACTCTCGATAAACTGGGAGGCAAAGCAACCTCATAAGCAACCTCCCCCACTCGTCTCAACACCTGAAATGGGCCTATAAACCTTGGCCTCAATTTTCCCTTCTTCCCGAACCTCATGATTCCCTTCATCAGCGAGACCTTCAAGAGAACATTCAAGACCACCACAAATGATAAAACACATGCCTTCTGATCCGCTTAACTTTTCTGTCTGGACTGTGCTGTGCGAATTCGCTCCTGAATCCACTTTACCTTTTCTAAGGCATCCTTTACTAAATCAGTAGCATGTAACTTAGCCTCGCCGGGCTCAAAACATCCGATGGGGGAATGACATCGTCGACCGTATAAAGCCTTAAATGGATCCATCTCGATGCTGGACTAATAATTGTTGTTGTAAGCAAACTCAACCAAAGGCACGAATCAATCCCATTGCCCTCCGAAGTCAATCACATATGCTCTGAGCATATCCTCCAAGATCTGAACTATCCGCTCCGACTGCCCGTCGGTCTACGGATGAAAGGTTGTGCTGAGCTCTACCCAAGTCCCCATCTCACCATCTACTTCCCTCCATAAGTGAGAAGTAAATCGAGGGCCTCTATCTGATGTAATGAAGACAAGGAAACCGTGCAACCTAATAATCTCCTGAATGTAAATCTGAGCCAGCCCTTCTGAAGAATACGTGATAACAATTGGAATAAAGTGTGCCGACTTGGTCAACCTGTCGATAATGACCCAAACTGCATCAAACTTCTGCAAGGTCTGCGGCAACCCAACTACGAAGTCCTTGGTGATGCGCTCCCATTTCCACTAAGTTATATCTGTTGGAGTAGGTCACATGGCCTATGATGCTCATACTTAACTTGTTGGCAATTAAGGAACCTCGCTACATACTCAACTATGTTCTTCTTCATCTGCCGCCACCAATAATGCTGCCTCAGGTCGCGATACATCTTTGTAGCACCTGGATGAATAAAATACCGAGAACTATGTGCCTCCTCTAGGATCTACTCCCCCAAACCATCAACATTAGGAATACATAGGTGACCCTGGAGTCGCTGAACACCATCCTCCCCGATGGTAACCTCTTTGGCACCACCTTATAGTACCGTCTCTCTGAGAACCAATAAGTACGGATCACCAAAATGATGAGCCTTGATCTTCTCCAATAGTGAAGACTCGGCGACAACGCATGCAAGAACGCGGCTGGGCTCTGAAATATCCAACCTCACAAGTCTGTTAGCCAAGGACTGAATGTCCAAAGCTTGTGGCCTCTCCTCTACTGAAATAAAAACCAAACTGCCCATACTCTCCACCTTTATGGTCAAGGCATCCACTACTACATTAGCCTTTCCCGGATGATAAAGGATGGTGATATCATAATATTTTAGTAACTCAAGCTACCCACGCTGCCTCAAGTTGAGATCCCTCTGCTTGAACAAATGCTGCAAGCTGCGATGATCTGTGTAAACCTCATAGGACACCCCAAAAAGATAATGCCTCCAGATCTTGAGAGCATGAACAATCGCGGCCAAATTCAAATCGTGCATAGGGTAATTCTTCTCGTGAGGCTTCAGCTGACATGAAGCATATGTAATAACTCGCCCCTCATGCATCAATAGGCAACCCAAGCCAACGCGTGAAGCATCGCAATACACTGTATACATCCCTAAATCAGAAGGAAACATTAAGACTGATGCTGAAGTCAATGCGGTATTGAGCTTCTGGAAGCTCGCATCATAATCATCGGAACATCGAAACGGAGCACCCTTCTGGGTCTATCTAGTCAAATGTGCTGCAATCGATGAGAAGCCCTCCACAAACCGACGACAATAACATGCTAACCCTAGGAAGCTCCCGATCTCAGTCGTCGTGGTAGGACGAGGCCAACTCTGAACAACCTCGATCTTCTTGGGATCTACCTTAATACCCTCGCTTGATACTACATGTCCCAAGAATGCCACAAAATCTAACCAGATCTCACACTTGGAGAACTTAGCATATATCTTATATTCCCGCAAGGTTTGAAGCACCACTCTCAAATGCTGCTTGTGCTCCTCCATGCTACGTGAGTAGATCAAAATGTCATCAACAAAGACAATGATAAATGAATCAATATATGACCTGAACACCCGGTTCATCAAATCCATAAATACCACCGGGGCATTAGTCAAACCGAAAGATATCACTAGAAACTCATAATAACCATATCTAGTCCGGGAAGCCGTCTTCAAAATATAGGAATCCCAAATCTTCAGATGATGATACCCCGATGTCAATTCGATCTTAGAGAACACCCTAGCACCCTGCAGCTGGTCAAACAAATCATCAATACGCGATAATGAGTGCTTGTTATTAATGGTAACTTTGTTCAACTGGCGGTAATCAATGCACATCCGTATAATCCCGTCTTTCTTCTTCACAAATAACACCGGTGCACACCACGAAGACCCACTCGGTCTGACAAACCCCTTTTCTAGCAACTCCTCAGGCTGTTCTTTCAACTCCTTCAACTCTTTTGGAGCCATGCAGTACAATGGAATAGATATAGGCTGGGTACCTGTAGCCAAATCAATACAAAAATTGATATCACGATCGGGCGACATGCCTAGAAGATCAGAAGGAAATACATCAAAAAAATCTTTGACCATGGGCACTAAATCAATCGTTGGAGTCTCTGCAGTAGTATCCCAAACATAAGCTAGATAAGAAAAACAACCCTTCTCGACCATGTGTCGAGCCTTCAGGAAGGAGATAACCCGACTGGATGTACTGATAGATGAACCCTTCCACTCCAATCTAGGCAACTCCAGCATCACCAAGGTAACAGTCTTGGCATGGCAATCAAAGATGGCGTGATATGGAAACAACCAATCCATGCCTAGAATGACCTCAAAGTTGGTCATATCAAGTAATAGAAGATCCGCTCGGGTCTCATAACCACAAAAAGTAATAATACAGGACCGATAGATCCGATCCACAACTACAGAATCACATACTGGTGTGGACACATAAACGGGAGTACCCGAGGACTCATGAGGAACTCCCAGGAAATGAGCAAACAGAGATGAAACATATGAATATGTAGACCCTAGATCAAATAGTATCGAAGCATCCCTACCACAAACTGAAATAATACTTGTGATCATGGCATCTGAGGCCATTGCATCTGGTCTGTCCAGAAAAGCATAGAACCTATCTGGAGCGCCACTTGATTGGCCTCCACCTGACTGGCCTCCACTTCTGGGACGACCCCTACCCACTTTCCCTCTGCCTCTAGGCAGCCGAATGGACGGTAGCTGGTGTTGGAATCATAGGTTGCTAACCTTGCTACACTACCTTGGCCCGAAGCCTGGGGTAGAGCCTCCATACATGACTGAGATCCCCGCACTTGAAACAACCTCTCGGTACAATGGACTGCTGACCTGAAGTCTGACCATGTTAGCCTGAATACCCAGTGGAGGAACCCTGAATAGCTAGTGGGCGGTAGGAATTCTCTGGAATGGCGCTGATATAAGGTCACACTGGAGCACCCCGAGGAGGCGGCGATGCTGGATATGTAGGCCTGCTAGACCGACCCCTCACAAACTGGCCTCTGATCCCAATCGGAGCACCTCTAACCTCTCCAAAATACCAACACTGCTTATCCCTTGTAGCCTGCTCTCGGCTACGCTGACGTACACCCTCGATCCTCCAAGCTATCTCTATAACTAGCGCATAAGAAGTCCCAATCTATACTTATCAGGCCATAGTGGCCTGAATAACAGAGTGCAAACCTGAAACAAATCTCTGCACTCTCTTTGCATCGGTAGGACATATCATAACTGCATGGCAAGACAACTTAGAGAATCTCGCCTCATAGTTTGTCACTGACATCTGACCCTGCTAGAGCTGCTCGAACAAAAATCGTATCTCTTCCTTCTGAGAGGGTGGAATATACCTATCCAGAAAAATACGGGTGAACCGGTCCCAAGTCATGGGAGGAGAATCTGTTGGCCTGCCTCTACCACGAGCTGGAGCTCTCCCTCGGCCTCTGCCTCGGCCTCTAACAATAGGGGGAAAAGCTCCTCCATGATCAGGTACATCTGTCGCGCATGTTCTCACCATATGTGAGAGAATAATAGAAATATACTTAGCACAACATCAACTGCACGATAGGAGATGAATAAAGAGTAGTTTCCTAACACCCTATAGCCTCTCGAAGATAAGTACGAATATCTCTGCACCGATCCACAAGACTCTATTAGGCCTTCTCATAACTTGTGATACCTACGTGAACCTAGTGATCTGATACCATGTTGTCACGACCCTATTTCTCCTATTGGCCATCATGGTGCCCAACGTTACCGGTAGGCAAGCCAACGATGAAATAACTACGTGATTACTCCTTTCAATAGGTTTCCAAGTAATTAAATTCTATTTTAAGAGACTTAGGGGGGTAGGCAGTTTAATAAATAAAACGAAAACCATTGAGTGCAATCATAGATATATAAATACTCCAAAATCATAAAGTCTACTAGAGTGAGTGCCAAGACCTGGTGTTACAAGTGTATGAGAACTAGTAGAATATACAAAACTCTAACTACTATCTGAAATAACATAGACAGAAAATAAGTATAAAAGAAAGGCTCTAGGTGCAGCAGAACGGGTCAGGAAGCAACTCACCACTAGGTCTCAAGGTATCGGGGATGTGCGCTGGTGTGACCGCCTGATGCACCTACCTCAGATCCTGCACAGTTAGTGTAGAAGTGTAGCATGAGTACATAAACCATATGTATCCAGTAAGTATCAGGTCTAACCTCGAAGAAGTAGTGACGAGGGGTCGACATCGACACTTACTATGTGCTAAAAATGAAGAAATACAGAAGTTCTAGATAAGCTTGGGTTATGTAAATAATAATAATAACTCAATAACAAACAGGAAAATAATAATCCATTCACAAATGATACATCCCGGATCAATTTCCGTCTTATATAATTTTAACCTCTCAAGCCATAAAAGAAATACCAAATATAATCAAACTCTGAGTATTATCACAAACGATTATGCCGAGGTCGTATGGCCTGGTCCAGAATAAAGTGTACATTGTCGAGGGTCATGCGGCACGAACCATAGTTGCATCTATCTACTGTCGAGGCATTCGGCCCACTCCGAAAAAAAGAGGATACTTTATGAACATCCGATTTAAAGAGTTATTACAAGGCTAATACGCAAACAAGCACAAATTCCTATTAACGGTCAAGTGACCTGCCAAAAAGTCAAGTAAGTGAAATTTGACCTTTTACAATTCCTTTATCAAGTTCTAATATAAGTTAGGCACTTTAATTTAACAAGTAGGGTTCCACCATTACAAGTATTTCATGATTCGTGTCCTAAACTACCCGGACATAAGCATAAATAGTCGCTATGTACGAAATCTTGTCATCTCGTGCGTACGTAGGCCCCCCCTCCCCACAATTAGCAACAAATAGCAATTAAATCACCTATGGGGTAAATTTCCTCTTACAAGGTTAGGCAAGAGATTTACATTTCTCAAAACTCATTTTCCGGTCTCAAATTCGATCTGAAGCTTCAACTTGGTGCCCAACAACTCGAAACTAGTCAAATGTTATATAAATTAATCAATATACGCTCAAACGATAATTATTTAGCTATTAGAGTAGTTACCCAACCCAAATTGGAAGATTCTTAAACTTTGCCCCCGGTCCTACGTGCCCGGATTCCGAAAATGTTCGAAGAAAGTTGTTACCCATAACCTCACAAAATCAATATATAATTTTTACTCAATCCCATAACCATTTTCGTGTGTAAATCCCATTTTTATCAAAACCTAGGGTTATTCATCTAAACCCATAATTTTCATAGTTTTTATATTAAAATCTACCCATAATCTATGTATTTAACTCATATTGGATAGATATTACTTACCTCAAATAGCTAGGTGGAAACCCCCCTCCGGAAACTCTAAAATCGCCCAAGGAAATGAAAGAAATGAGTCAAAAATGACCTAAGTCCAGTAATAAATGAACCTTTCTGTCTCCAGGACTTCTGCTTTTGCGGCTCTATGGCTGCATCTGCAGAAAGAACCTCGCAGATACGGCTCCCCCTCTAATGGCCACATCCGCATCTGCGGACCACATGCCGGCTTCTACGGGACCGCTGCTGCGACGCGTGTGTCGCACCTGTGGCTTGTGCCGCTTCTGCGGTCGCTACCTTCGCTCCTGCGCGTTCGCAAGTGCTCGCCCTCACCCACATCTGCAGTTTCTGGGCTATCTATAATGGACCACTTCTGCGGCTGCTGGTTCGCTTCTACGAGCTTGCACCTACGGCTGGCCCTCCGCAGGTGCGATTGCACTAGAAGCTAGATGCTTCAGGTACTCGATCAAGGCCAAACGTCTTTCGTACCTCATCTAAAAGGCATCTAAAGCCCCCGAAGCCCCGTCCAAACATACCAACAAGTTTGTAAACCTAAAACGGACTCGCTCGCACACTCGGAACGCAGAAAACAACATTAAAACTAAGAATCACAACCCAAAACCAATAGGATAAAACTTTGAACTTCAAATTCTTCCAACTTACTCTGAACGCGCTGATTCATACTTAAACTACTCAGAATGACACCAAATTTTGCGTGCAAGTCTTAAACCACCATACAGAACTATTACAGCTCGAAATCCCAAATGGGAGGATGTAACGACCCGGCCGGTCGTTTTGAGAGTAATATCCCCGATCCCCTATTAACTGCTTTCCCCAAATCATTTCTGCTATTGTGACTTGTCGGGATGATTGGTTTTGAGTTACAAAGTGTTTTGGGACACTTAGTCCCTAAATGAGAGCTTAAGCCTTAGGATTTGGACCGTAGTCGGAACTATGTGAAGACGACTCTGGAATGGAATTCTGTTGGTTCTGTTAGCTCCGTTAGGTGATTTTGGGGTTAGGAGCGTGTCCGGATTGTGTTTTGGAGGTTCGTAGCTCATTTAGACTTGAAATGGCGAAAGTTAAATTTTTGGAGTTTTGGGCCGGTAGTGGAATTTTTGATATCAGGGTCATTTTCTAATTCTGGAAGTTGGAGTAGGTCCGTAATGTTGATTATGACTTGTGCGCAAAATTTGAGGTCAATCGGACGTGATTTGATAGGTTTCAGCATCGGTTGTAGAATTTTGAAGTTTCAAGTTCTTTAAGTTTGAATTGGAGGGTGATTCGTGATTTTAGCGTTGTTTGATGGGATTTGAGAGCTCAACTAAGTTGGTATGGTGTTTTAGGATTGGTTGGTATGTTTGGTAGAGGTCCCGGGGGCCTCGGGTGCGTTTTGGATGCTCAACGAGTCATCTTTAGACTTAGAGAAAGCAGCATATTTCTGGTGTTCTGTTGCAGGCATTTTCTTCATCGCGTTCGCGAGGGAGTCCTCGCGTTCGCATAAGGTATATGGGAAGGGCAGCTGAATTACTCTTCGCGTCCGCAATGTTGCTCTCGCGAAGGTGTGGAACCTTGAAGCTACGTGTTCGCGACATGGTCCTCGCGTTCGCGATGAAGAACTGGAGGCAGGCGAGATTTCGTGCTTCGCGTTCCCGCGTTCGTGAAGGGTCAGCTGAGTGGTCTTCGTGTTCGTGACATGTGCATCACGTTTGCGATGGAGAATTTTTTTTTTGGGCGAAAGTATATTGTACTTCGCGAACGCGAGGGTGTGGTCACGTTCGCGAAGAAGGACGCGTCTGGGCAGTATTAAAGTTCCAAAAACAGAGGTTATGCCATTTTTATCAAAAACGTAAGTTGGGAGCTCGGATTTTGGACGAGGGATTAAGGGATTTTCAGAGATATTGATTGGGTAACGATTCTTAACTCCTTTATGGTTATATTCCACCAATCTATGCTTGAATTCATCGTTAAATTTCGGATTTGGGGTGAAAAATTGAGAAAAAGTTCTTTGGCCGAATTTTGGGGTTTTGATCGAAATTTTGGTATCGGATTTGAGCAATTTTGGTACGAGTAACTCGTGAGTGAATGAGTGTTCGTATTTTGCGACTTTTACCCGATTCCGAGACGTGGGCCCGGGTGACTTTTTGGGTGTTTTTCCTAATTTCATGCTTTAGCTTCGAATTAATTAGCTAAATTAGTTGCTCGTAGTTAAATTATCATTATGCTTTTTATTTGAATAGATTCAGGCCATCTGGAGTCGGATACTCATGGCAAGAACATGTTATCGAGGTAATTTGAGCGTTTCGAGGTAAGTGGCTTGCCTAACCTTGTGTTGGGGACTTCCCCGTTAGGATATCTTGATATTATTTGGTGTGTGAACGTCGTGTACGTGAGGTGACAAGTACGTACACGGGCTATTATTGCAAAAAATTTGTTTAACCTTCTTAAATCATAAATTGTTTTTCTTATTAAGTCGTACTAATATGTTTAATTGTGTAGTTTAGACTAGAAAAGCATGTTTACGTGTTTTAACTGCCTAATTGACATTCTGTGCGTCATGTTTAGCTAAGTCCTCATTTTCCCTATTTGTGTCCAGTATAAACTGTATAACTCGATGTCATACCTGTCATTTCATCTTGCGTTGCATATTTACTTTGGGACTACGGATGTATTCCGGGAGATCCCCCAGCACTGCATATTTATTTTTGGACTACGGACGTATTTCGGGAGATCCCCCTGTACTGCATAATTATTTTGGGACTACGAACGTATTCCGGGAGATCCCCCTATACTGCATATTTACTTTGTGACTACGGACGTATTCCGGGAGATCCCCCTGTACTACATATTTACATTGGGATTACGGACGTATTCTGGGAGATCCCCCCCCTCCCCCCCGCTGTACTGCATATTTACTTTGGGACTATGGACGTATTCCGGGAGATTCCCCCTGTACTGCATATTCATTTGAAACTACGGGACGGTATCCGGAGAGATTTTCCCATTGTGTTTACCTTGTTTTGAGCCGAGGGCTCCCTTAACTATTAAATTTTCGAGAATTTCTTTAACTATGTTACCGAAAATTTAACTTATATCTTTTATTGTTTAATTTATTATATTTACTCCGGTTGGGCCTTGACCTGACCTTGTCACTACTCGATCGAGATTAGGCTTGGCACTTACTGGGTACCACTGTGGTGTAGTCATGCCCTTCCTGCACATGTTTTCGTGTGCAGATCCAGGTACGAGCTATCAGCCTTGGGGTTAGTGCGTGCTGCTGATTCTAGGAGACTTCAAGGTACTTCTGCTTGCGTCCGCAGATCTTCAGAGTCCCTTTCTACTCCCTCGCCTAGAGACTTTCTTTATTATCTTCAGACTTTTGTATAGAGCTACATAGATTATAGCAGCTTGTGACTTAGTGATATTCCGGGTCTTGGGAAATTATTTTGTATATGCCGAGTGGCACTACTCTTGGCTATTTATAATATGTTGTTTATCTTTAAAATGTTGTGTTTCTTTATATTTTTCGCAATATTAGGCTTACCTAGTCGTAAAGACTAGGTGCCATCACAACACCTTATGGAGGGATAATTTGGGTCGTGACAATCTCGATAACACCAAAACCTACTCCAAACCAAATTTCAAGAACTTTAAAATCTTCAATCTGCCAATTTCTAATGTTAAGCACTGAAATACTCTCGGGTCACCCAAAACCCGATCCGAACGTACGCCCAAGTCCAAAATCATCATGTAAACCTATTGGAACCGTCAAATCCTAGTTCCAAGGTCGTACCAAAAGTCAAACTTAGCCTTTTAAAGCCAAACCAAGGAACCAAGTGTTCTGATTTCAACTCGAACCCTTCCAAATCCCGAACTAACCATCCTCGCAAGTCATAAAATGGTAAAAGCACATACGACGAGTCTTATTTAGGGGAACGGGGATCTAGAAAGCAAAACAACTGGTTGGGTCATTACAGGTTCTGCTGGTGTAATCGCACCTTTGGAGAATTGATCGCAGGTGTGAACTCGCAGGTGCGAGCTGAGGATGTGTAGATGGAGACAAGATTGGGGAGGACTAGGGTCGCAGGTGAGAGGAGTTTTCCACATATGCATGGCTGCAGGTGTGGCGTGAAGGGTGCGGAAGCGGATGGTGCGCAGGTGCAATGAGGATTTTCGAACCTGTGATTGCGCAGATGTAGGGGATAGGACCATAGAAGTGGAGGCCCAGCTCCATTGGTTCACTGCAGAAGCGGGTGGATTGTCGCTTTTGCAACGCCGTGGATGTGGTTAAGTGTCCGCAGAAGCGGAAAGCCTAGGCAGATTATTAAAAACAAGGGTTCGCGATTTTGGCTTCATTTCAAATATTTCAAGCACGGATTTGGGCGATTCTTGAGAGGATTTTCGAGTGGTTTCCTGAGGTAAGTCCCTTGTGCTCATTTTGTATCAACAATATTGTTTCCCTGTTGATTTTCCACCTAGTTTGTGTGTATTTAAGGTGGAATTTGGGAGTTTGTGTGTATTTAAGGTGGAATTTGGGAGTTTGAGACTAGGGTTAGAGAATTTAATTTGGGAATTTGGGTGACGATTTGGTGCGGGATTTTGGTAAATTTGGTATGGTTGAACTCATGGTTGAATGGGCTTTTAGGTTTTGTTACTTTTATTGAATTTTGAGACGTGGGCCCGGGGGCTGGCTTTTGAGTCAATTTTTGACTTTTGATTAATGACTTAGTATTTTTCTTCTGGAATTGATTCCTTTAGCCTGTGTTGATTATATCGAATTGTTTATGGCTAGATTCGAGGCATTCAGAGGCTGTTTCGCAAGGTAAGGGTGTGTTGGAGTAGAGATTAGCTCGAATTGAGGTAAATAACACTTCTAAACTTGGCTCTGAGGGTTCGAAACCCCGAATTATGTGTAATATGATTGTATGTTGAGGTGGCACACATGCCAAGTGACGGGTGTGTGGGTGTGCACCATAAGAACTATGACCTAGTTGATTCCATGGAACTGTATAGTGGAATTATCTTGTTGATATCCATGTTTTCATCATGTGATAAGTAATTGAGCTGTCAATTATGCTAGAAATTATGTTTAGGCTAGATGTTGAGACCCGTAATGGTCGCTTCCTTGCTGTTGACTTATTCATTACATTGACATCTCATACTTAGTCATATTTATTGATTGCATATCATTTCTCAGTCTCTGTTGCTATTTATTGCTATGTCATATTATCATTTTGGGCTAGTTTCACGACACTGTAATCCCGAGAAAGAGGGGGACTAGAGAGATTGATAACTGAGTGGGGCCGAGAGCCTGATTGAGAGCATTAGTTATGGGATCGCGCTGCACGCCGCAATATGTTTATTGATTTATGCATGGATCTGGCTTAGTAGAGCGCTTGGGCTGAAGGAGCCCCTCCAGAGTCTGTACACACCCCTAGTGAGCGCAGTTGATTATATTGAGGGATGAATTCCCTGGACATGGATCTTGTCCGAATAATTTATATTTAGGGATAAAATACCCCAGGGCTGGATTGGCTTTATACGGTACTGAATGACTGGTGTGTGTGTGTGTGTGTGTATATATATATATATATATATATATATATATATATATATATATATATATATATATATATATATATATATATATATCTTCCCTGGGTCGGATTGGCCATATATAGTATTGAGCGAGTGAGTATTCTGAGAGTGAGAGTACACGAGACTTTCAGTATGGTCCGTCGCATACAGCATGTGCATTGGCATGTAAATGTAGAGAGGTCATACTCCTCATATCATTTAGAATTTGATCTATTTTACTTTAATTGAGTTTAACTATTGAAATTGGAAGCATGCTTACATTCCTGTACTGTTATTTCTATGTTGAACTGTACCTACTGAGTTTGTCACTACCTTTCAGTCTAAAGGTTAGATTTGTTACTTATTGAGTTGGTTGTACTCATGCTACACCCTGCACCTTGTGTGCAGATCTAGGTGCTTCTGATCATGATGATTACTGAGTTGTGGAGTTCGGATTCTCAGAGACTATCGAGGTAGCTGCTTGGTGTTTCACAGACCTTGTCTCTCATTCCCTATCTTTCCACTTATTGTATATAGTTTCAAATTATCATAGACATTATTTTATAGACTTGTGATGTATAGATGCTCATGTACTCTGTGACACCCTGATAGTTGGGAACTTCCACGTTGTGTTTTGGGTTTCTATCCCGTTTTATGAGAACTTTTATTGTTTAAACTTCTTTAAAGCATTTTCTATTAAAAGTGTTGGAAATTGTTTTAAATGTTGGATTTTCTTGTACTACAATAGGAACCATCATGACAGGTTAGGATTTTGGGTCGTGACAAGTTGGTATCAAAGTCTAGGTAACATAGGTCTCACGAATCATGAGTAGGTTTAATAGAGTCTTGTGAATCGGTACGGTGACATCTGTACTTATCTTCGAGAGGCTGCCGAACCCTTAGGAAACTTCGTATTCTTGTTCTTGTCATACGGATTTGATGATTACGGTAACTAAATTTGTACGGATTTGTTCTATTCTCTCACAGATGGTGAGGACACGTGCTACCGGGCAAGACGAACAGCCACAATACCACCAGCTAGGGCCACGAGAGGTCGGGGTCGCGGTAGGGGCCACGGTAGGGGCAGAGGTACAGCTCGTACAATAGCTAGAGCAGCACCTACAGATCCACCAGTTGCTCCAGCTCAGGAGAAGGTTCCAATTGTGGTTGAGCCAGTGGGGCTAGCTCAGGAACTAGCTGTGCCCATCGTGATTCCAAGCCTTCAGAAGGCATTGACCCAGATATTGTTTGCACTGGCCTTGCTCAGGCGGTTTCGGCTCAGGCCGTACCAGCCACTTCTCAGGCCGCGGGAGGTACTCATACCCCCGACGTCCGTATAGGTGATGTAGGGATTTCAGACACCAGGGATACTACTAGCCCAACCGGTTGTAGCTGCTCAGGCCTAAGTGGTCCACGTTATGGCTAATGATGAGCAGAGGAGACTTGAGAGATTTGGGAGGCTTCAGCCTCCATCATTTAGCTGTGCTGAGTTAGAGGATGCTCAGGGCTTCTTGGACAAGTTCTAGTAGATGCTTCGCACGGCTAGTATTCTGGAGACCAGTGGGGTCTTGTTCACTACTTTTCAATTCACTGGGGCTGCCTTCAGATGGTGGGAGGCTTATGAGAGGTGTTGGCCGGTCGGTGCAGAACCATTTACATGGCATGAGTTCTCTGTTCTTTTCTTGGAGAAGTTCATGCCACAGTCTCGTAGGGAGGAGCTGCGCAGGCAGTTTGAGCAGTTATGTTAGGAGGGCATGTCTGTGACGCAGTACAAGATGAGGATTTTTGAGTTGGCTGGTCACGCAGTTTGGTTGGTTCCCACTGATAAGGAGATGATTAGGAGGTTCATTCATGGCCTCACATATCAGCTGCGAAGGCCCATCTCCATTGGTTCACTGCAGAAGTGGGTGGATTGTCGCTTCTTCTATGCCGCTGATGCGGTTAAGTGTTCACAGAAGCGGAAAGCCTAGGCAGGTTATTAAAAACAAGGGTTCGCGATTTTGGCTTCTTTTCAAATATTTCAAGCACGGATTTGGGCGATTCTTGAGAGGAGTTTCGAGGGGTTTCTTGAGGTAAGTCCCTTGTGCTCATTTTTGATCAACAATCTTGTTTCCCCATTGATTTTACCACCTAGTTTGTGTGTATTTAAGGTGGAATTTAGGAGTTTCAGGCTAGGGTTACAGAGTTTAATTTGGGAATTTGGGTGACGATTTGGTGCCGGATTTTGGTAAATTTAGTATGGTTGAACTCGTGGTTGAATGGGCTTTCAGGTTTTGTGACTTCTATTGAATTTCGATACATGGGCCCGAGGGCCAGCTTTTGAGTCAATTTTTTACTTTTGATTAATAACTTAGTATTTTACCTCTGGAATTGATTCATTTAGCCTGCGTTGATTATATCGAATTGTTTATTGCTAGATTCGAGGCATTCGGAGGCCATTTCACAAGGCAATGGTGTGTTGGAGTAGAGATTTGCTTGAATTGAGGTAAGTAACACTTCTAAA
This sequence comes from Nicotiana tabacum, assembly GCF_000715075.1. Classification (NCBI taxonomy): domain Eukaryota; kingdom Viridiplantae; phylum Streptophyta; class Magnoliopsida; order Solanales; family Solanaceae; genus Nicotiana; species Nicotiana tabacum. The sequence goes on along the minus strand of NC_134101.1, from coordinate 20,821,508 downwards.
CTTGGCTTTGAGGGTTCGAAACCTCGAATTATGTGTAACATGATTGTGTGTTGAGGTGGCACACATGCCAAGTGACGGGTGTGTGGGCGTGCACCGTAAGAACTGTGACCTAGTCAATTCCATGGAACTGTATAGTGGATTTATCTTGTTGATATCCATGTTTTCATCATGTGATAAGTAATTGAGCTATCAATCATGCTAGAAATCATGTTTAGGATATTGCTGGTACTGTTGAGACTCAAAGTGGTCATTTCCTTGCTGTTGACTTATTGATTACATTGACATTTCATACTCAGTCATATTTATTTATTGTATATCATTTCTCAGTCTCTGTTGCTATTTATTGCTATGTCATATTATCATTTTGGGATAGTTTCACGACACTGTGAGCCCGAGAGAGAGAGGGACTGGAGAGATTGATGACTGAGTGGGGTAAAGGGCCTGATTGAGAGTGTTAGTTATGGGATCGGGAGCCCGTCCTGAGTCTGCACCCCCTACAGGGAGCGTAGATGAATATATTCGGGATGGACTTCCCAGGCATGGACTTGCCTTATTTATTTATAATTGTGATGAATTCCCTAGACATGGATTTTGTCCGAATCATTTATATTTGGGGATAAATTACACCTGTGCTGGATTGGCCTTATACGATACTGAGTGACTAACTGTCAGTTGATGTATATATATACATGGGATGGATCTTTCCTAGGCTGGATTGGCCATATACAGTATTTATAAGATATAGGATGGATCTTCCCTGGGTCGGATTGGCCATATATAGTATTGAGCGAGTGAGTATTCTGAGAGTGAGAGTACACGAGACTTTCAGTATGGTCCATCGCATACAGCATGTGCATTGGAATGTAGATGTAGAGAGGTCATACTCCTCATATCATTTAGAATTTGATCTATTTTACTTGAATTGAGTTTAACTGTTGAACTTGGAAGCATGCTTACATTCCTGTACTATTATTTCGATGTTGAACTGTACATGCTGAGTTCATCACTACCTTTCAGTCCAAAGGTTAGATTTGTTACTTTTTGAGTTGGTTGTACTCATGCTACACCCTACATTGTGTGCAGATCCAGGTGCTTCTGGTCACGGCGATTGCTAAGTCATGGAGTTTGGATTCTCGGAAAGTATCGAGGTAGTTGCTTGGCGTTTCGAAGACCTTGTCTCTCATTCCCTTTCTTTACACTTATTGTATTTAGTTTCAAATTATAATAAAAAGTATTTTTCAGACTTGTGATGTATAGATGCTCATGTATTCTGTGACACCCCGATAGTTAGGAACTTCCGCATTGTGTTTTTGATTTCTATCCCGTTGTATGAGAACTTTTATTGTTTTAACCGCTTTAAATCATTTTCTGTTAAAAGTGTTGGAAATATTTTTAAATTTCAGCTTGCCTAGTACCACGATAGGAACCATCACGATAGTTTAGAATTTTGGGTTGTTACAAGTTGGTATCAGAGCCTAGGTAACATAGGTCTTACAAGTCATGCGCAGGTTTAACAGAGTCTTACGGATCGGTACAAAGATGTCTGTACTTATCTTCGAGAGGTTTCCAAACCCTTAGGAAACTTCACATTCTTGTTCTTGTGGTACGAATTTGTTGATTACGGTCACTAAATTTCTATTGTTTTATTCTTTCATATATAGTGAAGACACGTGCTACCGGGCAAGTCAGACAGCCACCGGTATCACCAGCTAGGGACACGAGAGGTCAGGGTCACGGTAGGGGCCGCGGTAGGGACATAGGTACAACTCATACAACAGCTAGAGCAATACCTACAGATCCACCAGTTGCTCCAGCTTAGGAGTAGGTTCAAGTTGTGGTTGAGCTAGTAGGGCCAACTCAGGCACTAGTTATTCCCATCGTGATTCCAAGCCTTCAGGAGGCATTCGCCCAGATATTGACTATTTGCACTAGCCTTGCTCAGGTGGTTTCGTCTCAGGCCGGGGAGGTACTTACAACCGGATGGGCTGGTAGCACCCCGGTGTCTAAAGTCCCTGCATCACCTACTCTGGAGTACGGCGGGGGTATGAGTACCTGTTATGGCTAATGATGAGGAGAGGAGACTTGGGAAGCTTCAACCTCTATTATTCAGCGGTGCTGAGTTAGAGGATGCTCAGGCTTCTTGGATAAGTGCTAGCAGATTCTTTGCACGGCTGGTATTTTGGAGACCAGTGGGGTCTCGTTCACTACTTTTCAATTCACTGGGGCTGCCTTCAGATGGTGCGAGGCTTATGAGATGTTCATGCCGTAGTTCTATGTTCGTTCTTGGAGAAGTTTGTGCCGAAGTCTCACAGGGAGGATCTGCGCAGACAGTTTGAGCAGTTACGTTTGGAGGGCATATTTGTGACACAATACGAAATGAGGTTTTCTGAGTTAGCTCATCACACAGTTTTATTGGTTCCCACTGATAGGGAGATGATTAGGAGGTTTATTTATGGCCTCACATATCAACTGTGATTGCTTATGCCTCGGGAGGGGGTGTCTGGTGCTACTTTTGACGAGGTGGTTGACATTGCTCATCAGATAGAGATGGTCTGTATCCAGGAGCACGAAGAAAGGGAGGCCAAGAGGCCTCGTAGCTAGGGTGGTTTTAATGGTCCTTTCTAGGGGTCATTTCTACCACGGCACGGGTCATCCTTATAGGCATGCTCAGATGGCTCGTCCAGCTCATCGTGGCACATTAACTAGCCATGGTTCACACAGTACTCATCAGGTTCAGTCATCTCTAACTGACCTTCTAGCTTAGAGTTCGTCCCATGCTCCTTCAATTCAGGGTTTGTCTGCACCGGTTACTTCTAGCGTATATTCTAGTTCTCGAGGTCTGCCTTAGTACTTGTAGCCATATTCAGAGAGGGGTTATTTTGAGTGTAGAGATTTGGGTCACATAAAAAGATATTGTCCCCGCCTTCAGACTATGACTTTAGCACCAGTTACTTCACCACCAGCCCAACCATCTCGGGGTGGGGCTTAGTCAGCTAGGGGTCGCCCAAGAGGGGGAGGCCGATCAGGTGCAGGCCAAGCCCAATTCTATGCTATTCCTTCTAGGCCTGATGTTTTTGCTTCCGAAGCAGTGATCACAAGTAGTGTCTCAGTATGCCACAGGGATGCCTCTATATTATTTGACCATGGTTCCACTTATTCATATGTATCATTGTATTTTGCCCATTATCTGGATATGCCCCGTGAGTCCTTAGTTTCATCTGTTCATGTATCTATACCGGTGGGCGATACTATTATTGTGGACCATGTGTATCAGTTATGTGTAGTGACTTTTGGGGGATTGGACACTAGAGTTGATCTTTTGTTGCTTAGTATGGTGGATTTCGACGTGATCTTGGGTATGGATTAGTTGTCTCCATGTCACGCTATTCTAGATTGTCACACTAAGACCATGACGTTGGCGATGCCAGGGTTACCAACGATCGAGTGGAGAGGTTATCTAGATTATGTTCCCAGCAAAGTGATTTCGTATTTGAAGGCCCTGCAGATGGTTGAGAAGGGTTGTTTATCTTATTTTGCCTTTATGAGGGATGTTAGTGTTGATACTCCTTCTATTGATTTTGTTCCGGTGGAGCGAGATTTTCTAGATGTGTTTCCTGTAGACCTGCCAGGCATGCCGCCCGACAGGGATATTGACTTTGGTGTTGACTTGGTGTCGGGCACTCGGCCCATTTATATTCCTTTGTAATGTATGGCTCCAGCTGAGTTGAAGGAATTGAAGGGGCAATTTCAGGAGCTTCTTGATAAGGGGTTTATTAGGCCTAGTGTGTCGTCTTGGGGTACTGTGCAGATGTGCATCGATTATAGGAAGTTGAACAAAGTTAAAATAGAGAAAAAGTATCCTTTGTCGTTCATTGATGATCTATTTGACTAGCTTTGGGGAGCGAGGGTGTTCTCTCAAATTGACTTAAGGTCTGAGTATCACCAGTTGAAGATTCGGGACTCGGATATTTTAAAGACGACATTCAGGACCTGTTATGGTCATTATGAGTTCCTTGTGATACGCCCCAACAACATTCATACATCTGATGAACATTCTATTTTAGCCTTATCTTTACTTATTTGTTAGAGTGTTCGTTGATGACATCCTGGTGTACTCTCATAGCCAGGAGGAGCATGCCCAACATTTGATGGTTGTGTTGCAGTGGTTGAGAGAGGAGAAACTTTATGCTAAGTTCTCCAAATGTGAGTTTTGGCTTAGTTTAGTGGCATTCTTGGGGCACGTGGTGTCTAGTGAGGGGATTTCGATAGATCCGAAGAAGATAGAGGCGGTTCAGAGTTGGCCCAGACCGTTTTCAGCTATGGAGATTCGTAGCTTTCTCGGCTTGGCCGGTTATTATCATAGCTTAGTGGAAGGTTTCTCGTCTATTACATCGCCTTTGACCAAATTGACCCAGAAGGCTGCTATTTTTAGGTGGTGGGATGAGTGTGAGAAGAGCTTTTATAAGCTCAAGACTGCCTTGACCACAACTCCATTTCTAGTTCTACCTTTAGCTTCTGGTTCTTATACAATATATTATGATACTTCTCGGATTGGTATTGGGTGTTTCTTGATATAGGAGGGTAGAGTGATTGCTTATGCTTCACGCCAGTTAAAGCCTCATGAGAAGAAGAACTATCCTGTCCATGATTTGGAGTTAGCTGCCATCGTTCATGCATTGAAGATTTGGAGGCATTATCTCTACGGTGTGTCTTCTAAGGTGTTTACAAATCATCGGAGTCTCCAACACTTGTTCAAACAGAAGGACCTAAATTTGAGGCAACAGAGATGGTTGGAGCTGCTAAAGGACTATGATATCACTATTCTGTATCATCCCAAAATGGCTAATGTGGTAACCGATGCCTTGAGTAGAAAGGCGGTGAGTATGGGTAGCCTTGCATTCATTCCTGTTGGTGAGAGACCTCGTGCAATTGATGATCAGGATTTGGCTAACCAGTTTGTGAGATTAGATGTCTCGGAACCCATTTTCTTGTGTGGTTTCTTTGTCTTCCTTATATAATCGCATCAGAGAGCACCAGTATGATGATCCCCATTTGCTTGTCCTTAAGGAGACGGTGCAGCACGGTGATGCCAGAGATGTTACTATTGGGGATGATGGGGTATTAAGGATGCATGGTCGGATTTGTGTGCCTATTGTGGATGGGCTACGAGAGTTGATTCTTGAGGAGGCCCACAGTTCGTGGTATTCCATTCATCCGGGTGTTGCGAAGATGTATCCGGACTTGAGGCATCATTATTGGTGGAGGAAAATGAAGAAGGATATAGTGAGATTTGTAGCTCGGTGCCTCAACTGACAGCAGGTAAAGTATGCGCATCAGAGACTGGGTGGATTGCTTTAAAGGCTAGAGATCCCATAGTGAAAATGAGAGCGGATCACCATGGACTTTGTAATTGGGCTCCCACACACTTCGAGGAAGTTCGATGCTATTTGGGTGATTATGAATCGGCTGACCAAGTCCGCACACTTCATTCCCGTTGGGACTATTTATTTTGGAGCGGTTGGCTGAGATTTACATCTGAGAGATTGTTCGCCTTCACGGTGTGCCAGTTTTCATCATTTCAGATCATGGCACGCAGTTTACATCGCATTTTGGAGAGCCGTGCAGCGAGCGTTGGGTACCCGGGTTGAGTTGAGCACAACATTTCACCCTCAGACGGACAAACAGTCCGAGCGCACTATTTAGATATTGGAGGACAGGCTACGCGCTTGTGTCATTGATTTCGGGGCTTCTTGGGATCAGTTTTTGCCGCTCACAGAGTTTGCCTACAACAACACCTATCAGTTGACCATTCAGATGGCTCTGTGTGAGGCTTTATATGGGAGACATCGTAGATGTCCGGTGGGTAGGGTTGAGCCGGGTGAGGCTAGGCTATTGGATACTGACTTGGTTCAGGATGCTTTGGACAAGGTTAAATTGATTTAGGAGAAACTTAGTTTAGTGCAGTCTAGACAGAAGAGTTATGCCGACAGGAAGGTCCGTGATGTTGCTTACATGGTTGGGGAGAAGGTTCTGCTCAAGGTTTCACCCATGAAGGGTGTTATGAGGTTCGGGAAGAAGGGTAAGTTGATCCCTCGGTATATTGCGCCGGTTGAGGTACTTTATAGGATTGGGGAGGTGGCTTACAAGCTTGCCTTGCCACCTAGTTTGTTGAGTGTGCATCCAGTGTTTCATGTTTCTATGCTCCGGAAGTATGTATATGATCCGTCTCATGTTTTGGATTTCAACACGGTTCAGTTGGATGGTGATTTGACTTATGATGTGGAGCCGGTGGCTATTTTGGATCGGCAGGTTTGAAAGTTGATGTTAAAAAACATAGCTTTAGTGAACGTGCAGAGGAGAGGTCAGCCAGTTGAGGAGGCTACTTGGGAGACCGAGCGGGAGATGCGGAGTTGATATCCATACTTATTTGAGACTACAGGTACGTTTCTAGACCTGTTCGTGGACGAATGTTTGTTTAAGAGGGGGAGGATGTAACGACCCAGCCAGTTATTGTGATAGTTTTAGTCCTGTCCCACCCATTTACTACTCCTTTTGTACTTTATAGTTGTTATGTGACTTGCTGAGGTAGTCGGTTCGGGTCCGGTGGGGTTTTGGAAGGAAATGAGACATTTAGTCTCATAGTTAAAAGCTTAAGTTGAACTGGTTGACTTAATGTTCACCTATGAGTAAACAACTCTTGAATGGAGTTTTGACGGTTCTGTTAGCTCCGTTGGGTGATTTTGGACTTATGAGACTGTCCGGATTGTGATTTGGAGGTCCGTAGTGGAATTAGGACTGAAATGGTGAAAATTAAATTTTTGAAAAGTTTGACCGGGAGTGGACTTTTTAATATCTGGGTTGGATTCCGATTCCGAAAATTGGAATAGGTCTGTAATGTCAAATGTGACTTGTGTGCAAAATGTGGGGTCAATCGGATGTGATTTGATAGGTTTTGGCGTCTTTTGTAGAAGTTGGAATTCCTTAACTTCAATAGGCTTGAATTGGGGTGCGATGTGTGTTTTTGAAGTGGCTTGAGGTGATTTAAGGGCTTGACTAAGTTTGTATGAGGTTTTAGGACTTGTTGGTATGTTTAGTTGAGATCCCCGAGGGCCCCAGATTAATTTCAGATGGTTAATGGATCGAAAATGGAACTTGGTGCATGGATGAAGTAGGGGTTCTGCTGGTGTAATCGCCTTGCGGAGCTTTGATCGTAGGTGTGAGCTGAGGATGCGCAGATGCAGCCATGATTGGGGAGGACTATGCTCAGATGCGGTCAACGTTTAGAAGCGAAGGCGCAGATGAAGGGGATAGGACCGCAGAAGCGAAGGACCATCTCCAGTGGTTCACCACAGAAGCGGGTGGCTTGGGCAGATTATTAAAAACAAGAGTTCACGATTTTGGCTTCATTTCAAACATTTCAAGCACAGATTTGGGCAATTCTTGAGAGGATTTTCGAGTGGTTTCTTGAGGTAAGTCCCTTGTGCTCATTTTTTATCAACAATCTTGTTTTCCCATTGATTTTTCCACCTAGTTTGTGTGTATTTAAGGTGGAATTTGGGAGTTTGAGGCTAGGGATTTGGAGAGATTGATTTGGGGATTTGGGTGACGATTTGGTGCCGGATTTTGGTAAAATTGGTATGGTTGAACTCGTGGTTGAATGTGCTTTCGGGTTTTGTGACTTTTATCGAATTTCGAGACGCGGGCCCGGGGGCCGACTTTTGAGTTGATTTTTGACTTTTGATTAATAACTTACTCCCTCCGTTCTAGTTTATGTGAACCTATTTCCTTTTTGGTCCGTTCCAAAAAGAATGACCCCTTTCTAAATTTAGAAATAATTTAGTTTAAACTTCTAATTCTGCCCTTGATGAGAAACTTTTGTAACCACATAAATACTATGGACCAATTTCTGACATGTTTAGGACCACAAATTCCAAAAGTCTTCATTTTTTCTTAAACTCCGTGCAAGTCAAACATGTTCACATAAATTAGAGCAGAGGGAGTAGTATTTTTCTTCTGGAATTGATTCCTTTAGCCTATGTTGATTATATCGAATTGTTTATAGCTAGATTCGAGGCATTCGGAGGCTGTTTCGTGAGGCAAGGGTGTATTGGAGTAGAGATTTTCTCGGCTTGAGGTATGTAACATTTTTAAACTTGGCTCTAAGGATTCGAAACTCCGAATTAGGTATTATATGATTGGTATTGAGGTGACACACTGATGATGTCCAAATCCACTACTAAAAAGTAAATGAACACGGTCGCATGCAATATAATTTACCCAATTATGAGTCGGGATCGAATGCCACAGAGAACAATATGTAGGAGATTAGGCGTGTAAGAGAATTATCACTTATTAAGCTAAGCCAAACACTTAAAAAGGTTTTTAGAAAATATTTATAACTAATTGCAAGGATATAAACTAACCTAGAAAGCAAGTAAAATGATCAATGACTTCAAGCATGGATGCATTGGGTATTACACTCAAGTAACGATCCACTATATTTTACAATTTTACAAATATGAGCGAGTTTATTATTAATTAGCCTCGGGTAATAATTCTGTATTAGATTCTTCTGAAGACTAACAAGACTTTCTAATTGAATTATCCCAAAAACAATTAAGAGATTAAGCATACCTGAATATGGCTACAAGTAATTCAATCCTATCCCTAGGTAGAAGCTATAAAGTGAGGGTTAACACCTCAAGTTCTTGTTAATTATTCTTTCCCAACTCCGAATTATTTTTTTCAAAATTAATTCAAAGTGAATGGGCGAGTCCTATGGTTAGCTAATCCATTTGGAAACATTTAATAACAAGATTAATTAAAAAAACAACAACTCACTTCACAATAAATAAAAATCATTCAATACATAAGCACAACAAGGTATTTAATCCACACTTTAAATATGAATATTCCCATAAACAAGATTTAAGCGCTGGAAAAAAAAATACTACATACTTATATATTCAATACAAAGCAAGGAAATGAAGAATTGAACATAAATGGGTAAGAAATTCTCAACCAAAAGCTCCAAATCTTCAAGACCCATGTGTGTGTGCAAGAACCTAGCTCCCAAAACTGACAAAAGTTACCAAGGCTGCTCCCAGATGCCAAAAGATACCAAAGATGTGTTTTCAATCTACTAGGTCGTGTATTTGTGAGTTTGGAATGAAGAAAATGTGAAATGACATAAGTGTCTAGGTCTAAAGCTCGTTGACCGCACCTGCGGAAGTATCCTCGCAGGTGCGGTTCCGCAGATACAGATTCCTTCTCGCAGAAGCGCAAACTGGTGGAGATGGCTATTCCGCAGAAGCGGAAAAATGAGCGCAAAAGCGCAACTGTATAAGCGGTCTTTAACCCGTAGAAGCGCACCGCATAAGCCTTTTGTCTAGCGCATACGCGGTTCCAAACTTGCAAGCCTCATTTCACAAATACGACCCTTTTTCTCGCAGATGCGAGACCGTAATTGCTGACCTGCCTGCACAGATGCAAGATCACTGGAAATATTTTCACTTCTTTTACTCTTTTTTGCACAATTTCACTTCATTTGATTTCAACTCTCTTCAAGGTTCACTGTACCTGAAAATTTAGAAATGCACACCATAAATCACCTCATTTTATAATTAAAGGACACAAAAACTATGGAAAAGAGATTAAGATGAGTGGTAAAATCACTACTCATCAACACCCCCAACTTAGAGATTTTGCTTGTCCCCAAGCAAATCCAAACCAAAAATTCAATGAGGCTTTACTATTCAATGAACAATTAGTATCGCTATCATTTCCAAATCACATTTTCCAATTAAGCATAACACTTATGAATTTGGGTGGTACTAATAACTAGGCTCAAGCATGTGAATCTCAACCAAATAACTCCCTCATTTACAAACAATTTCAAGAATGCAATGGAGTTTCAAAATAATCAAGTGACAACAACCAAGCCTCAAGAAGTGACTCAAAAGCATTAGTCTACTATATATGCTCAATTTATTCAATTTGGAATATATTAATGTCACCAATCCATCATAATCCATGTGCCCTCACAAGAAAGAAAATCCCAAAATTACCATATTTACGATAACGACACAAGGGACAAATGCACGAAGACACTCACTCTCAACAAAGAGTTTCAAGTGTTACAAAATATCATACCATAAACTTGCCCTTATTTTAATTCGCCGCCTATTCAAGAACATTCGGTTGGAGATCCTATAAGGACTTTTTAAGCTTGTAATGTAGGCTTAGGGAAGGGTAGGATAAACATCTGGGATACCAGTGACTACGCCCTCTTTGAGCACTACTCACATTTGTCTTTCGTTTTGCATTTTGGTTCTTTTTAAACCACATAGTCCTTATTGATATCTAGTTGCCAATATACAACCACCTTAAAGTACCTCACTAATTTTCTCAAGACTCCAATTTATATACACATATTTTCTTTTGCTTTTCTATTGGAGGTTGAGTATCTTCATGTAACACAACTTTGAGGTATTTTCTTCTACACACAATATACATCTTTACCATTTACCAATTAATACCAACACCCCGAACTTAGGCTTTTAGTCTCATTCTCAACATTCAAGGAGGGACATGTTATAAAGTGGGAATTATTTCACAAAAGGGTAAAGGTTTGTAATATGTTAGCCAAAGAAAAGTTTAAAGGCTCAAATAGGGTTAACTATTGATAATGTTTATGCAATGGCAGGCTCGAAAGGCTAAAGAGAGTTTTTCAAAGATCACAAAGAATTCCTAAGGTCATCCCTCCAACCAAACGTAATTAACATTGGCATTGAAAGACCAACCAGGCAAGTTCTAGATGATAAAAGTAAACACAAGAATTATTTTTGACAAACACTAACACACATGGCACATGAACTAATCAAGACGGATAAATTTTACTTCTTATTAAGAACAATTAGAGCAATATCATGCCAACTAGTGCGCAATGAGTCACAAAATGAGCTAAAACATTATCACAAAAATTATTCTTCCCCATGCAACTTATTCTTTCAATTTATAACCAACATCACATACAAGAGACTAATTTTATTAGTACCAAATAATCCAAAATCATCAACATAATAGAACAAGACGATTCCCTTAAGAAAGTTTTCACGTCATCCATCATAAAGAAAAGTCACCTGGTTCAACACAAAAAAGAACCGTAGCATAAAAAAACCCGAGAAAATTTATTTCAAAGTATATTACTATTAAAGAGATAAAAATAATATAAACTAAAATTTATTAAAGAAAATAGAATAAAAACTAAATTTAATAGAAGTAAAATAACTAAAAACTACTAAATAAAATAGAATAAAAACTAAAGGAATAAAAATAAAATAACTAAAAACTACTAAAGAAAATAAATAAGTAAAAAGAATAATAAAAACCGACTAATCTGCAATTATATCATCAATCACAAACTACGCCCTGCAAGGGCCCATGATAAGCAGTAGTAGAACAAGACCGGCAAGGGCACAAAATATCAATATAAAAGCCCGACAAAGGCGCACAATATCCATATAAAAGCATAGGCCCGACAAGGGCACAAGTTGAGCATCAATGTACAAATAGAGTATATTTCCTAAACCACCCCCAACTAAAAACACTGCAGTGTCCTCACTGCACAATATTAAGATAAAAAAGAGTAGTTTGAGGGTCTCCGTGAAGTCTGCATAAGACTAATAGACTGCGGGAAAAAACTAATCACTGCCGTGTGGAGCTTTCGGCCTCATCATCATCGGTAGCATCAACAGCACTCGACAAGAAGGAATACTCTTCACTATAATCTTTGTCCTCGACTAGTAGCTTCCTGTTCGTCTGCCCCCATTTGAAGACGGCCTTGATGCCTCTACACATCTTGATCATGAGCTTGCTCTTCTTCTTATTTTTCTCGTTCTCCTTGTGGAAATCAGCCTGAATATCTACATGTGCCTTGGGCATATTGCCATAGGCTTCCTCGAGCATGCTAATGGAAGCTGCCAACTTCTCCTACGACTCTGCTTGCTTCTTCTATTCTCCTTATAGGTATTCATTTCCTTCCTGGTAAAATACTATGGTGTGGGCTGGGAGTGTGAGGGCCCAATAGAGAGCTGTGACACTAAGTCACGGATGGAGATAAGCTGTGAGTTCAACATCCCAAATGGTCCCTCAGGCATGGCTGCCTGTTAGGAAGACTCTGGTCCTGCAACAGTTGTAACTTTCTTCTTCTTACTCTTTACTGCACTACCCTCACCCGTTACTCTCAACGGATGAAAGGGTTTGTCGGCCGGTAGAAAATGATCGGTGCTATGCATCTCAACCTTTGCCTGCCGGCATAACTCTGTAATCAGTGAAGGGAATATCAAGCCTGAGCTGTTCTCTAGCAAATACTCTTTCAAATCCTGCAGGATATAATGGCCGACATTCACATGAATGTCGTCTAGTATGCATGCAATCATCAAGGCTCTGGTATATGGGACATCCGAAACATTTTCGGTGATACTCTGTTACAGATGATGTAGAGCGACATTTTGGGTTCAGGTGTAAAGTCGATAGACTTTAAACCCTTTCTCTTGGTTGCCCATTTTGCTCTCTTGTCTGCTGAATAAAGTTTGGAAACTAGCCAATATCTAATTGAGCAATGATCTTTTTCTCACACAGGCTCAAGTGAATGGTCAGTCAGCCCTAAAATGTCATTGATTTGTTCAGTTCCAAACCTCACTATTTTGCCCCTGATGGTGAGTTGTGGGTCGTTGAAATTTGTACACTTTAGGTTTGCATAAAACTCACGAACCCACTCCTCATTGGCCTTACATGGAGTGGGAATGAAACACGACCAGCCGGAGGTTTGTAGACGGCCATAAAATTCTGAAAGCAATTCGGCCAATGTATCATCAGAGATTCCTTTTTCAAGTGCGACCTTAGTTGTAAGAAGGTTGTCATAATATCGGCGATGACAATAAGTAGACATGAATCAGTTAGTGTAGAATTGTTCCGCCTCAATTTCATGATAAAACTCTGCATTTTCGTTCATGTTCGAATTGTTCCGCCTCAATTTTAAGCTTAAAGTAACTAAGAAAAATAAAAACCAAGTTAGTCGGGAATTATAATCATGTTAAGCAATTCAAGGCAATTCAATTAGGCCAAAGAATCAAGCTAAACATGTTCCGGAATCTTGAGTTGCAAAACTACTATTTTTGCACAAACATCACTGTCACTGCACATACGGAAAAAGCCTCGCAGGGGCATCTCTGCTTCTGTGGAGATTCTGTCGCATCTGTGCAAAGGGACTGTTGGCCAAATCCCACGCCTGCAGATGAGTCATTGCAGATGCGAAGCTGCATCTGCGTCACATTTCTCGCTTCTGTGCATTTGCACAGCTGACCATAAATCACACCTGCAGAATGGGCATCGCATGTGCGAGCCCGCTTCTGTGGCGATATGTTTGCTTCTGCGGTGTTCATCAGGGGTTTCCAATAACCCCATAAACTACGTAAAGGTTTTATTCCAAACATGATTTTGGCACAAATTTATACTCAAGTCTTCTAAATTAGTGCACTATATGATTACACGACTTGATTAAACCTGATTTTAATGCATTTCACTACAAAAATTCTCTTGGACAATTTATCGAACACATAACAATCATTGAGTGGTTTTTGATTATTTTAAACAATTTGGTACTTAGACTTCCCAAATTCTTTTCAACAATAACAGCACATACAACTACACTCAACCAATTTCCTCACACCTAATATTAACATTAATCAGAAAAACACGGGGATTAGGGGACACGGCCATTGAGAAGAGATGAAGAAGAAGAAAATAACAGTGGAAGAAAGGAGTAGTAGAGAGAACTGAAAAATGATACCTGTGAGAGATGTGAGGGCAGTAGATTGCACGAGCAGTTGAGATAAATGTGAGAGATGAGAGGGAGTTTTGAGCTTTGGGGGAAACACTTAGAGTGTTACCTGTAGGAGATACCCAATATGGATTTTTGCTTTAATCTAACCCGACGCGTCGCTTCTGCGGGCATTATACCGTTTCTGCGTACCCGCTTTAGCGATTTGTTAAACCGCTTCTGCACATTTATCGCATATACATCTCCAATCATGCTTCTGCATGAGAGCTTTTACGGAGATTGGATCACTTTTGCGATATGGCCGCATATGCGATTATTTGGGCGCTTCTGCTAGGCTGCATCTGCATTAATAGATCCGCAAATGTGGTTTCACTGGACTCCTCAATGCCAGAACTGGGCAGCCACTGTGTTTGCTCACTCCTACACTTCAAACTCCTCATTTCAATTCCAAAAAATCTAAAACTTAGCAGATTAGTCAAAAATAATATACTAAGCTATTCTAAAAAGAAATTTTCAAAAACGACTAACAATTTTGAAAACGATGGGTTGCCTCCCACAAAGTGCCGCATTTACCGTCGGGGCACGACGCGAATCAAATTTACCACTTTTCTCACCACTTGGATAGTATGAATTTGGCACCTAACTTCGAATCAAGTTTGTGACCACGAACAATGGGGGGTGGTAAGTAAATGATCAAGACACATGTCATTTGCTTCATTTTGCATTTTTTAGCTTTCATGTGAGGAATGTCATTTTGCCTTCTTGAACTTTCAAATTGTAAAATGTATGGCCTCTGCCTTTCCTCTTCACAATCCCTCACTTATTCATGTAGTTCAATTCCCATATCACCACACAATTCCAATGTTGAGAAGTTTTTGGAATGTGACATCAATCCTCCAAATTGTAATTCTTTCTGAATTTTGACATCCTCTTGGTCCCCCGAACTAGAGTCATTCTCAACCACATCTTCAAATTTTTTAGTTAACTCTAATTCCATATTTTTCTTGGTATCATTAACAAGCACGGAGTCGGTTGGTGAATATTCAATTCTTGATTCCTCAAAATAAAGCTCTTCTTGACCTCTTTCCAGACTTTCAATTTGGTGGGCATAGTGAGCCTCAACCAATAATTTTATTTGATTTTCCAAGGTGCGGATATTATCATCATTGTGAGTTAGTACTTATTTGAAGTTCTCGAGTGCCAAGTTGTGCTTCTCCTCATTTTCAAGAATGGCCTCCAACATGATCATCATCCTCTCATTTTGAGCATTTGAGAGTTCTTCTTGATTTTGATCAAGTGCCAAAGAAGGATTTTCAGCTTTAACCTCTAAGGAAGGTTTTTGGATATCATTCACTTCCGAGGCTTTTTGGACCTCTAAAGCTTCAAGTATTTCTCCCATTTGTAAGTTCAACCGTTCAAGTGCCAAATCATTTGGAGACTATTTTCCAACAGCTCCTCTAAGGTACTTTGCTCTTTGTTTCCTCCTTCAAGTAGGCATTCCACCATGATCTTGAACTCTCCATTTTCACCACGCTCAATTTCTTTCATTTCCATATCCCTATACTTGTTATAACAAAAAGTAGAATCATCCTAGCGGGGGTTCAGGGAAGGGAAGGACAAATAAAAACAACTATCCCAATGACCATTTTGACTACCATATTTATCACAAATACTCCACTCATGGGTTTGAGATTGTACGCACAATTCATCCCCCGGAAAATTTAAACAATTTTGCCGTGAGTGTGGTCCTCCACAATAAGGACAAGGGTCATCAAAGTATGAACAACTACCATCCGACCAATTTTTATTATATGATGCCATTTTTTAAAAAATTAAGAAAATAAAAAAGAAACAAACAAGAAAAATAAATAAAGATAAAAAAAATAATTATACAAATATTCATAAGTTTGAACCAAAGCACTTACGCTTATTTCTCAAACAACCTAAATATGCCAAATTGTTTCTCGACAACAGCGCCAGTTTTGATGATGTCCAAATCCACCACTAAAACGTAAATGGACATGGTCACATGCAATATAATATACCCAACTATGACTCGGGGTCGAATTTCACAGAGAACAACATGTAGGCGATTAGGCATGTAAGAGAATTATCACTTATTATGCTAATCCGAACACTTAAAAAGGTTTTGAGAAAATATTTATAACTAATTGCAAAAATATAAACTAACCTAGAAAGCAAGTAAAATGATCAATGGCTTCAAGCGTGGATGCATTGGGAATTACACTCAAGTAACGATCCAATGTATGTCACGACCAAAAATCCATTAAAGGTCGTGGTGGCGCCGGACACCGCCATCTGGAAAGTAAAAAATAAATACTTAATTTTGGTCTCATTTTAATATTTTTGAAATCATAGTTTTCCTTCAATTAAATAGTAGAAGATGAAAATTTTAGAATAAATAATAATTGTTTTAACAATCTCAATACTGAATAACCCATAATCACCGCAGAACCCGGTATCACAAGCGCATGAGCATCAAGTAAGAAATAAAATGAAATACAGTATCTGCCAGGAATACAAGTTTGGACAGGAAAGAAAATATAAGTACTCTGAAGAAGACTTTGCTGGCTGCGGGTTGTAATATGGAATGCAACTCACCTAAGTTCCCATATTAACCACGCCGCTGCGCATTAACTTGCCTGCACAATAAAATATGCAGCAAGTATAGTATGAATACGTAAATCAACGCGTACCCAGTAAGTATCCCTCCTAACCTCAAAGAAGTAGTGTTGAGGGGTCGACTTTGACACTTACTATGGGCTATAATTAAAATATCAATGATATAATTGTGCATGGATTACGTAGAAAGGCTGTAAGCTCAATATCATGAAATAAGTAAACAATTCTTTTGTTCATAAGAAATTTCCAAATTTTTATTTTCGTCATTTAACATTTTTGTATCTCGGGCAAATGAAAGCAATATCAATTATTATAAATTCCAAAAAAAAAATCATTTAAAATCATGTTGAGGTCGTACGGCTATCTCCAACTTAATATTTAAACTGTGCATTGTCGAGGGTCGAACGGCGCGAACCAAAGATGCATCTATTTAATCTGCCGAGCCGTTCGGCCCGCTCCACAAAAATATAAACACATTCAAACAACCAAATCAAAAATTTATTAATGGGTAATTATTTAAGGAAATGCCAATTCTCATTTAACGGCCAAGAAAACGAATTTTATCCTTCTAAAATTCCTTTACCAAGTTCAATGTGATTTAAGAAATCAAATTAACAAGAAGGTTGCAAACATTGCGAGTATAGCATGATTTGGGTCCTAGACTACACGAACTTAAGTATGATAGTAGCTACGCACGGACTCTCATCACCTCGTGCGTACGTAGCACCCACAAATATAAGCACATATTGAATTATTTCAATTATGGGGTTAATTCTCTCTTACAAGGTTAGAAAGGAGACTTATCTCGTTCCGAAGTTCCATAGCCGGCTCCCAAGCCTTTCAAACAACTTAAATTATTGCCCAACACTCAAAAACTAGTCAATAAATGAGCAATTCCATAAATATACTCTAATACTCATTATAATCCTATTTAAAATAATTTCCAACTCCATTCAAAAAGTCGATAAAAATCACCCTCGGGCCCACATATCCGGATTTCGAAAATTGTCGCAGATAAACTTTACCCATAACCCCACGAACTCAAATATATAATTTATTTCCAATTCCATGCCCAAATTCGTAGTCAAAATCCAAAAATACCAATTTCTAGGTTTTTCTTCCAAATCCCAAATTTCTACAAATTTCATATATAAATCCATATATAAACCTTGTATTTAACTCACAACTAGAAAAAATCACTTACCTCTTGATGATGATGGAACCCCCTCTCAAAATGCTCTCAAAAATCGCCTAAGTCCAAGTGGAAAATGAGGGAAATGAGCTAAGTCTCGGAATAAAAAGTCCTTGGCTCCAGACACGGATGACGCATTTGCGACAGGGGGTGCGCAAATGCAACCTTCGCAAATGAGAAGAAAGCATCGCAAATGCGACCCCTGACAGAGCTGTCCTTCATCGCAAATGCGATACAAAGTTCGCAAATGCGAACTCTTCAGGCTTCGCAAAAGCGACCATATTATCGCAAATGCGATCCATTTCCTCAGCAGCCCAGGTTCGCAAATGCGAGCACTGCCTCGCAAATGCGATGGTTGCATTTGGGACCAAAACATCGCAATTGCGATCATACCAGAACCAGCAATCCAACTTCTTAACAAAACACATCGAAGCCACTCAAAAACTCACCCGAGCCCCCGGGGCTCCAAACCAAACACCCACACAAGTCTAAAAACATAACACGAACTTGTTCGAGGCCTCAAATCACATCCAACAATGTCGAATTCATGTATCGCACCCCATTCCAAGCTTAATGAACCTTAGAACTTCAAACTTATATATTCGATGCTAAAACTTATCAAAACAGATCCGATTGACCTCAAATATTGCACACAAGTAATAATTGACATTACGGACCTATTCCAACTCCCGAAATTGGAATAGGACCCCGATATCAAAAAGTCCACTCTCGGTCAAACTCTCTAAAACATTCAAATTTCTAACTTTCGCCAAATGATCTCAAAATGACCTACGGACCTCCAAATCCACATTCGGACGCACTCCCAATACCAGAATCACCATACAGAGTTATTTCCAGACTCAGAATCCCAAACGGATATCGAAAACATTGAAATACACCTCAACCCAATTTTTAAGAAATTCTTCCAAAATGCCAACTTCCACAATAGGCGCTGAAACGCTCCCGGGTCATCCAAAACCCGATCCGGACATACGCCCAAGTCCAAAATCATCTTACGAACTTGTTGGAACCTTCAAATCCCGATTCCGAGGTCGTTTACTCAAAAATCACACTTTAGTCAATTCTTCCAACTTAAGGCTTTTGAAATTAGAATTTTCATTCCAAATCAACTCCGAACTTCCCGAAATTCAATTCCGAACACACGTACAAGTCATAATACTTGAAGTGAAGCTACTCATGTCCTCAAACCACTGAATGACGCGCTAGAGCTCAAAATGACTGGTCGGGTCATTACATTCTCTCCCACTTAAATATACGTTCGTCCTCGAACGTGCTAAGAACTGCTCTGGAGTTGTCCGGAAGAATTGTTTAACACCTCGTGCACTTACCCGTGCTACCGCAACTCAGTTGAGCAAATTAGCTCGAACCAATTTGAAGATCTTCCACTTTATTTAGTCAAATAAGCCTTAGAGCCAAATTCCAACATCTGAAATCCTTTACCAGGACTGCTTCTAACATACGAACACCGTTTCAATCACTACACAATGTACCAATACATGATTGTATACCCTTACTGAATTCTTACCATGCACCGCATTATTCACATGACCATAATAACATCCTCTGACAAAAATAGCTGAAATCCCACAAATCTGATACTCACAACACACTTCATGACACATATAAGTCTTGTTCCAACTCTTGAAATGCCACAACAGAGAAGATGTGTAGAACTCATAGCCACCTGCCGAATTACAATTTATGGAGTCTCTCCTCCTGACAAGAACCATTACCTCATTCTGGACTGAATAATAGTATTTACTCTTTAATATTCCTCATATAAATCTAATCGCATTGATCCCAGGTCCAATAATCTCGTCTTACCCAGTACAAGCTGCTCAGGCAATAAGCCACCTTAGACACCGCCAAAAGTCTCATATGATGCCACAATGTGCCAACAAACTCTAATATGATACATAAGGAAAAACGAACTCTAGAAAGAGTTACTCAACCCACGTAGCTAATTAAACAACCGAAAGGATGTTAGGAACCTTCCTTAGGAAATGAGAGGCAAAACACACCATAATAGATATGGGAAACTGTACTCAATATCACAGTGTTGCGGCGTGCAACCCGTTCCAACCATGATACCGTTGCGGCCCCCAACTCGATCCAACCATGATACCCGTGGCGGCGTGCCACCCGATCCACACATAATAATCTATAAGGGAGTACTTACCAAGCTAAAATGCTCATACCTGCAAAATACCCGAATATCAACCACCAGCACGCGAAGTGAATTATACAAATCCTGGGGAGACGGATAGCCCCATACGCTATGAAACTCAAGCACAACTAAGGTGCAATAAATGACCTGTATCTTGAGAGCTTTCCTGCTCTCACAACACCATAAATTTCCCGAGATCTCAATATGAGTGTGAATAATCAAACCATCTCACAACCCACATGGCACAATAGAGTATTACATGAAATAGATGACGACAAAAATAACATCCAAGGGCCGAAGACCCCTCCGAAAACAATGCTATGCTGGAATGAACACATCCAACCTGATATAGAGCCCACATTCACATTTAGATCCATCCACGGACCTCAAACCGATTCTGATCATACCATGATGGGCTAAATAGCCCCTCACGGACCCACAATGACCTATTCACTACACATAAGAATAGCCATCAAATCCGGAATAAACTTCCACAGTCCACAATCCAAATGAATCAAGCGCCCTTCCGACATAAATTCTCAAATGAACGATAGTACCATAATCTCCACACTTGGTTTCAATCTTCAATCAAGCAACTGACTACATGTCACACTTATATAATCTTCCCGTGAGACACGCTCCCACGACCTTCCGCACCAGATAACAAGTCTGCACCTCCATACTGTCGGCCACATTAATGCTGTAAAGCAAATCAAGAATCCACAAATCAGTACACATAGCCTCTTACATAGTACACCGATCTCATGTGATGCTAAATAAATTACCAGCTTACTCTAAACATCTGAATTCTTCCCTGCTCATCCGAGCTCTTGACATCCTTGTCGATATCAATTGCAACCTTGGTCCTCAACCTCCAATTCCCATGCCGCTCACTGCACCTAACATGCCAATACGTGAAAGTACCGTAATTTCATAATAATCCCTAATCCACTAATAGAATAAACACTTCATCATATAGAAATCTTTTACATAGCTCATTTCAGAAGAACTAATGCAACATGCAACTAAATTCACAAACCGCAGAAAATACAACCTCATGTCGTGATATAAACTACCATAAGTCTTCCGAAAATCCCGTTAAACAACAAATCCATATTATTCGAATACCTCTCAAATCAACCAAGTTGTGGTGGCGCTCAAGCCCAAGTGTACAACCACAAACCACATGTATAACTCAACACGCTGAAGGAACTGATCATTGCCACCATCATGCCAGTTCAACCATTACTAACCGATCTGACTTCTTCTAATTTACCATGGACTTGCCTTAGGAATAATAATGGTTCCATTCAAAACATAACAAACCTAAATCCGCACTCATCCTGAGTGACCTTATTTCACGAGACCACGTTGTCTCTAAACCCACGACCCATCTCATACCGTCCTTGTGCGCATATTCGCATCTTCAACTTGTACACCCATTCTGACAATCCCTCTATGAATCCAAGGTTATTTTCTCCCATTCCTCTAATGCCATACCGCAGACCGAAGATAACATAGAACACTCCAAGCCACTTTCATAACCCACTGCAAAAGTTCAATACTTAACCATACTACTGGCTCGAAATCCTTATACACCGCACTCTGAACCCACTAGAACCATTGTTGAGAGTCACCCACTCTGACTTGTTCCTAATTATGATCAAAATCCAAGGCCCTGCTAGAACATGAACACCCTCTCAAAGAAATAACTGGTTGAATTCCTTTCCTTGTACATCACATCTACACGAAGTATAAACTCTAAGACTTCCCAAAGCCTAAACATGAATCGATAAGGCTAATTGTAGCACACATTCCTCAAATCCTTGGCTCAAATCACCACTAATGTTTTCTTTCCTTAGTTGTAACAACCCACTGAATATGCCAATAACTAGAAACCTCACAAGTAGACAACCATGCAATCCGATCGTAGGCGGTGGGTCTCTCCCACTTAAGGTTGAAGCTAACATTACGTGACCCTGGAACCTATCAAGATCCCTTATTCCTTACTGACATGACCTCGCGCAATCGACCTGCCAAATTCCTCAAAATCTTCTTGTTAACCATTTCATGAACGCTCTGAATCACTAGACACATTTACATATTCGACCTCTTATCGATAGCCAATAAAATTCTTCGTAGAAGGTTCATCAACACCACGCAAAAGTTAACCTGCTCGGCGGAAATAATCCACTTGTGGAAATTCCATGCCGACATCTTCCAACAACGCTGCACCGAGTACAATTACCACGAAACTAATAAACCATCCTCAGTCTGTGCTCGTTCACCAGTTGTAAAAGTCCGTTCACTCCTCATGGACATCAACTAAAGAGGTGACAATACATTCCAATCCAAAGTCGTGTTGTATCCTTCTTTATAACATGCAACTTCTTTGCGCTGTATCAAACCCTTCTCCGTATAGCATCCAATATTCCTAATTAAGTTCGTAGACTTAGTCACTGTCCATCATCAATTCCAAATCACTCTAAACTTTTCTCAACACGTATAGCTATCCTACAACAGAACACATCTGCTACTCTGCCACTCTCCCACTTTGGTCAAACCCTCTACTTTAAGCAACTACCCGACTTCTGTTTCTCACACTTGTCCTTCTAGAAATTTAACAACTTCAAGACACCTCCCACATGTCCTTTCTCATCCTTCGCTGCCCAATTGTTGCCTTAAATCAAAATCTATCTCTGTAGCACTTGAACCAATAGATCGCTACCAACTTTAAACCTCCCGAAGATCATCTTCCATGAGACCTCAACACCCAGACCACCGATTAAGTCCTGAACCACTGCATACTGCGATCTCTGACAGCCGCTTCCCCGGCACTATTTCACACTACCCTACCCCAAAGGCAAATTGATGAAGACCATAACACCGGCGAACTTAGCACATTCAATCTAGGGCGATGACACCACATCACAGATGAAAATTCCACCATGATCGAAATACCAAGTCTCGTTACTCCGTCAACCCAAACTTGAACATTCATAGTCCGATTGCCTTTCCTTCACCGGAAATAAAATATTGTATCTCTGAATCATGCACAGAGTAAACCTCCTTCCAAGTCATTCACTGCTTCGACGCATAGACAAGCATCCTACTATTACACAAATACGGTGTGATAGCAATGCACGAATCATCATAACAATCAATGCCAAATCTCAAATACTTAGGTAATACTGACACTGAGCTGAAATGACAGAACATTCTTCCGCAAGGCGACGACCATAGCCCAATCAAATAAGCAGGGAGAAACATCCTGCACCACATTTATAGTATCATTACAATTCCTCGACTCCCGATTTATAACAAGCTCTTCACATTGCATAAGATTAAATAGGAAGGGAATGAAGGCATAAGCCTCAAAGGAATCAAATCGCATGATGCGGAATCAAGAAGGGAAGTGCTCCTAACAGCCCTGTAGTCTCTTAAAGATAAGTACAGACGTCTCCGTACCGATCCGCAAGACTCTACTAGACTCGCTCATGACTCGTGAGGCCTAAGTGAACCTAGTGCTCAGATACCATGTATGTCACGACCCAAAATCCATTAAAGGTCGTGATGGATCTGGACACCGCCGTCAGGCAAGCCAAAGATGAATACTTTATTTAGGTCTCATTTTAATATTTTTGAAATCATAGTTTTCCTTTAATTAAATATTAGAAGATGAAAATTTTAGAGTAAATAATAATATTTTTAATAATATCAATACTGAATAACCCATAATCACCCCAGAACCTGGTGTCACAAGTGCATGAGCATCAACTAAGAAATAAAATGAAATACAACATCTGCCCGGAATACAAGTTTGGACAGGAAAGAAAATATAAGTACTCTGAAGAAGACTCTGCTGGCTGTCGGTCGTAATATGGAATGCAGATCACCTAGGTCCCCGTAATTACCACGCCAATGTGCCCGCAAGGACACTAAATATATATGTGCCTGTACAATAAAATGTGCAGCAAATGTAGTATGAGTACGTAAATCAACGCGTACCCAGTAAGTATCCCTCCTAACCTCGAAGAAGTAGTGACAAGGGGTCGATTTCGACACTTACTATGGGCTATAACTAAAATATCAATGATATAATTGTGCATGTATTAAGGGGCAATTATTTAAGGAAATGCCAATTCTCATTTAACGGCCAAGAAAACGAATTTTATCCTTCTAAAATTCCTTTACCAAGTTCAATGTGATTTAAGCAATCAAATTAACAAGAAGGTTGCAAACATTGCAAGTATAACATGATTTGGGTCCCAGACTACATGGACTTAAGCATGATAGTAGCTACGCATGGAGTCTCGTCACCTCGTGCGTACGTAGCCCCCATAAATAGAAGCACATATTGAATTATTTCACCTATAGGGTTAATTTCCTCTTACAAGGTTAGAAAGGAGACTTACCTCGCTCCGACGTTCCATAGCCGACTCCCAAGCCTTTCAAACAACTCAAATTGATGCCCAACACTCCAAAACTAGTAAATAAATGAGCAATTCCAAAAATATATACTCTAATACTCATTATAATCCTATTTACAATAATTTCCAACACCGTTCAAAAAGTCGATAAATATCACCCTCGGGAACACGTGCCCGGATTTTGAAAATTTTCGAAGACAAGCTTTACCCTTAACCCCACGAACTCAAATATATAATTTATTTCAAATTCCATGCTCAAATTCATGGTAAAAATCCAAAAATACTAATTTCTAGGTTTTTCTTCCAAATCCCAAATTTCTACAAATTTCATGTCTAAATCCATATATAAACCTTGTATTTAACTCACAACTAGAAGAAATCATTTACCTCTTGATGATGATGGAACCCCCTCTCAAAATGCTCGAAACAATCGCCTAAGTCCAAGTGGGAAATGAGGGAAATGAGCTAAGTCTCAGAATAAAAAGCCCTTGGCTCTAGCCGTAGATGTCGCATTTGCGACATGGAGTTCACAAATGCAACCTTCGCCAATGCGAAGAAAGCATCGCAAATGCGTCCCCTGACAGAGCTGGCCTTCATCGTAAATGCGATACAAAGTTCGCAAATGCGAACTCTTCAGGCTTTGCAAAAGCGACCATATTGTCGCAAATGCGATCCATTCCCTCAGCAGCACAGGTTCGAAAATGCGAGCACTGCCTCACAAATGCGATGGTTGCATTTGTGACCAAAACATCACACTTGATATCATACCAGAACCAGCAATCCAACTTCTTAACAAAACACACCAAAGCCACTCTAAAATTCACCCGAGCCCCCTGGGGCTCCAAACCAAACACCCACACAAGTCTAAAAACATAACACGAACTTGTTCGAGGCTTCAAATCACATCTAACAATGTCGAATTCATGAATCACACCCCATTTCAAGTTTAATGAACCTTAGAACTTCAAACTTCTACATTTGATGCTGAAACCTAACAAATCACGTCCGATTGATCTCAAATATTGCACACAAGTCATAATTGACATTACGGACCTACTCCAACTCCCAGAATCAGAATCCGACCCCGATATGAAAAAGTCCACTCTCGGTCAAACTCTCCAAAACCTTCAAATTTCTAACTTTCGCCAAATGATCTCAAAATGACCTACGGACCTCCAAATCCACATCCGGACACGCTCCCAATATCAAAATCACCATATGAAGCTATTCCCAAACTCGGAATCCCAAACGAATATCGATAACATTGAAATACACCTCAATTCAATTTTTATGAAATTCTTCCAAACTACCAACTTCCATAATAGACGCTGAAACGCTCTCGGGTCATCCAAAACCCGATCCGGACATACGCCCAAGTCCAAAATCATCATACGAACCTGTTGGAACCTTCAAATCCCGATTCCGAGGTAGATTACTAAAAAATCACACTTTAGTTAATTCTTCCAACGTAAGGCTTTCGAAATTAGAATTTTCTTTCCAAATCAACTCCGAACTTCTCAAAATTCAATTCTGACCGCACGTACAAGTCATAATACCTTAGGTGAAGCTATCGTGGCCTCAAACCACTGAACGACGCGCTAGAGCTCAAAATGACCAGTTGGGTTATTACATTCTCTCACACTTAAATATATGTCCGTCCTCGAACGTGCTAAGAACTGCGCTGGAGTTGTCCGAAATCATTATTTAACACCTCGTGAACCTACCCTACTACCACAACACAATTGAGCATATTAGCTCGAGCCAATCTGAAGATCAAGCAACTCCTGCAACTGCTCCTTTAACCCTTTCAACTCTGACGAGGCCATACGATATGGAGGAATAGAAATGGGCTAAGTTCCCGATAACAAATCAATATCCCTGTCGGGCGGTATGCCCGAAAGATCCACCGAGAATATATCTGTATAATCCCTCACTACCAAGACTAACTCAATGGTAGATAACCTTGCTAGGAACATAATATAAAGTGCCTCTCCACTCTAACCGTGGTACACCTAGCATAGCTAGCGACACTGTCTTGGTGTGACAGTCAAGTATAGTATGATAGGGCAACAACCAGTCCATGCCCAACATAACATCAAAATCTACCATACTGAGCAATAATAGCTCGGCTCAGATTTTTGATCCATCTCTAATCCACAGTCAATAATGAGTGAAAACGTTCGTTGGAAGAATTGTACTCAACAAGAGTCGGGGTCGATTTCCACAGAGAGTTACAATGGGTGTTAGGAGTATACACTTGACGAGAGCGAATGGATTAACTAAATTTGCACTTCTACAAAAGGTTTTGATTTCTATTTCTACTTTTACTCTAAAAATGTAAGCTAAGATAAGAATCTAGAAGCGAATGATTGCTTTTGGTCTTTTTTCAAATAGTTAAAAAGCCTAGGGATGTGAACATAACCTAGGTATTCGCCTAATGGGTTACGTAAATAGTCGTTTTGTTGATTGGGGTGTATTATAGCTCTCAACTCTATGTTACCCACTCAATATCTCTTTGTCAGAGAGTGATTTTTCCCAATTTGGCTTTCTGAAGTCCAAATGGGTATCAAACAAAATAGAGATATGAGCTCAAGTTGGGTTCTTACTATCTCTACTTTAACCCCTTTAATTAGGCTACTCATAGTGGGAATTGAAGAAAATAAAAAATAAATGCTAATTAAACCCATAATCAAAGATTAAAATGATAAAATATAATGTTCAAACACTAAAATAATCACAAACTTCCTAAAATGGCAAAATATAAGGTCTACTGCAGCTCAAACTTCGAGACTTAACCTAAAAATGTGAAGCTCGTCTATTTGTAGTGGCCCAAAATTCACTGACAAAAATACCCCTCGGGAGGTTCTACGGCCGCACAATTCCATGTGCGGTCCGCTGATTTCTTCAATTGGCAGGAGCTTGGATTCTGCAGCAGCACATTTCTGGATTGCTGCTGCGAAGCATCTTCCACGGCCACACAATTCATGTGTGGTCCGCACTTCAGAAAGGCTTCATGACTTGGTCTTTTACACACTCTCTGAATATGGAATCACTTGTCAGTACAGACCATGTTCTGCGACCGCACAATTCATGTGCGGTTCCCTCATTGGCCAAAGTCCTATTGAGTTCTTTCACTTGGTTTGTGGCCACCGATGAAATTCTACGGTCCACACTTTCTTCTGCGGCCACAGAAATCCTTCTGCAGACCAAACATCTTTGATTCTTCGCCCTTTATTGCCATGTGATTCAAAACATTCCTTTTTGAGTTGTATTTCATCATGGGAGACCAAACTTCCAACATTCCTGCAATTTGCATATTTTCATTAGTTTTGGGAACATAAAGCAATACTATCGGAATAAAACAAAAGTTAAAAGGTGCTAATAAGTAGTCAAAATCCTCACTTATCAACTCCCCCAAACTTGAGTCTTTGCTTGTCCTCAAGCAAATAATTAGTTCCCACCTCCTAGAGTTAAGGGTTATTTCAGCTAGTCAAATGTGAGCCATTCATTCATCAGTTGGGACAAACAATTACTCACACTACTCATGCATTATTAGCAAGGTGACAAGTCAAATATTAATGCACATATAGTTCGAATGTGGCATTTGAGCTTCAAGAAATGCCTTTACTCATCAAGGACTCTTATTCTATCATGTAGGTCATGGTGGACTACAAACTCTTCCTCCTCTACTTTCCATTTGCCACGCTCACTTAAGATATTAGCACCCAATCTTAGGATTCATGAAAGGTTCACTCGTCTCTCGGAAGAGAATGTCACAAGTACGGCTTCAAGTACCATAGGTTTTCCCCTCATGTAGATTGCCACTAATGTAAGCTCACTCGATTTAAAATCAAGTAGGAATTCTTTCGGGCTGTAATGAAGGCTTTTGGATTAGGGTAGGATATCATATGGGTAAGTGGTTACACCTATACTTAAGCACTCCAGACTTCCATTTCTCATCTCACAATTGCCAATTCTTAGAGGCATTTTATTTTCATTGGTGATTAGAGAGACTTAACATCACTCTTTATTATTAATTTCATTTGTTTTCTCCCTTTTTTGATTGCACATGCCGTGGATCATTACCTCTTTTTGAGACCGTCAACCCTTCCATTTATTCATGTTTTGCATTTTCCATTTTGTTCTTTTCTTTTCTTGCCTTCTCTTTTCATAGAGATCCTTTCTTTTTTCTTTTTGTTCCTTGATACCTTTTTCAAATTTCTCATCTCTCCCCCAAACTTATGTTTTAAGCCACTTGTTTCACAAGAGTGTTATGGAAAGTCCGGGTGCCAAGAGAGGGTCACAACAAAATGGGTAAAGGATTCTAACATGGTTATCAAATGAGAAAGGCTAGAGGCTCAAAGGGTTTGACTAGGGATAAAAACATTGGTTGGCAATAGAAGGCTCAAACGGGCCAAGGAAAGCCTACAATCACTTCTCAAACCATGCAAAACTTAGGATTTCACCTTGAAACACATTCGGGGCAAGTTCTAGACCCTTCGCACGGATACATGGACTAGCGACAATTCATCTCACCCCTTACGCAACTAGATTGTAAAAGAAGATAGAGTCGAGGGCATACAACAACCACATTCAAGTGTAAAGATCACTATGTTCCAATCAAACCATGCGATGATTGCCAAAGTCAACCCAAGAGTCACAAAGTCACTAACTAGAGCTACTTCTTTCAACAAACTTGTCTCTAACCATAAAAATGTAGTTAAGTGTGTTGGTACCAATTGAATCATGGTTGACTCTTTGAACATGACTTCATTAGGGATTTTTATTCATTACTACTACTATTATTACCTAAACACAAAAGCGGACTCATTCCCTTAAGAAGATTGCCACGCCATCCATTGTTGGGATGATTCGCCCGGTTTACATAACAACTACCATTGGAAAGAACCGTGGCGTTAAGAAAACTAAAGGCTTATTATCCAATAAAGCCTAAAAAGAAGCTACTTAATAAAACAAGAACTAATATGGAAAATATAAAGAAGCTAACAAGCAAAAACAAAGATAAAGAAGCTAATGAGCAAAAACTACTAAAGATAGAATGAATATACATAATAAGAGAGAGAGAGAGAGAAGATAGATAAATACAAATAAAAAAGAATAAATATCATCAAGTTATTGTACATCAAATGTATCAAAGTTTACCAATGATATACATAATAAGAGAGAGAGAGAGAGAAGATAGATAAATACAAATAAGAAAAGAATGAATATCATCAAGTTATTGTACATCAAATGTATCAAAGTTTACCAATGATATACATAATAAGAGAGAGAGAGAGAGAAGATAAATAAATACAAATAAGAAAAGAATGAATATCATCAAGTTATTGTACATCAAATGTATCAAAGTTTACCAATGTGTCAAACAAAACTCCCCCCCCCCCCCCGAATAAAAGCAAGCATTGACTCCAATGCTTAGCAAAATAAGAGTAAAAGAGGAGAGGGTGAAGAAAACTACCTATGGATCATTGGACATCTCAGTGTCCCCATCAATTTCATCTCCCTCAGGATTAGCTAACTGAATCTCATCATCATCAAATCTAGTTGTGGTTGGGTTGGAGAACATCTCACGTGCAGCCTCAGCATTATCAGCAGTAAGGTCTGGCTCGTCAGACTGACCAGCTGGTGCTACCGGTGCAGATGGTGCTGAGGATATGGGGCGGACTGGTGGGGGTCAAGCGAATCTAACGACCTCCCTCCGAGCTTGTCCATTAATTTCTTGCTCACCTGGGACTTCCTAAACTTTTTTACT
Source organism: Nicotiana tabacum (assembly GCF_000715075.1). NCBI lineage: Eukaryota > Viridiplantae > Streptophyta > Magnoliopsida > Solanales > Solanaceae > Nicotiana > Nicotiana tabacum. The sequence goes on along the minus strand of NC_134101.1, from coordinate 20,791,439 downwards.
TCCTTTCCTAGCTCCTCAATCACTGACCCGTGCTGTACCAAAGTGTTCATGATATTCTTCTAGTTCTCCAGAAACTTCTTCAGTGTCTCCTTAATGTCAGAAGGAACCTGTGATGCCTGTGATGCCTGTGAAGTCGACTATGCTGCAACAGTACTGGATAAGTCAGACAGCTTTGCAGTAGCTGTCTTCATCTAGTTATTATGTCTCACCAATGTCTGGGAGACTCGCAACACAGAAAGTGGGGCAGTGGGCATGGGCACTGGTCTCAAAGCTAGGGCAAGAGCTCTGGATGATGGCGGAGGCATAGCAGTGTCACTGGTAGAAGGCTCATCAGAAGTGGATGGAAGAGCAGTTTCCTCATAAGCAACCACTGTTGGCTTATCAGACTGGCCTGTGGTGGTAGAAGGATGGACTTTCTTCTTTGGGTGGCTCGTATCCATCAGAGAATACCCATCGAAGGGTTTCGTTGCCTTCACCTTAGTGTCAAAGTCCCTCGGCTCTTCCTTTGCATCAGTAAGATATTATGTAATAGTGTTAGGATAAGAGTAGGCCTAGTTGTCCTGCCGTGCAATCACTGAAATGTTGGCCGACATCATGGCACCCACATTGATTGGGTAACCGGCCATGATGGAAGCCACAAAAACTGCCCGAGCAAGAGGAAGGTGAGTCTCATTCTGGCATGGATCCAACCTGCTACAAACAAAGGTCTGCCACCCTTTTGCCTCAAAGCTCAAAGTGTTCCGGTGGATGCGAACCCCAGCAGTGATCCATGGTGGTTTCAAAATCTCAGCTAGCCAAGGACGGACTTCCTCCTTCAGTGCAAACATCTCCAAATACTTCGTTGGCTCAATATCCTCGAAGCCCAAGTACGTGTTTAATCTATGCTGGTCAAACCTCACCTTGAGGTTGCGTACTTTGGTCACCTTCGTCCCTCTCTTTATATGAGCCACATTGACGTAGAATTCACGGACGAGGTATTCTTTGGCATCCATTACACTCTAGATGAACCACATCCAACCCTTTTGTGCCCTGAACTGTCTGAATATAGCTGGGTTGTACTTCTCCAAATCCTTCAAGAGAAACTATCGCTCAAGAGTTAGAGACCTCATTGGCCACCACATACGGAAGCCGCTGAAGGTGGGTAGGCTGACAAAGCGATCCTCCAAAATCTCTTTCTTCTTTTATCTTTCAAGGCTTGAAGATGTAGCATCTCCCCCTCTGCCATCATCCGGGATATCATGTGTAACATGTGCCTCAGGGACTAGTGTAGCCGATGGCTCAGAAGCCTGACTAGCACTTTTCGATCCGTTGGAAGTGCTGTGAGATGAATACGGCTCGTCCCTGAGCTAGTATATCCCCTGCCTCAACTCTGTGGCCGGCTGCTCTTCTTAAACAGAGGCTGAGTTTCCCTCTGACACTTCCCCAGAAGGGACATATGAGCTAGACTTGGAGAGGTTTGCACCTCTCCCTCTGCCTGCTGGTGCTTTCTTTCTTATTTTCTTTGGCTAGCCAAGGGGCAAGGAACTTTTGCCTCGGCCCCGAGAAGATTTACCTCTCCCTTTTGAAGTGTCACCTCGTCCTCTTGATCGAACCATTGTTTGTATCAAACAGATGAGATTGTTTCAATTTTATGGTCAAACATATTCAAGATTCATATAGGTAAGGGAAAAACACTTTGACACATTGGGGTTATGAAGTTAATACATGCTTGCGGGATAAGGGATCTGCGGTCCGCACATTTTAACTTGCGCGGCCACAGATGGGTGTTGGGTCCGCAAATATTTGGTGTGTGGCCGCAGAATGGGAGTATGGTCTGCACATTTTAGCTTGTGGTCGTAGATTCCTTCTTCACTCAGTTTTCCAAATTCAACATCTGTAAACCACACAAATTCAAGTGCAGGCGCAGATTTCAAAAGTTACATACAAACCATTTTTTTCTACTTAGGTTTTTCAATTTCTTGCATTAGTAGACATGAAAATATTGTAAAAACATGAAATTTTACTAACCTAACCCCAATAGAGCATGTATCATGGTTACCCAATCCAGATCTACCCAATATGGACACATAATGGAACTCTAATAACAGATGGCCTAAAAAGAATTAAAAATCTACAAATTCAAATAATTAAAAACATTATTATGAAATTGAAGCATACCAGATAGAGTGAATTCAGTGAGTAAGTGATCTAGGTGACTGTGTGTGTGGACAGTTGAAATCTCCCAGAACATTTAGCAACAACAATGTTTGTTCAAAGTGGGAAAAGAGTAAAGTGAGCCCTACTGTTCTATTTATACCGTTCAAAAAGACAAGGGATCAGATACAAGTGCGGCCACACCTTTTCATGTGCGGACCACACTTTTTAACATGGGAAATCACTTTTGGAAACCAATCTGCGGTCCACACACTTTTGGGTGCGGCTGCAGATTTCTCGTGCGGTCGCAGATTGACCTCCGCACTGACAAGATCAAACTTCAGAGAGTTGGTATTTTTGACATTTCAATTCTGTGATTCGCAAGATAAATGTGCGGCCGCAATGCTCATCTGTTATGGCATATAAAAATGTATGGTCCACACACTTTTGAACATTTAGCCATATTTTCGTCCACAATTCTTGTAAGTCACACTCATTCTTGTAGCAGACTTCAACTCAAGTTAGAATAAAAATTGCACCTAACTACAAAAGAAAAAGGAAAAGAAAAATTGGTTGTCTCCCAAGAAGCGCCTTATTTAGCTTTGCGGCATGACGCAAAATACCCTCAAGTGAGGCGAATGACTGCCACCACGTGGCCATCTCTAGGCTTTCCCAAGTAATGCTTCACCCGGTGACCATTGACTTGGAATAATTCATTATTTTTGTTCTTCAAGTCTAATGCACCAAAAGGTGTCACACCCACAATTTCAAAAAGACCACTCCATTTGGATTTTAGCTTCCCAGCAAACATCCTCAACCTTGAGTTAAACAACAATAGAAGATCGCCCAGCTTGAACTCTTTATTCCAAATGTATTTGTCATGAAGATATTTCATCTTTTCTTTGTAAAAGGATGAACTCGCATAAGCATGGTACCGAAACTCATCAAATTCATTCAAATGTGCAACCCTCAAATTAGCAGCTACATCCCAATAAGGATTCAACTTATTTAGAGCCCACATGGCCTTGTGCTCTAGTTCCACCGGAAGATGACAAGCTTTCCCAAACACCAACCGATATGGCGACATTCCGATAGGTGTTTTGTAAGCTGTCTGATAAGAGCATAATGCATCATCAAGTTTCTTAGACAAATCCGTCCGATTAGCATTCACCATTTTGTACAAGATACTCCTTATCTTCGGGTTGGAGACTTCCACTTGTCCACTAGCTTGTGTGTGATAGGGAGTCGTGATGTTGTGAGTAACACCATACTTGCTAAGTAAACTGTCAAAAGTCTTGTTGCAAAAATGTGACCCCCTATCGCTTATAATTGCACGTGGAGTACGAAACCTTGTGTAGATATTCTTCTTCAAGAAAGCCACCACATTTCTTGCCTCATTGTTGGGTAAAGAAACGGCCTCAATCCATTTGGACACATAATATACCGCGACCAAGATGTAGGTGTTTCCACAAGAACTCACAAAAGGGACCATGAAGTTAGTACCTCACACATCGAAAATATCAATTTCCAAAATGGTTGTCAGAGGCATTTCATTTTTCTTTGAGATTCCACCGCCCCGTTGACATTCATCACATCTTTTCACTAACTCACTTGCATTTTTGTAAAGAGTAAGCCAATAGAACCCGCAACTAAACACTTTGGCCGCCGTTCTTGCTCCACCATATGGCGATGAATGGCAAGCTCCAAGAATTTCACCTTGATCTTCTTCCGCTACACATCTTCTAATCACCACATCCGTTCAAATTCGGAAAAGGTATGGTTCATCCCAATAATAATCTTGACAATCCCGTTTTAGCTTCTTCCTTTGGCTTGAAGAGAACTCATTTGGAATGATTCCACACATAAGACAGTTTGCTAGATACGCGAATCGTGGCACCTCCTTCATTGCAATTGCCATGAGTTGCTCATCGGGGAAGGAGTCATTGATTTCAAGGCCATCATGCAGCCTCCCCTCCTCCTCCAAACGAGACAAGTGGTACGCCACTTGGTTTTCACTACCTTTTCTACCTTGGATGTAAATATCAAATTCTTGCAACAAGAGCACCCATCTCATCAACCAAGCTTTGGAGTCCTTTTTCTCATAAGGTAAAGAAGCGCCGCATGATCCGTGTGGACAATGAGTTTTGCACCCATCAAGTACGGGCGGAACTTCTCAATTGCAAACACAATAGCAAGGAGCTCTTTTTCTGTAACGGTATAGTTGACTTGGGCACTATTCATGATCTTACTCGCATAGTAGACCGGATGAAAGATTTTGTTGATGCGTTTCCCTAAAACAGCCCTAACCGCTACAACACTTGCATCACACATGAGTTCAAAAGGGACACTCCAATTTGGAGCGGTGATGATGGGAGTAGCTGTCAACTTGAGCTTCAACAATTCAAAAGCTATCATACAATAATCATTGAAGTTAAACTTAGCATCCTTCTCAAGAAGCTTGCACAACGGGTTCACCACTTTAGAGAAGTGTTTGATGAAACGCCGGTAAAAGTCTGCGTGGCCTAAGAAACTCTGCACACTCTTCACCGATGTTGGAGTTGGATGCTTAGAAATCACCTCAATCTTTGCCTTGTCAACTTCAGTTCCACTCCTTGAGATTTTGTGGCCAAGGAAAACACCTTCCTCGACCATTAAATGGCATTTCTTCTAATTGAGCACCAAATTTGTTTCTTCACATCTAGCCAACACTTTGTCCAATTTTGCAAGACAGTCACCAAAAGAATCTCCAACCACCCAGAAGTCATCCATGAAAACTTCAAGGTAGTCCTCCACCATGTCCGTGAAAATAGCTATCATACACCTTTGAAATGTCATCGGTGCATTACACAAACCAAATGGCATCCGCTTGGAAGAAAAAGTACCATAGGGACATGTAAAGGTTGTTTTCACTTGATCGTTTGGAGCAATGAGAATTTGGTTGTAGCCTGGGTACCCATCAATAAAGCAATAGAAAACACGAACATCCAATCTATCGAGCATTTGATCTAATAATGTAAGTGGAAAGCGATCCTTCCTTGTGACTTTGTTGAGCTTCCGATAGTCCATACACACCCTCTAACCGGTCATCGTTCTTGTAGGAATCAACTCATTCTTGTCATTGGTGACCACCATCATGCCCCCCTTCTTTGGGACAACATTGAACTGGAGAAGTCCACGAACTATCGGAGATGGGGTAGACAACCCCGACATCCAACCACTTGATAATCTCCTTCTTGACAACTTCTTGCATAGACTCATTGAGTCTCTTTTGATGTTTAATAAATGGTTTGGCGCCATCCTCCAATTTAATCTTATGCATGCAAAATGTTGGGCTTATCCCCCAAATATCCTCCAAGGTCCACCCAATAGCCTTCTTCATTTTTTGTTGCACCGCCAATGTGGAATGTAACTGCACGTTAGTCAAACAAGAGGAAATAATAACCGGTAAAGTAGAACAAGGACCAAGAAATTCATACTGAAGATGTGGAGGCAATGGCTTCGACTCCAAGGTAGGAGGCTCTTCAATAGAAGGCTTTGTCGGAGGAGTTGTTCTAATTTCAAGACCCAAAGATAATTTCTGGGGTACATGGTTAAATGACCCCATTCCTTGCAAAGAATTCACACATTTCATAAAGCCATCCATTTCGTCATCATCAAAGTTGATTAATACGACCTCCAATATATCACCAACATTGATTGTATCACTTGTTTCATCAACAATAACACCAGTTACCAAGTCCATAAAAGAACACACCTCATTGCTATTTGGTTGTTGCATGGACCTACACACATGGAATACCACTTTTTCATCACCCACCCAGAAAATGACTTCTTCTGCTTCAACATCACAAAGAGACTTACCCATAGAAAGGAAAGGTCTCCCAAGAATAATCAGTACTTCATAATCAACCTCACAATCTATAATGACAAAATCCGCCGGAAGAATGAATTTATCAACACAAACCAAAACATCTTCAATCACTACCAAGGGCCTCTTCATGGTACGGTCGGCCATTTGCAACCTCATAGAGGTGGGTCTTGGTTGCCCAATTCCCAAAGTATTGAATACTGACTAAGGCATCAAATTGATACTTGTCCCAAGATAACAAAGAGCTTTAGCAAACTTGGCACTTCCAACTGTACAAAGAATCGTGAAAGAACCGGGATCCTCCAACTTAGGAGCCATTTAATGCACAATTGTACTCCCTTGATGAGTGACCTTGATGGTCTCAAAGTTCATTGACCGCTTCTTTGTCATAAGATCCTTCATAAACTTTGCATAATAGGGAATTCGTTCCAAAGCTTCAACTAATGGAACATTGATTGAGAGACTCTTCATCATTTGAATGAACTTATTGAATTGATTCTCACTATTTTACTTGGAAATTCTTTGAGGGTATGGAGGTGGAGCATTAGGCAATGATGCCTTAGCTTTTTTCACTACCGGCTCCGGTATGTCAATAATGTGTTCCCTAGATGGGTTAACCTCTTCTTGAGTCTCTTCTACATTATCATCAACATCAATCCTAACTTCATCATTAGGTTGCAGCACATTGTCCGTGATCTCTTTTTCTTGCATCACTTGATCATCATCAACAAGTTGCCTTCCACATGAGGTGAGTGCATTCTCGCCTCTTCCACTTCTTGTGATAACCACCATGGCATGACCCGTTTTGTTACCACCCTTTGGGTTTACCACCGTATTACTTGGTAGTGCACCTTTAGGATGAGAATTTAAGGCTTGAGAGATTTGCCCCATTTGAACTTCGAGGCTGCGGATTGATGTGTTGCGTGAGGCAAGTTGGGCATCCGAATCGGCATTCTTTTCCATTATTTTCTTGAACATATTTTCAATATGCCCCATCCCATGGTTTGAAGAAGGTTGTTGGTAAATTGGGGGCCTTTAAAACCTGACCCCTGGTTGCCTTGATTGTTGTTCCATCCACCTTGATTGTTACCTCCCCAATTTCTTTGGTTGTTTCCACTCTAATTTCCTTGATTGTTTTTGTTATGCCAATTCCCTTGATTGTTGCCTCCACTCCAATTTACTTGATTGTTAGAATTCCAATTGCCTTGATTGTTTTAAGGTTGCAATTGTTGTTGGCTTGGGCCTTGGAAGTTATTTCTTTGCCCTTGAAAATTATTTACATATTGCACCTCCTCTTCTTGTTCATTATAGGAATCATCTTGCTCAAAACTACCATCTACTTGCACATAGTTCTCCACTCGATTTTGCACTTATGGACCCTTGGTCCTCCTTTTGTTCACCATAATATTTACTCCTTTCATAGCATTGACTTGCTTAGGATTTTGTACGTGATTTAGTCTGGCCTTCGCTAGTTGATTCATGATATTTATCAATTCGGCAATGGCTTGCCCATGGTCTTGAAATTCTTTGTGAAGGTGGATCATATTCGGGTCACCTTGTGGAACATTAGCCCGGGATTGCTAAGCTTGTGACGTTTCACCATTTCATCCACAATCTCGCAGGCCTCCGCATAAGGCGTAGTCATAAAGTTCCCACTGGCTAGTTGATTCACTATACATTGGTTCGTTGTGTTAATCTCGTGATAGAAGGTTTGTTGAATCATGTTTTCCGTTATATCATTGTTGGGACATTCCTTGACCATAGTTCTATACCGTTCCCATATCTCGTGTAGTGCTTCATTTGGATCTTACTTGAATGCTAGGATCACATCTCGAAGTGTATCCATGTGTCCAGTAGCAATGAACTTTTCCGCCAACTCATCCCAAGTGTGAATTGAATGGTTCGGTAATCATTCCAACAAATCTAAAGGGTTCCCCTGTATAGCGAAGGGAAAAAGCCTTAGCCTCAATGCATCCTCGGAGATATTTGTTTGCTTTCTCCCCCAACAAGTGTCCACAAGCATCGGTGAAGAATATCGTTGCTTAAGCAAAGTGAGCATCACATTGGTGATTTGGAAGTTGCCCGCCCTAATATGGGGAGGGAGTATTGCACTAGCATAACCTTCATTGGGAAATATCCGGTGTAGAGCCACTCACGGGGGAGTTGGGGGTAGAACGGGCACATTTTCATGAGGTATCTGGCCTCTCCGATTGTCTTTTGGCTCATGAGGTACCTCCTCTACTTTCTCATCCTCCGCATCCAAATCCCCAAGGGCAAATTTCCGAGCTCATTGTTCGCCATGGTTGTACCTAAGATTTTTCACACTAGTTAGTAACATGGAAGGAAAATAAGATATTCAATATATATATATATATATATATATATATATATATATATATATATATAGCCAATATTTTAACTCTCCGGCAATGGTGCCAAAAATTTATCCACGTCCAATCCGCACTCAATAATGAGTGGAAATGTTCGTTGCAAGAATAGTACCCAACATGAGTTGGGACCGATTTCCACAGGGAGTCACAATGGGTGTTAGGAGTATACACTTGACGAGAGCGAATGGATTAACTAAATTTGCACTTTCACAAAAGGTTTTGATTTATAATTCTACTTTTACTCTAATAATTGTAAGCTAAGACAAGAATCTAGAAGCGAATGATTGTTTTTTGTCTTTTTTCAAATAGTTAAAAAGCCTAGGGATGTGACCATAACCTAGGTGTTATCCTAATAGGTTAAATACGTTAATACTTATTTTGTTGATTGGAGTGTATTATATCTCTCAACTCTACATTACTCACTCAATACCTCTCGGTCAGAGGGTGATTTTGCCCAATTTGGCATTCTCAAATCCAAATGGGTATCAAACAAAATTGTTGATATGAGCTCAAGTCGGGTTCTTACTATCTCTAGTTTGAACCCTTTAATTAGGCTAATCAAACTCTCAATTAAGCCAATTCCTTGTTAGCCAAGTTAACCTAGACTAGGTCCCTCTTTCTAGAGTAGAGACTAAGTCTAAACAGCATGAATCAATATTTACAACCATTAATTCTAAAATTGAAGCATGAACTAAGCTAAATAATCAACAGCCAATCATAACAAGCATTAAATTAAGTACCCATAAGGTTTACACACTAGGGTTCGGTCACAACCCTAGTAAGAATCTAGCTACTCATAGTGGGAATTAAAGAAAATAAAGAAGAAATTCTAATTAAACCCATAATCAAAGATGAAAATGATAAATTATAACGTTTAAACACTAAAATAAACACAAACTTCCTAAAATGGCAAAATGTAATGGCTATAGCAGCTCAAACTTCGAAACTTAACCTAAAAATGTGAAACTCATCCATTTATAGTGGCCCAAAATTTGCTGACAATAATGCCCCTTGGGAGGTTCTGTGGCCGCACAATCCCATGTGCGGTCCGCGCCGCACATTTCTGGATTGCGACTGTGAAGCATCTTCTGTGGCCGCACAATTCTTATGTAGTCGGCACTTTAGCAAGGCTTCAGGACTTGGTCTTTTCCGCACTATCTGAACTTGGAATCACTTGTCAGTGCAGACCCTATTCTGTGGCTGCACATTGCCAAAAGTGATATTAGGTTCTTTCACATGGTTTACGACCGCAAATGGAATTCTGCGGTCTGCACTTCTGCGGATCGCACTTCTTTGATTCTTCGCCCTTTATTGCCTTGTGATTCAGAACACTCCTTTTTGAGTAGGATTTCATCATGGGATACCAAACTTCCAACATTCCTGCAATTTGCATATTTTCATTAGTTTTGGGAACATAAATCAATACTATCGGACTAAAACAAAAGCAAAAAGGTGCTAATAAGTAGTAAAAATATCCACTTATCAGTCTCTAAACCACTAAGAACAACTAAACACGACTAATACGCGGTCAACAACAAGGGAATCTCCCACAGTTGTTGACGCATAGATAAGAGAAGTCAAAGAATCAAGGGATATACCCAAATATGGAGCAAATTAAGATGACACATAGGAATAAGTGGAGCCTGGACCAAATAAGACTGATGCATCTCTATGACAGACCGGAACAATACCTGTGATGACTGAGTCGGATGCAACTGCCTCCGTCCTAGCAGGAAGAGCGTAGTATCTGGCTTGCCCTCCCTTCTAGGGCGACCTCTACCTGCCCGACCCCCACCTATAGCTCGCTGCACAAGTGGAGTGGCAAATGGTATGGTAACCACAACCTGAGAAGCCTGAGGACCCAGTGGAATACTCAGAACCTGAGAAGTCTGTGGAGGTGTACCCCTCCTGAATCTGGGGCAATTCCTCACCATATGGTGAGTGTCACCACACTCAAAACAAGCTCTTGGAGGACGTGGCTAGCTCGAGCCTGATCGGTTGGACTGACCGCTGATAGCAACCCGTGCAGGAGGTGCACTAGACAATGGCGATGCATAATAGGGATCCTGGGGCCTAGGAGTGACCAGAATACTGGTGGAAGCTGGAAGTGCAGAATGAATAGGGTAGTTCACATAGCCCCTACCATGACGAGCTGCAACTGGGGCACGAGAACCACTATATGTGCCAAAATCTCGAGTCCTCTTGGCCTCCCTATCCTCTCTCTCCCGGGCCCACATACCCTCCAATATCCTAGCGATCTCCACTACCTGCTGATATGCGATGTCCATCTCCAACTCTCACGCCATGCTAAATCTGATACCAGGGTTGAGCCCCTCGATAAGTCGATGGACTCGCTCTCTAACAGTAGCAACCAAGGCTGGTGCATACCTAGACAAATCACTGAAGAGGACTGTAGACTCCGATACGGTCATAGAATGCTGGCATAACTGCTCAAACTCTACGCGCCATGCATCTCCGAGACTCTGGGGAACAAACTCCCTCAAGAATATAAATGAGAACTGAGCCCAAGTGAGTGAAGCTGCCTCGGCCGGACTACCCAACTCATATGCTCGCACCCAGTGTTAAGCCACTCCCTTAAGCTGGAACGTAGTGAAAGCAACCCCACTAGACTCCACAATACCCATAGTACGGAGGATATGGTGGCACTCCTCAAGAAAACCCTAGGCATCCTCTGAATCCAAGCCGCTGAAAGTAGGAGGGTGGTACTTCTTATACCTCTCGAGCCTGAGCTACTGCCCTAATCTCAGGCTGAACTGGGGTGACCGGCTGCACTGGTATGACCTACGGGACCTGTTCAACCTCAACCTGCTGCACTGGGGTACGGGCGGCGGGAGTCTGTGCTTCTCCCTCGGCCTGATATGTGGCAGGAGCAAGTGGGATCAACCCTGCTTGAGCTAAAGTGCCGAACATGCTCAGAAACTGGGCAAGGGTCTCATGAAGTGCAGGGGCAGTAACAGGCGCCTCAAGTGACTGCTCTCCAACTAGAGCTACTGATGGTTCCTCTATTACAACTCGTGTAGGTGCTCTGGCTGCACCATGTGGTCGTCTTCGACCTCTACCCTGACTCCGGCCTCTCGTGGCTCTAGGAGGGGACACTGATGTCTGGTTATCAGATTCAGTTATACGTGTCCTCACCATCTATGAGAAAATAGAATGACAGAAATTTAGAATCCCGAAGTCAACAAATTCGCACGATAAGGAATCACAGAAGTGAAGGTCTTCCTAATAGTTCCATAGACTCCTTAAGATACGTACAGGCATCTCCGTACCGATTCGTGAGACTTTACTAAACCTGCTTGTGACTCACAACACCTATGAATCTCGAGCTCTGATACCAACTTATCACGACCCCAAATTTCCTCCGTCGGAAGTCGTGACGGCACCTAGTCTCTAAAACTAGGTAAGCCTATCAACATGCTGAATAATTGAAATAACAACTTAAAATCTCAAAACTTCAACAACTACATAAATAAAATCTGTAACTCAAAATGTACAACTCTCAAAACCTAGTGAAGTATAAGTCACAAGCTCTAGTAACAATTCTGAACAATATTATACATCACTGTCTAAGATAGTGTAATGAAATAAGAAAAAAAAAGTAGGATATAAGGGGACTCCGAGACCTGCGGATGCGGGCAGGTGTACCTTGAGATAATATGAAAAAAGACGAAAGATATAATGATATAATGATAATGACAATGGAAATGAAACAATAAGAAATTTACAGAAAGTTAACAACACAGAATCAAGACAGTTAATACAACACAAAAGGGAAAATAAGGATTTACATGTTAAGGAGACAAACAACCAAGGCAAATACAACAAATAGAGGAAGATCAATAAGGGCCACTACCGAGGTACTGTCTCGTAGTTGCAAATCATAAAAGTAACTCACAATCTTTTCTTATATGACCGCGTGAGCCTTTACATTTAGTTTGAAAATTATTTTTTTCCCGAAATAGCCCCCTGCGTTTTAGCCCACCTTATCACACTGCATGGTTTCAAGTAATTTCCCTACTACCTACGTGTATCAAGCCCACCTTATCTCACCACATGTATTTCAATACCCGGACCTTATACCACCGCATGCGTATCAACATCACAACGTATCACAATTCGCACCTCAAGTTCCCAATAGCACAACTTGCCAGAAAGCTAGCAATAACAGAATTTCACAATAAGGAGACCACGGCTCAACCACAATGTACACAAAGTCTTAACAATAACAACGGAGAGTAACTCAATAAAATGATATTTCAAAACATACACTTTGCCTTAATAGAAACCACGGCCTTTGCAACTAAATACCAAACTCAACAACAAGATATTCCAATAATAGCAATTTCAAGTAAAGAATTCACAATTAAATAATGAGTACGAAATAAAATAAAGCAAGTAATTCCACTAAACATTTAGAACAAGTTGCAAATAAGATATAAGATAAGTAGACATGTGAAATTATACTAAATAGGGTAACTATACATGTTAAAGAAACTCAATTAAGCATGAAGGGAAACTACATAGCTAAAAACCGGATTTTTAATATTTAGCATGTGTACACACTCGTCACCTTGTATACGCGACCTAAACATATCACAATTATCACAATAATACCAAATCCAAATGAAAATTTTCCCCACAGAAGGTTAGACAAGCCACTTAACTCAAATCATGCTATATCAATCAACTAGAAGGCCTTTCCCTCGATTTTCCAACTCCGAACGGCTCGAGTCTAGACAAAACAATATCATACTATAAATATAACTATAGGAAACTAATTCAAACAATGAAATTATGATCTTTGCAAAGAATTGAGAAATCGACCAAAAATGTCACCCCGGGCCCGCATCTCGGAACCATACAAAAATTACAAAAACCTAACATCCAATCGATATCTAGTCCATCCATACAAGAATTATTCAAATCCGACCACATTTCGCCTTTCAAAACTCAAAAATTTAGCCTAAGGAGTTTCTACCAATATTTTCCAATTTCAAACTCCAAAATACTAATTAAATGATGAAATTATCAATAGATTCATGGGAATTAATCCAAAATGAGTTAGAATTCCTTACCTCAAGGTTCTATCTGAAAATTCCTCGAATTTTCCGTTCAAACCGATCTCTCTATGTCCCAAAATGATTTATGGATCAAACCGTCGAATTTCCCCTTTTTCTGCCCCGTTAAATCGCTTCTGCGACCTTTGTGTTGCTTCTGCGACTCCGCACCTGTGGAAAAACCATTGCAGGTGCGGACTTTACTTAAGTCCAAGGATTCCGTTTCTATGGAATAAGGTCCGCATCTGTGCATGCGCACCTGCGGCACAAACGTCGCACCTGCGACCACTGTCGCTCATGCGTCCCTCTCCATCACAGAAGCAAAGCCGTTTATGCGCCCCCAGCTGGGCATGCCCAGTTCCGCACCTGCGGCCAATCCCTCTGTAGGTGCAAAGACACCAGAACTGCCAACCTTCAGCAAAAACTCAGCAAGTCCAAATTGTTCCGGATTCGATCCGAATCCCACCCCACCCGGGGCCCCCAGGATCCCGTCCGAATATACCAACGAGTCCCAAAATACCTAATGGACCTACTCGAGGCCAAAAAATCACATCAAACTACACAAATTCTACGAGTCGCAACATAAATTCAAGCCTAAGCAATTATGAACTTCCGAATTCTGAAACCAACATCGATTCATACCAAAACAACTATGATTGAGACCAAATTTTGCACACAAGTCATAAACGACATTACGGACCTATTCCAACTTTCGGAATCGGAGTTCAGCCCCAATATCAATAAAGTCCACTCCCGGTCAAACTTTTCAAAATCATCCAACTTTCGCCAATTTACGCTGAAACGACCTACGAACCTCCAAATCGACAACCGGACACGCTCCTAAGACCAAAATTACCCTACGGAGCTATTGGAACCATCAAAACTCAATTCCAGATTCATCTTCATACAAGTCAAACTACGGTCAACTCCTACGACTTAACCTTTCAACTTAGGGACTATGTGTCCAATTTCACTTCAAAACTCACCCGAAACCAAAACCAAAGCCAACTACCCCGGCAAGTCACGTAACTACATTATAACACAGACGAGACGATAAATAGGGGATCGGGGCTAATACACTTAAAACGACTGGCCGGGTCATTACAATTCTTTCAACATTGTGTCTTTTACGGCAGCTACAACAGAAATAACGAGTGACGGTGATGCAATTTTCTCGAGAGATAGAAACTGAATGCCAAGGCACAATTAAAAAGCTGGAATGCTTCAGTCATTTGGCTTATTTTTCATGAAACATTTCCAATATTCTCCAAGTTCTCTTCTGTCATCACTGCTGCTTTTCGAACCGAACTCCACCTTGAGTTTGAGACTAAACGTTCTACCAATATGACATAAATAATTTTAAAATATATATAATAAAAAAATGAAAGAAAGCAAGCAATTTGGCCATAAACATAATAAAACACGTGAGAATGGCAACTGATGAACTGAATACTAATATTACTTTCCCGATCTCTTTTATTTTATTTTTTCTACTACCACAAGCCCGACGATATATAACTTGAGTTAACTAGTTAGCGATACAAAATTTAGCCAACTTAAACAAGACAATTCTTTTTCACTAATAGTCATTCAATTTTTATTTTATTTCACTGAAGTCTCTAAAATAGTTTTGTAAAAAATAAGATTTTTTCTTTCCTATACACTATATGAAATGTTATTACTAAAATTGTCCCATTTTTTGAAATTACTCGCCCTAAATAAGGTTTGCTTACAATTTATATACAATCCATTATTAGTGCCTTAAATTAGGGGATTAAATTACACCCTTTCCTTTTTCCCTCATCTTCTCTTTTCTTATTTTATGCCGCCTCTCTCCATGTCCTACCCATTATCAGTGCCTTAAATTAAGGGATTTAGTTATATCTTTTTCCTATTTTCTCTCCTCTCCTCTTTCTATAAGCCTAAAAGGTTAACAAAAAAAAATGTTAACATATGTACAAATACAAGAGAGATTGAAAACCTCTAGGTTTTGAATAGCAGATTCATTCTTGGCCAATTCACTTTATTCACCCACCATATCACTTTAATTCCTGCAACATATAGATGGCAACGATGGCCAAGAGAAAGAAAGCTTAATCTCTCAAATTAATTCTTTTTATCATTATAAATTAGGGTGACAATAATTGATTATTTTTAAGTATTAGGACTTTTAACTAGTACTATTAAGTAGGAGTATTAACAAGGTGCTCGTAAATTTCATTCTTTCGGTGATAAAGAATTAAATTTCGTACAAATTTGATATATCTACAAATTAAAAAATACATTTCGTACAAATTTGATAAATCTGCAATAATATTTAAACTAAAAATAAATTTTATACAACTAATTTATATAGTATACAACATATTTACAACTTATCTACAACTTTCGTACATTATTTTTACCCAGTTAAATATATCTTTTGTATGTGGTGTGTTCTTCTTCCTCTCTAAAATTCCAATCAAAACTTCCTATTTTAATACAATTTTTATACATATCAATAACTTTATGTAAAAAGATAATATTTATAACTTAAATATAAATTTCTTATAATAATTCATACATTATACAACTATTTTTCAACTTTCATACAACATTCAAATAAAATAAATATTTAACTACAATATAATGCAACTTAAATATAATTTACATACAACTATAAAACAACTTTAATATAATTTCGTAAGTATATTGTATGTCTTCTTCTTCTTCTTCTTCTTCTTCTTCTTCTTCTTCTTCTTCTTCTTCTTCTTCGATTTTCAATTTGAAATTCGGCCAAAATCAAGTCTAGTCTTCACCAAACACCCTCAAAATTGAGATAAAAACTCCAAAAAATATTCTCAATTGTTTGCAACAACACCCAATCCAAATAAATAATAGTTTTTAAAAATCTAAATTCAAATTCAAAGTTTCAAAGCTTTTTAATAGCTATCAATGGTGGAGAATCAAACATATTCAAAATTTATTGATTGACAATTTTAATTCGAACATCAATTGCTCAGCATAAAAGGAAATTGCTAAATTAAAACTCTATAGTAAAATGATTGAAATCCATTGATGAATTCTATTAAAACTCTATACAAGAAGAAAGTATTAAAAAATAGAAAACATCAAAGGAAGAAAATGTCACGCCCCGACCTCGTGGAGCGCGACCGGCGCTCTACAGAGTTACCTCGGTCGAGCAAGCATGCACAGTGCTGTCTACCCAATTCACCCACACATAAAGAGAAGAATACATTGCATTAATAAATCAATAAGACTCACGTGAGCAACACTGATTCATTTCCATTAGTTATGTCATTAACAAGTCTTCAAAACAGTACGTTGTACAATCATAATTAAAGCAGGACAGATGATACCATTACAATATTTTAGTTTAACTTTCCCAAAACAGATACAACCCACACCATGTCTACGGAGCCCCTAAGAGGAACAGAAGAGTACTATGACAATGCCGGCAACAAGGCCCCGTCTATAACTCAAAATACAATGTACAAAGGATAGAAGATACGAGACACCGAAATGAACTGGGGCTCACCAAATCAGCTGAGGAGAGGATGTGCTCCTATCATTGATTAATACCACCTGCTATAGAACCACCTGCATCTATTTGCAGTGCCCCCGACAAAATGGACGTTAGTACATATGCAATAGTACTAGTATGTAAAACTAAACACCCTCTCAATAGAACGAGCAATAGTAAACGGAGAATAAACATGATATCAATAAGAGACTCAAACGGTGTCAAAGTGCCATATTAGGGGAAAAGTAAATTTCACGTAGGTTTCGGTAATTTAAGTTGGGAGATCTTTAGCACCGATATACCACCGTATTTTAGCACGGAGTCCGATCTCTACCCTACCGGCTAAGCTATCTCACCCCAAGACACACACTCACAATACCACCATGTGCGCGGCATGGCGTCCGATCTCAGCCCGATCGGCTAAGTCGTCTCACCACAATGCCGTGTGGATCGACATTACATCACATTCAGCTAGCAATAATCTCATCCTATTTAAGGGGAAAACATCTCAACACACCAATCTCATCCCATATAAGGGGAAACTGTTTTATCACATTAACACAGGGATTTACCCCTCAATCACTCCTACACCGGTATGTGTAGTTTCGGAGTTAGGTTGTTCTAACCTACCCTTCCTCGGTCTCTAATCGATACTCCCAAAGCATTTGTTATTAAAAGTATTTACCACTCAATTCATATTTTTTTACATGTCATTCATTTTATTGACATCATTGGCCATATCACAATATCATTCTTAGCACATTGGCCGTACTTCATAATTCAGCTCATTATTCCATTTCTAATCGTTATCATGAATAATCAACAACACGGCCTTTGACATTATGGATTTAATCACATACTTGAGCAAATTAGAGTCTTAGGCACATATAACTTCTTACACAGTTGACATGGTAGCTTTCATAATAATTCACGCTTTCAAATCGTAACATAGTAACACACAACCCATACTTAAAGCAAATCCTCAAACATTAAGTTAACATAACAATAATCTTTGGAATACACATTGAACACATAATTATTTTGGCACAAAGCTTATTTGACAGAAATTCAATTTATAAAGGGCATCACGAGACTTACAAGGGCATTGTGAGGTTCAATTCTAAGAGAAGTGTTTAGCCAACATACCTCACTTGAGCTCTAGCCAACATACCTCACTTGAGCTCCTAAAACTCTAAAATATTCCGGAAATCTTAGCAACTTGAATCTATTTTAGAAATGTAACAAATTTAACCAAAATTAGGAAGATACTCATGGTTCTAGCTTCTTTGAGCATTTAGTCAAATATTAGGCATGCATTAAGGTTTCTAGACCCTTTAATGGAGGATCACATCATCCCATAACCCATTCTTTACAATTTTAGCTCAACAATATCCCTACATCCCTTGATAACTCATTCATGTAGAATAAACAACTCCCATACCCAAATATTATCCTACCAATTACCCATTCCTAGTTAAATTTCAAAATTAAGTTTTAGGGTGTAGAATTTTAGCGCGAGGATGAAGACCTAGTGTGCTTTCCTTGATAATTTCCAAGATTTGAGTAAGAGTTGAGGAACAATTGGTTGAGGAACTCTCTCCCTCTCTAGATCACTTTATTTCTTTCAAAATATTAGGTTTTTGCTCAAAAGATGGTACATATTGTCTATTTAACGAAGTAGGGTCGGGTTATAAGAACCCAAAAATACAGCTCCGGAACAGGATCTGTGGTCGCATATGCGACCGCATAATACTTATTTAGTCCGCAAAATGGACCGCGAAATGAACCTCCGGAATGGGAAACTCTGCATGGGTTTGCGGTCACTCTGCGGCCCGCAGACCTGTTATGCGGTTTCATAGTCTACCGCAGAATGGCACCCAAGTCCCGCCTCACTCTGCGGCCATTCTGCGGCCGCATAATGGACCACAGAAACGCCTTTTCTACCAAAGAATTTCCTTTAACTCCTCAGCACACTGTTCAACCCAAAAAGTCCGTACCGCGGCTTGCAAGCTCCAACATGTAAGCCTACTTCGGCACCATGAAACCTTAAATTACCTTGTGGAATTTTACGAGGCCTTACATTTAGGATCTTTTGTCCTGGAATGAGGGACAAAATCTGACATTAGCATCAATTATGGCCCAACTGTTAATTTACACCCACCTGCAGTTTCAAAATTTGGCTAACTCCTTAAATTTCCAAAACGTTTGCCAAAGTCTCCCTTATAACTAGGCCTATCCACATGTCCGAGAATCCCAGAAACCAATCCTAACAACATATACTTAATCCAATAACGCAATACAACATAAAAACAACACCAACTGTGATCTCATAAGTAATATATTACCAGAAAAAGAAATACCCTTAACATCAACTGTACAAATGATACATAATTCATAGAAGGCAACTCTTAGTATTTTCATTCAACTTTATAAATACATGGATATTCACACAAATAAGGATAATTCTTCTCCATTTCTTTCTCGGCCTCCCAAGTAGCCTCTTCAACCTGTTGGTTCTCCATAGCACTTTCACATACGCAATTTCTCTATTTTTTAACTTTCGTACTTGCCGATCAATAATAGAAATTGGAATCTATTCATAAATAAATTCCTCATTAACCTCAATAGTCTCAATCGGAATAGTGACTGTCGGGTCTCCGACTACTTTCTTCAACATAGACACATGAAACACCGGGTTCACTAATGACATCTCAGGTGGTAGCTCAAGCTTGTACGCCACCTCAACGATCCTCTGAATGATTCTGTACGGTTAGACATACCTCATACTCAATTTCCCTTTCTTACCAAATCGCATTACACCTTTCATTGGAGAAACATTTAAGAATACCCAACCATCTTCTTTGAACTCCAAATCCCTACGACGAACATCCGAATATGACTTCTGACGACTCTAAGCGGTCTTCAATTGCTCCTTAATGATCTTAACTTTTTCCATAGCCTGATGCACGAGGTTTAGCCCTATCAACTCTGCTTCCCCAATCTCGAACCACCCAAAGGGAGATCTACATCTCCTACCATATAAAGCTTCAAACAGTGCCATCCGAATGCTATCATGATAAGTGTTGTTGTAGGCAAATTCTATAAGCATAAAATGATCATCCTAGCTACCTTTGAAGTCTAGAACACAAACGCACATCATATCCTCAAGCGTCTGAATAGTTTGCTCTGCCTGCCCATCAGTCTGTGGTTAAAATGTCGTACTGAGATTCACTTGAGTACCCAAACCTTGCTGAAATTTCTTCCAAAATTTAGCAGTGAATTGTGCCCCCCATCAGAAATGATGTAAACTGGAGTTCCATGCAACCTGACTATTTATTTGATATACAACTGAGCATATTGTTCCGCTGTGTCGGTAGCCTTAACTGGCAAGAAGTGTGCTGATTTTGTGAATGGATCCATAATCACCCAAATCGAGTCAAACTTACGAGGAGTGCAAGGTAGTCCTACCACGAAGTCCATATTAATCATTTGGCACATCCACATTTGAATCTCTATGTTCTGTGCCAACCCACCGGGCCTTTGGTGTTTGGCCTTCACTTGTTGACAATTTAGACATCTCGCCACAAATTCCGATACATTTCTCTTCATATCATTCCACCAATAGACTTCCTTAAGATAATGATACATTTTTGTAGAGCCATAGTGCACGGAATACCAAGCAATGTGAGCCTCGATCATGATTCTTTCCCGGAGACCATCCACATTTGGAACACATTGTCAGGACCCGAAATTCCCACCTTCGGACCATGATGGCACCTAACATTTCACTTTTCATGCAAGCCAACGTTAGAATAATATTAACCAATATTTTAAAATAATTTTTAAATTATTAATAATCAAAGAAACAAATGTGGAAGCAAAGTTTGAAATATAGTGAATAATCCATAAAAACAACGGTGTCTAAATACCATCCCAGAATTGGTGTCACAAGTGCACGAGCTTCTAGAATAATACAAATAAAGGTCTGAATAAAATGAAGCTGTCTGGAAATAAACACACAGCTAAAGTAAAATAGACGGGGACTTCAGAACTGCGGACGTCATGCAGTTATACCTCAAGTCTCCTCCGATTAGCTGAAATCCGAGCAAGTCTATGGCACGCCGCTGGGACCAACTCTGAAATCTGCACAAGTAGTGCAGAGTGTAGTATCAGTACAACTGACCCCATGTACTGGGCTGAGCCTAACCTCAACGAAGTAGTGACGAGGCTAAGGCAGTTCACTTACATTAACCTGTACGCAATATTAGTAACAACAGCAATAATAAAAATAAATTAGGTAACTCATTTATAATGATTGGAGCCAACTCAGCAGTTATAACCAATTATCATTTCCATCAATTATGTTGCAGCATGCAACCCGCTCTCACAATTTATTCACATTCAATTCTATTGCAGCGTGCAACCCGCTCTCACAATATATTCACATTCGGTTTTGTTACAGCGTGCAACCTGCTCTCACAATATATTCACATTCAGTTCTGTTGCAGCGTGCAACCCGCTCTCACAATATATTCACATTCTGTTCTGTTGCAGCGTGCAAACCGCTCTCACAATATATTCACATTCAGTTTTGTTACTGCGTGTAACCCGCTCTCACAATATATTCACATTCAGTTTTGTTGCAGCGTGCAACCCGCTCTCACAATATATTCACATTCTGTTCTATTGCAGCGTGCAACCCGCTCTCACAATATATTCATTTTAATCAAGTTTGTTGCGGCGTTCAACCCGATCCCCTAATATATATATATGTATGTCAACTTTTAAATAAGTCCGTTGCGTCGTGCAACTCGATCCTCCAATATGGACTTTTAATAAGTCTGTTGAGGCGTGCAACCCGATCCTCCAATATATTCATTATAATCATTCTTGTTGCGGCGTGCAACCCGCTCCTCCAACATATTCATTTACCAATTCTTAGTCTGTTGCGGCGTGCAACCCGATCCTCCAATATGGACTTTTAATAAGTCTGTTGCGGCGTGCAACCCGATCCTCCAATATGAACTTTTAATAAGTCTGTTGCGGCGTGCAACCCGATCCTCCAATATAGACTTTTAATAAATCTGTTGAGGCGTGCAACCCGATCCTCCAATATATTCATTATAATCAATCTTTTTGCAGCATGCAACCCGCTCTTCCAACATATTCATTTACCAATTCTTATAGAAGAATTTCCCCAATAAATGCAACAATTAATATAAAATTATAAGACAACAAGCATACAATAATTATGATTTAATTACGAAACAAACAAAGGCAAATAGCAAATTATTATAGAAATCAGAGAGAAAATATACAGTTTAATATTTAATATGTTAAATGTCAAATAACAATTATGGCACATAATTCAAATAGCATGTAACAATTAATGCAGGAATTCAAGAATTAATATTTGACAAAGAATAGGAGAGAAACAATTATTATAATAATTAATTCATGATTTAAAATAATTTATGATTTTTCAAGTAATCAGGCAAATAATTAATTTGACGACGTATAGACACTCGTCACCTCGCCTATACGTCGTTCATATGCAATTCACATAACAATTAATTTAAGGGTTCTATTTTCTCAAGTCAAGGTTAACCACGACACTTACCTCGCTTTGCAAATTCCAATCAATTACTCTACCACAATTTTTCCTTTTAAATTTATGTCTGAAAGCTTCAAATCTATTCACAAACAATTCAGTATACTCAATCGAATCATAATCTCAGAAAAACTTACGAAATCCGAACACCCATTCCGAGACGAGTCCAACCATAAAAAAAATTATCCAATTCCGATGTCAAATGGACCTTCAAATCTAAATTTTTCATTTTTTGAAAGTTTTACAAAAAATTCAATTTCTTTCGTCTAAATCCGAAATAAATGATGAATATAATGCAATCACTATATGATAAAGAACGTTTACCCAGTTCGAAATCATGAAAAACACCTTAGAAATCGCCCCTAAGTCGAATTATAATTGAGGGTTTGTAAAACATGGGGAAAAAATTCCATTTTGGTTCTATTTTAAGTCACAGGCGTCAGGCCTTTTTCGCGTTCACGAAGGGCCTGTCGTGTTCGCGATGAATAGCAGCCCGTGGATTTCGCGAGTCCTCCTTCGCGTTCGCGAAGGCTTTTTCCCCCTGGCCTTCGCCTTCGCGTGCCAGTGCTCGCGTTCGTGTAGAAGGACAACTGACCCCTCCCCAGGCCTCTAAAGCTTCGCGTTCGCGTTGAGCTGGTCGCGAAGGGTAAAGTCCTAATAGCTTCGCATTTGCGACCCAATATTCGCGTTCGCGAAGAAGGAAAATTCAGCCATCCCATTTTGCTCTTCGCATTCGCGAGAGTACATTCGCGAACGCGATGATGGAAATACCAGAAGCCTGAAGTTGCAGAAAAACCAGATTTTCTAAGTTTCAAATCATCTCGTATCCTATCCAAAACTCACCCAAGCCCTCGGGGCTCCAAACCAAACATGCACACAGGTCTTAAAACATCATACGAACTTTCTCGCTCGATCAAATAGCCAAAATAACACCTAGAACTATGAATCGGACACCAATTCAGAGGAAATTTTCAACAAAACTTTAAATCTTGTATTTTTACAACCTGACGTCCGAATCACGTCAAATCAATTCCGATTCTCACCAAATTCGGCAGGCAAGTCATAAATATTATAGTGGACCTATATCGGGGTCCGGAACCAAAATACGAACCCGAGGTCAATAATCCAACTCCAGTAATTTCTTAAAAATCATTAAGCTTTCAAGCTTTTAATTTTTCATAAAAATTCCATATCTCGGGCTAGGGACCTCGGAATTCGATTCCGGGCATACGCCCAAGTCCCAAATCACGATACAGACCTACCGAAATTGTCAAAATACTTATCCGTGTCCGTTTGCTCAAAATGTTGACCAAAGTCAACTTATTAAGTTTTAATGCTCTATTTCAAATTTTAATCTATTGTTCACATAAAAACTTTATGGTAAATTGTACGGACTGTGCACGTAAGTCGAGGAATTATACATGGTGCTTTTTTTTCGAGGTCTTAGAACACATAATTACTTGGGTCATCAAATTCTCCACCTCTGAAACAAACGTTCGTCCTCGAACGGAGTTAGAAAAAGTACCTGAGCTGGAGAAAAGGTGTGGATATTTACTCCTCATGTCCAACTCGGACTCCCAGGTAGATGCCTCTACAGGCTGACCTCTCCATTGCACCCGAGCTGAAGGATAACTCTTAGACCTCAACTGCCAGACCTGCCGGGCTAGACTAGCCACCGGCTCCTCCTGTAAGTCAAATCTTTGTCCATTTGGACTGAGCTGAAATCCAACACATAGGATGGATCAACATGATATTTCCGGAGCATAGACACATGTAACACCGGATGAACCGCTGATAAACTAGGTGGCAGTGCAAGCATGTAGGCTACTTCACCCACCCTTTCAAGAATTTCAAAGGGTCCGATATACCTAGGGCTCAACTTGCCCTTCTTTCCGAACCTCATTACACCTTTCATAGGTGAAACCCGGAGCAATATTCTTTCTCCAACCATGAATGCAATATCACAAACTTTACGGTCGGCATAACTCTTTTGCCTAGACCGAGCTGTGCGAAGTCGATCCTGAATAATTTTGACCTTATCCAAGGCATCCTGTACCAAATCTGTACCCAACAACCGAGCCTCTCCCGGTTCAAACCAGCCAACTGGCGAATGGCATCACCTTCCGTGTAATGCCTCATATGGAGCCATCTGAATGCTCGACTGGTAGCTATTATTATAAGCAAACTCCACAAGTGGCAAGAACTGATCCCAAGAAGCTCCAAAGTCTATAACACAAGCGCGAAGCATATCTTCCAATATCTGAATGGTGCGCTCTGACTGTGTTTGTGGATGAAATGTTGTACTCAACTCAACCCGCGTGCCTAACTCACCTTGTACAGCACTCCAGAAGTGTGAGGTAAATTGCGTACCTCGATCTAAAATAATAGACACGGGCACACCGTGTCGGAAAATCTCACGAATGTAAATTTCAGCTAACCTCTCTAAAGAATAGGTAACTGCCACTGGAATGAAATGTGCTGACTTGGTCAACCTGTCCACAATTACCCAAACTGCGTGATATTTTCTCTGAGTCCGTGGGAGCCCAACAACAAAATCCATAGTGATACGCTCCCACATCCACTCAGGAATTTCTAACTTCTGAAGCAAACGACCAGGTCTCTGATGCTCGTACTTAACTTGCTCACAATTCAGACACCGAGCTACATATGCAACTATATCCTTTTTCATTCTCATCCACCAATAATGTTGCCGCGCATCTTGATAAATTTTGGCGGTACCTGGATGAATAGAATACCTGGAACTGTGTGCCTCTTTAAGAATTAATTCACGAAGCCCATCCACATTAGGCACACAAATATGACCCTGCATTCGTAGAACCCCATCTTCCCCCACAACAACCTGTTTGGCATCACCGTGCTGCACCATGTCCTTAAGGACAAGTAAATGATGATCATCATACTGCCTCTCTCTAATGCACTCATATAAAGAAGACAGAGCGACTGTGCAAGCTAGAACCCGACTGGGTTCTAAAATATCTAACCTCACGAACTGAGTAGCCAAAGTCTGAACATCTGCAGCTAACGGCCTCTCACCAATCGGAATATACGCAAGACTACCCATACTCATAGCCTTTCTACTCAAAGCATTGGCCACCACATTGGCCTTTCCGGGGTGATACAAAATGGTGATATCATAGTCTTTCAACAACTCCAACCATATTCTCTGCCTCAAATTAAGATCTTTTTGTTTGAACAGGTACTGAAGGCTACGATGATCAGTAAATACCTCACACGAGACACCATAGAGGTAATGCCTCCAAATCTTTAGTGCATGAACAATGGCTGCCAGTTCTAAGTCATGAACAAGATAATTCTTCTCGTGAACTTTCAACTGCCGCGACGCATATGCAATTACCTTTCCATCTTGCATTAATACTGCACCAAGCCCAATGTGAGAGGCATCATAATATACCGTATACGATCCTGAACCTATGGGTAATACCAATACTAGCGTTGTAGTCAAAGCGGTCTTGAGCTTCTGAAAGCTCAACTCACACTCGTCTGACCATCTAAATGGGGCACCCTTCAGGTTCAATCTAGTCTTAATAGTTGTTCATAATCCATTACAGAATTGTCACTTAACTTCATGTTAACAAAAATCTCATTTCAAACCTTCACAATACTAATAACGAGATGCGAGGCATGAAGACCTCATAATTATTTACCCGAATTAACGAGTCACATTTAACGCCACCTGGGTGCGCACCTACCTCGTAGGTTACAACTCAATATTACAACATGAATTTGGCAAGTATGCACAGAGAATTTCATATAAATATTTTTAAATAAGCCTAGCAAGCATGAATCCCTATTAGTACTATAGTACAAATTTAATTTCACAAGAGAGAATTTAAACACAAGAATTTTTATCACAAGGATCTCGTCCTTATATAACTTCCACCCCCAGCTCATAGCCCGGTTTAAACATATCAATTTATTTTAAAATACGAGGACCTCAGCCTCAGTTCTGAATCACAAGTAATATGCACATCTTGCCAATCGAAATTTCCATTTTCTCCTTTTAAATAACTTTCGTTAAGCAACATCACAACACATAATGAACCCCACACCGGTAGGGCATATAATTCGCAATTTGTAATTAATTATCCGAAAATACATCAAAACCTACCAAAATGAGTACCAGAAAGGCACCTTTAGCCTTATGGATCTTATTAGAGTCCATCATGGAATGATAGGCGTAGTTATCTCCATGAAACCTCCCAACAGAAGTAAACACATAAGTAGATTATAGAATTACGAAGCTCACTTATAAGTGGAGCACAATAGGAGGACTCGTCTTGATACTCATAACCGAATCAAGTTAAGGAAATTATTCCTTTATTTTAAATCAAGACCGTACCTATAACGACACCATCTGATGTAACGACCTCCACCATACCATAAAACAAATATAACAACGGTTGGGTCTCCATCTCTAGGATGCTTTCTACCCGCCTGTCCTCCACCCTTAACTGGTCGTGTGGGTGGTGTAGTAACTGCAATGGGGCACGTAGCCTGAGTGCTTTGATGAAATATGCCTCTCCCATGTTTGGGACAATTTTCTCATGATGTGCCTAGTATCACCGCATTCATAACAACCCATTTGCGGGTTTGGCTGCTCATACTGAGTCTGTGCCAGATAAATAGAATAACCATTGTAAGACACTTATGTCAGTGGTGCATTAAAAGAACTTACTTGAGCATCTCGATTAATCCGATGTGCGAACTGGGCTGGCCGACTACCCGAGCCCCCGCCATAATGATTTATACTCGCAGAGTAGAATCCACTGAATCCCCCAGAACCTCGAGACGTCTTGGTCTCCTTAGTTTCCTTTTACCTCACCCGAACACGTTCTAATATCTTGGCAATTTCTACCACTAGTGGAAATGAAGTATCAGCCTGTAGCTCCCGAGTCATACAAAATTTTACGATCATAATTGAGTCTTTTAAAGAGTCTGTGGACTCGGTCTCTGCTGTAGGAAGCAAAGTAGGAATATGACGGGCAAACTTATTGAACCTGATGACATATTATGACACCGTCATGGTGACCTGACATAATCGTTCAAACCCTATGCGCCATGCATTACGGAGAGTCCGGGAAACAAACTCTTTCAAAAGCATTTTTAAGAACCGAGCCAAGTGGGCGGTGTTGTATTGGTTGGTCTGCCCTCTTCATAGGCTTGCCACAAACACCTGTGGAGAATTATCTCTCCCAAGGCCAATTTCTTCTTTTGTTATGCTGACTCAACACTATTGAGCTGACCCATTTCTTAACATACTCTTCGATTCTTCTTTGGGGTAAGCTTTACCCCTATTTATATATAATGATCACAAAAGTAGAGCTCCATACAGATAATTCTTAGTCCATAATCTCGTCAACCACTATACTTCCTCCGAAGCACCCCAAAATCTGCAACTGTGACGTCCACGCTGAGTAGACCTTATGTAAATTTAATGTTGTTTCTCCAACTCCTTTGGTACTGAAGTATAGGATTATTATGGAGGTGGACATATCGCAAGTCCCAACCTTATCCTCTACAAAATCTCAAGCCTTAAACACATGTAAATTTTGGGGGAACCTTTTAGTACCATATATATACATTTCAGGCCAAAACTGACATAACACATGACTCGCAATCCATTCATTGATAGTGGACTCCCCCACTCGGTGCGAAGTCATAGTTCACCACGTCCGATGGTCCATAATATTGACCTTCAGAACTCGTATAAATAAACCATATGCCAAGATACGTTGCACCCCCCACATTATTCACTGGGTGATCTCTTTATATGTCCGCATCTTCAGTCGGAATCACACGTTGAGGCAATATTTGAGCATCTCTGGATCCCTCGTAGTTCATTTGCGGCATCACAAACCGTCGACGCATAACTGATACTGAGTGCGCAATGTCATACACGAGTAGATACAAAGAAATATGAGATATAGGTTTCAATCAAAATCAATGTCGCACGATAAGGAATGAAAGAGGTGATATTGTTCCTAAACTTCATAGCCTCTGAGAGATAAGTACAGATGTCTCCGTACCGATCCTTCAGACTCTACTAAGCTTGCTTGTTACTCGTGAGACCTATGTAACCTAGTGCACTGATACCAACTGTCACGACCCGAAATTCTCACCTTCGGACCGTGATGGCGCCTAACATTTCACTTGCTAGGCAAGCCAACGTTAGAATAATATTAAGAAATTTTTTTAAACAATTTTTAAATTATTAATAATCAAAGAAACAAATGCGGAAGCAAAGTTTGAAATATAGTGAATAATCCATAAAAACAACGGTGTCTAAATACCATCCCAGAATTGGTGTCACAAGTGCACGAGCTTCTAGAATAATACAAATAAAGGTCTGAATAAAATGAAGCTGTCTGGAAATAAACACACAGCTAAAGTAAAATAGACGGGGACTTCAGAACTGCGGACGTCATGCAGTTATATCTCAAGTCTCCTCCGAGTAGCTGAAATCCGAGTAAGTCTATGGCATGCCGCTGGGACCAACTTTGAAATGTGCACAAGAAGTGCAGAGTGTAGTATCAGTACAACCGACCCCATGTATTGGTAAGTGCTGAGCCCAAGCTCGACGAAGGAGTGACGAGGCTAAGACAGTTCAATTACATTAACCTGTACGCAATATTAGTAACAACAACAATAATAGAAATAAATCAGGTAACTCATTTATAATGATTGGAAGCCAACTCAGCAGTTATAACCAATTATCATTTAAATCAATTCGGTTTCAGCGTGCAACCCGCTCTCACAATATATTCACATTCAATTCTGTTGCAGCGTGAAATCCGCTCTCACAATATATTCACATTCGGTTTTGTTGCAGCGTGCAACCCGCTCTCACAATATATTCACATTCAGTTCTATTGCAGCGTGAAACCCGCTCTCACAATATATTCATTTTAATCAAGTCTGTTGCGGCGTGCAACCCGATCCCCCAATATATACATATATGTCGACTTTTAAATAAGTATGTTGCGGCGTGCAACCCGATCCTCCAATATGGACTTTTAATAAGTCTGTTGCGGCGTGCAACCCGATCCTCAAATATGGACTTTTAATAAGTCTATTGCGGCGTGCAACCCGATCCTCCAATATGGACTTTTAGTAAATCTGTTGTGGCGTGCAACCTGATTCTCCAATATATTCATTATAATCAATCTTGTTGCGGCGTGCAACCCGCTCCTCCAACATATTCATTAACCAATTCTTATAGAAGAATTTCCCCAATAAATGCAACAATTAATATAAAATTATAAGACAACAAGTATACAATAATTATGATTTAATTACGAAACAAACAAAGGCAAATAACAAATTATTATAGAAATCAGAGAGAAACAACCACGACACTTACCTCACTTTGCAAATTCCAATCAATTACTCAACCACAACTTTTCCTTTTAAATTTGTCTCCGAATGCTTCAAATCTATTCACAAACAATTCAATATACTTAATACGAATCATAGGAATTAATTCCATATGAATTTACAAATTTTTCACATAAAAATCCGAAATTCATTTAAATATTCGACAGTGGGACCACGTCTCAAATCTCAGAAAAACTTACAAAATCCGAATACCCATTCCGAGACGAGTCCAACCATACAAAAATTATCCAATTCCGATGTCAAATGGACCTTCAAATCTAAATTTTTTATTTTTTGAAAGTTTTACAAAAATTCCAATTTCTTTCGTCTAAATCCGAAATAAAGGATGACTATAGACTTAGATTTATGAAATACAATCACTATATGATAAAGAACACTTACTCAGTTCGAAATCATGAAAAACCCCTTTGAAATCGCCCCTAAGCCGAGTTATAATTGAGGGTTTGTGAAAAATGAAAAAACATCCCGTTTTGGTTCTGTTTTAAGTCACAGGCGTCAGGCCTTCTTCCCGTTCGCGAAGGGCCTGTCGCATTCGCGATGAATAGCAGCTCATGGCTTTTATGTTCGCAAGTCCTCCTTTATGTTCAAGAAGGATATTTCCCCCTGGCATTCGCGTTCGCGTGCCAGTGCTCGCGTTTGCGTAGAAGGACAACTGACCCCTCCCCCAGGCCTTTAAAGCTACGCATTTGCATTGCGCTGGTCGCGTTCGCGAAGGGTAAAGTCCCCATAGCTTCGCGTTCGCGACCCAATCTTCGCATTCGCGAAGAAGGAAAATTCAGCCAGCCCATTTTGCTCTTCGCGTTCACGAGAGTACATTCGCGAACGCGATGCAGGAAATACCAGAAGCCTGATGTTGCAGAAAAACCATATTTTCTAAGTTTCAAATCATCCCGTATCCTATCCAAATCTCACCCTAACCCTCGGGGCTCCAAACCAAACATGCACACAAGACTTAAAACATCATACGAACTTGCTCACGTGATCAAATCGCCAAAATAACACCTAGAACTACGAATCGGACACCAATTCAAAGGAAATTTTCAAGAAAACTTTAAATCTTATATTTTTACAACCTCACGTCTGAATCATGTCAAATCAACTCCGATTCTTACCAAATTTGGCAGACAAGTCATAAATATTATAGTGGACCTATACTGGGCTCCGGAACAAAAATACGAACTCGAGGTCAATAAATCCAACTCCAGTAATTTCTTAAAAATCATTAAGCTTTCAAGCTTTTAATTTTTCATCAAGATTCCATATCTCTGGCGAGGGACCTCGAAATTCGATTCCGGGCATACGCCCAAGTCCCAAATCACGATATGGACCTACCAGAATTGTCAAAACACTGATCCGGGTCCGTTTGCTCAAAATGTTGACCAAAGTCAACTCAGTTGAGTTTTAAAGCTCTATTTCACATTTTAATCCATTTTTCACATAAAAACTATCAGGAAAATTGTACGGACTGCGCACGCAAGTCGAGGAATTATACATGGTGCTTTTTATTCGAGGTCTTAGAACATAGAATAACTTATTAAATTTAAAGATGGCATTTTGGGTCATCACACACATAGTCGCCCTTGATACTTTAGGGTACCATCATCCACGGCAAGAGCAAAGGCCATGGTCTTATGTTTATGAATCCCCTCTTTCAATTGTGCCAACAATGGATCGTTGTATTTCTTCTCCTTGACTTCCACAACAAGTGATAATTCAGCCCTATTTTGCACAGTCACCCCTCCTTCACTAGAGTCCGCAAGACGAACTCCTAAACTAGCCAGTCAGTGAACTTCCTTGGCCAATGGCCTTTGATATGACTCCAGGTTTAAACGGCCCATAGATTTCCATCTAAGAGCATCCGCCACAACATTAGCCTTCCCCGGATGATATAGAATATCAATGTTGTAGTCATTGAGTAACTCAAGCCATCTTCTCTGCCTCAACTTCAATTCCTTATACATAAAAATATATTGAAGGCTCTTATGGTCCGTGA
Organism: Nicotiana tabacum; assembly: GCF_000715075.1. Classification (NCBI taxonomy): domain Eukaryota; kingdom Viridiplantae; phylum Streptophyta; class Magnoliopsida; order Solanales; family Solanaceae; genus Nicotiana; species Nicotiana tabacum. Next base: position 20,759,406 of record NC_134101.1, on the reverse strand, counting down.
ATATATCCACATGGACCCCATATAAATAATGACGCTAAATTTTCAATGCAGATACCACCGCCGCAAGTTCTAAGTCATGTGTTGGATAGTTCTTTTTATGATTCTTGAGTGGCCTAGAAACATAAACTGTCACCTTTCCATGTTGCATTAATACACACCCAAGCCCGATTCTTGAAGCATCACAATATACCACAAATCGATTTGTACCCTCTTGTAGGGTTAACACCGGTGTCGTAGTCAATCTTGCTTTCAACTCGTGGAAGCTCCTTTCACATGCATCGGTCTATTGGAACTTAATTACCTTCTGCATCAATTTAGTCAACTGAGAGACAAGAGTAGAAAACCCAGTCACAAACTTCCTGTAATATCCAGCTAAGCACAGGAAACTACAAAATCGTTAATGGGGTAGTAGGTCTAGGCTAATTCTTCACAGCTGTAATCTTTTGAGGATCAACCTCAATTCCTTCTCTAGAGACGACATGACCCAAGAATGTAACAAATTCAAGCCAAAATTCACATTTCAAAAACTTCGCATACAACTGGTGCTGATACAGAGTCTGCAAAACTGCCCTGAGATGATCGGCATGATCCTCCCGACTCCGCAAATAAACAAGAATATCATCAATGAATACTATGACGAAGGAGTCGAGAAAAGGTTTAAAGACCCGATTCATAAGATCCATGAAAGCTGCTGGGGCATTTGTTAGCCCGAAAGACATTATCAGATATTCAAAGTGCCCATACCGGGTCCTGAAATCTGTTTTCGGGATATCCTGCTCCTTGATCTTCAATTGGTGATACCCGGATCTTAAATCGATTTGAAGAAGTACTTAGAACCCTGTAATTGATCAAACAAGTCATCTATCCTTAGTAGTGGGTACTTATTTTTGATTGTAACCTTGTTGAGCTGCCGATAGTCAATACACATTCTTAGTGACCCATCCTTCTTTCTTACAAATAGAACCGGTGCACCTCAAGGCGACACACTCGGCTGGATCAAACCCTTTTCTAACATATCATTCAATTGTCCTTTTAACTCTTTCAATTCTGCCGGTGCCATTCTGTAGGGTGGAATAGATATAGGTTGCGTGCCTGGCATCACATCAATCCCAAAATCAATCTCCCTATCTGGTGGGATCCCAGGGAGTTCATCTGGAAAGACTCCCAGATATTCATTCACAACAGGCACAGACTTAAGTGTAGGTGCCTCAGTATCGGTGTCCGTTACCCGGACCAAATGGTAGATACACCCCTTGTTAATCATCTTTGTGGCCTTAAGGTAAAAAATAAAGCTACCCTTCGGCACCACATTATCCCCCTTCCATTCAATCATTGACTTAGTTGGAAACTCAAACTTAACGGTTTTGGTTAGACAGTCAAGCTTAGAGAAACATGAGTAAAGCCAATCCATCCCCATTATTGCATCAAAATCAACCATCCCCAATTTAATGAGATCGACCATGGTGTCTCGACCACGCACCATAATAACACAATCCCTATAAACCCGTGCGGCCATAATAGACTCACCAACTGGAGTAGATACAGAGAACGACTCATGGAGTTGTTCCAGTTCTATCCCAAATTGCATAGAGACATAGGGAGTGACATAAGACAAGGTGGAACAGGGATCAATAAGAGCATCCACATCATGAGATTGGACAGTCAATATACCTATGACAATATCTGGAGAATCCTCTGAACTCTAGAGACCCCTCATAGAATAGAAACGGCTGGGTCCTCCCAAACTCTGTGCACCACTTCTAGCTGTATCACGCCCTGTGGGTACTGGGGCGCCCCGAGCTGGAGGAGGTGCTATGGATGTAGTAGCTGCAGAACTAGCTGGTTGTGTTGTACCCCTGTTCAGGCTTTGGTGAGATGAACGACAATCCCTCTGAATGTGACCCCTCATAGCACACACGTAGCATATGGGCTGGTCCATGTAGAAGGTCCCAAATTGCATCTTCCCGCACCTAGGGCATGGGGGTCTCCGCTGCTACTGAAATCTCACACCGGACATACCTTGCTAGTAGGGTCCCCTCTTACCCTGGCTGGTCCTAAAACGGTTCACCCACTGCTGTCTAGGCCTCGATAGTGGTGCATTGACTGAAGACTGAGCGAAAGACTGGGAAGGCCCTGATGACCCTCCACTAAAAGTTGTCCTACCACCACTACCACCACCAGAAGTACCACTGAAGTTGCTCGCTGATCGGGCCATATTGCTACTCTCTCGCTCCATTCTATTCTTCAGTTTGCGGGTCTCTATAGCTTGAGCAAATGCCACCATCCTACCATAGTACATATCAGAATTTAAGGAAGCTGTAGCGGCCTCATTAATAACCAATGTGCTAAGGCCCTGTACAAACCGGCGCTCTCTAGCCACCATAGTAGGCAACATGTAGATGACATATCTGGACAGGCGCGCGAATCTCATATGATACTCCCACATACTCATGCTCCCCTGTTTCCGGTCCTCAAACTCGGCGGGACGGGCTGCCTTAGTCTCGGCAGGCAAGAAATGAATAATAAAAGCATTGGCAAACTCACTCCATCTCACCAGAGGGATTCCTTCCTCACGGTAATCCTCCCACATCTCAAACCAAGAATAGGCCACCCCTTTCAGGCGGTAGGAGGCCAACTCTGCTCCCTATGTCTCAGTAGCACGCATAACTCGGAGGGTCTTGTCCATTTCGTCAATAAAATCTTGGGGGTCCTTCTCAGGAGCAGTACCTGTGAACATTGGAGGGTCCAACTAGAGAAATATGTTCACTCTGGAACTAGTGGAATCCCCTGTCTGAATAAAGAAGTGGGTGTATAATCTGATCTCTAGGTATGGGAAGCCACTATTTGAGCCAACATCTATAGGGCTCCCCTAAGATCCCCATCAGATACACCGGGACCGGAAGTTGGGGCTGGAGGTGGAACTGGAATATCAGTTGGAGGGATCGTTGCACCATCAGTAGGTGCAGGAACTGGTGCGGTCTGACCAGGTGTAGTGGAATCAGGGAGTATAGTAGTCGGGGGAATATTCTCACCCCTCGGGTGTTCACCTGCATCATCAAGTAAAGGGTCAACTGCCACATTGTCACGCCCCCAGATTGGGGTGGGACATGATTGGCACTCAACCCTTACCACTCATTGAGTGAACCATGTACTATTTGTATCAAACTTAAAGTTCAATAGCAAAGAAACTAACATGTTTAAATATTAATTCTAATCAAATTACAGTGCTTAAGCTGATTGATAAAATATAATAAATAAAGGATAATTTTAATACTGACCCACTAACAAGTCATAAGCCTCTAGAATCTGAAAAACAAAATTTAAAATACATAACCTACAGGGGCATCCCCCCAGAAATAAAATAAACGTAAAAAAAAAGAAGAAGAAGTTATAAATAATAGTCTGAAAAGGGTTCGCTGTCACTGGGATGAATCAACGGAGTCTGTAAACCGAATATAGAATATCTCCTCTAGCCACGTGCCTTGTTACCTGCGTCCTCAATACCTATAACATGACATAGCATGCCCAAACAGACTAAGTACCACCAAAGTATACCCAGTAAGTCTCATAAGCTACCTCCTAAAAAGGCAGAGCGAGACCTTCTGAAAAATATAAGAAAGAAAAGGGATATACGAAAAATCATATAAATCATATAAAATTTTGCAACCAAGTAATAATCTGGAAAATGAAACTGTAAGCTAAACTGTAAGCTAAAACTGAAACTTAACGTAGAAATTGAGCCCATAACTGATATCTGAAATAGAAACTGAGTTATATATATTTTAAGATATAACTTTGCAAAGTTATTGTTAATCATAATAGCCCTGCGTACGTGAGCATCTGGGAACATGTACGGGGGAGTGTCGGCCTATCTCTCCAACAAACAGTTGGCACCTGCGAGCTTGGGATAGGTAACCCTGACATCATGGCACTCACGCTGGGGGAGGTTGGCCACTTCTCCCTACTAAATGTGATCACATTGATGCATGAATTAATGGTAATACACATAAGCATGTATTCATGTCACATATAATGTCGTACTGAATAAGAATAAGTGAACTGAGCATTGGATCATGAGAAGACATGACTTAGCTTTAGCTAACATATGGAGCACAAGGGTTATAATGGAATTCCCTACTAGGAAAGTAAATCTCACCACACCTCAATTACAAGCCCAACTTTGCCTCCACGTACCAGGCAATCCCAAGTCACCAATTTCTCTAACTACATGACAATTGGGTTCAACTTATATTAATACATGTCCAAAGAATACAACTATATACACAGTTCACTTGTTCTAGGAAAATACCACTTAGGTTCTAAAACCCTAATTAGTCCGTAATAACTCAATAAATCGATTTGTAATGTTTAGTCCTACAACTCATTAAAACAAGTTATAACTACGAAGTTTTTTATTATTTTTTTCTTCCAAACTTCATCACTGCCCAACAATGGGTAATCATGATTCCAATAATAAATTCAGAGTAATACATCCAAGGCTCTTACTATATTGTAATAACATTATTGAATAAAGCTCAAGCATTTAAAATCCTTTTAGTTTTAAAAAAAAATCCAAATCTCAAAATCCTACCCATATATCAATTGATAGTAGATAAACAACTTTTACCAGAGAAGAGTATATGGGTACCTCCAAATGAGAGTCAATCTGTAACTTTTGATTACAAAATTCTCGTGAAATCAAACTCTCAAGATAACCCAAGCAGTTGCACACTTGCGGTGAACAAGCTTGAGAAAACAGAAACTTTATTTTCTTTCTTTCTTGAAAGTAGCTAGCGAAAGAGGCATACAATTACCAATGATTTAGTGGACTTATTTTTCTTAAAGTTTCCACTAGTGGGCATGTGGGGCATAGCTAAATTATTGCCTAAAAGTTAGGTAACTTAGTTTATTCTTAAGTATCCGTCCTACCATATTAGTTCATATCCTATACGCATATTATACCAAATACTTCGCTTAAACCGTGCAAGTCCTTATACCCTTCTAGCACTTTAATTAAGTTATGAATTTCGAGATTATTAAAATTTTAAGCTAGAAATTTACAGGGCTTTTCACATTCCTGGGGTGGCATTGGCTCCTTTCTTGCTTTCTTCTTAGGTACCATATACTAAAAATTAGAGCAATGCATGAGTTAAAGGAGGAATAATCTTACAATCAGTCTTATCGCACGATCTAGAATATCAAAGATGGGTATTATTGCTAAATGCCCAAGTAGCCTCCTAATTATAGATGTGGTCGACAACACATCGATAAGAAGGACTCTACTTGAAACGGCTCCGAGACATCCTAGGACACTTTAAAACCTTGGGCTCTAGTACTATGTTTGTCACGCCCCGACCTCGGGGAGTGCGACCGACATTCAACAGAGTTCCATCGGTCGAGCAAGCCTGCATAGTGCCGTCTACCCAATTCACCCACACATAAAGAGGATAATACATTTTGTTAATAAATCAATAAGACTCGTGTGAACAACACCGGTTCATTTCCATTAGTTACGTCACTAACAAGTCTTCAAAACAGTACGTTGTACAATTATAGTTACGGTGGGACAGATGATACAATTACAACATTTTTAGTTTAACTTTCCCAAAACAGATACAACCCACACTTTGTCTACGGAGCCTCTAATAGGAACAGAAGAGTGCTATGACAATGCCTGCAACAAGGCCCCGGCTATACCTCGCTTCTGTGACCAAACTTCCGCAGAAGCGGTCACACCAGCTGCTGCCCACCTTTAGCATCACCTAAGTCCAAAAGAAATCCGTTAACCATCTGAAACCCACCCTAGGCCCTCAGGACCTTAACCAAATATACCAACACGTCCTAAAATACATTACGAACTTAGTCGAGCCTTCAAATCACATCAAACAACGCTAAAACCACGAATCGCACCCCAATTCAAGCTTAATGAACTTTAGAACTTCAAACTTCTACATTCGACGCTGAAACCTATCAAATCAAGTCCTATTGACCCCAAATTTTGCACACAAGTCATCAATGACATAACGAAGTTATTCCAAGGCTCGGAATCCCAAACAAAAATCAATAACATAAAAATCCACTTCAAGTGAAACTTAAGAATTTCTTAAACGTTTAAAATACCAACCTTCCATAATAAGCGCTGAAGCGCTCCCGGGTGATCCGATACTCAACCCGAACATACGCCCAAGTATGAAATCATCATACGAACTTATTGGAACCTTCAAATCCTGATTACGGGGTTGTTTACTCAAAAGTCAAACCTTAGTAAATTCTTCCAACTTAAAGCTTCCAATATTAGAATTTTCTTTCCAAATAAATCTCGAACTTCCCAAAATTCGGTTACGATCACACGTACAAGTCATAATACCTGAAGTGAATCTACTCAAGGCATCAAACCGTCGAACAACGCGCTAGAGCTCAGAATGACCGGTCGAGTCATTACATTCTCCCCCACTTAAACATACGTTCGTCCTCGAACGTGCTAAGAATTGTTCCGGAGTAGTCAAAAATCACTATTTAACAGCTCGTGCACCTACCTGTGCCACCACATTCTAGTTGAACACATTAGCTTGAGCCAGACTGAAAATCCTTCCTATAACCTTAGCTAACAAGCTTTTATAACCAAGTTCCAACTTCCGAATATTTTTACAAGGCATGATTCTAATACACGAACACCGTACCAATCACCACAAACTATACCAAAACATGATCATGCATCTATGCTGAAATCACCCCATGCACCACATAAGTCGGTTGCCCATAATAACATCCTCCAACCACAATAGCTGTCATTTCGCAAATCCGCTGCCCACAATACATCTCATGACGCATATAAATCATGTTCCAACTCTCGCAATACTGCCACGACAAAAAAGACGCGTAGGAACTCGTAACCACCTGCTGAATCAATAATTCATGAAGTCTCCCCTCTTGGAAAGAACCATTATCATTATGAATTGAATAACGATATTTCCCTTTTATGTATCTTATATAAATCTGGTTGCACAAATTTCAAGTCCAATAATCTCGTCTTACCCAGTACAAGTTGCTCAGGCAATAAACGACCTCAAACACTGACTCAAATCTCATATCACGCCATCAATGTGCCGATAAACTACCATCGAATGCGAGACATAATGAAGAACGATCTATGTATAAGGACTACCCAGTCCGCGTAACAAATAAAATGGCCGAATAGATGCCGTGAACCTACCTCAGGGGTGAAAAATAAGACACACAAAATAAGTGTAAGAAGCTATGCTCAACATCTCTCTGTTACGGCATGCAACCTGATCCGACATGACATTATTGCGGCGTGCAACTCGATCTACACATAAGAACCAGAAGAAAACACACATATTAAGCCGTAACGCTTGTACTTACGAAATGGCCGAATATCGATCACAATCGCGCCAAGTACATAATACCAAATCCTAGGGAGACAGATAACGCCATACGTTACGAACCCTAAGCACAACTAATGTGCAATAAATGACCTGTATCTCGAGGGCCATCATGCTCACTTAAAACCACAAGCTACACTGGACCTCAACACGTGTGCGAATGATCAAGCCGCCTCACAACCCACATGGCACAATAGAGATTTACATGGAATAACTAACAACAAAAATCCAATGCTCGACTATTCCTCCGTAAGCAATGCTATAACGACTAAAAACATCTCACCTGACTTAGAGCACACACTTACATTAGGCACTCCAACGGACCTCACACTGATTCTGATCATACCATACTGGCCAATAACTTTCCAAAGATCCATAATAGCACTATTCATGACACATAAGGACAACCTCCCAATTCGAGACGAACTCACACAGTCCACAGCCCAAGGAATAGAATGCCTCTCAGTCATACACTTCTGCATTAACGATGGTACCATAATCTTCATACTTAGTTTCAATCCTTAAAAATCAAGTGACTAACATGTCACACTGATACAAATTTCCCTGTGAAATACTCTCCCTCGACCTTCCACTCAGGTGGTAAAGTCCGCACATCCATACCACCAACAGTACAAATTCTTCTAGGCAAATCACAATCCGCCAATCTATACACAATGCCTCTTCGACAGAATGCCATTCTTAGGCGACACTAAGATAACGCCAAGTCATTCTAAATATCTGAATTCTTCCCTGCTCATCCGAGCTCGTGACATTCTTATCAACACCAAACCGCAAGCTTGATCCTGAGCTCCCAATTCCCATGCAGCTCACTGCACCCCTATCATGCTACTACGTGATAATACACATATTCACCATAAAATTTGAACTACTAGTAGATTAACCACTTTAGTGGCTAGAATCCTTTCACTTTGCTCATTTTAGAAGAACTACTGCAACACGTAACTGAATTCTTAAACCGAATAAAATACAACCTCAAGCCGTGATCTAAACCGTCATAACTCTTTTGGAATCCATTTACACAACAAAGTCATCGAAATCAAATACTTCTCAAATAAATCAGGTCATGGTTGTTGTTAAGCCCGCACATACAACCACAAACCACATGTATGTCGTCACACGCCGAAGGAACTGATCAATTTCACAATCATGCCAACTTAACCATTACTAACTGACCTAACTTCTTTCAATGTACTCTTGACCCTAGTTAGAAATATAATAGTTCCATTCACAACATAACGAACTCAATCCGCACTCATCCCGAGTGACCCGAATCGCGAGACCACATCATCTCAATACCCATGAATCATCTCATACCTGTTTCAAGCACACAATAGCATCTCCAACTGGTACACCTATTTTGCAAGACCTTCCGCGAATCTGAAGCTATTTCTTCCTATACTCCAATATTGCACTGCATACCTGATGTTAACATAGAACCTTCCAAGTCCCGTCTGTAATCCTCTGTGAAAACTCGATCCTTAACCACACAACAGACCCGAAATCCTTAGGCACTACACTTAAATTCTTGAACCCACTACGACCGTTGTTGAGAGTCACCCACTCTGACCTAATCCCGAACATCACCAACTTCAACGCTCTGCTAGCAAATGAACACGCTCTCAAAGAAGCAACCAGCTGGATTTGTTTCCTTGTACATTATATCTACAAGAAACATAAACTCTGAGTCTTCCCAAAACCTGCACATGAATTGATAAGGCGGAATATATCACACATTTATCAATTTCCTTGCTCAAATTACCCCTGATGTTTCCTTTTCTTAGTCACAAATAATCCACCAACGCATGGATAACCAGAAGCTGCACAAGCCAACAACCACGCGATCTAATCGTAGGTAGTGGGGCTCCCCCACATAGCTTTAAACTACCATAACATAATGTATAGCCCACAACGATTCCTTCTTCTGATTTACCATGATTCTGTACCGTTAACCTGCCAAATTTCTCGAAGTCTTTAGTGAAGATTTTCATGAACATTCTGAATCATCAGTCATAGTCACACACTCGGCCTCATACCGGGTAGCTAGTAGTATTCTTCGCACAAGCTTCATCAACATCACGCAACCGCTAACCTGCTTACAGAAGATAACCTACTTGTGGAATTCCTTACCGACATCTTTGAATGACGTCGCACTGGGTACTACTACCACGAAATAAGTAAATCCTCCTGAACTTATGCTCGCCCACCAGTTGAATAATTCCGCTCCTTCCCCATTGACTTCAACCGAAAGTTTAACAATACCTTCCGAACTTAAGTCATACTGCATCCGAATCGATAATCAAATCCTCACACCCCTCTTCATTTCAAGCAACTCCTTTCGGCCATATTCAATCTTTCTTCGTACCGTTACCACCATTCCAAATAAAATCCGTAGGCCAAATCAAATTCCATTACGATTCCCAAACCGTTCTACATTTTCACAAGTCACGCGGATATCCTACCACGGAATCCATATGCTAATCTGCCACTCTTTCTTCGGTTAAACCATCTTCTTAAGCAACTTCTCAATCTCTGCGCTTCATACTTGACCTGCTAGTACTTCAACCACCGCAAAACACTTCCCGCCATGTCCTCCCTCATATGTTGCTGCCAAATGTTGCATCAAATCAAAAATCCATCTCTGTAGCACCTGAACCAATAAATTGTTACCGACTATAAGCCTCTACGAAGATCATCTCTCTCTAGCCATCAACATTAGAAACACTCCTTCGATTCCGAAATCGATACACCCTGCTATCTCTGACAACCACATCTCAGGTACTATTTCACCACGCCCTGTCCTGAAGGCAAAATCAAAGAAGGCCATAACACCGGCGATTCGTAATGCGTTCAAACAAGGAAGATGACACTGCATCACAACGAAAATTCCACCACGCTCGAAGATACCTAGTCTCATTACTCCATAAACCAAAACCTGAACATCCATCCTCCGATTGCTTTTCCCCTACTGGAATTAAATGCTGAACCTCTGAATCATGTACTGAGAAATCCTCCTTCCAAGCCATTCACTACCGCGATCCATACATAAGCACTCTACCATTACACTCGCACGGTGTGATAACAACTCATGAACAAACTAGCAATCTGTACATAGCCTCAAAACCATAGGAAGTACCGACACTAAAATGAAATAGTAGAACGCCCTTCTGCAAGGCGACGATAATAGCCTGCCCGATCACGCAGGGAAAATATCTTGCACCATATTTGCAATATCAATACCACTACTCAACGTCCAATTGATCAATACCATTGCTCGACGTCCAATTGACAACAAGAGCCTCACTCCGCATAAGATTGAGTAGGAAGGAAATAAAGGCACAAGCCTCAATGTAATCAAACCGCACGAGGAGGAAATCAAGAAGGGAAATGCTCCTAACAGCCCTGTAGCCTATCGAAGATAAGTACAAACCTCTCCGTACCGATCCGTAAGACTCTACTACACTTGCGCATGACTCGTTAGACCTAAGTGAACCTAACGCTCTAATATGAAGCTGTCACGACCCAAAATCTGCTAAAGGCCGTGATGGCGCCTAACACTGCTGTCAGGCAAGCCAACGGTGATTTACCAATTTTATTACTCATTTTAGTATTTTAAAATCATGATTTTCATTAATTGAACAACATCAAATAGAATTTATAGAGTAATGAATATATTTACACGAACCACAATGATGAATATCCTAGATAAACCCCCAAAATCCGGTGTCACAAGTGCATGAGCATTTTCTAAGGAATATAGTAATAATACAACATCTGTACCGAATGTAGTAAGACAAAATAAAATAAATAGTACAATGGAGACTCGGTGGACTGCGATGCATAGCCTGGAATGCAGCTCACATAAAGTCTCCTCAACAGGTGCATCTACACGCCAAGGTGATCATCAATGAACCTGTCAGATCCTACACATTTAGTGCAGAAGTGCAGCATGAGTACGTAAATCAACGCGTACCTAGTAATTATCTAGCCTAAACCCGAAGAAGTAGTGACGAGGGACCGAAATCGACACTTACTAGAGGTCCAAATAAATAACATGATAAATCATAACAGATGTGATGTGCACAGCAATAGTGGAGTAAGTCTACACATTCATAATTTTTCCCAATTATTTTATTTAAAGTATAAATTTCCTCAAACTTGTATTCTTCCATAATATCTCAGAACATGCCAAGTGTCAATACCAAATAGTTAAGAAATACCATAAAATTCCGGGCATCAGTGGAAAGATTAGCTCGTAAATATTCGAGCTACTAGCGATATAACGCACGATACTGCCAAGGTCGTTCGACCCGATCCATAATAACGTGTATACTGCCAAGGGACGTGTGTCATGATCCATAGATGCATCTATATACTGTCGAGGAGTTCGGCCTGCTCAACAAGAAAAGGAAGGAAGTTCCCGAATTACAAGGCACGCATTTACAATACAGCACATGAGCATCAATTAAATATAATTTTTACCATTTCTCAAATAACTCGCGCACAACTCAAACTGTTAAGGCTTAGCCTAGTGTACATATATTTACGTCTAAAGCAGTTTCAGTTATAACTTCAATTAATTAAGCAGCAAAATGAGTTCAAGTAATTCAAATTTTTCGTGATGAGAACCTAAGTCTACCCTAAAATAAATATGCTTTAGCTACGTACGGACTCTCGTCACCTAGCACGTACTTAGCGCCCACAACTAGTAGCACATAACAATAAATATCACCTGGGGGGTAGTTTTTCCCTCACAAGGTTAGACAAGAGACTTACCTCACTCCGAAATTTTATAACTAGCTCCAAAGACTCTCTAACACCTCAAACCAAATGCCCGTCGATCCAAAACTATTCAACAAATATGCAAACCCATCAAAATATACTCTAATACCCATAATTAATCATTTTAAACAAATTCCCAACTCCGCTCGAAAAGTCGATAAAATCAATCCTCGGGCCCATAACACCACAAACTCAACTATATAATTTATTCCTAATTCCATGTCCAATTGCGTGGTCAAATTCCAAAAATACCAATTTTCTACTAATTTCAATGTTTAAATCCATATATAAACCTTGTATTTAACTCATACTATGCGGGAATTACTTACCCATGCCACCACAATCCAGTTGGATGCATTAGCTCGAGTCAGACTGAAGATCCTCCCTTTTATTTAGTCAATAAACCTTAGGACTAAATTCCAATCTCCGTATTTCTCTGCAGGTCCTTATTCTAACATAGGAACATCGTACCAATCACCACGCACTATACCAAAGCATGTTCATGCACCTATGATCAAATCACACCATGCACCATATAAGTCGGTTGCCCATGATAACATCCTCCAACCACAATAGCTGTAATTTCACGAATCCAATGACCATAATACACCTCATGACACAGGTAAGTCATGTTCCAACTCTCGCAATACTGCCACAACGAAAGAGACATGTAGAAACTCATAACCACCTGCTGAATCAATAATTCATGGAGTCCCTCCTCCTGACGAGAACCATTACCTCATTCAGAACTAAATAACCATATTTTTTCTTTAATGTACCTTATATAAATCTGATTGCACTAATTTCAGGTCCAATAATCGCGTCTCACCCAGTACAAATTGCTCGGGCAATAAGCCATCTCAGACACTGCCAAAAATATCATATGACGCCCACAATGCACCAACAAGCTACAAAATCGAATGTGATACATAAGTAAAAAACGAACTCCGAAAAAGGACTACCCAGCCCGCGTAATGAATAAAATGGCCGTATAGATGCTATGAAATTACCTCAGGGATGAAAAACAAGACACACAAAATGAGTGTAAGGAACTATGCTCAACATCTCGCTGTTGCGGCATGCAACCCGATCTAACATGGCACTGTTTTGGCGTGCAACCCGATCCAAACATGACAATGTTATGGTATGCAACCCGATCCACATAACATACCTATGGCGGCGTGCCACCCGATCCACACATAACAATCATGAAGAAAACACACATATCAGGTCATAACACTCACACTTATGAAATGCCCGAAAAGTCGATAAAATTAACCCTCCGGCCCACACGTCCGTATTCTGAAAATATTTGAAGATAAACCTCACCCATAACACTACGAACTCAATTATATAATTTATTCCTAATTCCATGTCCAATTTCGTGGTCAAATTCAAAAAATACCACATTTTTACTAATTTCCATGTTTAAATCCATATACAAACCTTGTATTTAACTCCCAATACGCGGGAATTACTTACCTTGACATAGATTATGAAAATATTCCCTTGAAACCCTCCAAAATTGCCCCATCCAAGTGAAAATGAGAGAAAATGGGCCAAATCCCGCTTTTTAAAAGAACCCTCTACGCAGACGACCTCTCGCATCTGTGAAAAAACAGCCGCTCATGCGGCTCCGCTTTTGCGGAAAGTACCTCCCTGCTGCGGAAGACCACTGTTAGCAAACCATTGCTCCTGCTGAAATTCTTCTGCTCCTTCAAAATCGCAGGTGCGACACACCCTAGCGCATCTGTGCAAATTCCCGCACCGGAGGCCCTGACCTCGCTTCTGGGCACACACAGGTGCGCTGCCCGCCTCCGCTTCTGCGACTTCATGCCCAAGCTGCCCAAGCCGCTTCTGCAAATCTCACCTCACTTCTACGAGGTCTCTTCTGCGACAAACTTATGTAGAAGCGGTCACACCAGCTGCTGCCCAGCTTCAGCATCTCCTAAGTCCAAAATAAATCTGTCAACCATTCAGAACCCACCCGAGGCCTTCGGGACCTTAACTAAATATACCAAAACATCCCAAAATACATTTCGAACTTAGTTGAGCCTTGAAATCACATCAAACAATGCTAAAACCACGAATCGTACCGCAATTCAAGCTTAATGAACTTTAGAACTTCAAACTTCTACATTGGACGCCGAAACCTATCCAATCATGTCTGATAGACCCCAAATTTTGCACACAAGTCATCAATGACATAACAAATCTATTCCAAGTCTAGGAATCCCAAACAGAAATTGATAACATTAAAATCCACTTCAAGTGAAACTTAAGAATTTCTTAAACTTTTAAAATACCAACCTTCCATAATAAGTGCTGAAGCGCTCTTGGGTGATCCGATACTCAACCCGAACATATACCCAAGTCTAAAGTCATCATACGAACCTATTGGAACCTTCAAATCCCGATTCCGAGGTCGTTTACTCAAAAATCAAATCTTAGTCAATTCTTCCAAATTAAAGCGTCCGAAAATATAATTTTCTTTCCAAATAAATCCCGAACTTCCCAAAATTCGGTTCCGACCACACATATAAGTCATAATACCTGAACTGAAGCTACTCAAAACGCCAAACGATGCACTATATCTCAAAACGACCGGTCGGGTCATTATAGTTTCGCCTTCACAAGGTTGAACAGGAGACTTACCTCGCTCCAAAGTTCCATAACCGGCTCCAACTCCATTCAAACACCTCAACCCAATGCCTGTATCTTCAAAAATAGTTAAAATAATGTGCAAACAATTCAAAATATACTCTAAGACCCATAATTAATCAATTTAAACAATTCCCAACTTCTCTCGAAAAGTCGATAAAGTCAACCATCGAGCCCACATGCTCGGATTCCGAAATTTTTTTAAAGATAAACCTTACCCATAACACCACGAACTAAAATATATAATTTATTCTCAATTCCATGTCAAATTTCATGGTCAAAATCCAAAAATACCAAATTCTAGGCTTTCTACCAAAATCCCATATTTCTACTAATTTTCATATTTAAATAAATATATAAACCATGTATTTAACTTGTAGTAGGTGGGAATCACTTACCTTGTGTTGATTGATAAAAATCTCCCCCTAAATCTCTCCAACATCGCCCCAATCAAGTGAAAATGAGAGAAAATGGGCCAAATCCCGCTTTTAAAAGATCACCTCTTCCCAGAGGACCTTTCGCATCTGCGATCAAATAGCCTCTTCTGTAGCTCCGCACCTGCGGAAAAACCATCGCAGGTGCAGCTCTGGATCAAGCCAGCAGCCTCCAATTTTGCGTCCCAAATAGCGCTTCTGCAGACGACTAGCGCTTCTGCGCTCACGCACCTGCGTGACAAAGTCTGCTCCTGCGGCCCTAGGCCTTCTTGGCCAACGTCGATTCTGTGATCTCCCCTCCGCGGGTGTGACTCCACTTTTGCGGTCTGATCTCATCCATGTCACACCTCTATTTAAGGTTATGAAATGGTCGATGCAATAGTAATACCCAACAAGGAGTGGGGGTCGATTTTCCACAGGGAGCTATGAATTGGACTTAGGGGTATATATTATAGTGTATGCGCTTGAAATATCTCAAATTGCACTTCCACAGACTTGGTTTATTTCTAGGTCTAATTTAAACTAAAATTACAAACTAAGAATTGAAACCAGGAAAGTGTTTTTGTTATTGTTTTTCGAATGACGTAAAAGGCCTAAGGCTATGACATTCACCTAGGTGCTTGCCTAACAGGTTATAAACTTAAAATCTTGTTTTATTGGCTGGGGTGTATTTTAGCTATCAACACTCGAGTACCCACTCAATACCTCTCGGTCAGAGAGTGATTTTGCCCAATTTAGCTTTCTCAAGTCCAAATGGGTATTGAACAAAATAGTTGATACAAAACTCAAGTCGGGATTTACTATCTCTGGGTTCAACCCTTTAATTGGGACTATCAATCTCTCGATTTACCTAATTTCTTGTTAGCCAAGTTTTCCTAGACTAAATCTCTCTTTCTCAAGTAGATACCAAGTCAAATAGGCATGAACTAATGTTTGCAACCATTAATTCTACAAATAAAAGCAAGAACAAGGCTAAATAATAAACACCCAACCATAAACAAGCAATAAATCTTACACCCATTAAGACTACACTCTAGGGTTGGGTCACAACCCTAACGAAAATCTTGCTACTCATACTTAAGATAGAAGAAATAGAAGAAGAAATGATAATTAAACCCATATTGATAATTAAAATGATGAAATCAATATTGAAAAAGCTCAAAATAGCAAAAACTACTAAAAAGAGTAAAAGAAACAGTCTACTGTAGCAGCTGATATCAAAAACTTAACCTAAAAAGGTGAAACTCTTCTATATATACAGGGCTAGAATTTTCGTACAAAAATGCCCTTTCGGAGGTTCTGCGGCGGCAAAATTCCATGTGTGGTCCGCACTTTTCTTCAGTATGACAGGATTGGAAAACATGCGGCCGCATAATTCTGAGTTGCGGCCGCACTTCTCTCTTTCTGCGCTCCGCACAAATGTGTCTGCGGCCGCAACTTGCTCTTCTATGGTCCACACTGACTGCGTCCGCGTAGCTGTTCTTCTGCGGCCGCACAATATTTGTACGGTCCGTACTTTTATTGAACTTGAGATGCAGGTTCTCTGAACTTTTGCTCTTACCCAGTTTCTACGGACGCACATATCATGTGCGGACCGCACTTTTCACACTTCTTTGACGGGCGTTTCTTCACATCCTGCGGTCGCAGATGATAATCTGTTGTCCGCACTTCTGAGCTTTTGTCCTTGAGTTCATATCACTCCTTCTTAAGTTGGATTTCATCTTGGGAGCTCATCTTTCAATATTCCTACAATTAAGCACATTTCATTAGTTTACGGGAACACAATTAAGCAATTCTGAACTAAAACGAAAGCAAAAAGGCGCTAATAAGTAGTTAAAATCCCCACTTATCTACTCCCCCAAACTTAAGCTTTTGCTTGTCTACTTCCACAAGTTAAGAGCTATTCCAGCTAATCAAAGATGCACCAATCACACATCAATTGGGACCAACAATTATCCATAACACTTATGAATTATCAACAAGGAAATGGGTTGAACTTTTAAGCACAAATAGTTCTAATGTGACACTTGAGCATCAAGAGTTGACTTTATTCATCAAGGAAGCTTGTTCTCTCATATAGGTCATTGTGTATCACAAACTCCTCCTCCTCTACTCTCTGTTTGCATATCTCACTTAAGAATATAGCACTCAATTCAAAGATTGCGATAGGTTCGCTTTTCTCTCTAAAAAGAATGTCGCAAGTCCGACTTTAAGTACCATAGGCTTGGCCCTAATGTAAATCACCACTAATGTCAGTTCACTCGACTTGAAATCACGTAGGGATGTTTCGAAAAGCAATGAAGGCATTTTGACTAAGTTTGGATATGCTATGATAGAAAGGGTTCATCTTTCCTTAAGCACTCCATTTTTTCTTGTCGGCTCATGCTTTGCCAACTCTTTGAGGAATGTTTTTTTTCTTAGGGGGAACTAGAGAGACTTAAAATCACTCTTTCTCGGTCATGATATTCATATTCTCCTTCTTTGCTTTTTCCATGCTTTGCATCGTTACTTTTCTTTGAATCCCTTCAACTCTTCAACTTATTCACTTTCTTTTTGCATTTTCCTTTTTGTTCTTTCGTTCTTTTCCTTCTATTCATTTCTTTTCTCTTTTTGTGTCTTTATACCTTTTTTTCAAACTCCTCGTCTCTCCCCCAAACTTATGCTTTTAGCCAATTATTACACAAGAGTATTAAGGAAAGCTCGGGTGCCAAGAGAGGGTCATGACAAAACGGGTAAAGGCTTGTAACATGATTATCAAATGAGAAAGGTTTTAGGCTCAAATGGGTTGACTACGGATAACAACATTGGTGGGCCATGGAAAATTTCAAGCGGGTCAAGGAGAGCCTACAATCACTTCTCAAGCCAAGCAAAACTTAAACTTTCACCTTGAAACATATTCGGGGCAAGTTCTAGACCATTCGCACGGGTACTTGGACTTGCAAAAAAACATCTCACCTCTCATGCAGCTGGATGTTTAAAGAGGATAGAGTGGAGGGCCCACAACGACCATATTCAAGATTAAAAATCACTATGGTTTGACTAAACCACTCGATGATTTCTTAAGTCAATACAAGGGTCAAAAGATCATTAACTAGAGCTATTTCTTTCCAAAAGCTTATTTTTAACCATAAGCACGCAGTTAAATGCGTTGGTACCAAGTGAAGCATGTTTGACTCTTCGAACCTGACTCAATTAGGTATTTTTATTCATTATTACTACTATTCTTACCTAAACACCAAAAATGGACTCAATCCCTTAAGAAGGTTGTCACGCCATCCATCGTTGGGAGGCGTCAACCGGTTCAAACAAAAATTACCTTTGGAAAGAACCGTGGCATTAAGAAAACCAAAGGCTTATTATGCACTAAACCATAAAAATAAGCTATAAAATTAAAAAGATGTTACTAGATTAAACATAGACTAATAAGAAAATAGAATAAAGAAGCTAAAAAGCAAACTACTGAAAGCATAATGAATATACATAATGAAAGAGGAAAAGAGAGAATATATATATAAGATAATGAAAAAGAAGAAAATATTATCAGTTATTACAAACAAAATGTCTAAAAGTCATCCAACTAGCAAATAAATTCCCCCCCCCCCCCAAATAAAAATAAGCATTGTCCCCAATGCTTAACAAAAATAGAATAAAGAAGGGTAAGAGTGCAAACGACTACCTATGTGGCCTTGGACATCTCCGTGTCCGTAGCAGCATCACCGCCCTCAATCTCCTCTAACTTGGTCTCATCATCCTCCACTGTGGAGTAGCTAGGTTGGTGAACATCTGGCGTACCGCCTTAGCAATGTCGGGCTCATCAGAATGGCCTGTAGTTGTAGAGGGTTGACCCTTTTTCTTTGGGTTTCCACCACCCATCAAAGAATACCATGAGAAGGGCTTCTTCGCTCGCACCTTGGTATCAAAATCCCTCGGCTCCACCCCTCATCCGTAAGGTACTCAGTGATAGTGTTGGGATACGGGTAGGAGGTGTCACCTTACCTGGCAACCACAGACATGTTGGCCGACATCACGACACCCACATTGATTGGGTACCGGGCCATGATAGAGGCGACTAGCACTGCTCGCGAAATTGGAAGATCTATTTCATTTCGGCATGGGTCTAGTTTGCAACACAAAAATGTTTGCCACCCCAGTACTTCAGGACGCTTTGGTTCGTTTGGTGAGTCTTATAGAGGGCGTGGCCCAGAATGGTACATTTTCAGTGGCACCATCCTTCTCACAGGCTGGGGGAGGAGCACAAACTCCCACTACTCCCACTCCGGAGCAGATGGCTCCCCAAAATCACGCTTCATCAGCCCTGCCAGTTGGGGTAGTTCAACCAGTTGTTGCGGCACGAAATGGTGATAGGCCCGCCATGTCTTTTGAGGCCTTATTGAGACAGGATAAGTTTACTAAGCTCTTTCTAGTTAACTTTAGTGGTACACCTCTTGAGGACCCACAGGATTATCTTGACCGCTTCCATGAGGTGCTGCAGAACATGGGTATAGTTGAGACCAATGGGGTTGATTTTGCTGAATTTCAGATGACGGGTTCCGCCGAGAGGTGGTGGAAAGATTATACATTGGCTAGACCATTTGGATTGCCTGCACATACCTGGGAGAAGTTCTCTCAGCTATTTCTGGAGAAGTTCCTTCTTATTACACTGAGAGAGGATTACCGCAAGCAATTTGAGCGTCTACAGCAGGGTTGTATGATAGTTACTCAGTATGAGTCCCGTTTTGTGGATTTGGCTCGTCATGCTCTTCTTTAACTACCTACTGAGGGAGGGAGAGTAAGGAGGTTTATTGAGGGACTCACTCACCCTATTATGATTCAGATGGCCAAGGAGACCGGAAGTGAGATTTCTTTTTAGGCGGCTGCTAATGTCGCGAGGAGGATCGAGATGGTTCTTGCACAGGAGAGAGGGCAGAGGTCTGATAAGAGGCCTCGTCAGTTTGGTGGTTTCAGAGGTGCCTCGTCTGGAGGCAGAGGTAATTTTGGTAGGGGTCATCCTCCCAGACCATTTCATTCAGCACTTCATGCATCTCCCGGTGCTTCAGGGAGTCACGGTCTTATTATGCCATACTATGGGCAGCCAACATTTAGTGCACATTCAGCTCCTATTAGTGCACCACCACTCCAGAGTTACTACAATAGTTATTCGGCTTATTCGGGTCAGCTTCAGCTTCAGCTTCAGCAGCCACGGCATCAGGTTGGGTGTTATGAGTATGGGAACATTAGTCACATCATGAAGTATTGCCCTAGGTTGGCGAGTAACAAATCTCGGCAGGATTCTCGTGCCATCACACCGGCACCGCTTGCTTCACCGCCTATTCAGCTAGGTAGAGGTATGGGTCAGGCATCTAGAGGTGGAGGTTAGGCCACTAGAGGTGGAGTTCAGGCCATTAGAGGTGGAGGTCAGACCGTTAGAGGTAGAGGCCAGCCAGTTAGAGGCCGTCCCAGAAACGCAGTTTAGAGTGGTGGGGCTCAGCCCCGATTTTATGCTTTTCCAGCTAGGCTTGAGGCTGAGTCATCTGATGATGTGATCACAGGTACTATTCCAGTTTGCCATAGAGATGCTTCAGTTCTATTTGATCCAGGATCTATTTATTCCTATGTGTCCTCCTATTTTGCTTCATATTTGGTTGTGCCTTGTGAATCTCTGAGTGCTTTTGTGTGTGTATCTATATCTGTGGGAGACTCTGTTGTAGTAGATCATGTCTATCATTCGTGTGTGGTTACTATATTGGTAGTCTTGAGACTAGTGTGGATCTTCTACTTCTTGATATGGTAGATTTTGATGTCATCTTGGGTATGGATTGGTTGTCACCTTATCATGCTATATTGGATTGTCATGCCAAGACAGTGACCCTAGCCATGCTGAGGTTACCTCGGTTAGAGTGGAAAGGAACTCCTGGTCATTCTACCAGCAGGGTTATTTCTTATATGAAAGATTAGCGTATGGTAGAGAAAGGGTGTCTAGCCTATTTGGCTTATATTCACGATCCCAGTACGAATGTTCCTTATATGAATTTAGTACCAGTTGTTCGCGAATTTCCAGAAGTATTTCCTGCAGATTTGCCGGGGATACCACCCGATAGAGATATTGACGTATGTATTGATTTGGCTCCGGGCACTCAGCCCATTTCTATTCCACCATACCGTATGGCCCCGCCGGAGTTGAAAGAATTGAAGGAGAAGTTCCAAGACTTTATTGATCAGGGATTCATTAGACCAAGTGTCTCGCCCTGGGGTGCTCCAGTACTATTTGTAAAGAAGAAAGATGGCTTTGTGCGGATGTGTATAGATTATCGGCAGTTGAACAAGGCCACTATCAAAAACAAATATCCGCTGCCAAGAATTGATGACTCATTTGATCACCTTTAGGGTGCCAAGGTGTTTTCAAAGATCGATTTGAGGTCTGGTTACCATCAGTAGAAGATTAGGGCATCCGATGTGCCTAAAATAGCTTTTTTGACTCGGTATGGGCATTACAAATTCCCAATGATGTCATTTGGGTTGAAAAATGCTCAACAATATTTATGGATTTGATGAATTGGGGTTTTAAGCCCTATTTGGATTATTTTGTGGTTGTATTCATTGATGATATCTTGATCTACTCCAGCAGTCGAGAGGAGCATGAGCAGCATCTTCGGAGTGTGCTTCAGCCTTTGAAGAATAATGAGTTATATGCCAAATTTTCAAAATGTGAATTTTGGTTAGACTCAGTTGCCTTTTTGGGGCATGTTGTATCGGCAGAAGGCATAAAGGTGGATCCTAAGAAGATTGAGGCTGTTCAGAATTGGCTAGACCTACTTCAGTTACAGAGATCAGGAGTTTCCTGGGTTTGGCAGGTTATTATCATCGGTTCGTGGAAGGGTTTTCATCAATAGCAAGCCCATTGACCATACTGACCTAGAAAGGTGTCCCATTCAGATGATCAGACGAGTTTGAGTTGAGCTTTCAGAAGCTCAATACTGCTTTGACTACGACGCCAGTGTTGGTGTTACCCACAGGTTCAGGATCGTATATGGTGTATTGTGACGCATCTCACATTGGTCCTGGTGCAGTATTAATGCAAGATGGCAAGGTGATTGCATATGCGTCGTGGCAGTTTAAAGTTCACGAGAAGAATTATGTTGTTCATGACTTAGAATTGGCAGTCATTGTTCATGCACTGATGATTTGGAAGCATTACCTCTTCGGTGTCTCGTGTGAGGTATTTACTGATCATCGTAGCCTTCAGTATTTGTTCAAACAAAAAGATCTTAATTTGAGGCAGGGAAGATGGTTGGAGTTGTTGAAAGACTATGAAATCACCATTTTGTATCACCCCGGAAAGGCCAATGTGGTGGCCGATGCTTTGAGTAGAAAGGTTGTGAGTATGGGCAGTCTTGCGTATATTCTGGTTGGTGAGAGGCCATTAGCTGCAGATGTTCAGACTTTGTCTAATCCGTTCATGAGGTTAGATGTTTCAGAACCCAGTTGGGTTCTAGCTTGCACAGTCGCTCAGTCTTCTTTATATGAGTGCATCAGAGAGAGGCGGTATGATGATCCTCATTTACTTGTCCTTAAGGACATGTTGCGGCACGGTGATGCCAAACAGGTTGCTGTAGGGGAAGATGGAGTTCTACGAATGCAGGGTCGTATTTGTGTGCCTAATATTGACAGGATTCGTGAATTAATCCTTGAAGAGGAACACAATTCCAGGTATTCTATTCATCCGGGTACTGCCAAAATGTATCAAGATTTGCGGCAACATTATTGGTGTAGGAGAATGAAAAAGGATATAATTGCATATGTAGCTCGGTGTCTGAATTGTCAGCAAGTTAAGTACGAGAACCAGAGACCAGGTGGTTTGCTTCAGAAGTTAGAAATTCCTGAGTGGAAGTAGGAGAGTATCACTATGGATTTTGTTGTTGGGCTCCCACGGACTCAGAGAAAATTTGACGCAGTTGGGTCATTTTGGACAAGTTGACCAAGTCAGCACATTTCATTCCAGTTGCAGCTACCTATTCTTCAGAGCGGTTAGCTGAAATTTACATTCGTGAGATTGTCCGCCTACATGGTGTCCCCGTGTCTATTATTTCAAATCAAGGTATGCAATTTACCTCGCACTTCTGGAGGGCTGTACAACGTGAGTTAGGCACGAGGGTTAAGTTGAGTACAACATTTCATCCACAGACAGACGAATAGTCAAAGTGCACCATTCAGATATTGGAAGATATGCTTCGCGCTTGTGTTATAGACTTTGGAGGTTCTTGGGATCAATTCTTGCCACTTGCTGAGTTTGCTTATAATAATAGCTACCAGTCGAGCATTAAGATGGCTCCATTTGAGGCATTATATGGAAGGCAATACCGATCGCCAGTTGATTGGTTTGAACCAGGAGAGGCTCGGTTGTTGGGTATCGATTTGGTACAGGATGCCTTGGAAAAGGTCAAGGTTATTCAGGATCGACTTCGCACAGCTCAGTCTAGGCAAAAGAGTTATGCCGACCGTAAAGTTTGTGATATTGCATTCATGGTTGGAGAAAGAATATTACTCCGAGTTTTACCTATGAAAGGTGAAATGAGGCTCGGAAAGAAGGGGAAGTTGAGCCCTAGGTATATTGGACCTTTTGAAATTCTTGAAAGAGTGGGTGAAGTAGCCTACAGGCTTGCGTTACCACCTAGTTTATTAGCGGTTCATCCGGTGTTCCATGTGTCTATGCTCCGAAAATATCATGGTGATCCGTCCCATCTGTTAGATTTTAGCTCAGTCCAATTGGACAAAGATTTGACTTATGAGGAGGAGCCGGTAGCTATTCTAGCCCGGCAGGTCCGACAGTTGAGGTCTAAGAGTTATCCTTTAGTTCGAGTGCACTGGAGAGGTCAGTCGGTAGAAGCATCTACCTGGGCGTTCGAGTCGTACATGCGAAGTAAATATCCACACTTATTCACCCGCTCAGATACTTTTTCTAACTTCGTTCGAGGACGAACGTTTGTTTTAGGGGTGGAGAATGTGATGACACAAAATGTCATCTTTAAATTAATAATTAATATGTGTTCTAAGACATCAAAAAGCACTATTTATCACTCCTCGACTTGCGTGCGCAGTCCGTATAATTTTTCGAAAAGTTTTTGTGTGAAAAATGGATTAAAATGTGAAATAGAGTTTTAAAACTCAACTTAGTTGACTTTGGTCAACATTATGAGCAAACGAACTCAGATCAGTGTTTTGATACTTCCTGTAGGTCCGTATCGTGATTTGGGACTTGGGCGTATGCCCGGAATCGAATTCCGAGGTCCCTAGAACCGATATATGAAATTTTGATGAAAAATTAAAAGTTTGAAAGCTTAAGGAGTTTTAAGAATTTACTGATGTTGGATTTATTGACACCGGGTCCGTATTTTAGTTCCGGAGCCTACTATAGGTCCACTATAATATTTATGACTTGTCTGCCGAATTTGGTGAGAAACGGAGTTGATTTGACATGATTCAGACGTCCGGTTGTAAAAATATAAGTTTTAAAGTTTTCTTGAAAATTTCCTTTGCTTTGGTGTCCGATTCGTAGTTCTATGTGTTATTTTGGAGATCTGATCACGCGAGCAAGTTCGTATGATGTTTTGGGAATTGGGTGCATATTTGGTTTGGAGCCCCGAGGGCTCTAGTGAGTTTCGGATAGGCTACGGGTAGTTTGGAACTTAGAAAATCTGGTTTTTACTTAACTTCGGCTGTCATCTGGTTTCCTTCTATGCGATCGCATGGCTACATCCACGATCGTGAAGGCTTAATGGCACTGATGAAAATTTAAACTATGCGATCACATAGTAATGTACGTGATCGAACAGTGGCAGGAGGCAAAGCATCGCGAACGCGAGGGTCAAGCCGCGTTCGCGCAGGAGAAATGAATGTAGAAACAGGGCACGACATTTGTGCTATGCGATCACATAAGGCAGTACGCGATCGCGTAAGGCCGAGAAAATGTTCTCTGCGATCGCATAAGCCCTTCCGCATTCGCGTAGAGCAAAGCTGGGTAGCCAAAAATAAGCTTCGCGATCGCATAAGGTAAAAATCCGAGAAACTAAACTTAAGTTCTGGAAAATGGGATTCGTCCCATTTTCAACCATTTTCCATTTTTGAGCTCGGGTAAGGCGATACTTGGGCGATTTTCACGGGAAAACATTGGGATAAGTTTTTCTTATCCTATATTGATTATATCTCATGATTCCATACTCATTTATATCATGAATCCGTGAAATTTTGGGAGAAAAATAAGATTTTTATAAAATCTTCCAAAAACGAAAATTTAAGATTTGAAGGTCCATTTGACATCGGAATTTGATAATTTTTGTATGGTTGGACTCGTCTCAGAACTGCGTTTGGATTTCATAAGTTTTTTCGAGATTTGAGACGTTAGCCCCACTATCAATTTTCAAAGTGAATTTCGGATTTTATCCGAAGAAATTAGTAAATTCATTTGGAATTAATTTCTATGATTTGTATTGAGTATATCGAATTGTTTATAAAGATTTGAAGCTTTTGGAGTCAAATTTAAAAGGAAAAGTTGTGGTCGATTAATTGATTGAAATTCTAAAGAAAGACAAGTATCGTGGTTAACCTTGGCTTGAGGGAATAGAACCCTTAAACTATTTATTATGTGAAATACATGTGAACGACGTATAGGTGAGGTGACGAGTGTCTATAAGTCATCAAATTAATTGTTTGCATAATTACTTGAAAATCATAAATCGTTTTAAATCATGAGTTAATTGTTATAATAATTGTTTCTCTCCTATTCTTTGTCAAATATTAATTCTTCAATTCCTGCAATAATTGTTACATGCTATTTGATTTATGTGTATTAATTGTTATTTGATATTTAGCATAATAAATATTAAACTGCGTATTTTCTCCACGATTTTCACAATTAATTGCTAATTGCCATTGTTTGTTCATAAATAAATTATAATTATTGTGTGTCTTGATGCCTAATAGTTTCTCATTGGGCGTGGTATTTATTGGAATAATTTTTATTACATTTATGAGTTGTTTAAAGTTATATTGGCGGAACAGGTTGCACGCCGCAATGTAAATGAAAGTAAATATATATATATTGGGGGATCGGATTGCACGTCGCAACAGACTTATTTAAAAGTCTATATTGGAGGATCAGATTGCACACCGCAACAGATTTATTTAAAAGTCTATATTGGGGGATCGGATTGCACGCCGCAACAGACTTGTTAAAAAGCCCATATTGGGAAATCGGGTGGCACGCCGCAATAAACTTATTTAAAAGTCTATATATATTTGATTAAAATAAATATATGGTAGGATTGATAATGAATATGTTGTGTGAGCGGGTCGCACGCTGCAACGGAAATTGATTGAAATAATAATTGGTTATGACTGCTGAGTTGGCTTAAACTATTAAAAATGAGTTACTTGATTTATTTCTATTATTGTTGTTGTTACTAATATTGCATACAGGTTAACGTGAGTGACTTTCCTTAGCCTCATCACTACTTCGTCGAGGTTAGGCTCAGCACTTATCAATATATGGGGTCGGTTTTACTGATACTACACTCTGCACTTCTTGTGCAGATTTCGGATTTGGTCCCAGCGGTGTACCATAGACTTGCTCGGATTTCAGCTACCAGAAGGGACTTGAGGTATAACTGCACAGCGTCCACAGTTCTGAAGTCCCCGTATATTTTACTTTAGTTGTGTGTTTGTTTTCAGACAACTTTATTTTATTCAGACCTTTATTTGTATTAGTCTAGAAGCTCGTGCACTTGCGACACCAATTCTGGGATGGTATTTAGACTCCGTTATTTTTATGGATTATTCACTATACTTCAGACTTTACTTCTCCGTTTGTTTCTTTGTTATTAAAAAATTTTAAAATTGTATTAAGATGGAATATATTATTCTAACGTTGGCTGCCCTAGCAAGTAAAATTTTAGGCGCCATCACGGTCCCGACGGTGGGAATTTCGGGTTGTGACACTTTTCAGGTTAAAATTTTGTAAAATATGGTCAAAGCGATTATTGTGATAACTAGAGCATAGTACAGTTTGGGTAATGAACACAAAGTTGAATGACCACCCATAAAATTTATTATTTGATTTCCTTCATTTAACATAAAAAAACAAATTCGAGAGAATAAGTTTTCTATAAACCAGACTCTGTTAATAGCTACATTATGGATGCTATAATTATTTAATTTTCTTAATACATTATATAAATTGTAATGAGCTCACTTCGGTAAATGCCATATCACCTTCTTCCAGACTCACATTATACATAATGATGCATTCTTATGTGAACTTATTTGTCTAATAACTATGTTAATGCCTTCTATAGGCCGTTATGGCACCTAACGTCGCCGATAGGCAAGCCAACGGTGAACTAACCGTGTATCTATTCTTTTAACATTTTTGAAATAGTTGATTTTTATTTATTACATAAGTAAGAGATGAGAAAATTTAGTAAGATAAAACGTAACAAATTGTAGGATCAAGTGTAGTGAAATATATACTCAAAAATTATTAAGTGTCTACTGGAAAAATTTCAAGACATAGTATCACAAGTGTATGAGCTACTAGTAGAATACACAAAATACTAAACTATTGTCAGAAGTAAAGTAGATAGAAAGTAAATACAAAATAAAGACTTTGGGTGCTGCAGAACGGGCTCGGAAAGCTGCTCACCGCCAAGTCTCGATGTA
Organism: Nicotiana tabacum; assembly: GCF_000715075.1. Classification (NCBI taxonomy): domain Eukaryota; kingdom Viridiplantae; phylum Streptophyta; class Magnoliopsida; order Solanales; family Solanaceae; genus Nicotiana; species Nicotiana tabacum. The sequence goes on along the minus strand of NC_134101.1, from coordinate 20,731,397 downwards.
TCGGGAGTGCGCGTCGGGATGATGTCCAGATGCACCTGCCTCAGATACTGTACGCTAAGTACAGAAATATAGCGTGAGTACATAAACAACATGTACCCAGTAAGTATCAAGTCTAACCTCGAAGAAGTAGTGGCGAGGGGTCGACTTCGACACTTACTATGGGCTAATAATAAAATACCGAAATTCTAAATGAGCATGAGTTATGTAAACAACCATAAATCTCCATAACAAGCGGTAAATAAATATTTCTTTCACTAATAATAAATTCCAAGTCAATTTTCATCATTTAAATAATTGTAACCTCTCAAGCGAATAAAATCATATCAAGAAGATTAGGCTCCAAATATTATTACGCATGATTTATGCCGAGGTCGTACGGCCTGATCCAAAATATATGTAAATACCGTGTGTACTGCCGAGGGTAGAATGACATGAACCATATATGCATCTATTAACCTGCCGAAGTGAACAGCCCGCTCTCATGAGAATAGAGGAAATTTACCTCTCTCGCAGAAGTACATGCGATGCGAGTGAACATAGATTTCTCAAAGTTATTATAAAATTCTTCATTCTTCCCCACACATAAGAAATTTAAACGGGAGACTTTAAATCTTAAAATCCTTAAACTCAACTCCGGTTAAGACAATTAGTATGCTTGACCAACGCAATAGAGCAAACAAAACATGGTGTAAGCCTAAGACTACCCGGACATCACATAGAATATAGCTACGCATGGACTCTCGTCACCTAGTGCGTACGTAGCTCCCCACATATATTATTCACAACAAAATACACCAAAGGGGATGAGTTCCCTCTTACAAGGTTAGGCAAGCAACTTACCTCGTCTCAAAGCTCGCTTTCCAGTCTCAAATCCACTCTAAAGCCTCAACTCGGTGCCGAAAAATCCGAAACTAGTCAAATGTTGTATAAATAAATAAATGCATGTTTAAAAGTTCATATTCTAACTATTAGAGTGATTACCTAAATCCAATTGAAGGATTCCTAAAATTAATCCCCGGGCCCACGTGCCCGTATTCCAGAAATGTTTCGAAGAAACTTATTACCCATAAACTCACGAACTCAGATACATAATATTCACTCAATTCCATAACCATTTTTGTGGTTAAATACCATTTTTATTAAAACCTAGGTTTTTCATCTAAACCCGTGATTTTTACAATTTTACATGTTACAATCTGCCCGTAATTTATCTATTTAACTTACATTAGGTAGAATTTACTTACCTCCAAGTTGCTAGGTGAATGCCCCTCTCAAGAAGCTCCAAAATCGCCCAAAAGTGAGAGAAATGAGTTAAAAATGGCTTAAGTCCAGTAATAAATGAAGCTCACTACCTCGAGGAATTCCGCTTCTGCTGCTCCTTGGCTGCATCTGCGGCTCCGTATATGCGGAAAAGGGCCTCGTAGGTGCGGTCCTCCCCTCGGTTGGCTCTCTCACTTCTGCGACCAGCGGCTCACTTCTGCAACGAGCACGTAGCACCTGCGCCTTCCCCCTCTTCTGCGATCATCTGCTTCGCACCTGCCTCCCCAGGTGCGGTCCTTTCCCCGCTTATGTGATTCTTGGGCAGGCGTTTGTGATCGTTTGCTTTGTTGGGCCGCTTCTATGGTTGCTAGCTCACTTCTACGAGCTCGCACCTGCGGCTGGCCTTCTGCCGGTGAGATTGCACCAGAAGCTAGAAGCTTCAGCCATTTCCTCTAAGTCCAAAACTCGGTCCGCGCCTCGTTCGATTAACACCCGAGGCCCTTGTGGCCCCGCCCAAACATACCAACAAGTTTGAAAACATAAAATGGACTCGCTCGCACCCTTGGAACGCATAAAACAACATCAAAATTAAGAATCACACTCCAAACCAAATTGAATCAACTTATGAACTTCAAGTTCTTCCAACTTACTCCGGACGCGCCGAAACACACTTAAACTACTCTGAAAGAAACCAAATTTTGTGTGCAAGTCTTAAATCACCACACGAAACTATTCCCAAGCTCGAAATCCCAAACGGACCTCGATAACCCCAAAACCTACTCCAAACTAAATTTAAAGAACTTTAAAACCTTCAAGGTGCCAACTATCAATATCAAGCGCCTAAACGCTCCTGGGTCATCCAAAACTCAATCCAAACATACGCCCAAGTCAAAAATCATCATATGAACCTATTAGAACTGTCAAATCCAAATTCTGAGGTTGTTTACTAAAAATGTTGACCACTATCAAACTTAGCCTTTCAAAGGCCAACTAAGGAACTAAGTGTTCCGATTTCAACCCGAACTCTTCCAAATCCCGAACTAACCACCCCGCTAGTCATAAAATAGTGAAAGAGCATACAGGGAGTCTTATTTAGGGGAACGAGGATCTGGAATGCAAAATAACCGGTCGGGTCGTTACATTCTCTACCTCTTAAACAAACATTCGCCCTCCAACGGGAATAGAATCTTACATGGAGTGATGAATAAGTGTGGATATCTGCTCCGCATGTCCTCCTCGGCCTCCCAAGTCGCCTCCTCGATTGGTTGTCCCCTCTACTGAACCTTTACCGCAGAAAACTTCTTGGAACTCAACAGGCGAACCTGCCTATCAACAATGGCAATTGGCTCCTCCTGATAACCCAGACTCTCATCTAACTAAATCGTGCTGAAGTCTAACACATGCGACCTGTAGGCATGATACCTCTGAAGCATAGACACATGAAAAATAGGCAAGAATCAATCCCACTGCCCTCCAAAGTTAATCACACATGCTCTGAGCATATCCTTCAAGATCTGAATTGTCCGCTCCGACTGCCCATCGGTCTGCAGATGAAAGGTTGTACTGAGCTCTACACGAGTCCCCAACTCACTATGTACTACTCTTCAGAAATGTGAAGTGAACTGAGGGCCTTTATCTGATATAATGGAGACAGGCACACCATGCAACCGAACAATCTCCTGAATATAAATCCGGGCCAACCTATCTGAAGTATACGTAGTCACAACCGGAATGAGGTGTGCCGACTTGGTCAACCTGTCGACAATGACCCAAACTACATCAAACTTCTGCAAGGTCCACGACAACCCAACTACGAAGTCCATAGTAATGCTCTCCCATTTCCACTCAGGTATAGTCATTTGCTGAAGTAGGCCACCTGGCCTCTGATGCTCATACTTAACCTGCTGGCAATTAAGTCACCTCGATACATACTCAACTGTGCCCTTCTTCATCTTCCACCACTAATAATGCTACATCAGGTCGCGATACATCTTCGTAGCACTAGATAATTAGAATACCGATAACTATATGCCTCCTCTAGGATCTTCTCGCTCAAGCCATCAACATTAGGAACACATAAACAACCCTAGAGTCACAGAAAACCATCCTCAATGATAGTAACCTCCTTGGCACCACCCTGTAGTACCGTCTCTCTGAGAACCAACAAGTGTGGATCATCAAACTGGAGAGCCTTGATCTGCTCGAATAGTGAAGACTAGGCAATGACTCATACAAGAACTCGGCTGAGCTCTGAAATATCCAACCTCACAAGTCTGTAAGCCAAGGACTGAATGTCCAAAGCTAATGTCCTCTCCTCTACTGAAATGAAGGCCAAACTGCCCATACTCTCCGCCTTTCTGCTCAAGGCATCCGCAACTACATTCTCTTTGCCCAGATGATAAATGATGGTGATATCATAGTCTTTTAGTAACTCAAGCCACTTGGCGTGCCTCAAGTTGAGATCCATCTACTTGAACAAGTTCAGCAAGCTACGATGATTGGTTTAAACCTCACAGGACACCCCATAGAGATAATGCCTCCAGATCTTAAGAGCATGAACAATCACGGCCAACTCCAAATCGTGTAGAGGGTAATTCTTCTCATGGGGCTTCAGCTGACGTGAAGCATATGCAATAACTCGCCCCTCCTGCATCAATACACAACCAAAGCCAATGTGTGAAGCGTCACAGTACAAAATATACATCCCTGAATCGGAAGGCAACACTAACACTGGTGCCGAAGTCAATACGATCTTAAGCTTCTGAAAGCTCTCCTCGCAATCATCGAACCATCGGAACAGAGCACCTTGCTGGGTCAATCTATTCAAGGGTGCTGCAATAAATGAGAATCCCTCCACAAACCGATGAAAATAACCTGCTAACCCCAAAAAGCTCATGATCGCGGTCGCTGTGGTGGGACGAGGCCAACTCTGAACTGCCTCGATCTTCTTGAGATCAACCTTAATACCCTCGCCTGATACAATATGTCCCAGGAATGCCACAGATTCTAACCAGAACTCACACTTGGAGAACTTAGCATATAGCTTCTGTTCCCGCACTGTCTGAAGCACCACTCTCAAATGATGCTTGTGCTCCCCCATGCTACGTGACTAGATAAAAATATCATCAATGAAGACAATGACAAATGAATCGATATATGGCCTGAACATCCGATTGATCAAATTCATAAACGTCGTCGGGGCGTTAGTTAAATCGAAGGACATCACTAGAAACTCATAATGTCCATATCTAGTAAGGAAAGTCGTCTTCAAAACATCCGAATCCCAAATCTTTAACTGATGGTACCCCGATCTCAAGTCGATCTTGGAGAACACCCTAGCACCCTGCAACTAGTCAAATAAATAATCAATAAGTTGCAACAAGTACTTGTTCTTAAAGGTAACTTTGTTCAAATGGCGGTAATCAATGCACATCCGCATAGTCCCATCTTTTTTCTTCATAAATGACACCGGTGCACCCCAAGGCAACACGCTCGGTCTGATGAACCCTTTCGCTAGCAACTTCTCAAGTTGTTCCTTCAACTCCTTCAACTCTTTCGGAGCCATGCGGTATGGTGGGATAGATATAGGCTGGGTACCTAGAGCCAAATCAATACAGAAATCAATATCACGATCTGGTGGCATGCTTGGAAGATCAGAAAGGAATACATTGGAGAACTCCCTGACTATCGGAACTGAATCAATCACAGGAGTCTCTGTATTAGTATCTCGACCATAAGCTAGATAAGTCAAACACCCCTTATCGACCATGTGTCGAGCATTTAAAAAGGAGATAACCCGACTAGATGTACTGATAGACGAACCCTTCCACTCCAATCTAAGCAACTCTAGCATCGCCAAGGTAACTGTCCTGGTATGGAAAAAAAGGATGGCTTGATATGGAGACAAACAATCCATGCCTAGGATGACCTCAAAGTTGGTCATATCAAGCAACAAAAGATCTTCTTCGGTCTCATAACAATAGAAAGTAACAATGCAAGACCGATAGATTCGATCTACAACAACAGAATCACCCACTGGTGTTGACACATAAATAAGAGTACCTAAGGACTCACGAGTAACACCCAAGAAATGAGCAAATAGAGATGAAACATACGAATACGTAGACCCTAGATCAAACAGTACCGAAGCATCCTTACTGCAGATAGAAATAATACCTGTGATCACGGCATCTGAGGCAACTACATCTGGCCGGGAAAGCATAGAATCTAGCTGGAGTGCCACCTGACTGGCCTCCTCCTGTCTGAACTCCACCTCTAGGATGGACCCTACCTACCTACCCTCCGCCTCTGGGCATCCGGACGACTGGTGCGATAGTTGGTGCTGTAATTATAGGTCAGTGGCCCTGCTGTACTGCCTTGCACTGAAGTCGCGGACAAAACCTCTTTATGTGGCCAGGATCCTGCACTCGTAACAACCTCTCGGAATGGCTGACTGATAACCGGAAGTATGACCCTGATGGCCGGAATACCCACTGGAGGAACCCTGAATAGCTGGTGGCAAGTAGGAACTCTCTGGCATGGCGTTGAAATAGATCCACACTGGGAAACCCGAGGAGGCGGCGGTGCTGGATATGTGGGCCTGCTACACTGACCCCTTACGAACTGACCCCTGTCCCCAGCCGGGGCACAACTGAACTCTCCCGAATACCGAAACCGCTTATCCCTCATAGCTTGCTCCCAACCACACTGACGTGTACCCTCGATCCTTCGAGATATCTCAATCTCTCGGGCCATAGTGGCCTGGCTAGTAGAATGCAAACCTATAACAAACCTCTGCACTCTCTCTGCATCGGTCAGAAGTATCATACGTGCATGACGTGACAACTCAAAGAATCTCGACTCATAGTCGGTCACCGATATCTGGCCCTGTTGGAGCAGCTCGAACTGAAATCGCAACTCTTCCCTCTGAGAGGGTGGAATATATTTGTCCAAGAAGAGGCGTGTGAATTGGTCCCAAGTCATGGAGGAGAACCTGCTGGTATACTGAGAAAATATGACTGCCACCACCTACGGGCCCTGCCCTCCAGCTGGAAAGTAGTAAAATTCACCCCATGGGACTCCAATATCCTCATGTTGTGCAGTCTTTCCCTCTACCGATCAATAAAGTCTTGGGGTCCTCGTTTTGCTTACCTCCAATAGCCTATGCGGATCATCGGCCACAACTGGTATGGGCTCAGGTATAGCTGCTACAACTGACTAAGCTCCACCCATGGGTAGTGGGCCCGGGGTCTGATACACGATAGTTGCATGCCCAGGAGCCTGGGTTATAGGGGTTTGTGTTCCCCCTACTGCCTGGGATGTGTCTAGGTCCGCTAGAAATAAATTAGCCCGAGTCATAGTATCCATGAACTGTATCATACGTCCCATAACCTCCTAGAATCTCGGTGCGGACATGAAATCCATCGGGGCTGGCTCTGCTGCAGGCACCTCACCCTACTCCTCAATAATAGGATACACTATTGGATCCACTGGTGGCATAACTAGAGCAACTCTGGGACGTCCTCATCCCCTACCACGGGCTGGAGAGCTCCCTCGGCCTCTAGCAACATGGGGAGTAGCTCCTCTATGGTCTAGAACATCCGATGCACGCGTTCTCACCATATGTGAGATAATAAGAGAAAGATACTTAGTACCACATCAGCTGCATGATAGGATATGAAGAAAGAGTAGTTTCCTAACACCCTATAGCTTCTGAAAGATAAGTATGGACGTCTCCGCACCAATCCGCAAGACTCTCTTAGGCCTACTCATAACTTGTGAGACCTACGTGAACCTACTGCTCTGATACCATATTGTCACGACCCATTTTCTTATAGGCCATGATGGTGCCCAATGTCGCCGCTAGGAAAGCCAACGGTGAACCAACCGTGTATCTATTCTTTTAACATTTTTGAAATAGTTGATTTTTAATTATTACATAAGTAAGAGATGAGAAAATTTAATAAGATAAAATGTAACGAATTGTAGGATCAAGTGTAGTGAAATAAATACTCAAAAATCATTAGGTGTCTACTAGCAAAATTTCAAGACTTGGTGTCACAAGTGTATGAGCTACTAGTAGAATACACAAAATACTAAACTACTATTTGAAGTAAAGTAGACAGAAAGTAAATACAAAAGAAAGATTTCGGGTGCTGTAGAATGGGCACGGAAGGCAGCTCACCGCTAAGTCTCGATGTATCAGGAGTGCGCGCCAGGAGGATGTCCAGACGCACCAGCCTCAGATCCTGCACGGTTAGTGCAGAAGTGTAGCGTGAGTACATTAATAACATGTACCCAATAAGTATCTAGTCTAACCTCGAAGTAGTGACGAAGGGTCGACTTCGACACTTACTATAGGCTAACAATAAAATACCGAAATTCTAAATGAGCATGTGTTATAAACAACCATAAATCTCCATAACAAGCGACAAATAAATATTTCTTTCACTAATAATAAATCCCAAGCCAATTTCTATCATTTAAATAATTGTAACCTCTCAAGCCAATAAAATCATATCAAGAAGATTAGGCTCCAAGTTTTATTACGCACAATTTATACCAAGGTCGTACGGTCCGATCCAAAATATATGTAAATACTGTGTGCACTGCCGAGGGTCGAACGGCACAAACCATAGATGCATCTATCAACCTACCGAGGCGAACGTCCTGCTCCCATGAGAGTAGAGGAAATTTACCTCGCTCGTGGAAGTACTTGCAAAGCGAGTGAACATAGATTTCTCAAAGTTATTATAAAATTCTTCCATTCTTCCCCACACATAAGAAATTTAAACGGGAGACTTTAAATCTTAAAATCCCTAATCTCAGCTCTAGTTAAGACAATTAGTATTCATGACCAATATAATAGAGCAAACAAAACATGGTGTAAGCCTAAGACTACCCGGACATCACATAGAATATAACTACGCATGGACTCTCGTTACCTAGTGCATACGTAGCTCCCAACACATATAATTCACAACAAAAATACACCTAAGCTGATGAGTTCCCTATTATAAGGTTAGGCAAGAGACTTACCTCATCTCAAAGCTCTCTTTCCGGTCTCAAATCCACTCTAAAGCCTCAACTCGATGCCAAAAAATCCGAAACTAGTCAAATGTTGTATATATAAGTCAATACATGTTCAAAAGTTCATATTCTAACTATTAGAGTGATTATCCAAACCCAATTGAAGGATTCCTAAAATTCATCCTTGGGCCCACGTGCCCGGATTTTGAAAACTTTTCGTATAAAGCTATTACCCATAAACTAACAAACTCAAATATATAATTTTCACTCAATTTCATAATCATTTTCGTGGTTAAATCCCATTTTTATCAAAACCTAAGATTTTTACAATTTTACATGTTAATATCTCCCCATAATTTATCTATTTAACTTACATTAGGTAGAAGTTACGTACCTCCAAGTTGCTAGGTGAATACCCCTCTCAAGAAGATCCAAAATCGCTCAAAAGTGGGAAAATGAGTTAGAAATGGCTTAAGTCCCGTAATAAATGAAGCTCACTGCCTCCAGGACTTCTGCTTTTGCGGCTCCTTGGCCGCATCTGCGGCTCCGCATATGTGGAAAGGGCTTCGCATATGCGGTCCTCCCCTCGGTTGGCTACCTCGCTTTTACGACCAGGGGCTCGCTTCTACGTCAAGCACGTCGCACATGTGCCTTCCCTCGTTTCTACGATCGTCTGCTTCCCACCTGAACTTCCGTAGGTGTGGTCCTCTCCCCGCTTCTGTGATTCCTGGGCAGCCTTTGCTGGGCCGCTTCTGCGGTTACTGGCTCACTTCTGTGTGCTCGCACCTACAGATGGCCTTCCGTAGGTGCGATTGCGCCAGAAGCTGGATGCTTCAACCATTTCCTCTAAGTCCAAAACTCGGTCTGCGTCTCGTCCGATTAACACCCGAGGCCCCTGGGTCCCCGCCCAAACATACCAATAAGTTTGAAAACATAACATCGAGTCGCTCGCACCCTCGGAATGCATAAAACAACATCAAAACTAAGAATCACACCCCCAAACCAAATTGAATCAACTTATGAACTTCAAGTTCTTCCAACTTACTCCGGACATGCCGAAACATACTTAAACTACTTGGAATAAAACCAAAGTTTGCGTGCAAGTCTTAAATCACCATACGAAACTATTTCGAGGCTCGAAATCCCAACCGGGCCTCGATAACACCAAAACCTACAACAAACCAAATTTAAAGAACTTTAAAACTTTCAAGGTGCCAACTATCAATATTAAGCGCTGAAATGCTTCCGGGTCATTCAAAACCCGATCCGAACATATGCCCAAGTCCAAAATCATCATACAAACCTATTGGAACTGTCAAATCCCAGTTCTGAGGTCGTTTACTCAAAATATTGATCAAAGTCAAACTTAACCTTCGAAAGGCCAACTAAGGAACTAAGCGTTCCGATTTCAACCCGAACTCTTCCAAATCCCGAACTAACCATCCCCGCTAGTCATAAAACAACAAAAGCACATACATGGAGTCTTATATAGGTGTTCAGGGATCTAAAAAGCAAAACGATCGGTCGGGTCATTACAGTTAAGCCTTAAATATCTTTTCCATGCATCTTCTAACTTTAAACATTGTTTTCCGACCAATTACTAATTTGTTTAATAACATTATCAAACCATGTCTCATCAAGTATTATTTTTATTTATTTTATCTGTTTAAAGTAAAATATTTAATTATACTCTGTCAAATTCATATAATAAATGTATTTTAATAATTCACATATATATATATATATATATATATATATATATATATATATATATATATATATATAAAATGTCGGATTGGTTTTGTTTGCTGCATTTTAAATACGTCGTGAACTAAAAGCTTAATTTAACAAGTAATACCCGCTTGGTAAAACCTATTAAGTCATCACGGTAATGACAAAGTACCATTTGTGCTCCACCATTCACACCTAAATATGTTCACTATTCAAAGATAGTATAGTATAATATCGTATCCACAAGGATTAGGTTTAAATAGTATTATCGTAGTTTGTAGCTAGATTGCTATCCAAGATAATCAACAGTTGAGAATCATGTGAATTAAAACTAAAATTAACTAAGAATCTAGAGCTAATTGACTAATGATAATCGAAACAAAAGCAAGCAAGGACGATATCAATGGGAGAAAATAGGGAGAGATTGGATAGGTGTAAGATAAATGTCTCGGATTTACTCTAGTTAATTCACTTCTAATGTTCAAGTGAGTATCTCGAATTCACTCAATTTTTAGTTCATACGTTTAGTAGAAACTCCTCTCTCTATTAAGTTTCAACCTCACAATATGAACCAATTTAAGCTTGGTGAAGATATGCACGACTTCGTAATGGACTAGTCTTTAGGAGAACCTCTCTCGATTATCTTCCTAACTAGGTTTAATCAACAATTCAACTAGCCTCTTTTGATTACTAAGAAGAATTAATGAGTTCAACCAATAAGATAATGCAAAGATATCACAAGACATGCCTCTCTCGATGTCACGACCCAAATTCTCACCCGTCATGATGGCTCCTATCTCAATACTAGGCAAGCCGAAAATCTCAATAAACCACATATCTTTTAAATTTGGAAACATAATGATTAAATTCAGCGGAGGAAATCTCACAAGTACAAATATAAATACTCCCAAATCCCGGTGTCACTGAATACATGAGCATCTAATATGAATACAAGTCTGAAAAATACGGTCTATAATAGTCTGAGACCAAATACAGTAAACAAGGAGATAGGGAAGGAGAGGCAAGGTCTACGAAACAACAGCAGCTACCTCTGAATCTCCGAAAAAAAATCAACTGTGTGAAAGAATCAACACCCGCTATATCCGAGAATACCTAGATCAGCACACGAAGTGCAGGGTGTAGTATGAGTACAGCCAACTCAGTAAGTAACAATAATAAATAAAGAACTGAAGATAGTGACGAGCTACACAGTTATAGTTCATTTTCAGTAATTCCAGCAAAGAATAGACATGCTTCCAAATCCGAAAGTTTAAGTCAAATCAATCTTATACAGTTCAAGTTAATGTAATCCGGATAAAAAATCTTTCAGAGATTTCACAAAAATGTCAGATAGAAACTAAGTGCAACAACAAATGAAAAGTAAGTACAGCCTCTCAGGGCAACAGTCACTCGACTCATCTTAACAGCTCAATCACTCAGCTCTCAGCTCTCAGCCCTCAACACTCATACTCAATAGGTACATGTGCTTACTGGGGGTGTACAGACTCTGGATCCGCACGGACAACTCACGTGCTATAGTATCAATATCTCACAATCAGGCCCTCGGCCTCACTCAGTCATAAATCTCTCCAGTCTTTCGGGATCTCAATAATCATGAAATCAGCCCAAACAACAATGATATGATGTATCAATAATAATAACAGAGACTGAGATAAAATGTTCGAGTAAAAATTGAGATTGAGTACAAATAACATTTAGCAGGCAATTCAACATGTAACGCGACCTCTGTGGGACCCAACAGTACCAACACATAGCCTAAACATGGTTCCTAATATGATTTACAGTCAAATTTCTTCAACACATGGAAAGCATATAGCTATCAACAAGTTATTTAACTTTATAGTTTCACGGGACGGACCAAGTCACAATCCCCTCGGTGCACGCCCACACCCTCGTCACCTAGCATGTGCGTCACCTACAAAATACTCACATAATACAATAATCCAGGGTTTCATACTCTCAGGACCAGATTTAAAAATGTTACTTTCTTATTCCGCTATGCTTTTACCTCGTAAATTGGCCTCCAAACGCCTCGAATCTAGCCACAAATATTTTGATTCAGTCAATAAAAAATTTAGGAATTAATTCCATATGAAAATACAATTTTTCCATAAAAATCCAAAATTTCATTCAAATATTGCCCATGGGGGCCGCGTCTCGAAACCCGGCAAAAGTTATAAAATATGAACACACATCCAATCACGAGTCCAACCATATAAATTTCACCAAAGTCCCAATCTAGGTTATATGATTCAATAGTTAATCATTATTAAGCTATTAAAGCACTAGAATCACCAACCATCCTAACAAGATTCAAAAATTTACTATTCATCTTCTTCTCCATTCAAGAACCCTAACTCACAATACCCATTTCAAGGACTAGCATAATTCTTCAATGAATTGGTACTTTCTACTTCACAATACATTCCAAATACTTAATCCATAGTTGTATTTAAGTGTAGGGTGGAGAATTTACCTCTTATAGCTCAAACCTTAATTTGAACTCTTCTGAATGATTCTTGAAGATTAGAGAAATCCCTATGAATTTCAATCCATGTAGATGTTAATACTACCATTAACTAGTGCTAATCCATTATAAAAATATCATAAAACTCACCTTTGATGTGTATTTGGGTTGAGGATGCTCCACCTTCTCTCTAGAACCCAAAACTTAGCCAAAAATATTATCTTTTTTCTCTCTCCCCGAACCTCCCATGTTTTATAAAAAAATGAGCTGCGTAGGCTGGCTGCGTAGCCTACGCAGCTTAACCCTCCCCTTCACTTCCATACTGATTTTGCCTACGCAATGGTGCATAGGCTACGCAAGACTCGCGTAGCTGTTCTACCACTCTTTAGTAAAATAGTTATAACTTCTTGAAGAAATCTCCAAATGATGAACGGTTTGTTGCGTTGGAAACTAGAGTCAAAGAGATTTATACACCATATAACTGTTCATATCATGACAGTTATGCTGATTTAAAGTTAGATCTTATGCAAACTCACTTGAAACTTTATCCCATTATATAATTTTTAACTTGACTTAGCCGTAGGGCTCTTCTTAGACCCTAAAATATTTTTATTACACCTCATACATATATTATCATGATCAATTGATATCATTCAAATTACCAGTCTTGTTCATACCCTAATTGATATAATTAGCACCCGCCAATCTTTTTAATGGTCTAAAATTACTTAGAAATATTTTTTCGGGGTGTTACACTCGATCACATGAACATGTGAATATAGATGAACAATTAAAAAATCCAAAATGATTTAATACATAAAAACTAGAGTTAATATCTACAAACAAATATCAATACACCAAATCCATCAATCCCTAACGAGAACTACTCCACTGATATGGAGTAATTCATCACAAATATAAAGAAAAGCATAAGACGATCCAAACTCTTGTCTTGAGTGAGGATTGAATCATGAATTCCTTGCGCTTTCGCTTCCCCACCTTCTCTCTAGCCTCCTTAGGTCTTAGATGTGTCAAAAGACCCAAAATACAGTTTTTCATATATTAATACCAAGTATGGTCGGGCCCAGACGACAATACCTTCTCCCGCGCGAAATAGGAAAATACTCTGTAACAATTGCACAGGCGCGCCGCATGGGGCGACGCGCCATGCGGGGCGCTAGTGAGGAAATCCAGATAGCTAGTTCTGACAAGCAGCATGGATTTTGTACAGGCGTGGCGCACCACGCGCCGCGCTAGTGTTGTCTTCTCAGACTCCAGATGTTTCTTGACTTTTTGATATCAGGATGTGGTTTTCGACCCCCGAACACGACCCCAGCTTAATCCCTTGAGCTTTTACTCAGATTTCAAAGTTTCAAATAGTACGAATTCATTCTGTAATATCTACATAGCTCGGAATCCTCCTACAAGCCATAAAACACACAATTAGTGCAAAACACTAGTAATTAAAACTCAAACTCAATTAAAGTACAGTAAATTAGAGTGAAGTAAGCGACTAAAACACAATATTATAGCTTACCATCAATAATTCATCAGAATATATATATATATATATATATATATATATATATATATATATATATATATATATATATATATATATATAAAATGTGGTAGTGCTTTCAATGTTGCTGCATTTTAAATACGTCGTGAACTAAAAGCTTAATTTAACAAGTAATACCCGCTTGGTAAAACCTATTAAGTCATCACGGTAATGACAAAGTACCATTTGTGCTCCACCATTTTAGACAATCATAATTTATTATGGAGATAAAGCATGTCAAGATTTCAGTGTAATCCCTACTAAATGATTAACAGTAAAATATGTATATATTTTTATGTTCACCCCCAAAAAGTGAATATGACATTAGCATACTTTAAAAACATAGAGTTTTCCCTAATAAAAGACCAGCTGGTGTTGGGTGATATGGTTGACTGTCTCATGTTAATCACCTAGCAATTAAAAGATACAATAGTATTTGATGTGTAAGAGTTGTTGATTGAACAATCACCTTTTCCATTTTCTCCGTGAATGCTTCAGGCTCGGCCTCTTACTTCTTTGCCAAATCATCTATCTTCTTTCTTCAGACATCTTTTTCTATTTTACCATCTAAACATCTACAATATTTATGCAAACAGCTCATGCTCCTCATTGGCTTGATTTATCAATTGATTTTCTGATATGAATTCCAAAATCTTCTTTTACCTTTTGTTATTGTTTATCCTCAAAATCGGATAACAATTGAATTTATAAGAGGTTTTAAGGATACGTGGACTAACATGACACAAAACGATAAATTAGATTGCAATTGAAAGAAATAAGGGTAAAGTAAATGCAAACCACACGAATTGAACAGTCTTGGCTTTGGAAGGTTAATCAGCCTCAAGCCAGGTACGCTTCGATCGGTGTCAGGACAAAGAAGAACAAGAGCTTAAAGAGAAATAATAACGATGTAATGCTTTAGAATGCGTGTTACAATGTCCTCTATTAATTATCAGACCCCCCTTTATATAGTAGAGGAGTCCTACTTTAGGTACAATTCTATAAAAAGTAAAAATCCCTTGATTTGCTGATTGACGGTTCCTTAATGATATCCCCCGCCCCTCAACATCTGCCCAGTTACGGATATTTCGGTTTTCCGTTGGTTATACTAACAATGCTTCACCGAGCTAGTTCGGGGCTAAGGTCAACTCCGAGGTCTCGGACTTAATGTTCTCGAATGCAGGTGTTCTAACCCCGGGTTCTAGCCCGGTATGACTTGGAGCCGATCTTCAGTCTTGCATTGTCATGTTCCGAGCCTGTCCTTTCATGTCATAGGCAAAATCGATCTTGACCGCATACATATAGTCCTCTCATTTTTCGAAGAGTAGACGTCGAGAAACGACATGAGCTTTCGATTCTTTCTTCGACACCACACGACAGAAATGATAAAACAGTCGAAACGTCTCGTCAATCAAGTTTTAATGGCATTAAATGTTTGTCAGTTGCCGGTCGGCCACTCCTGGATGCGAATCGTCATTGAAAAACTATAAATTCCCCTTCATTTTCTCATTCAAACTTTACATTCAAAGCTTCTGCCCTCGTACCTTAGCAATCTTAATATTTTCAGGCATTTATATTTCGGTTATTTGAGATCTTTTTATAAGATCTATTCCTTCTTCATCCCAAAACATCAATTGAACTCTTTTAAATTCCTCTTTTTCCTTCATTTTCCTTCATTTTCAAAGAAATGGCGAAGATTTCAAAAACTGTTCCCCAAAAAGAAACTCTTTCTACCTCGTAGCCGGCTACCGAAGAGACCATTTCGCGTACTACTGTCGAGGAACAGTACTGGAACCTACTCTAAAAATGCATCCCCGGGGGAGGGGGGGGTGCCCGGTCAATGATGATTTTAAGGTTGAAAATTCCTCCTCCGTACTAGGCCGGTGCAAGGAGGTATCGAGGTACATCTGCTCGATCAGCACAGACATTCTCTCCGAAGTCAAAAAGGATTGTAACTGGGTTGACATACATATGGTGGTTCCCGAACCTGATGAAACCATCACCACTCACGTCGAGGGATTGTTAAGTGTTTACACTTATCCCTTCGCGCTGGACCCCTTAGACCCGGTTATCATGGACTTTTGCAAAAGATATGAGGTAACCCTCGGTCAAATTTACAGTTTGCTTTCTTAGAGTCTCTTGCTCTGTTCTCTATACTGTGGTATCAGAGCCAGCCCATCCTTTCGGAGGGAGGAACATTTTACTAAATATGTCTGAGTCATTTCCATCATCCTCTTCCCTTGCAAATATCAATATGTCTCATACTATATATAAAACCTTGTCCAAAAAATATGATTACCTCTATGAAGTAGATATACTACCCGATAAACAAAAAGTATCTTCCACTGAACTATCCCTCATAAACCCTTACTCAGCTTTTGCCAAAATATTATTTGCACCATGGACCCAAATCCGTTCCTTAGTCCAACACAAACTAAAAGGAGTCAAACAATATGTTGCTGCCTCAAAACATGACCAGCATCCTATTCTTGCCACTCGAGATAAACAATTTATTACCCTTCAAATTCCAGATGATTTTCCTAGACAATGGAGTGATCATGGTTTTACCCATATCTATTTTGGTGCTATCCGAATTGCTCTGAGTTATCATGGAAGAAAAGGTCAACCTGTTGTTGCTCGACTTTCCCTTCTAGACAGAAGATATTTAGAGTACCAACATGCAAATTTGGGTACTGTAGAAGTTACCTTGAATGCGGGAACTGTCTTCATAACTATCTTTCCAAATTTTAACATGTCTCTTTATGACCCATACTTAACCGAAGCACTCAAAATCCAAGTCCAAATCCAAGGTGCCCCACAAGCCAAAGATGCTATCCAAGCCACTCTTCATCATCAAATAGCTTGGCGGGTCCAAAATCATGCCATGGATCTCTAACTTCCTAGAGGAGAAAATGCTTTACTCTTTAATATTGATGCTACTAAAGGAAACACCATGTGCACCCAAATACCCAGGCAAATTGCTAGAGATGAACTATTTAAAATTCTTCCTGATTCCTGGATCACAAATTATAAAAAGCTAATAGAACCAGAAGAATCTCTGCAATCTGGTGAGCAAACCTTTATCAAAAGAAATGACAAAACCGTTTCCATAACCTTTGACCATTCCCATCTCAAAAAACCCAATAAAACCAGCTTTTCTTGCGAAATGATCCAACCCAAAGATACAGACCCTGACCCTGACCCTGACCCTGAAAGGGAACCCTTCTGAAATATACAAACTATTATGGAAGAACATGACTGGTGTAAACATTTCAACCAAGACGGCAGAAGAGTTTGGTGGTTCAAATGCCCCATTACGGGACACTACCCTTGGAGTCTCGGTTGCGACTGCCAAGACTGTTTGGAAGATCCATTTGGAGAATATGATGAACACCACCTGCATCATTGGGAAAGATTTGATCTCAACGAGACCAAACCAAAATACAA
This sequence comes from Nicotiana tabacum, assembly GCF_000715075.1. Lineage (NCBI taxonomy): Eukaryota > Viridiplantae > Streptophyta > Magnoliopsida > Solanales > Solanaceae > Nicotiana > Nicotiana tabacum. The sequence continues at coordinate 20,713,881 of NC_134101.1, read as the reverse complement.
GAAAAAGGGGAAAACTACTAAAAAGCAATTTCGAGCCAAATATGAAAATAAAGACCCTTCAATTGGCTCATTAAGCCGTCCAGGTAAATATGAATTTCTTGTCAGTTACAAACCCCAAGAATGGCCAAAATTCCCAGAAAAATTCACTCCAAGCTAGGAAGATAGTGAAACCACACCACCACCATCAGCTCGTAACCCAGAACCCGAAAAGCCACTAGAACCTAAAACTACATCAATCCAAAAGTCCACACAACCATAAATATTCATGTTGAGCCCTTCAAGTTCTAGTCATACCCATGCTCCAAAAATCCCCAAGAAAAACATAGTACTACCTTCTAGAGAAAACCCCCCCAACAAGTGACATCGAAGCAACAATGAACTGGCAATCAGAAAATTCCATCTTCCAAAACAAAGTGCTCAACAATATTGGCAATACTATCAAAAACGTGGCCCACACACAAAACAAGATGATGAGCAAAGTGGAAACAATTGAGAAAAAGGTGTAGCAGACATCGTCTTACCATGCAGGACTAATCAAAGCCTTGGAGCTAAGATTGGCAAATTTACAATATGAGATTTGTCAGCCAGGAACTTCACTTTTCCAGTTCTTCCAACAACAACAAAAAGAGGCGATTTCAATGAAGGAACAAATTCAACTTTTGAGAAATGACCGCTTTGAGTCACAAAAAACCCCACTTTTCCCTTCAAAATCTACCTTCAACCCCATGTCAGCACAAGCATATTCCCCACCAAAATTGGACTACACCTTTTCTACTTTTCCTACTACCTCACAGAATCTTATCTCTTTCACCCAACCCTTAAAAAACGAACCTGAATTCGATATTGCAAAAATGGTTTGGGAAAGGAAAGATGCTCTTGCAGCCTAGAAACAAACCAAGAAAAGGCGAGATCAAGGTGAAAGTTCAAAAGGGTCCAATCCCGAAATCTGATGATTTCTGATCTGAAGACTCTAGACCTCTATGTCTCCCAGCCAAGAAACATGTCAGAAGGAGACACCACATGGTCGGAATCTCTAAATCTAGTCTCTAAATTCATCAAACATGTCAGAAGGAGACACCATATGTCAGAAGGAGATACTCTAGCTCTCAATCAAGCAATGAATCCACAATAAACTCTTCCAAAGAAGACGATCCAACAATATTTGTGAGCCAACCAAGAGAGCTAGAAATATCTGAAGTAGAGGAGGATCAAGAAGGAATGACTGATGAACCAATCCCATAAAGAAGACATGAACCCATGGTGTCAAAACCAGTTAGAACTGGCTTCCACACTTTCACCTTAGATGACGTCAAGATTTCAAAATGGCCTCAAAGGATCTATGACTTCTATACTTGGATGGTGACCAAAAATTTGGTGGAACGAGAAAAGTATATCATCTTGTCAGAACTAACTTCGCGGTTCTTAGGAATCCTCAGAGACTGGTGGAACTCACTTGGGATTCAAGACAAAAATACTTTTCTTACTTCCCATGATTTTGCCTTCAATATCAGAATCCTATAAGAAGTTTTTTGCGGAGATACTGGCCGAAGACAAGAGAAAATGCGAAGACAACTCTTTGAGATGAAGTGTGTGTCATTCGACAGAAATGACATTGACAGGCATTTTAAAATAATGGCAAAGATATACTTTGAAATCGGTGGAGAAATCAACCTGAAGCAAGACTTTGTCTCGTCCCTCCCAAAATTGTTAGAAAGCCAAACCACGACCATCATTGAAGAAAAGTTTCAATCAATAACAATCCCACAAGTCGGCTACACTAGGCAAGCTATTTTTGATGCATTAGAGGACATTTGTACAAAGCGCTCAGCCCTAAAACAAATTAACCAACACAATCCAGCGCTTGACAAAACATCCCGCAGATCCGATCTGATCACCAGATCATGATGTTCCTGCCACACATCTAGGTGACAGAAAGAATTCAGGAGGTTCAGATGGCCAAGAATTCCAGATGGAAAATTAAGGTTCCAAAGGCGCACAAAATATTTCAGACGAAGAAGGCCAGGAAATTTTCATAAGAAAACCATATGCTTTATTTGCCACAACATTGGACATTTCGCGAGAAATTGTCCCCAATTGAGAAGATTTGTTAAACTCCTTGAAGTGATTAAAGATTACACTGGCATACATCTCGGAAAAGAGGAGGACCTTGAATCCATATTCTCTGTGGATGATGAACCCACTGAAGAACTTTATTCTCTCTTGATATATACAAGTATCAAGGCGATGACCACTACCCTATTTCAGAACCTGTGGCCGAAGCTCGAGAGAAGATCAACGCTCTCTTAGTCATCCCTCAAGTAGAACTCAAGGTTTATTCATCCAAATGGGATAAACCAACTCGAGTTATTGCTTTCATTGACACTGGAGCTGCTTGTTCACTGATGAATCCTACAGTTCTCCCTGAAGATCAATGAGTGTCGCACTTTAAGGATTTTAACACTGCGTCAAATGGAATCCTCACTTCCGCCGTCATCATAAAGCATCCGGTCACAACTGATTTCTTTCCAAGATTGAATTACATAACAAAGCTGATAGGGTCTGATGTACCAGGAAAAGATCTTATCGTTGGATTCGACATTTTCAGACAACTAAAAGATCAACTCGAGATCAGGGCTAATGGGATAACCTTTAAGAAGTAGTTCAAACCTTATTCTGAGATTCCAAGGCTATTCCAAATCACCAACGATGAACAAATCAAAGAGATTGAGCAAAATCTCATTGAGCATTCATGTGCTGAATCCCACAAGGATTTCATGAAGAAAGGAAAAAGCCCGTTATGGAGAAACGAAGAGTTTTTTATCAAGTTCCCTTTCAAGTATAATGAAAACATCAATCCAACAAAAGCCAGTCATTCAGGCATGAATCTAGATCATCTTCAGCTTGCAAAGAAAGAATGCGAAGAACTTTTGGAATCTGATCTAATAGAGCCATAAGATTCACAATGGGCATGCGAATCATTTTATGTCAACAAAAGAGTTGAGAAGACAAGAGGAAAATTCAGGTTAGTCATTAACTACCAGTCAATTAACCATTTCCTCCAAGATGATAAATTCCCAATCCCAAATAAACTCACTCTTTTCTCCCACTTAGCCAAGGCCAAATATTTTTCCAAGTTTGATTTAAAATCTTGATTTTGGCAATTGGGAATCCACCCTTAAGAAAGACCCAAAACGTGATTTTGCATCCCCAATCATCACTTCCAATGGAAAATCATGCCCTTCGAATTAAAAACTTGTCACGCCCAAAAACCGAGGAGCGCGACCGGCACTCAACTGAGAGAACCCGACCGAGCAAGCCTGTTAGATTTCCTTTTATCCAAACTCATCCATGAATAAAGAGGAGATGTACTCCATTAATCAAACACTCAAAAGATTTTATTAACAACTTCCTTTTCATTCCCATTAGCAGCTTCATTCATAATTTCCAAAATATCACGAGTTTATAGAATTAATGAAAAACATGATTTCCAAATACCAACATTTCTAGTTCAATTCCCCAACATTAACCACAACCCCCTACCTGTCTACGGAGCCTCTAAATACAATAGAAGAGTAATATGGAAATGCCGGCAACAAGGCCCCGGCTATAGATCAAAATACAGTACATGAGAAACAAAAGATACATGACCCCGAAATGAAGTGGGGCTCACCAAATCAGCTGAAAAGAGTGTACTGCTATCACTGATCAATACCGCCTACTGTAGAACCACCTGCATCCATTAAAGATGCAGCGCCCCCGGCAAAAGGAATATTAGTACTGTCGAATAGCACTAGTGTGCATAGCTAAAAGTCCTCTTTCTAAATAGAATGCCCATATAAGAAAAGGCAACACATAGAAACAACAAGTCATAATCAACAATATCCAAATGTTCAGTTAAAATATAATAATTTTTAAAATACGAACTTCATATACAATTTTGGTTAGGAGATCATTAGCACCGATATGCCACCGTCTGTGTTAGCACGGCGCCCGATCACGCTCGATCGTCTAGGCCATCTCCCCACGAACGATGTGGTTTGATGAGTGATGCTAAAGAAAGTTGTTACCAAGAGTAGTACCACCATGTACGCAACATGGCATCCGATCTCCACCCGATCAGCTAGGCCGCCTTCCCACATATGCCGTGTGGGTCGACTTTTCCAATCCACAATTGTTACCAGTTTCATCCCAATTAAGGGGAATAATCTCAATTTCACCAATGTTTTAATATCATCTCAAATAAGTGGAATAATCACAATCCACCCCTCCACCGGCACGTGTAGTTTCAGGTGTGGGCCTTATGACCCACCCTTCCTCGGTTTTACTAATAATGCTCAAAAAACATTTTGGATTTGATTTACACACAGAGGTAACATAAATATAGTTGCACTCACCTCAAAATTTTCACATTGTATAAATTCTCATTAGTATTTCCAGTCATTCACAACGACAATATTTCATTGGCTCATTTGGCCATTGACAAGATTCTTTATTCATGGCACGATGGCCATATTCCATATTCTACACTTTCACCTCTTTCAATTTCAAAGATCACCATCAAATATCAACATATAGGATATTTCAGAAATCATATACTTCAAATCCATTTGAAATGGAAACTTCAAACAAAAATTTTTTCTTCCCAAAGAATGATGCATACCAACCTGCAATTGAAACACACATCAAAATTATAAACAATCAATACACCATTTATTCTTGCAATACTTTTCCCCAGAAATGATCATGTACAATTTCAACACATAAGTATATAGAACTCAAATCACCCTGGATATATTTATAAAGAAAAGCATTAGCTAAAGCAATCACTTATGGGCAATGAATTGAGTACAAAAGCTTTTAGGCAATTCTATTTTCGAAGTCCTTTTTAAATAATTGAGTTGAGGCTCATTTCATATTCTTTATCACATCCTCTCAAATTATTTTCACTACTAGCCACAATCATAACTTAAATTTCCATACTTTATATCCCAAATTCACTTATTTCACTTCCAACCATCTTTATAGATTATCAACAATAATACATTTACAAATCAAGACTGTAGGTACACATATGAGCAATTAAGAATCTTAGGAATATCAGGTTTTTCTCAGCCAATTGGTATACTAGTTCTCATTTAAAACACGACTCAAAGCCACAACATTTTAATATGCAAACCATACTTTGAACATCTATCTTTGGACATAAGGCTCATTCGGAATAAACAAGTTTATAGGGAATAACCCGGAATATAGAAGTTAGGAATCTTAAGCCTGCCATACTTGGAATTTATGGGAACATCATGGTATTCAATTCCAAGAGAGAAAGTTTAGCCAACATACATTGTTTTGAGCTTTCATTAAATTACTACAACGTTCCGAAAATTCTAGAAACTTTAATCTATTTAGAAACATAACAAAAGTAAACTATAATTAGGAAGATGAACATGGTTCTAGCTCATTTGAGCATTTTATCAAACACTAGGTATGCATTAAGTCTCTAAGGTCCTTTTATAGAGGATTTCATCAACCCACAACCCATCCTTCACCCTTTTTGGCGCAACAATGTTCCTATACGTATTGATAACACATGAAAGCAAGATAACAACTCCAATACCCATGAACTTTCTTGATAATTGCCCATTTTTAGTTAGAATTCGAAATTAAGGGTTAGGGTGTAGAATCTTACTTCAAGGATGAATATCTAGTGTGTTTTTCTTGTTAATCTTCAAAGATTTGTGTAAGAATTGAAGGATGATTTGTTAAAGATCACTTTCTCACTCTAGGGCTCCTTCTCTCACTCTAAAGCATCAGGTTTCTGCTCAAAAATGACCCATTGCGTGTATTTAATGAAGTTGGGTCGGGTTATAGTGATAAAAGAATGGATACTCCGAAGTTCCGGACAGAGCTACAAACCTAGCCTCGCCAGGCTAAAGCATGGTCTTTGCGTGCTACAGGCCTGGCCTCGCGAGCTGTGTGGCGAGCTACAGGCCAGCTTTGGGTATTTGACCATAACTTCTTGTAGGAATGTCCAAATGACAAACGATTTGAAGCATTAGAAACTAGACTCAAAGGGCTTCAATATAATAGGTAGATCACCTCATAAGTCGTTATAGTTTGGTAGAAGCATGAGTTTGAAGTAAGATCCTGTGAAAATTGAGACATCCTTTCCACTTAATGTATCGTACTTGTTCCACACGAATTCTTTCCATTCACAAAACTCCTTAATATGTTTCAACACACCTTAAACATATACTATTCATTTCGAAATAATGTGGTTATATCCCATGGGTCTCCTTTAATACTCTAACACATTATTCCCAAATACCGTTGGCGTACTTTAAAATATTAAATCATTAGAGAAATTTTCCGTGGCCTTACATTCTCCCCCGCTTAGGATCATTCGTCCTCGAATGAGGAGTAGAGTCCGTCCCCAAACGCTTATCATAACTTATCTCGTTTCTCACACACCTCAATCTCCCAAATTTTACTAACTCCAAAATGTTCTCTAAAAATTTCAGCAGAGTCTCCCCTGTATTTTGGTCTAACCACCTGCCAGAGTAACACCAAAACCACCCTAACAACACTTCCATAACTTGACAAAGCATCGCAATATATATATCAACAACACTAATCTCAACATTGAGGGCATTACATTAACAAAAGCGGTATCTTGACATGAACCTTACACATTCACAGAAACAATCTCAACTCCCAAACTTATCTAACAAGGATGACAATTAGATACCCCTCATAAGCCAATTATCCATTAACTTCACCTTCAGTAGTTTTTCACCGGAACGATAGATAAAGGATTTACAACTACCTTAATATAGACATAGACACATGATACACCGGGTACACGGAGGACAATAATAGGGAAAATATCATACTCATAGTTTGGCCTATTTCCTTCAAGATTTCATAAGGCCTAATGCGATTACACATACTTTACCTTCCTTAACAATTCGCCCAACATATTCATAGCGAAAATCTTGAGAATAACCTATTTACTTTCTTCAACTCTAAACCCCTATGCCGAACACCCAAACTAAACCTTTGGCGACCTCCAACAATTACTCTAAGATGTGCTAGTATGAATATGACCATAAAATTTTCTATCCAATATATTTGATCACAGGATGATACTTCTTCTTTGACATGTTTGAACTTTCAACCCCCATAGATTTAATACAAGGAGGAACAACGAGGTTCGAGAGTTTGCTGGAATTATTCAAGAATCTGTCAACGTACTGAGAAGGGTATTTCAGGAAGTTATATCCTAAGAGACATGAAGGATACTACCAATAGTACTGACATGATTAATCATTATGATGACATCATAAATTTGACAAATGAAAAATAGAGTTGCCTATACACATTAATACCGTGAAAACATGTACATGATCCGGAGATGTAAAAGAAGTGTGTCCTTTTAGACATGTGACATATGGGAGGCATGCTCGAGAGGATAAAGACATTAGCATCAAATATTCTTGGAAGACTATGAGTCATGAAAAGGACAACAACAATTGTTTCATTCCATATGTGCCTTGTTTGGCATAGTAAGCCTCAAGGAGAAAATGCCAAGTACGTGACACCAGTCACCTCCTAGAGTGTAGGAAAAATCAGTTTAACTCGAAATGAGAATATTCTGGCACCCTGAATGTGATATGGGTTTCAAAATACATGAAATTGCATTATGCTCTTAACATTGACTGACACAAGGAATAGATATGCCACAAGCCTATGAGGATGAAAAAGAAGTTGAACACATGCTAGATTATTATCATTCTGACAGCTCAACCCTTGCCAATAGTTAATCCTATATGAGAGGACTAGAGATACGACAAACTCGTCTTTCAAATCAATATGCTCATGTTATGTGCCAAAATCTGAAAACATCTAATTTCAACCTTTCATGAGTGAATCCACATAGCTAGGACATCGTAATATTAGGGTGAAATCATGTATTGGTTAGAGAGAATGAACACTTTGCTATGCGCTAGACATGTTTCTACCATAACAACTCTCGAGTTTCCATATCAGGCCACTTCACGAGCAACTACAATACTAGGAACAAAGTGAGTTAATCACGGAGGCATGCTCTAGGTGGACATGAAAGTCCTACTGAGATGGGTAAACAACAAGATCTCTGTGTGACGAATTTGTGATAAATCCCAAATTGGTCAAAAACTTTATACGGATAAGTGGCCCCTTTCAATTGGCATGTACGCACATGATAGGTGCTGAGATATGCTTTTATGTTACTAAACATTGAAAAGGATTCATGATAATATTCACAAAGAAGGGAAGTGATTGTTCAAACCATAGGAACCACATTCACCGGAAAGAGAAAGAGTGGCTCAAGAAGTATCTCAACACTAGGCTGCTTTACATTGGATTTGATACCACATAGGTAAACTTCATGACTGTGCATGCATAAGCACAATTGAGCAGATGTTATCCATTTAAATCAAAATGTTCTATAAGAAATTCATCAGGTATAGTCCCTTGTTGAGAATTTAGGGAAGCAACTGGGAAGTATTAATCATAGAGTTATAACTCAATTCAAGGACATAATTATAGAGCTCAATTCCTCAAGAGGTCGTAAATAAGAGAATTGTGATCAAGAGGCTTCACGAATGCCGCGTCTCGTTCAAAGAGAAGGTACATGCAATGTTTTGTGATTCAACGTTTTGATTAAGACCATATTTATGTAGGCTCTTCAATATGGATGTACATATACAACAAGGAAAATAATGCGGTGTTCATAATGATGTACTAAGTAGTGCCTCACTTGATGACTTTAGATTGACAGAACAGTACCTTAATTGATACTCCTCTACTCCACATCCAAAACATACATTAGTACCATAGTGACATACCCCCGAATGACATCTCATACACTTCACACAACGAGGATGGGGTCCGTTAAACTAACTCGCCCCACTTACCTGATACTTACCCTCTTTGCATACATCTTAAGCATTTCCTTTAGTCTTCCTCCAAGCCTTCATGGCGGGAGTAACAATCTCTGCAATAGCTCATTGTATGGACTTTTGGAATTGCCCAAATCTACCACCCCTAACACGCTTCTGAGCATACTCACAACATGACGCAAATTATTTTCGCGCCCGTATATCGGGCAGACCGGAATAGGTGTATCCAACCTAAGGAAATTTGTTCTTCTTGTGCCCCCTCTTTCCACAACCATAACATAGTTCAATAATCATCCAACATAAACCGAGTGGCTAAACCCGAGTGGCTCTTCTTTTATATCAAACATTTCGGCTTATTAATGCCAATAATCCTCTTTCATTTCTTAGTTCTCTCACCACATAAACTGGTGGCGGGGTAACATTAATAAAAACAGGGACACTTCCACTAGCAACTGGTTCTTTCATTCACTCCTCGCTGCCTCGAACGTGCAGGTTACTCATATGGAAAATGAGACATGACGAGGAAATTAGTTTCTTATCTTGAGCTCTATCGCCCGATCTGGAGTATCAAAGAAGTGTGAAATTTCTAAATGTCACAGTAGCCTCCTCACTATAGATGTGGTCGACAACACACCGATAAGAAGGACTCTACTAGACACGGCTCCGAGACATCCTAGGACACTTTAAAACCTAAGGCTCTGATACCAAGTTTGTCACGCCCCAAAATCGAGGAGCGTGAACGGTGCTCAACCGAGAGAACCTGGCCGAGCAAGCCTATTAGATTTACTTCTACCCAAACTCATCCATGAATACAGAGGAGATGTACTCCATTAATCAAATACTAAAAAGATGTTATTAACAACTTCCTTTTCATTCCCATTAGCAGCTTCATTAATAATTTCCAAAATATCACGAGTTTATAGAATTAATGAAAAACATGATTTCCAAATACCAACATTTCTAGTTCAATTCCCCAACATTAACGACAACCTACAACCTGTCTACGGAGCCTCTAAATACAATAGAAGAGTAATATGGAAATGCCGGCAATAAGGCCCCGGCTATACCTCGAAACACAGTACATGAGAAACAAAAGATACATGACCCCGAAATGAAATGGGGCTCACCAAATCAGTTGAAAAGAGTGTACTGCTATCACGGATCAATACCGCCTACTGTAGAACCACCTGCATCCATTAAAGATGCAACGCCCCCGGCAAAAGGAACGTTAGTACTGTCGAATAGCACTAGTGTGCATAGCTAAAAGTCCTCTTTCAAAATAGAATGTCCATATAAGAAAAGGAAACACATAGAAACAACAAGTCATAATCAACAATATCCAAATATTCAGTTAAAATATAATAATTTTTAAAATACGAACTTCAAATACAATTTTGGTTGGGAGATCATTAGCACCGATATGCCACCGTCTGTGTTAGCACGGTGCCCGATCACGCTCGATCGTCTAGGCCATCTCCCCACGAACGATGTGGTTTGATGAGTGATGCTAAAGAAAGTTGTTACCAAGAGTAGTACCACCATGTACGCAACATGGCATCCGATCTCCACCCGATCAGCTAGGCCGCCTTCCCACATATGCCGTGTGGGTCGACTTTTCCAATCCACAATTGTTACCAGTTTCATCCCAATTAAGGGGAATAATCTCAATTTCACCAATGTTTCAATTTCATCCCAAATAAGGGGAATAATCACAATCCACCCCTACACCAGCACGTGTAGTTTCAGTTGTGGGCCTTATGACCCACCCTTCCTCGGTTTTACTAATAACGCTCAAAAAACATTTTGGATTTGATTTACACACAGAGGTAACATAAATATAGTTGTACTCACCTTAAAATTTTCACATTGTATAAATTCTCATTAGTATTTTCAGTCATTCACAACGACAATATTTCATTGGCTAATTTGGCCATTGACAAGATTCTTTATTCATGGCACGATGGCCATATTTCATATTCCACACTTTCACCTCCTTCAATTTCAATGATCACCATCAAATATCAACATATAGGATATTTCAGAAATCATATACTTCAAATCCATTTGAAATGGAAACTTCAAACACAAATGGTTTCTTCCCAAAGAATGAGGCATGCCAACTAGTAATTGAAACACACATCAAAATTATAAATAATCAATACACCATTTATTCTTGCAATACTTTTTCCCAAAAATGATAATGTACAATTTCAACATATGAGTATATAGAACTCAAATCACCCTGGATATATTTATAAAGCAAAGCATTAGCTAAAGCAGTCACTTATGGGCAACGAATTGAGTACAAAAGCTTTTAGGCAATTCTATTTTCGAAGTCCTTTTTTAATAATTGAGTCTAGGCTCATTTCATATTCTTTATCACATCCTCTTAGACTATTTGCACTACTAGCCACAATCATAACTTAAATTCTTGGCACGTTGGCCATACTCTATATCCCCAATTCACTTATTTCACTCCAACCATCTTTATAGATTATCAACAATAATACATTTACAAATCAAGACTTTAGGTACACATATGAGCAATTAAGAGTCTTAGGAATATCGGTTTTTCTCAACCAATTGGTATACTAGTTCTCATTTAAAACACGACTCAAAGCCACAACATTTTAATACGCAAATCATACTTTGAACATCTATCTTTGGACATAAGGTTCATTCAAAATAAACAAGTTTATAGGTAATAACCCGGAATATAGAAGTTAGGAATCTTAAGCTTGCCATACTTAGAATTTACGGGAACATCATGGTATTCAATTCCAAGAGAGAAAGTTTAGCCAACATACCTTGTTTTGAGCTTTCATTAAATTACTACGACGTTCCGAAAATTCTAGAAACTTTAATCTATTTAGAAACATAACAAAAGTAAACCATAATTAGGAAGATGAACATGCTTCTAGCTCATTTGAGCATTTTATCAAACACTGGGTATGCATTAAGTCTCTAAGGTCCTTTTATAGAGGATTTCATCAACCCACAACCCATCCTTCACCCTTTTTGGCTCAACAATGTTCCTATACCCATTGATAACACATGCAAGCAAGATAACAACTCCAATACCCATGAACTTTCTTGATAATTGCCCATCATTTAGTTAGAATTTGAAATTAAGGTTTAAGGTGTAGAATCTTACCTCAAGGATGAAGATCTAGTGTGTTTTCCTTGTTAATCTTCAAAGATTTGTGTAAGAATTGAAGGATGATTTGGTGAAGATCACTTTCTCACTCTAGGGCTCCTTTTCTTACTCTAAAGCATCATGTTTCTGCTCAAAAATGACCCATTGTGTGTATTTAATGAAGCTTGGTCGGGTTATAGTGATAAAAGAATGGATACTCCGAAGTTCCGGACTGGGCTACAGACCTGGCCTCGCTAGGCTAAAGCCTGGTCTTAGCGTGCTACAGGACTAGCCTTGCCAGGCTAAAGCCTGGTCTTAGCGTGCTACAGGCCTGGCCTCGCCAAGCTAAAGCCTGGTCTTAGCGTGCTACAGGCCTGGCCTCGCGAGCTCTGTAGCGAGCTACAGACCAGTCTTTGGGTATTAGACCATAACTTCTTGGAATGCATTTTGTCCAAGGTGCATACAGTACAGAACCACATATATGTCAAGAACTACTCATATTTCCAGATACCAGCCTCACAACAAAGCAGATCTAACAATTCTTGGGTGTAGTAAATTATGTAAGAGATTTCATCCCAAATATCTCTACATACATTTCTCTGCTCATAGAGATGCTCAAGAAAAATACTCCATCATGGGGAAAGAAACAAGATGAAGCAGTCAGGGAAATAAAGGAGATATCTAAAAATGTCAAGTCCTTCTACATCCCTTCAGAAGGTAAGAAGATACTACAAACTGATGTCAGCAACGAATATTGGAGTGTCGTTCTATTTGAAGAAAAAGATGGCCATAGGAGAATATGCGGATATGCCAGCGGAAAGTTCAAAGATGCCGAGCAGCATTATCACTCCACCTTCAAGGAAATTCTTACAGTAAAAAATGGAATCAAGAAATTCAATGTTTTCCTAATTCACAATGAATTTCTGATAGAAATGGATATGAAGGCCTTCCCAAAAATGATCCAAATAAATGCAAAGATTATTCCCAATCCTCAAATTCTCAGATGGGCCCAGTGGTTCTCTCCATACAAGTTTCAAGTCAAGCACCTGAAAGGAAAGGATAATATTCTCGCAGATTTTCTATCTCGACCGGAAGAATTCTCAAAGATATTTTCCCCAACAAAACTGAAGTCAAATCAAAAGCTAATCAGCCACATCTTCATGCTTTCAAATGTATTAGGAACAAGTTCATCAAAGCCAACGGATCATCCACCGGAGTTCTTCAGCCTCATGGATCCCTTTGATCTGTCAATTATAATAGAAAAAAGAACTTATTATGAGCTCCAAGTTTTTCGGCAACATGGAGGATCCATTCTCAAGCCTTATGGGGTCAATCCAGAATATCCGTTCTGCCATATATTCATAACATAAGCCAAGGATTTTCCAAAAGAACTATTATGGTTTTTCTGGTACCTATGCCATCAATACTACATTTTCATGGAATTCAAGTGCAACGTCTTCAAAGATTTTGACAATATTGAACCAGCTCTTAAAGTATTTTTACTATGGTTCAAGCCTAGAAGATATTGGATAAAATGTTTCAATGATTCCTACGATACAAAGGTATTCATGTTTCATAGGCCAGTGAAGATTATTAATGGAAACGTCCAGGCACAAGCAGAGGCATCATTCTGGTGAAAATTTCCCGTGTCCATTTTATAAATGGAAGAAGAATATAGTGAAGCACAAAGAATTATCTTCCAGCAAAACAGGTGCATCCCGAAAGAGATATGGCCAAAAGATTGGGCAACTTGAAATTATACCAGCACTCATCCTCACTGGGAAAAAGTTCGAGAAGCAGCAAAGGAATATCAAACTCCGTATGAAGTCATCCGAGAAAAGATCACTCAAGACATCTCCGGATTAAGGTTGCAGATCACATCCCTCAATCCAAAGGAGAAGGAACATAGCGAAGAAGAACCGTCAATTTCCAGGCGTTACTACACAAGATCTTTGAAAAGATGCCTAGAAGACAAACCAAGAAAATCAGTGGAAGATAATTATCTAAATCCCTGCTAATCCCACCATAATCCCACATTATCTACCAAAAACCCCTAAAATATCATCTACCTATGCCAAGACAAAATTCCACATCATTCCAAACCATCCGGGTCCCACTTTCACATGCTTCCACATCCCTTCACATGCTTCGTCACATGCAGCACCCTATTTTCACACGCTTTCACATGCTCCCACAAACTTTTACATGCTAAACCATGTATATTTCACCTCTTTCACATGTTTTCAAGAGCTTTTTAGTTGCTTTTCCTAAGGTCCTTCACATGTAAAAAGGGACCCACTTGTAGATAGGTTTGCCATGTAAGATAGGTTTATTTTATAATATACGTTTGTCTTGTAATAACCTCCTAGTCCGATATAAAGGAGGCCATGTAGTAGTTGTAAGATCATCTTGTAACCTTTGTAAACCTTTGTGATATATTACATATGAGTTCCTTCTAAATCTCCCTCTTGTTCTTTCTTTCGAATGGATGGAAAGGTCGGTCCATGTATGAAAATAGAGTAAGAATACTCTAAGAAAGTTAGCTTATTGTAGTACGAAAGTTTTCAGAGTTATAACAGCTGAAGTTGGTTATAGTACAAAAGTTTTCTGAGCTGTGTAGTTTGGCAAGCCGTCCCTTATGGGTTGTGAAGCCAACCCCTTTGTAGGAAAACTTTTGCGACTATAAGCAAATTAACTGTTAGTGTAGCTTGGCAATAGCCAACCCTTATTGTAGGGAAACTTTCGTATTTATGATACAGTTTGCTTTCTTGGAGTCTCATGCTCTGTTCTCTATATTGTGCCCTTTCACTATCGACCACCTCGTGCATTTATACAGTCCCTGACTCTACCGGAGGAATTGATCAAGCTCGCCCATCGAGCCAGTAAAGCCCCGTTCTCGAGTATCGATGAAGATCGGGACTGGGTTTGGCTAGGTCGTTTCATTCTAGTGAGGACCTCGAACTTGATCCCGACCGAGCACATGACGTTCCCTGAGAAGTGTAACATGTTACGTAAGTATAATTTTGCTTCCAAGATTTAATTTATCGCATTTTTCCTTTCTTCTTATCGGTGTTCTGTGGTGGTGCAGTTGTTGCTCGGATCCCGAATGCAGTTCCTCGACTCAAGGAGTGGGTCGAGGGCATCATATTACAGAGGCCTTATTCCGAGCATTCGTGGCGCGAGCTTTCAAAGGGTCGATGGGATGCCCGTTCCCATGGTGACATCCATTTCATGAGTAAATAATACTTGAGTTCCTTTTTGCTTCATTAAGTTCTCACTTGTTTTACTTCTTTTTGCAGGTTTACCCAAGGATGTCACACTGAGGCCTCCATCCAGTGGAGAGAACCTCCCCGCTGATACCCCTACTCCGAGACAGACTGAAGATAAGAAAAGAAAGAGGGCTCTAAGTTCTCTGCGCTTGGAGAAGAAGAAAACAAAGAGAAAGCTAGTGCGCAAGCCTAAAGAAAGCACCAGCGCTTGAGCACCGTCTTCGGATTCACTTTATCAGTTGAAGGATGATTCCGAAGAATAAAATGAAGCCTTCGATCTACTGGCACGAGCGTCATCGCAACTCGAAGGGCAAGGGGAATCCGAACCAGAGAAAGATGAGGTCGATATGCCTCAAGTTAGGGAGGCCGACGAGGAGGCCGTGGCCTAAGCTTTGCGGGATGTAGGCGACGCCCCAAAGGAAGCACACAGTGTGATCGACATCACCTAATTGCCTTCATTTACTGAGTCCATGTACAACGAGGCTCAGACGGTGAAGGAACATCCCAACAAGGGGGTCCTCGGAGCGGACGACCACTTTCGCGCCTTTTTTGATGGCGTGGATTCTACCTCCACGGAGGATGTCACCGGGTTGGGTGACTCGAAGGTGCCGATGAAAAGTCCATCTTTGGGAAAAGTAGGCCTTCTTCAAGTTCGAAGCCGGTCAACCGATTTCCTGCTCAGAGTGTGGATCTCTATTGGAAGCGGTCGATCGTCATCTCCATTCCGAAGGATGCCAAGATCCTTTTCGCTCCCGTAGGGGTGGCCAACTATCTTCGGCGCTTGGTGTCCGAGGAGGACCAAGCTAAGATGAATGTGGTAGACAGGCTGTGCATGTTCAATGAAGCACAACATGCACTAAACCAGTTAATCTTCAAATATCTCTTGATGATTTCAATTCATACTTAGACTAATCTGTAGATCATCTTAATATTTATCTTTGTGTCTGCAAGCCTCGGTGCTTCATCATGAGTCCTTTCTCCAATATCGGGATGTGCTAAACCATCTTGAGGCCGAGGTCCGAGAGCTCACTGAAAAGAGAGATTCTTATAAACTTCTCAGCGAGCAGCGTGCGGGGGAGGTTAAGAGCCTCCGAGATGAGTTGGAGGTGGCTCAGAAGGAGCATGCCGATTTGGTTGAGCAAGTAAAAATATTTGAGGTTATTGATGATGAGCGAGGCTCGGTGACTAACGGTCGAAATCTGCAGGTTCAACAAAAAATTGATCGAATCGATCAACTACGAGATGAGATGGACGATATCAAGGTCAATACCGATGATTGGAGGGGCAGGATGGACCGCATGGCCTCGAAAAAGGAGAATGCTTGGACATAGCTGGCTTTGGCTGAGGCCCAGCTTCGAGCGGCAAAAGAAAAGGCCGAGGTGCTGGCCAAAAGGGTTGAGGAGCTCCAGTCTCAACTAAGTGTAGTCGTCTCCGATCGAGGAAATCTTGTCAAGGAGCTCAAAACGGACAAGTAAGTTGTCGTTGTTTTTAAAGCCGATGCCGACAAAATGGAGGCCCAATATAAGGCTGATGCTGAGGCGGCCCAGGTCCGAATGAAAGATATCATTGAGCATGCAAAGAGGAAATACCAAAGGGAGGCCCTCGAGGAGATTCATTCTCGGGGTTTCGACTTGTCGGCCAAAATCGAGAGTGTTAAGAGACTCAAAGCCGAGGCCAAGAGGTTGGCTTATCCTAAGTAAGACTCCGAGGGTTCGAGCGGATCTGAGGGTGGAGGAGACTCTGGCGACGAGGCGGGATCCAGTGAAGACCAGGTCATTTAAGTGTCTTGTATATTTTTTTGTATTTTTGTACTTTTTGTCAAGGCTGTTTGGCCTTTATGAAGACTTTACGTATGTAATACAAGGCTTGTATTTCCCTTCGGCAATCTCTGAGTTTTGTTGTGTACTTTTCTTTATTATTTATATTTGCAAAGATCGAAATGCCTTAGCATGAGATAGTTAGGTCATGTTCGGAGGTTCGAACAGGCCTTGCCTTCGATAATATTTTGTTTAAGGCATTGTGGGAGTTTTGTATGACCGGAAACTTTTCCCCGAAATACTTATAATTTTTAGATTATAGTTTGTAGAGGGTAGTCTTTAGAACCTGTTCCCGAATGGGGATGGTCGTAGCCTTTAAGATTTGGGCACTGCCTAATAGGTCTTGTGCCTCCGGGATCGGATAGCCCGAGCCGTTCGAGTTTGTTTTCGACGGCAGTCCCCGATTGGGAGTGATCGTTTGAACCCGAATAAGGCAGCTCTTGGGCTCGATACCTTTAGTGGATCGTATGTAGGAACTTCCTTAAGAAAGAAAAGAAATTTTTAAGGGACAAGATATTTATCCGCAAGGTAGAGACTTCTTCTTATTCTTATGTATAATAGTTACACATGTGTACAAGCTTTGTGCCAGGTCTCAAGCAGTCTATGCGGGAACGGTTCATTTAACCGTTTGGCCCTTACAGTAAATCCTATCGATCAAGCCGAGACCATTCAATCATAAAGTTACTTTCCTTGCTAAAATCGTTATCCGAGGGTAATGCCCCAGTGTTCGGGGTCGATCGTAGATAGGCCTCGAATACTGTTGTCGTGATCTTAAATATCGGTTTGTAACCGGATTTCAATTCTAAGTTAGCACAATTTATTGTTGCCTCGTTAAAAACTTGTAGGAAAACCCAATTGGGACAAAACCGGTTCAAGGGAAAAAGCGTGCAACGCATGCTTTCAGGCCTAAAGATTGTATCGTACTTTGATGACTGCCTACAAGTGTTAGTTCGGAATGCAAATAAGTAAAAGGAAAAGAATGAGGTCGTTCCTTAACAGTAGTATCTCTTCAAGTGAGCTATGTTCCAGTTGTTCGGTAGTTGCTCACCATTTATAGTTTCGAGTTTGTACGATCCTTTACCGGTGATCTCGATAATTTGATAAGGGCCTTCCCAATTTGGTCGCAACATCCCTTCGTTATGGTTCCGGGTATTTAGCGTGACCTTCCTTAACACCAAATCCCCGATATTGATATGTCGAACGTTGACCCTTCGATTGTAATATCTCTCGATCCATTGTTTTTGGGCGGCCAACGACAAGGATTGTTTTGCGCCTTTTGTCTAATAGATCTAGGCTTGTATTCATAGCCTCATCGTTTGATTCCTTAGTTGCGTATCAGAACATGAGACTTGGTTCTCTGACTTCCACCTGTATCAGAGCTCCAGCGCCGTAAACCAGTGAGAACGGGGTGGCCCCGGTACTGGACTTCGATGTCATACGGTATACCCATAAGACTTCAAGCAGGATTTCCTTCCATTTTCCTTTGGCGTCGGTCAACCTCTTTTTGAGGTTTTGGAGTATGGTTGTGTTTGTTGATTCTTCTTGTCCGTTACCACTAGGGTGGTAGGGTGTCGATAGGATCCTTTTGATCTTATGATCTTCGAGAAACTTGTTTACTTTTCTATCGATGAATTGTTTCCTGTTGTCACATACGATCTCGGCCGGCATCCTGAACCGGCATATGATATGGTCCCAAATGAAATCGATGATATCTTTCTCCCTGACCTTTTCGTATGCCTGGGCTTCCACTCACTTAGAAAAATAGTCAGTCATAAACAATATAAATTGAGCCTTATCGGGTGCCCATGGAAGGGGGCCAACGATATCCATTCCCTACTTCATGAATGGCCATGGTGACAAAACCGAATGCTGCAGCTCCCTGGGCCAATGAATCATCGGAGCATGTCTTTGACATTCATCACATTTTTGTACGAACTCCTTCGTGTCCTTTTCCATATCGGTCCAGTATTAGCCGGCTCTGATTATTTTTCGAATCAATGATTCGGCGCCTGAATGATTTCCACAAGTGCCTTCATGGATTCCCTCAAAACGTACTCGGTATCCACTGGTCCTAAACATATCACGAGTGGGCCATCGAATGTTCTTCTTAACAGGGTTCCGTCTTCAGACAGGCTAAATTAGGCTGCCTTTGTACGCAGGGCTCTTCATTCTTTTGTATTCGAGAGCAATTTTCCAGTCTTCAGATATTCTATATATTTATTTCTACAGTCCCAAGTTAGGCTCGTTAAGTTAATCTCAGCATGTCCCTTTTCCACTACCGATCTCATAAGTTGTATGACTACCCTCGAGTTAAACTCGTCATCCTCGACCGATGATCCTAAGTTAGTAAAAGCACCGGTCTTACTATTTTGATCCCGAGGTACGTGTCATAAAGTCCATTCTTTGAACCGATGTATTGTTACCTGCAACTTATCCAGGTACTTTTGCATTCGTTCTTCTCTGACCTCGAACGTCCTATTAACTTTACCACGAGGAGAATGTGTCGTACTTAGTGATGAAAGAGGTTTTTTCCTGATCATCCGGGTTCATCCGTATTTGGTTGTACCTGGAGTAGGCATCGAGAAAACTGAGGATCTCATGGCGGGTTGTGGCATTGATCATGCGATCGATGTTGGGCAAAGGGAAGGAGTCCTTGGGGTATGCCTTATTCAAATCCTTATAGTCTACACACATTCTTAATTTATTCCTTTTTTTACTACATTTGCTAACCAACCTGGGTATTTGACCTCCCGAATGGTCCCTATTTTAAGGAGTTTAGATACCTCGTCCTTGATGAGAGCATGTTTGACCTTGGACTGGGGTCTCCTCTTCTGCTTGACCGGATGGAAGTACGGGTCAAGGCTCAGTTTGTGAGTGGTTATCTCCGGCAGGATCCCTGTCATATCAAGGTGGGACCAAGCGGAACAATCTCTATTAGCTATAAGAAATTGAATGAGTTTTTTCCTGAGCTCGGGGCTTAACCCCGTGCCCAGGTATACCTTTCAATATGGCAAGTGTCCGCTCATTGCGACTTGTTCCAGTTCCTCGACCGTTGATTTTGTAGCATCATAGTCATCGGGGTCTATGAAAGATCTGGGGACCCTGTATTCATCATCTTCATTAGTCCCATGTTTCTCCGATTGAGCCAGGGCTGGTGTCGGTAATTCCTATTTAGCTTCTTGCTTTGCGACCGAACCCGGCCCCATTGTCGTTGCAAGTGCAGATATCGAAATCGCCTCTTTGATCGCAAACATCTCCTTTGTAGCTGGTTGTTATCCGTAGATTGTTTTAATCTTACCTAGTGTTGGGAATTTTAACACTTGGTGCAGAGTCGAGGGTGTTCACCGGTAATGTTATCTCCCCCTTAGTGGTTTCACATGCCATGTTGAATCTGTTTAGTACTCGGACTGCAAGCACGATTTGATCTTGTCGACCGAGCTGCTCTACGACCCTCGATCGGATGATGTTTCCCAAGCTACCTGGATAAATTAACACATTCTTAATTCAAAATTTATTTACGAGTATAGATATCAGCAATGCATCATTATGGGGCCGCACGATCCCTTCTGTGTCCTCATCGTTGAAGAATCCAACATGTGCTTTCACGAAAGAATCTGAAAGCATAGCAAATGAGTCAATAGAATTAGGAGGTAAGTTGTGATACCATATCATAGCTCCTTTCGATAGGGTCTCTCCAAACTTCATCAATGGGACAAACTCGATCTCATCATCCTTCAAGTCATTCTCTTTGATGGCACATGTGTAAGAGGTCGCATGCTCATTTGGGTCATTCCGTTATATTTAACAATCTCGAGCATGCGGAATATTTTGGGGATCGGCTTTAGAGCCGCGCTCGGAGAAAAAGGTTTTTGCACGAACTTCTTGGAATCCAGGCTTTTCAATATCGGTGGTGCTCTTAGGATTTGTTCTACCCTTGAATTGTAGGTTTTCACCTTTTTTGTCATTGGCCTCGATTTTCTTTTCCCCTGATTCTACCCGTTTTGTCAATTCTTCGAGCATCTTTATGATCTCGGGGTTAGCCCTCGATTCATTTTAATTTGACCTTTCTGTGACCGGTCCATCCCTGCGGGTGACTTCCCAGGGTGGATCGGGTTCAACTTTGCTCGGTGCACGGCTTTGGTTCTATAACTGAGTTATCGCCGCCTATTGAGCCTGCAGCATTTTGAAGATCACCCGTAAACTGACCCTGTCTCCTCCAATGTTTTGTGTACTTTGAGTTGCCGATTGGGCTCCACCACGGACGTTATTCTCGGGGTCAGTAGGCATGTTTGTGTCGATAGCCACATATGAATTGGTGTTAATCGGTTCTGCGGCCAAAATTCCGATGGGATCAACGGGCCGTACCTCGTCACCGGTCACTATGTTGTTAGTTTCACCGTGATGACCAGACTCATTGTCAATGTGTAGTGGTGCTAACTGAGTGTTTGACATTTTGAGCTTTAACCTGAAATTAGAGACACTTCAAAGAACAAGTGTAAAGTAGTGTGTGTTATGGAGATTTGTATCAAATAAACACTATTATCCTTAGCCCCACGGTGGGCGCCAAACTGTTTACCCTCAAAATTGGATAACAATTGAATTTGTAAGTGGTTTTAAGGATACATGGACTAACTTGATACAAAACGATAAATTAGATTGCAATTGAAATAAATAATGGTAAAGTAAATAAAAACAACACGAATTGAACAGTCTTAGCCTTGGAAGGTTAATCACCCTCAAGCCAGGTACACTTCGATCGGTGTCAGGACACGGAAGAACAAGAGCTTAAATAGAAATAATAATGATGTATTGCTTTGGAATGCATGCTACAATATCCTCTATGAATTATCATACCCCTCCTTTATATAGTAGAGGAGTCCTACTTTAGGTACAATTCTATAAAAGGTAAAAGTCCTTTGATTTGCTGATTGACGGTTCCTTACTGATACGTGCCGAGATTCCCGCCTCAACATCTGCCCAGTTACGAATATTTCGATCTTCCATTGGTTATACTAACAATGCTTCTCCGAGCTCGTTCGGGGTTAGGTCAACTTTGGGGTCTCGGACTCAATGTTCTCGAAGGCAGGTATTCTGACTCTGGGTTCTAGCCCGGTATGACTTGGAGCCAATCTTCAGTCTTGTATTGTCATATTCCGAGCATGTCCTTTCAAGTCGTAGGTGAACTCGATCTCGACCGTATACAGTTAATGAGCAATATGTGTTATGCAAAATAGTCATAATTTGGAGATGAGTGGAATTTATTGAGTTCGAATTGTTTGGCATTAGTTCTCTCTATTTCTTTTTATTATTGTGCGTATCTTTCATGTTATTAAGAGCGCAAATGTAAATCATTATCTTATCTTGGACATTGGAAATTATTTTATGCTAGAGATGAACTTATTAGAAACACTTCTTGAATCATTGCAATAAAAAAATTATCATGAACACCAAAAATAAATTCCCAATCACCCAAATAAACGAACAATTATCTTCATTTTTGCAAATCTCAAGCTCTGTCTTTTACTTGAGAAGTGCAGGAAATGAAATAGGATACTGCATGATTTGATATGCACGTGTAATGCACGTACCGAGAAACCAGTTACATAAAAACATATTAAAGTATATTGAGAACCATAGACATTAATGAACACTAATTATCTTGTTAAATTACAAACTAAAAAGAAACTTTTATGTAACGATCCGACTGGTCGTTTTACTTTTTAAATCATCGTTCCCCTATTTAAGACTCCTCGTATGTGCTTTTACTATATAACTTGAGGGGATGGTTGGTTTGATTTTAGAAAGGTTCGGGTTGAAATTGGAATACTTAGTTCCTTAGTAGTATCCTAAGATGACAAAGTTTGACTTGAGTCAATATTTTGATTAAAGGACATCGGATGGAGATTTGATGGTTCCAATAGGTTCGTATGATGATTTGGACTTGGGATTGTATTAAAATTGAGTTTCAGATGATCTGGGAGCGTTTCAGCGCTTAATGTTGAAAGTTGGCGTCGTGTTCGCGTAGAAGGGAAAAGGGCCTGGACGCGTAAGGCAATTCGTGTTCACGAAGGGCAAGTCGCGTTAGCGAAGCTTGGGCTGGGCTAGCCTTAGCGATCGCAAGGACCTGGTTGCGTTCGCGAAGGGCTTTTTTTTAGCCTTGGCAATTTTGCTTTCGCGATCGCGAAAAAGGATCGTTGGATAGTAGCATTTTTAAAACATAGGACTTTGGCTCATTTTTTTTTATTTCTCTCAACTCTTGGCCGATTTTGGAGCTTTTTAGAGATAAATTTTCACCTAGGATCTTGAGGTAAGTAATTTTTACATAATATGAGTTTAATACATAGATTATGAATAAATTTTAATACAAAAATTGTAGAAATCATGGGATTATGTTGAAAAACCCACATTTTGGTAAAAGTGGGATTAGACCACTAAATTGATTATGGAATTGAGTATAAATTATATATTTGTATTCGTAAGGTTATGGATAATATTTATCTACAAACATTTTCGAAATTCGGGTACGTGGAACCGGGGGTGACTTTTAGGAATTTTTCAACTTTGAGTTGGGTAATTACTCTAATAGTTAAAGTATGAACTTTTGAGCATATATTTGATTGGTTTGTTCAGACTTTGGCTAGTTTCAGATTGCGTGTCACCGATTTGAGACAATTAGTGCGATTGAAGAGCCGGGCCGAGTAGTGAACTTGGAAGCGAGGTAAGTCTCTTGCCTAATCTTGTAAGAGGAAATTTTCCCCGTAGGGGTTTAAAGTGTATTTGTTAATAAATGTGAGAGCTACGTACGCACGAAGTACGAGAGTCTGTACGTAATTAAAATCATATTTATGTCCGGGTAGACTTAGGACTTTACCATGTCATACTTATACTTTTTGAATCCAACTTGTTAGTTTAATTATTTGAATTTATAATTACAATTTAGTTTGGAATTTTGTGAGACCAAGCTTCATTATTTTGATTTTTTGTGGAATACTTGATTGTTGGTGGAAATTATGCTTTCTTGAGCAATATGCTAGTGTTGTAGTCATTGACCATAGCTTGTAGATTCTCTCTATTCTAGTGGATCTAGCTGAATGACTCAGCAGTATATATAAGATGCATCTATGATTTGAGGTTAGACTAGATACTTACTGGGTACACGTTTTTTACGTACCCATGCTACATTTCTGTGCACATTGTGCAGGTTCTGAGGCAGGTACATCTGGCACTCGTTCGGGCACGCATCCACATTATTCAGAGGCTTAGTGGTGAGCTGCTCCCCCTTGCTCTGATCTGCAGCACCCAGGTTTTCCTTCCGGTTGTATTTTATATTCCTGCCTGTTTAAATTTAGACAGTAGTTGTAGTGGTTTGTATATTCTACGAGATTGCTCGTGCACTTGTGACTGGTTTTGGGAATTTCTAGTAGATATTTATGGTTTTTGCATGTTAATATCATCGTTTCACTCTTGTGTTTTATTTTTATGCTTTAAATCACCATGGCCTTTTATACTTGTTTTCTTTATTAAATAAAAGTTATGACTTTTAGAGTAATAAAATGAATGATTAAATGGATTGGTTCATCGTTGGCTTGCCTAACGGCGACGTTGGGCACCATCACGTCCTATCGTGAGAAATGGGTAGTGACATTTCGGTACCAGAGCACTAGATTCACATAGGTCTCACGAGTTATGAGCAAGCCTAGTAAGGTCTTGTGGATCAGTGCTGAGACATTCGTACTTATCATCGAGAGGCTATAGGGTGTTAGGAAATTTTCCTTTCTTCCTCTTCCATCGTTCAGTTGATGTTGTGCTAAGTATATTTCTCTTATTCTCTCACGGATGGTGATAATACATGTTGCGGCTCTACCTGGTGGTAGAGGGGCTGCTACCCCAGTTGTTAAAAGCCGAGGGAGGGCCACAGCTCCTACTAGAAGACGAGGGCGCCCTAGAGTTGCTCATGTTGCACCACTAGTGGATCTAGTAGAGGATCATGTTATTGAGGAGTAGGATGAGGCGCTTGCAGCTGAGCCGGTCCCGTCGAATTTTAAGAGTGCACCGGGCTTCCAGAAGGTCGCGGGCCGTATGCTGCGGTTCATAGATTTTATGACTCAGGTCGGTACCATGCATACGAAAGTTCGTCCTTGTACAAAAAATAATGAAATATATTCATAAAAAGTTCATTTGGAACAAAGAGTTCAAGGTGAGTGATCTTGTATTGTTATTTAACTCAAGGTTAAGGATATTTCTCACGAAGCTCAAGTCAAAGTGGAGTGGTCCATTAGAAATTTTTGGTGTGACACCTTTCAGTGCATTGGATTTGAAGAACAAGAAAAATGAAGTATTCTAAATCAATGGTCATCGGGTGAAGCACTACTTGGGAAAAGTTGGAGAAAGCCATGTGGTGGTGGTCATTTACTTCACTTGAAGATGCTTAGACATTGTGTTGTGCCGCGACGTTAAATCAGTCGCTTCTTGGGAGGTAACCCAAGTTCTTTTCCTTTTTCTTTTGTAGTTAGGTGTTATTTGTTGTTATAACATGATTTGAAGTGTGCTACAGGGTTGAGTGTTACATGAAAGAAGGGTGAGCAAGATGGCTAAGTGTCGAAGAGAATGCGTACTGCACATTTTAGTTGTGCGGCTGCAGAAATAATTGTGCCACAACAGAAGAGCTTGTGCGACCGCAAATTTCACATGCGGACCGCAATTTTGGAAACTCAACAAGATGTCAAATTGCAAATTCTCTAAAGTTTTTCCCAGTCAGTGCGGGGCTAATCTGCGGCTGTGAGAGAAATCGTGCGGCCGCACTAAAAAATGTGCGGACCGCACAAGTGACATAGACAATTGTTGCCCAAGTGAAGGAGTGTGGACCACACTTGGATTTGTGCGGCCGTAATCGGCCTTTTAACCTCTCAGTAGTTCTGAGTATAAATAGTAATTTTGCATTCATTTTACACTTTTCACCCACCTTAGATTCACCGCCACTCTACAAGCTTAACTAAGGACTTTTTACTGTCAAACAAACACACATATCTGTGCTCACACAATCTAGTACACTCACTTCATCTGGTATGCTTCACTTCATGTTAATCTGTTGTGTTATTTTTAATTTTTTGAATTTTTAGCTTCTTTTTAGGCCATATGTTATTATAGTTCATCCATGTGTCCATGTGAGGTAGATCTGTACTGGGTAATCGTTAGTACATGCTAAAATGGGTTGAGCTAGTTAAATCTCATGTGTATATCATTTTGTCAGATCCCATATTTTCGTACGTAAAAGTACGTCGTAAGCGAACTGACGTAAGATCAAAAATGAGATCATCTTCGAAAGTATATAGAGTAATTTAATCATTTTGAGTTTACAAATATATAAGATCATGAATAACAAGTACCAAGAGGGTTGGAAGGCTTAGAAGCTAAACGAATTGAAGAAAATAAGTTTTGTCGAAAGTCGACAAGTTGGGAATGTTATAACATGTACTTTTGAGGTGATACTAGGGTGATTAACATGATAATGAGGTTATGTTATGAGTTATTTTAGTTGTATGATAGTCGTGTATTACTTTTGGAAGTCAAGCGAGTTGTGGAACAAAAGTTGGCAAAGGTCATCACAAGTTATATTCATAAATGTGCTGCAAATTAGGTCAAATGTATCTGGTATTTTCTCCTAATATACATGGAATTATGGGATTATCAACCTACAAAATTTATGATCTACGAGTCTAGTTTCTAATGCATTAAACCATTTGTAAATACGGCATCGGAGTAGAGAGATATTCATATTTTTGCGTGACTGCGCAGGAAGCTCCTATAGGACCCGCTTGGTCGGTGGCTGACCTTCACTTGTTTAATCCTCCCAAACAGTTCCCCCAAGGCTCCAAACAATCTTAAAAAAAAATACATCCTAATCCAACATCCAAGTTAGCCAAAGATGAAGAATAACTCCTCCGTGGTGTTGTAATGTGAATAAGGATGATGGTGTTTAAGCTTAATTGCGTGTTGGTTGTGGTGTTGGAGTGAAAAATTACAAGATAGCACTTCGGGAAAAAGATGTAGTTATCTTTTATTGGGTTGTTTTAAGGTTATATATATATATATACACACACACATATATATATATGTATGTGTGTATGTGTGCGCGCATGCGTGTATGTGTGTATTTTTATGGCTAAAAAAAGGGGGGAAATAGCTTGATTATGATATGGTTTCTATTATTATGCATTTCTATATGTTTATCAAGTGAATTGGTGAAAGAAACATATGAAACTTGAGATTGGAAGTGATGATTAGCTTAAGTCACTTCTATGGTGTTGTATTGCCATTGAGGGCTGTTGTAAGCTAAATATAACTTGGATTTCAACTTGAAGCTACTGTAGGAGGTATGTGTATTGTGTTCTTTCATGTGTTTAAGGTTATCTTGATGTTTCTTAAGTTACATGGATGGACTAGACATGAACTAGTGAATAAAGTTGCTAATTGAGGATAGTTGGAGTTGTGGATTATTTCTTTTGTTATAAATATATGGTATAAGGCTGGAATCATTGATAAATTACTTTATTATCATGCTAATGATACTGTTAAGTTAATGTAAGAAATCTATAAGGGGTGATATGGGTTACACGGATTCCAATCGTAGCTTGCCACTCGTCGTGAAGTAGTTGTGACTTGTTGTTGTTATATGGTGTCTTGTTATTGATACTTATATGTTACTGGATTTCTATGGTTGTTGTTGTTGTTATTGTTATGGTATTGGATGAGGCCCTTGTTAGAGGGATATGTTTCCGAATTTACATAAATGAGCTACTAGCTTCAGTTACTGACTTAGCCTTTACTCGCCAATAATTTTAAATCTCCTTATGTTATGGTAGATTGAGTTGAGTTGTTTGAAGAGTTACTTGGAAGGTATTAAGGACTCAATGGGGTTAAGGTATGTTAAGGATAAACCTTTCCTTCATTTTTGCATGATCCTATAACTACATGTATTTGATAATGAGACATAAAGAGAAGTTTATATTCCTGAATTTATTCACATTATCGTAGTCTCATAAGTTACAGTATTCTCCCTTATCGGAACTTCCTTTTTAGTTAAGTATTGTCTTCTTTCAGTATTTTCACCACCATCAAATTATAATCGGTGAGACGGCCCCTATTGGGCAACCTCTGATCAAATGGTAAGTTATATACCGAGCCTACTGTGGCCGAGCACCTATGAGCGAGCCCAAAATTTTCGATATACAGAGCCTAGTATGGTCGAGCGCCTATGAGCGAGCTTACTACGTCATAGCAGTTATACATATCGAGCATTATAAGGTCGGACAACTATTTTACTTACTATATTGAGGGAGTTTAGTCAGTATCCACAGGTAAGCATATCCTCAGATTATCTTTCACTCCCAGTTACCTTCAGTTTTTATATTATCACCTCAGTTTTAGTTTTCAGTTATTCGGTTGCCTTACATACTTGGTACATTATTTCGTACTGACGTCCCTTTTGCTGGGGGCGCTGCATTTCATGCCTGCAGGTCCTGATAGACAACTGGATAGACCTTCCTAGTAGACAAAGTCAAACATCAGCTTGGTTGGTAAGCTTCACTTCCTCGGAATAACCAGGTCTAGACCTTAGAGTCCATTTTATACATACAAGTTTGATGGGTAGGTCGAGGCCCTGTCCCGACCATGATACAATTTTGTTTTCTCTAGAGGCTTGTAGACGAGTCATGTATATTTTGTATGTTAGTATTGTGGCCTTGCTTTCCCTGTGTGCATGTTCAGTTTGGTATTGCTGGTGTAGATGTTCATGGATATGCTCTTTTGGGTATGTTTACCCCTCAGATGAGAGAGATGTTATTTTTAGATAATTCAGAATATAGACTCATCGGCCTAAGTTGAGGTTTACCCCTCCAAAGTTCACAGTTACAGAGCGGTACGCTCGGGCCGAATATGGCACTAGGTGTCGGCCATGCCTCCCCAGGTTTGGGGCATGGCTAACTTGGTATCATAGCAGTTCTATCCTAGGGATTCTACAAGCTGTATCTAGTAGAGCCTTTTTATAGATGTGTTATTCACCTCATTATATAAATATGAAGCTACAAGGCATTTAGGAGTCTGTTACCCTTCTTTCAAATCCAAATCGTGCTATAGAGCTGAGTCATAAGGGTTTCAGTCAAGACTTATGTTTGCTAATGATATATAGATGCTTTCAATTAGAAAAATTACAGTTAGCGAGAGGGCTAATACAACAGTAGTTAAGTGCATTAGTAGAGAGAGAATTCTTGGCAACGTGGCCCAGATTGAGGCCCTATCAGATCATGCATACTAGATGTGCAAATTTCCAGCTTAAGACCTTCATATGGGAATATAAAACACACCATGTGAATAACAATCCATTAGAGTATCAGAAGGTAAAAGTATAAGTTTCAACATGTAATAGAAGCAAGGTGAAGGAGGGTATGAGGTACCTAGTTAGCGAAGATTATCAGTATTTACAATTCAGGCAGCGAAATATAAGTATTCTGAGTTTACTTTCAACAGTAACAGAGGTATGTACAATTGGCCACACCATCTCAATTATGCCCTATGGGATCTAACAGATATAGTTTAATAAAAGGATGGGATATCATGATCCAGTTAAGGTTAGAGTAACTCAAAATGATGGATGGATTGTTAGCATTAACTGACATTTCCAAAGGATATTGTAAACGTGATAATAGTTCCTCTTGTGAGACACCCAGATGGTGCACTCTAGAATAGTACAGTTAGGTGTGAATACTAGAATGTTCAAAAAATTCAGAAGATAGGCACTTGAATCCTAGAAGGGATAAATATTTACCTTAGTATGGCTCCCGTCCCTAGTGAGGAGAGAATGCTAGGTGACCCAAAGAGCCAGTGGATGGAGCAAGGGGAGCTAAAGGCGAAAGAATATTATTTTTGATGTTTTAAGAATAAAGTAATAGGCAAAGATACTAGCAGGAGAATAAGAAGAGAGTAAATGAAGCATTACGAGTAAGATGTGATAAATGGGTGATAACAGTAAATCAAAATATGACAGGATGAAAGAGTCTATAATCAAGAGAAAAAAGAAAGACAAGAGGAGACATGCCTTGAGACTATAAAGAGTATATGCCATAAGGTCATATCCTTATTTCGAGAAATGCGTTAGTGACTCCAACGTGATTAATAGAAGGAAACGTTAGAACCCCTAGAGCCTCGGAGTAATAGAAATTAGTATGGGCTGGTAAACAAGATAAATTGAACATGATGTAGGGATCCGAAGATTTGATAATAGCCGACATCGTGAGAATTTTAGAGATCGCATTCCGGCAATAATAGAATGGACAATAGAAGAATAACCTTTAAAGGCCATTCAGGAAACACGTCCCAAAAGTAAGCACTGTGAAAAGAGTTAAGCTTAAGGTACTAAATGTGTAGGTTACACTAGGTGTCACCCTTGTGCGTAAGAAATTCAATTATCCCTGGTATGGAAGGGTTATCGCAAGCCGAGTAAGGGTCATTGAAAATATGGAAAGATGTCGAAGATGAAGAGGTAAAATATTTATACGTACATATTCATAGCATTAAATGTTAGTACTCCCCT
Organism: Nicotiana tabacum; assembly: GCF_000715075.1. Classification (NCBI taxonomy): domain Eukaryota; kingdom Viridiplantae; phylum Streptophyta; class Magnoliopsida; order Solanales; family Solanaceae; genus Nicotiana; species Nicotiana tabacum. Next base: position 20,683,132 of record NC_134101.1, on the reverse strand, counting down.
AAAGGGGGAAGATTGTGTGATATGATATTAAGTCAGAGTTAAGTTGTTCAGGTAACTATGGAACAGTAAGTGATGAATATGGTAAAAAGGCAAAAGGAATGAGATTGCATTTATTCAGATCTTACAGATATGTCACGACTCTAGAAAATTATGCAAAAATGATGCCGGGGAGAGACATTGAGGGTTCTTGGCCAGGATGTTATTGATAAATAAGTGTGAGTGGACACTTGATACATAAGCAGCCAGCGCGAGGGGTAAGTTAAGACAAAGGACATGAACCAAGAGAGGCTACGCAGAATACAAAAATGAGCATGGACTGACAAGTAGTAAGTAGTTGATTCAGGAAGAGCCTAGTTATGGCTAGACAAGAGGTCTCAGATAAATCAGCGAATCATGCAAGATAAACGCAGTGAAACCCTTCACAGGAAATTCAGTCTCACAAACATGACATCGTAATCCTTAAGAAATATTCAGATAGGAGTTGGGGTAGTTAAAGTACCGTATAAGTATTACGGAAATACAATAGAGTGCCATTGGGGAGATAGTCATGATTTCAGTTCTGAAGTAACCCTACGAGCACAAGGGCGTGGAGGTAAATAACTAAGGATAATTATAGGCGAGTAATAACATCAAAAATTTCTTCGGGTATACGATGTAATAAGCTCGCAACTTTACAAGAGTCAGAGGGTGTCCCCTAAGCACTGCAACGAAAGAATAGCTGAAGAAATAAGGAAGAAGGCTTCAACATAAGCATAGTGACCTAAAGAAGAAATGATCTTGGAACACCAGTCTCACTACAACATTGTATGAACTCCATAAGAAAGTGGCATCTATCGTGGCTAATGAACAAGAAGTAAAAAAAATCAAAAGTAACATTTGAGATCATATGAGTTTCATGATATTCCAGTATGTGTCGGCTCTAAGATAAGTCAAGTATTCATGCAACAAGTGGCAGAATGACCAAGAAAAGTAATTGCTTACGTTTAAAGAAAGTTAATAAGGCACGAAAGGAATTATTCGATCAATGACCCAGAGTTAATTACGTTATGAGCGGACTTAAGATTTCGAAGTATTATGCATGCACATATATGTTGACATTCATACAACTATAGGAGACTCTAGTATAAGTTAAAAGAAAGAATTGAGTCTACGTCACGGATAAAGGCTTGAATTATTAGAAGGTTATATCATGGATGTTCCATAGCATCCACGAAAGGCTAAAGTAATAACTAATACCCTGAGCCGCAGATCGAAAGACGGCTTAAGACTACACAAAGGTTGAGAGAGAAGAGGAAGCTCGAGAGTTACAATAGATAAGTAAATCAAGAGTCCAATTGTTAGAGCTAGATGATTATACAAATCGTGACTCAGAACATTGCAGAATCACCATTGATAGCAGAAGTACAAGATAGATAGTACAACAACCATATTCTATAACGGCTCTACGATAAAGGTAGTTAGAAGAGTACCAGCCTCAAAAGAAGTCAGTATGAAGCTCCCATCGGATTGTGTATGCACCAGAGTTGCAAGTATTATAGTAGAGCTTTAAGTTATGGATGTGAATCCTACATATGTGGAAGGGATGTTATGAAAAAGATAGATATACGATGAAAGATTTAATGGTAAGTAAAGTAAGAGTGAAGAAGGTACAAGATACTCAAGTGCAAGAGGTTGTGAATAGTCCATACTTCAGGTAGAGTGCTAGAAGCCCTGTGATTCAGTATCCAAAAATGATACTGGTGTCGTCAGTAGCATATCTTCCACCCTATGGTTTGCAGCTACCTAAAGGTCTAGTTAAGAAAGTAAAGAATAGTTAGAGACAGTGTGATGTCTCGCTTGAGGTTCCGGAGTAATATAAGGAAATCTATTGTGCTAGCAAGTTAAAGGAAGGTTGTGAGTAGTATAAATAGATATGTGTAGGTCATAAGCTAAAGTATGGTAGAGCAACAAGGTTTTAGGTAGACATGACTAAGGATAAGAAAAGGTGAGTGAGAAGGTGAAGAGAATAGGTAAGCCTCAGGATTAAGCCCATCAAAACAAGAGAGCCGATGCTTCCCATAAGTTATAGAAAGCTCTATATAACCTAAATAAACTCGGGGGAGTTAAAGACTAGGACATTTAGAAAAGATGGAATGCTGCTCTAGTAGTATAATTAGAGTGTAATTGTGATAAATGATAAGATAATGATGTTTAGGACTTTGATTGATTGATGATTTAAAGAAAATGGATTTCATGAATTGCACGGGATTAGAATACCCCCCATATGATGAACCATGTTGGGATGCCATGAAATACAGTTATTGAAATATAGTATCGCCCCTTGGTGCATCAGGAAAATTACTTCAGATGTTCCCCGATGAGACGTGAGCCCAGACGATAATGTATTACGTAACAAGTTTCAAGTTATTAGTGGTAGATTATAGATCAACATGAAGGTGAATCAACAATAGCTGGATAAAAGTTACAAAGTATCAGATAAGATTATGCTGCCATTCTTAAGATGAACAGTAATGAGGAAGCATTAAAGGGCTTAAATATATACATATAGGATAAGCAACTAGAGAGTAACCTAGAGTTAGGTAGCAAACTCAGTAATAACAAACTGAAGTAAGTGCTATGGTATAGTATGACCTACCTAGATATAGTAAATCCATAAGGATAGAGAACCAAGGCTATGAAACAAAATATAACAATAATCATAAGTTCGACAAAGTACTAAGCGAAGGACTTCAGTACACCTATAGATTCCCACACGGACAGCTTGCCATAGTTCTGTATATATTCACATCGTGAGGCCTAGAAATTGGCTAAAAGCTGGAGGAAAAAATAGAGGAGAGTCGCATAGGCGCACATACAAGGACAGAGTCATATAGGCTGCATGACATAAGGTAGCAACAGTTATGAGATTGGAAGAATTCTGACCACGGGTCGTGGTGTGAGAAAGAGGCCTAAGGGGGGAATGTCCTAGCCTTTGGATTTATTCACAGAACAGTTTTCTAGATGGAAAGGACGGTATTAAAATATTCGAAAAAGCTATAGGTTATGAGAGTAATAAGCGCATCAGTCAACATTCGAGGACGAATATTCTAAAGGGGGAATGATGTTACACCCAATATTTACGTACGTCAAAGTACGTCGTAAGCAAACTGATGTAAGACCAAAAACTTGATCATCTTTGAAAGTATATAAAGTAAGTTAATCATGTTACCTTGGAGGTTACAAACATATAATATCATTAATAACAAGTACCAAGAGGGTTGGAAGACTTAGAAGCTAAATAAATCGAAGAAAATAAGTTTCGTCGAAAGTTGACAAGTTGGAAATGTTTATACATATACTTTTTGGGTGAGACGAGGGTACTTAACATGATAATGAGGTTATGTTATGAGTTATTTTAGTTCTATGATATTTGTGTATTACGTTTTGAAGTCAAGCGAGTTGTGGAACAAAAGTTGGCAAAGATCATCACAAGTTACATTCATAAATGTGTTGAACATTAAGTCAAATATATCTGAGATTTTCTCCTACTATACATGGAATTATGGGATGATACACCTACAAAATTTAAGATCAACGAGTCTAGTTTCTAACGCATTAAACCATTTGTAAATATGGCATCGAAGTAGAGAGATATTGATATTTTTGCAAGACTGCGCAGGAAGCTCCCTTGGGACCCACTTGGTCGGTGACCGACCTTCACTTGTTTTTATCTCGTTTTTGGGATGATATTTGCTCAATTTTCGACCTCTTTCCATCCTCACACTCTACAAATCCTCCCAAACAGTTCCCCCAAGGCTCCAAACAATTTTCAAAAAAATACACCCTAATCCAACATTAAAGTTAGCCAAAGGTGAAGAATAACCCTTCTATGTGTTGTAATATGAATAAGGATGATGGTGAGCTAAGTTAAGCATATGGTTAGAATTTTATCTATTGCCTAAGGTATGATTAGCATCCTTTTGATAGTGTTTAAGTTTAATTACATGTTGGTTGTGGTGTTGGAGTGAAAGATTACAAGATAGCACTTGAAAGGGGAAGAGATGTTGTTATCTTAACTATGTTGAATGATGACTTGTAACTAACAATCCTCTTTGTTTTGATACAGACAATGGTTCGATCACGAGGCCACGAAAAACTTGCCAAGGGTAGAGGAGAGTCTTCTAAGGGTCGAGGTAGAGGTGCCTTGCCCCTCAGTGTGCCCAAGACTATTCGGAAGAAGGCCACAACAGGCAGAGAGAGGGGTGCAGACCTCTCCGAGTTTAGTTCTTATGCCCCATCTAGGGAGGCTTCTGAGGGTAACTCCGTGTCTATTCCGGAGGATCAGACAGTTGAGCAGTCCAGGCCACAGGGGCAATCTGAGCCTCTGGATGTTCCTTCATTATTTCACAACACTTCAGAGGGTTTGAAAAGTGATAGTCAAGCTTCTGAGCTAGATGCTCTAGTGCCTGGTGCACAGGATATTCCAGATGATGGGAGAGGGGGAGAAGATACATCTATAAGGATTGATCGGACAAAGAATAAGGAAGCATAGAAAGATAGATTTGTGAACTTGCCTGCCTTTATTGATTTTCGGATGTGGTGGCCGTTGAGGTCATTGATACATGAGCGGTAGTTTTTGTTGAAGGATCCTGATAGATAAAACCCTACCGTTCTGGAGCAGTTAAAGACAAGAAATGGACTGATGTTATTTACTGAGAAGGTAATAGATGTTCAGGAGCACCTTGTCCGTGAGTTTTATGCCAACATTTTACACATTCGCAAAGGGACAATGGTGACCAAAGCACGCAACCTCAAGGTAAAGTTTGATCAGAACACGTAGAACGCGTACTTGGTATTTGAGGACTTTGAGCCAAAGGAGTACTTAGAGAAGTTGGACTTGAAAGAAGAGGCCCGACCATGGCTTGCTAAGATCTTGTCACCGGGAGCAACTCCACCATGGATTACTGTTGGGGTACCTATTCTCCGGAGTACATTGAGGTTTGAGGTAAAATATTTGAATACCTTTGTGTGTATCAGGCTTGACCCGTGCCAGGATGAGAACAACTTTCCTATTCCACGTGTTGTTCTAGTGGCTTCTATCATATCCGGGTACCCGATCGATGTGGGTGCCCTAATATCGGCCAACATTTCTTTGGTGGTGCAGCAGACTAACACTACTTACCCCTACCCAAGCACTAAGAAGTCATTTGAGTGGCACTCGCTGCAGGATCCGAGCAACCCGAAGAAGAGTGCTCAGCCTTGTACTACTGTCGGCCAGTCTGATGAGTTGATATTGATAGTTTTTGACAGCACTAATATTCCATCTACATCAACTGAGCCCTCTACCAGTGCAGTAGCTGCTATGCATGAGCCGCCATCTTCAGATCCATCTTCAGCTCCTTCTACAGTTATATCATCATATATTTCTACAGTCCCTTCCACAGCTCCCAGAGCAGTCTCTACTCTGATTTCGAGGCTGTTACCCATGCCTACAAGCCCAACTGAATGTAGGCAACTACTTCAAAGTTGTTTGAGATATCTACTATTATTGCAGGGAATTCATCCACACAGGAACCGCGGGATTCTACTGAGCTTGATGAGAAGCTGGGCAAGATTCTGGAAAACCAGAAGGTCATTATGGACACTCTGATACATGATGGTTTAGTTATTGAGGGCTTGGCCAAGCAGGTCAAGAAGATGAGGAAGTGTCAAGCCAACAAGAAATTAGTGGATGAGCTACGAGCTGAGGTGACCCCGCTAGCTACAGCTGGGGATTTGCCTTTTGATATACTGCTTGATCTAGACTAGACTGCCCCATACTCATCTACACAGGGTGCTCCAGCTAGCCACTCTAAGGAGCCATGTCTTGCCGCCGACATTGCTACGATGTCCACCACTCCTAGATATGATGATGATGATATTCACTTAGTTGAGCCAACAGATGTTGATGTTGTTGGGGACACTGAGATGTCCAATGATGCTTAGGGAGTTTCTTTGCCCTCTCTCCTTTTACTCTTATTTTGTTAAGCATTGGGGATAATGCTTACTTTTATTCGGGAGGGGGGGGGAGTTTATTTGATGATACATTTGACACATTTGGATACATTTGGATTGTAATAATTGGATGATTCTCTTTCTTTTTTATTTTTATCTATCTTTAGTTAGTTATTGCTTTCATTAGCTTCTTTATTTGTTACTTTGATTTTTGTTTTTCTTAGAAGCTTCTTTTTTTGTTAGTAGTTTTCATATTTTTCGTAGTAGTGTGGATAATAAACTTTTGGTTTTCTTAATATCACGGTTCTTTCCAAAGGTGGTCTTTTGTGTGAATCGGGTGACTCTTCCCGAGGATGGATGGTGTGAAAATTTTCTGAAGGGAATGAATCTATTTTTGTTTTTAGGTAATAATAATAGTAGTAATGAATAAAAGCCCTAATCAAGTCATTCTCTAAAAATATATTTATTCATGTGTCATTTGGCACCAACACACTTAACTGCGTGCTTATTATTTGAAATAATATTTTTGAAAGAAAATAGCTCTAGTTAGTGAGTTTGAGACTCTTGAGTTGACTTTGATAGTCATTGAGTGGTTTATTGGACCATAGTGATCTTTAACTTGATTGTGATTGCTATCCTCTTTTATGGTCTAGTTGCATGAGGGGTGAGGTGAATTTTGTTGCTAGTCCAAGTATTTGTGTGAATAGTCTAGAACTTGTCCTGAATTTATTTCAAGGCAAAATCCTAGGTTTGCTTTGTTTGGAAGATGAATATTGGCTTTCCTTGGTCCGTTTGAGCTTTCTATTGCCACCCAATTCTTGTTATTCCTAGTCAACCCCTTTGAGCCTTTAGCCTTTATCTATTGTTAACCATGCTCTAAGCCTTTACCCGTTTTGTTTGTAATCTTCTCTTGGCACCCGGACCTTCCTTAACACACTTATGAAATAAGTGGCTTAAGGCATAAGTTTGGGGAGAAATTTGAGGAATTTTAAAAAAATATCAAGGCACCAAAAATATAAAAGGAATGATCTCTATGAAAAGAGAAGGCAAGAAAAGAAAAGAACAAAAAGAAAATACCAAAGAAGAGAATAAAAAGGAAGGTAGATGAAATCAAAAAGAGGCAACTATCTCTAGTATGAGAATCAAGAGAGAAAAAGAATAAAATGAACAAAAAAGAGTGATGTCAAGTCTCTCTAAGCTACCAAGAAAGGAAAATGCCTCTAAGAGTTGGTAAATATGAGCCAAGAAATGAAAATGTGGAGTGCTTAAGTAAGGGTGTAATTACTTATCTCATATGGTATCCTACCCCAATCCAAAAGCCTTCATTACAACCCGAAAGAAGTCCTACTTAATTTTTAACCAAGTGAGCTTATATTAGTGGTGATCTACATGAGGGCCAAGCCTATGGTACTTGAAGCCTTACTTGTGACATTCCTTTGTGAGAGAAGAGTGAACCTTTCATTGATCTAAAGATTGAGTGCTAATTCTTGAAGTGAGCTTGGAAAATGGACGGTAGAGGAGGATTAGTTTGGATTCTACCATGATCTACATGATAGAACAAGAGTCCTTGATGAGTGAAGTCAATTCTAGAAGCTTAAGTGTCACATTAGAGTTATATGTGCATAGTATGTTATTTGTCACCTTTTTGAAAACGCATGAGTATTATGGGTAATTGTTGGTCCCAACTAAGTATAAATGGCTTCCAATTGACTTTAATGACCTTTCACTTTGAGAAGGTGGGAACTAATCTATTTGGTTAAGGACAAGCAGCGACTTAAGTTTGGGGGAGTTGATAAGTGTGGATTTTAACCACTTATTAGTACCTTCTTGCTTTAGTTTTAGTCTGAAAGTTTGGATTCTTGTTCCCAAAACTAATGAAATTATGCAAATTGCAGCCATGTTGGAGAATAAGTCCTTAACAAAGAATTCTAACTCAAAAAGGAGTGTTTCAACTAATAAAGGCATAAAGAAGTGCAACAGACTAAAGTGCGGTCCGCAAAAGGAATTTTGCGACCGCAGAAGAAAGTGTGATCCGCAGAAATACCCTATGGCTGCAGAAATGGCACCTAAAGCTCAGAAAATTTGTGGAAAAGTGCGGTCAGCATACTAAATGTGCGGCCGCAAAACATGATCGCACTGACAAGAATTCAAAAATGTTTAGAGAATGTGCAAAACAACCAAGTGTGAAGCCTTGAAAAAGTGCAGACGCAGAAGCTGAAGTGCAGTCACAGGCTGAATTGTGCGACTGCAGAATTTCTCCATTTGCAGAAGCCAAGCAAAGTGCGGACCGCACATGAAATTGTGCCGCCGCAGAACCTCCCAAAGGGCATTTTTGTCAGCAAATTTTAGCCCACCTAAAATAGATGGGAAATGCCTTATTAGGGCAATTTTTGTAGTTTTTAGAGTTGTAGCCATTATATTTTACTGTTTTGGGTAATTAGTGACTATTTTGGGTTAAGAATTATTAGTTTTATCAATTTAATCTTAGTTATGGCTATAATTAGTTCTTCTTCTTTGTTTTCTTCAATTTCTACTATGAGTAGCTAGATTTTCTTTAGGGTTGTGACCAACCCTAGTATGTAAACCTTATGGGTGATTAATTTAATGCTTGTTTATGATTGGGTATTTATTATTTAGCCTTGTTCATGCATTATTTATAGAATTAATGGTTGCAAACATTTATTCATGCCTATTTTACTTGGTTTTTACTTGAAAAATAGGGACTTAGTCTAGGAAAATTTGGCTAACAAGTAATTGGGCTAGATAAGGTTTTGGCTAGTCTAATTAAAGGGTTTGAACTAGAGATAGAAAAAACCCGACTTGAGCTCATATCAACTAATTGAATTGATACCCAATTGGTCTTGAGAAAGCCAATTTGGGAAAAATCACTCTATAAACGAGAGGTATTGAGTGGGTAATTTAGAGTTAAGAGCTATAATACACCCCAGTCACTATACCAAGAATTAACATGATTTACCCATTCGGTTAGCACCTAGTCAAAGGTTACATCCCTAGGCCTTTTACCCATTTGATAAAAACAATAATAACAATTACTCGATTTCTCATTTCTTCTCATTAGTTTACAATTGTTAGTGTTACTTTTAGAATTAGAAAACAAAATCCCTTGTTTGGAAGAACAATTAAGCTATTTCATTTGGTCTCATCAACTGTACACTCGAACACCCATATTAAACTCCCTGCGGAAATCGACCCCGAATCTTGTTGGGTAATATTCTTCTAATGACCGTTTTCACTCACTATTGAGTGCGTATTAGACATGGATCACAGGTTCACCTACCTTGACCTGGGATCAGTTCACACGTCTCTTTGTGGAGAGATATATTCCACCCTCTCAAAGGGAAGCATTACGGGGTCAATTCGAGAGGCTCCAGCAAGGTCTGATGTCTGTGACCGATTATAAGGGGAGATTCTCTGAGTTGTCTCTCCATACACTTATGATACTTCCCACATATTTAGATAGAGTGTAGAGGTTTATTGCAGGCTTGCATTTGGTATCCAGGTTACGACGACCCAAGAGGTTGAGATAGGGACTTCTTACGCGCAGGTTGTGGAGATAGCTTAAAGGATCGAGGGTATTTGTCAGCACGGCCGAGAACAAGCACTGAGGGACAACCAGTCTCAATATTGGGTTAGATTCAGTGGCGCTTCGTCTAGGGAAGAGGTCAGTTCGTGAGGGGCCAGTCTAGTAGGCTTATGTATTCAGCACCACTGCCTACTTGGGATGCTCCATCGCGGCCCTACTTTAGCGCCATTCCAGAGCGTACCTACCATCCACAGGCTATTAAGGGTTCTTCCATTGGGTTGGTTATTCCGGTCACTAAGGTCATACATAAGGTCAATCGTCTTCCGCACCGTGAGGTTGCTACTAGTGCAGGGAGCTTGGTCATATGAGGAGGTTTTTCCCTATGCTTCGAGGCAAGGTAGTATAGTAGGTCCATCAGCTTATGATCACCGCACCAGCTGCTGCATCGCCTGTCCAACCGGCCAGAGGCGGAGGGCAGGTGGGTAAGGGTCGCCCTAGAGGTGGAGGCCAGCCAGCTGGCACTCCGACGAAGTTCTATTCCTTTCCAGCCATACCAGATGTAGTAGCCTCAAACGCTGTAATCACAGGTATTATTTTTGTCTACAGTAGGGATGCTTTGATACTATTCAATCCAGGGTCTACATATTCATATGTGTCTTCTATATTTTCTCCTTATCTGGATGTTTTTCATACGTCCTTGGGTGTTATTGTATATGTATTCACGCTAGTGGGTGATTCTGTTATTGTGGATCGGGTTTACCGATCCTGTGTTGTGACTTTATGTGGTTATGAGACCATAGCAGATCTTTTATTGCTCGATATGACCGACTTTGAGGTCATCCTGGGCATGGATTGGTTGTGTCTGTACCATGCCATTCTAGATTACCATGCCAAGACTGTTACCTTGGCGATGTTAGAGTTGCCTTGATTATAGTAGAGGGGTTTATCGATCAGTACACATAGTCGAGTTATCTCTTTCTTGAAGGCTCGACATATGGTCGAGAAGCGATATTTGGCCTATTTGGCTTATGTTTGGGATACGATCGTGGAGACTCCCACAATTGATTCAGTGCCTGTGGTACGGGATTCACTCATATATTTCCTTCTGATCTACTAGGCATTCTACCAGATCGTGATATCGATTTTAGTATTGATTTAGTGCCAGGCACCCAGCATATCTCTATTCCACCATACCGCATGCCTCTGAAGGAGTTGAAGGAACAACTTGAGGAGTTTCTCACTAAGGGGTTCATCAGGCCGAGTGTGTCATATTGGGACACACTGGTATTGTTTGTGAAGAAGAAAGATGGGAGTATGCGGATGTGCATTGATTATCGCCAGTTAAACAAAGTTACCATTAAGAACATGTACCTGTTACTGCGCATTGATGATTTGTTTGAATAGTTACAGGGTGCTAAGGAGTTCTCTAAGATTGACTTGAGGTCAAGGTATCACCAGCTGAAGATTTGTGCTTTGTATGCTCCGAAGACGGCTTTCTAGACTAGATATGGTCACTATGAGTTTCTAGTGATGTCCTTCGGCTTGACTAACGCCCTGGTGGCATTTATGGATTTGATGAATCGGGTGTTCAGGCCATATCTTGATTCATTTGTCATTGTCTGCATAAATGACATATTGATCTACTCGCGTAGCATGGAGTAGCACGAGCAGCATTTGAGGGTTATGTTTCAGACCTTACGGGAATGAAAGCTATATGTTAAGTTCTCCAAGTGTGAGTTCTGGTTAGATTCTGTGGCATTCTTGGGGTATGTTGTATCAGGTGAGGACATTAAGGTAGATCCTAACAATATTGAGGTAGTTCAGAATTGGCCTTGTCCTACCACACCGATCGAGATCAGGAGTTTCTTGGGGTTAGCATGTTATTATCGTCGGTTTGTGGAGGGCTTCTCATCTATTGCAGCTCCTTTGACTAGATTGACCCAGAAGGATGCTCCTTTCAGATGGTCCGATGATTATGAGGTGAGCCTTCCAGAAGCTCAAGACCGCATTGACTACAACACTGATATTAGTGTTTCCCTCTGGTTCAGGGATGTATATTATGTATTATGACGCTTCACGCATTAGCTTGGGTTGTGTATTGATGCGGGAGGGGCAAGTTATTGCATATGCTTCACGTCAGCTGAAGTCCCATGAGAAGAATTACCCCGTACATGATTTGGAGTTGGCCGCGATAGTTTATGCCTTCAAGATCTAGAGGCATTATCTTTATAGGGTATCATGTGAGGTTTACACCGATCATCGCAGTTTGCAACATTTGTTTAAGTATAGGGACATTAATCAGAGGCAGCGCATATGGCTTGAGTTATTGAAATATTATGATATTACCAGCATCTATCATCCGGACAAGGCAAATATGGTTGCGGATGCCTTGAGCAGAAAGGTCGAGAGCATGGATAGTTTGGCATTTATTTCAGTAGAGAAAAGGCTATTGGCTTTGGACATTCAGTCGTTAGCTAACAGACTTGTGAGGTTGGATATCTTAGAGCCCAATCAAGTTCTTGCATGTGTGGTGGCTCAATCTTCCTTATTTGAGCGGATTAAGGCTCGTCAGTACAATGATTCTAACTTGCTAGTTCTTAGAGAGACAGTGCTATGGGGTGGTGCTGAAGAGGTTACTATCAGTGATGATAGTGTTCTGCGGCTTCAGGGTCGCCTATGTGTTCCTAATGTTGATGGGCTGAGAGAGACTATTCTAGAGAAGGCACACAGTTCACGATTTTTATTTAATCTAGGTTCTATGAAGATGTACTGTGACCTGAGACAGCATTACTGGCGGCGGCTGATAAAGAAAGACATGGTAGAATATGTGGCGAGAAGTCTAAATTTTAAGCAGGTTAAGTATGAGCAACAGGAGTTAGGTGGCCTACTTAAGTAGATGGTTATACAAGAGTGGAAGTAGAAGCACATCATTATGGACTTCGTAGTTGGGTTGCTGAGGATGTTGAGTAAGTTTGATGTCGTTGGGGTCATTTTCGACAGGCTGACCAAGTCGACACACTTTATTCTAGTTGTGATTATGTACTCTTCAGAGAGGTTACCCCAGATTTATATTCAGGAGATTGTCCGATTGCATGGTGTGCCTATTTCCATCATTTCATATAAAGGCCATCAGTTTACTTCACATTTTTGGAGAGCAATACAGAGTAAGTTGGGTACCCGGGTAGATCTCAATACAACCTTTCATCCGCAAACCTTCGAGTAATCGGAGTGGATATTTCAGATTCTAGAGGATATGCTCAAAGCGTGTGTGATTGACTTCGGAGGGGAGTGGGATCGATTCTTACCCTTGGTTGAGTTTGCTTATAATAATAGTTATTAGTCCAGCATTGAGATGGCTCCGTTTGAGGCCTTGTATGACCGGCGATGCCGTTCCCCCATCAGTTTGTTTGAGTCTGGCGAGGCCAGGTTATATGGTGCTGATTTGGTAAAGGATGCCTTAGATAAGGTAAGTTGATTCAGGAGAGACTTCGCATAGCTTGGTCCAGACAGAAGAGTTATGCGGATAAAAAAGCGCGTAATTTATCATTTATGATAGGAGAGAAGGTTCTTTTCAAAGTCTCGCCGATGAAGAGTATCATGAGGTTTGGAAAGAAGGGCAAGCTGAGTCCGAGGTTCATCAGTCCATTTGAGGTATTGGAGCGTATTGGAGAGGTTTCTTACAAGCTTGCTTTACCCCCAATCTATCGGGAGTTTATCGGGTTTTTCATGTATCTATTCTCTGGAAGTACCATGCCGACAGGTCACATGTGTTATATTATAGCACAATTTAGCTAGATGAGACCTTGGGTTATGAGGAGGAGCCAGTTGCCAATGTTGCCAGGTAGGTCCATCAGTTGAGAATGGCTCCGTTTGAGGCCTTGTATAGCCGGTGATGCCGTTCCCCCATCGGTTTGTTTGAGTCTGGCGAGGCTAGGTTATATGGTACTGATTTGGTAAAGGATGCCTTAGATAAGGTAAGTTGATTCAGGAGAGACTTCGCATAGCTTGGTCCAGACAGAAGAGTTATGCGGATAAAAAAGCGCGTAATTTATCATTTATGATAGGAGAGAAGGTTCTCTTCAAAGTCTCTCCGATGAAGAGTATCATGAGGTTTGGAAAGAAGGGCAAGCTGAGTCCGAGGTTCATCAGTCCATTTGAGGTATTGGAGCGTATTGGAGAGGTTTCTTACAAGCTTGCTTTACCCCCAATCTATCGGGAGTTTATCGGGTTTTTCATGTATCTATTCTCTGGAAGTACCATGCCGACAGGTCACACGTGTTATATTATAGCACAATTTAGCTAGATGAGACCTTGGGTTATGAGGAGGAGCCAGTTGCCAATGTTGCCAGGTAGGTCCACCAGTTGAGGCCTAAGAATATTTCAGCGATAAAGGTCCAGTAGAGGGATTAACCAGTCCATGAGGCGACTTGGGAGGCCGAGGAGGACATGCAGAGCAAATATCCCCACTTATTCAGCACTCCAGGTATGATTCTAGACCAGTTCGAGAACGAACGTTTGTTTAAGAGGCGGAGAATATAATGACCTGACCGGTTGTTTTACCTTCTAGATCCCCATTCCCCTATTTAAGACTCCTCGTATGTGCTTTTACTGTCTTATGACTTGCGGGTATGGTTGGTTTGGTTTTGGAAGGGTTCGGATTGAAATTGGAACATTTAGTTCCTTAATAGTGGCCTAAGATTACCAAGTTTCACTTGAGTCAACATTTTGAATAAATGACCTCGAATCCTGGATTTAATGGTTCCAATATGTTCTTATGATAATTTTGGACTTGGGCGTGTGCTCGAATCGAGTTTCGGGTGATCCAGAAGCATTTCGATGCCTAATGTTGAAAGTTTACGCCTTGAAGGTTTTTGAGTTTCTTGAATTTTGTTTGAAGTAGACTTTGGTATTATCGATGTCCGTTTGGGATTCAAAGCCTGTGAATAGGTTCATATGTTGATTTATGACTTGTGCGCTAAATTTGGAATCATTCCGAGTTGTCTAAGTATGGTTCGTCGCTTTCAGAGCTAGTTGAAAAGTTTGAAGTTCATAAGTTGATTAATTTGGTTTTAGGGTGCGATTCTTAGTTTCGATATTGTTTTATGTGTTTCGAGGTTTGATCAGGTCCGTATTATGTTTATGGACTTGTTGGTGCATTTGGACAGGGTCCCGGGTAGCTCGAGTGTATTTCGGACCACCCGGAATTAAGTTAAAATTTGCAAAACATCTGTTGCTAGTTTCCTTGTTCGCGAACGCAGAGAAAGCCTCGCGTTCGCGATGAAAGATTTGGGGTAGGGGTGATTTGTTCTTCGCATTTGCGATCACTTGGAAACATTGGCAAAGGTTTAATATTGTGTCCTTCGCGTTCGCGGTAGGACGTCCGCGTTCGTGTAGAAGGGAAAAGGGCCTGGTGGTAAGTGGTTCATTGCCCTTCGCGTTCGCGAAGGGAAGGTCGTGTTCGTGAAGCTTGGGTTGGGCTAGCCTTCACGAAGACCTGGTCACATTCGCGCAGGGCTTTTTCTGGGCCTTGGCAATTTTGCCTTCACGATTGTGAAGAAGGATCGTTGGGCAGTAGAAGTTTTAAAACACAGGACATAGGCTCATTTTCTTCATTTCTCTCAACTCTTGGCCGATTTTGGAGCTTTTTAGAGAGATTTTCACATAGCATCTTGAGTTAAGTAATTTTTACATAATGTGAGTTTAATACATAGATTATGTGTAGATTTTAACATATAAATTGTATAAATTATGGGGTTATGTTGAAAAACCTAGGTTTGTGTAAAAATTGGATTAAACCAGGAAATTGATTATGGAATTGAGCATAAATTATATATTTGAGTTCGTAAGGCTATGGGTAACATTTATCTACAAAAAATTTAGAAATCCGGGCCCGGGGGTGACTTTCAGGAATTTTTTAAATTTGGGTTAAATAATTACTTCAATAGTTAAATTATGAACTTTTGAGCATATATTGATTAGTTTGTACGACCTTTGGCTAGTTTCGGATTGCACGACACCGATTTGAGGCAATTAGTGTGATTGAAGAGCCGAGTAATGAACTTGAAATCGAGGTAAGTCTCTTGCCTACCTTGTGAGAGGGAATTTTCCCCATAGGTGTTTAAATTGTATTTGTTAATAAATGTGGGTGCTACGTATGTACGAAGTGATGAGAGTCCATACGTATCTAAAATCATGCTTATGTCCGGTACACTTAGGACTTTACCATGCCATACTTGTACTATTTGAATCAAACTTGTTAATTTAATTATTTGAATTTATAATTGAAATTTAGTTTGGAATTTTGTGAGAACGAGCTTCGTTATTTTGAGTTTTGGCGGAATACTTTATCGTTGGTAAATATTATGCCTTCTTGAGCACTATGCTTGTGTTGTAGTCGTTGACCGAAGCTTGTAGAGTCTCTCTATTCCTGTGGATCGGGCCGAACGCCTCGACAGTATATATAGGATGCATCTATGGTTCACGTCGGTCGACCTTCGACAATGTACACAATTATTCTGGATTGGATCATATGACCTCGATATAACTCGTGTGTAATATCGCTAGGAGTCCGGTTATATTTGATATTTCCTTAATGACTTGAGAATTAATAATAACTTGATGGCTCCTATATGTTGAAATTGGCATGTTATAATTGAGATTTTAAATTGATATTTTGTTGAGGAATCATTTATTTATTATTTTCGCATTCCATTGTTACTATTGTATTTCATGCCTATTTATAATTTCTGCTCATTAATTATTGACCACTAGTAAGAGTCAATGTCGACCCCACGTCGCTTCTTCGAGGTTAGACTAGATACTTACTGGATACACGTTGTTTATGTACTCATGCTATACTTCTGCACAAATTGTGCAGGTTCTGAGGCGGGTACATCTGGTACTCGTTCGTGCGCACATCTACATTACTTGTAGTGGTGAGCTGCTCCCTTTGCTCCGATCTGCAGCACCCGGAGTCTCTTTCTTGTTGCATTTTATTTTCCTGTCTATTTTACTACGGACAATAGTTGTAGTGATTTGTATATTCTACTAGATTGCTTGCACTTGTGACACCGGGTTTAGGGTCTTTCTAAAAGATATTTGTAGTTTTTGCCTGTTAATATCATTGTTTCACTCTTGTATTTTATTTTTATGCTTTAAATCACCATGGCGTTTTATACTTGTTTTTTATTAAATAAAATTCATGACTTTAACAGTAATAAAATGAATGATTAAATGGATTGGTTCACCGTTAGCTTGACTAACGGCGATGTTGGGCGTCATCACGGCATATAGTGAAAAATGAGCCGTGACATGCTAAATATATGAACAAAACTAAGAGAATATTACAAATTAATAACACTCAATAAAATAATAATAATAATAATAATAATAATAATAATAATAATAATAATAATAATAATAATAATAATAATAATAATAATAATAATAATAATAATAATAAATATTATATAATTATAGGAGGAGAACAAACCATCCAACAATAAGATGGAAAAGTAATAGATCAAAATCCAAAGAGAAGAAACCACTCAATTGATAAACAAATAAAAGAAAAAATACTCCACTGGATAGGAAAAATATTGAAAAATAATGCTACTATATTAAAAATCATAAATCCATTCCTATATCCTATGGTCCAATACTCCAACCTACAAGTCATTGCAATAATTCTATTAGCTGAAAGCACTAACCTTTAACAACCTTTCCTTAAGTGTATAATCAAGTGGCTATCCACAAAACGTTTTCCTTTATCTCAAACTTTGCATTCTTCAAAAGAAAAATATCCAATCCTTCGGTCAAGATTATTCATTTTCAATGTTACACCGTTCATATACTGAATTATATATCAAATGGACCAGAAATGCGCAAAATCATTGGGTCATCAACAAATTGTGAAAACTGAATCAAACGAAAGATATTAAGCTAACACTTCATTAAGGCTTCTTTACATTTAATTTTAATTAAAAAATAACTTGCCAATTCTTCTTTAGGAGCGCATAATGAGGCATATAATACTAACTCAATTTAAAGAGGTTTTAAATTCAAGAAAAAAGAAAAATATAAGAACACCAGTTTGGACCCGCGGATACCAATTTTATATTAAACACCCTTGAAATAATAAAAACAATCTTACCGCCGCATCTAAACTTACTATCAGAATACCATCTCCTTATTAGTGAAAAAATTGCTTTGATTCCCGTGGATAGGCATTTCTTATGGCAGCATAATATTTGCCAGTCCACTACCCAAATATCTAAAGTAATTATTTGATGAATTGAAAATGTTAAAAGAATTGCAACCCAAGACCGGAAGGTATGGAAGTTACATCCAATTAATTTGGTACAAAAAATTTGATCGACTATCCTCTTCACATCACAATAGAGGAAAATTAAATATCCTAAACAAATAATTAAAAGAGCTGTGACTTCAACTTTAGAGATAGACCATATAAATTTGCAAATGATCATCAAAAGCGTGCAAAGAACATCATGAGAATTCAACACAAAAGTTTTCCAAAATATACAGACCATTGCAAAGTGTAACCTTTTTATCCCACAGGTTTAAACACCCTAGTTCGACAAATTTTTACTTAAACAGTGGCAGAAAAAAAGAAAGGAAAGAAAAAGGTTACAATTGTAATACCTGGGGTGATTTTTTGGTTTACGATACAAAGAACACTACATGGATCGTAATCGTCCTTCTCGTTTCAGTTTAGTTGCCAAATCAAATTTTACCATATGTACAAATATGATTAGCTAATGAAAAATATTTACCTGTGGTGCTTTGGAAAACGCTCCAATGAGCCTTTGATAACCAAATCTTCCATATTTCCATTAGCCTGCATATTTTTCCTCTATTTTGGTCATTTATGCTTTTTTCTTCTGAAAAGTTATTTATTCTTCAACCACACACTAAAGAGGAACTAAAATGATAAAACATAACATTAATATACTTAGAATAGCACTGTGATTTATATAATAAAATACCATCATTATATTGGGTATATTAACATACTAGATTTTTTTTATAATTTATACACTATTAAATACCATCATTATATCGTGTATACACATTTATACATAACATATGCTATTATAATAGTATGTATATATGTATTTCATGTATACATTTATTATCCACTATTATTAATAATATTAATGTATTATCAATATATACAATGGCTGGAGAAATAAAATATTACATTAATATATACGTGATTTTTACTTGGTATATTATCTAGTGTAACTTATTTATATTTTTTTCCTATAAATTATCTATTGTAATCTGTACATAGTTTATTATAAATTATACATGATTTATTCAACGTATACTATCGCAATTCTGAGGTTATATATATATATTCCAGCATTCTATATGTAAATCAGCAATAATTAAGAACAAGTCTTTTTTGAATAGTATAACTTGATTAACCTTTTCTTAAGTAAATTCCGTAAATATGTGATTATGGGTCCAGATGTTTAAAGCTTTTTGCTAGGAAATATAATTAATTAGTTGCCATGTATGTAAAATACCTACTGCTGCTAGGTTTCGGAATTTTTTCTTAAAATTTGTCTATTTATATTTTTTTCCTATAAATTATCTATTGTAATCTGTACATAGTTTATTATAAATTATACATGATTTATTCAACATATACTATCGCAATTATGGGGTTATATATATATTCCTGCATTCTATATGTAAATGAGCAATAACTAAGTACAAGTCTTTTTTGAATAGTATAACCTGATTAACCTTTTCTTAAGTTAATTCTGTAAATACGTGATTATGGGTCCAGATGTTTAAAGCTTTTTGTTAGGGAATATAAGTATAATTAGTTGCCATGTATGTAAAATACCTACTGCCGCTAGGTTTCTGAATCTTTTTCTTAAAAATTGCCTATATATGTTTTTTCCCTAATAAATTGGGCTACAGAAATGTTTCGTATTCAAGCGATAGTGAAAGTTCTGTTTTCCATAAGGTCATTTCCTGCGATCCCAAACTGGCTACCATGCCTAAAATTAGTCAACGAAACATAATGGCAATATTGTAATATTCCATTTGTTAACGCCATTAAACTATCACTACCTAATTATGTAAGCTGAGGAATCAGTTCTGAAATCAACTAAAGTGAAAGGGCGAGTTGCATAAAGAACAAGATAAATTAAGGAACCCAGTTCTTTTTTTTTTCTCTTGAATCCAGTTGATTCAATATGAGATACAGTTACCTAATATTGAATCCAGTTGATTCAATATGTTATTCCTGCACCAGAGTTCATTTTACCTAATAATTTTGCAAAAACTATCAGGATAACCGATAATAATTGCTCCACAATAACAAGTCCAACAATCATTGCAATCAGTATCAGAAGTATGAACTCTTCCACAAGTATTAAAAGCCCGTTTGGATATAAGAATTTTCTTACTTTTTACGAAATCAGTGTTTGGCCAAAAATTTATAATTTTCACTTGAAAATGAATTTAGAAATTTTTTGAAAATATGAAAAACTCCAAAAAGTTATTTTTCAAAATTTCTACTCATATCACTCACAAAACTTAAAAAACAACCCAAAATTATATTCAGTCCAAACACAACTCTAATTTTCAAATACCATTTTTCCTTGAAAATATTTTTCACTTTGTTTTGGAATTTTACAATTCTTATGCCCAAACGCCCACTAAGTTGTGGAAGTAGTCATTCTCTTGACTCCTGAAAGATCATGCAACATTCCGTGCAGCTACAAGTTGCGTTCTTGAAAATTATGGCTTGTGTGCAAAATTTGAGGTCAATCGGACTTGATTTGATAGGTTTCGACATCGAATGTAGAAGTTGGAAATTCTAAGTTTTATTAAGCTTGAATTGGAGCATGATTCGTGATTTTAGCGTTGTTTGATGTGATTTGAGGTTTCAAATAAGTTCGTATGATGTTTTAGGACTTGTTGGTGTATTTGATTGAGGTCCCGAGGGCCTCGAGTGAGTTTCGGATGGTTAACAGATCAAAAGTGGGACTTAGCTACTTCAAAAGCTGCTGCAATTTTTATGCTGGAAATGCTGTCAAAATCGGGCTACTTGACAAAATCGGACTCCTTGTCAAAATCGGAATCCCTGTCAAAATCGGACTCTCTGACAAAATCGGACTCCCTGACAAAATCAGACTCCCTGTCAAAATCGGACTCCCTATCAAAATCGAGGTCTCTGACAAAATCGAGCTCCCTGACAAATCGAGCTCCCTGACAAAATCGAGCTCCCTGACAAATCGAACTCCCTGACAAATCGAGCTCCCTGACAAAATCGAGCTCCCTGACAAATCGAGTTTCCTGACAAATCGAGCTCCCCGACAAAATCGAGCTCCCTAATAAATCGAGCTCCCTGATAAATCGAGCTTCCTGACAAATCGAGCTCCTGACAAATCGAACTCCCTGGCAAATCGGGCTCCCTGACAGATTTGTAAGTTATGAAAATAGGGGACTTCGTTCCATTTTCTATTTTTGACGAATTGGAGCTTGAGGAGAGGCGATTTTGATATATTTTCAAGGAAAAAAATTGGGATAAGTGATTCTAACTCGATTTTGGTCTATATACACGAATATATCATTGTTTTCACCATTTAATTAGTGTTTTGAGATAGAAATTTGAGAAAATTTTAGAAATCTCATAAAAATAAATTTTTGAGATTTCGGTGTCGATCCGGAGTCGGATTTGAGTGAAACTGGTATGGTTGGACTCGTAATTGAATGGGTTATCGGATTTTGTGAGTTTTGCCGGATTTCGAGACGTGGGCCCCACAGGCGATTTTTGAGCTAATTTCAGATTTTATTGAAAAATATAGTATTTTCTTATGAAATTGATTTCTATAATTTTTGTTGACTATATCGAATTAATTATGACTAGATACGAGTCGATCGGAGTCGGAAAATCGAGAAAAAAGCATAATACTTGGTTAAATTGGAGCAAGTCGAGGTAAGTGACTTGTCTAACCTTGTGTGAGGGAAATTTTCCCTAGGATTAGTATTGATGTAATTATTGAAATGTGTTGAAAGTCGTGTACATGAAGTGACAAGTGTGTACTCGGGCTAAATATGAAATATTATATTTTTAAATTGTGTAGATCACTGTTGCGCATTTATTAAATTATTTTATCTTGTTATATTCTTCATCATTGATCTGAAATGTATACCTTAAATTTGTTTGACCTTTTTCTGCTAATTGTTTTATCTGTTTAGTTGGAACTTGGTTTCTTTTATTCTGTGCATTATTTGAAGGTTGATTTTCTTTAAATTAAATATTATTAATATGAAGTATTTGACATTTTTAAACTTGATATTGAAGCAACGTATTAAAGATTTTTAAATATTATTTTCCTGAATTATTTACTCCTGAATATTTTTGTAAGATTTTCGTACTCGTTGTGATGGAGCAGTGAGCTCTTTATTGTGAAAAAATATTGTTGTTGAATTATTTTGGCAAGCTAAATTATTTGAGCACCTCATGTGCAAATTGTGATATATTGTGATATTGATACGCATGCGGTGGTATAAGGTCTGGCTATTGAAACGCATGCGGTGAGATAAATATGGCTTGATATGTGTGGCTAGTAGGGGGAACTACTAGAAGTCATGCGGTGTGATAAGGATGGCTAAAACGCGGGATGCTATTTCGGAAAAAATATTTTCTTTCAAATAAATTGTGAAGACTCTCGCGATGAGATAAGAAAATGAGATATTGTGAATTTATTTATGATTTGGGACTACGAGGCGATACCTCGGGAGTGCCCTTGTTGATATTGATTTATGGCCGTAGTTGTGTTTGATTTTTGTTGTGATCTTTCTTAAAGTTGAAAAGAAATTCTGTTTTGTTTCCACGAGGTATTTATTTGCCATTATTTGGTGTAATTAAATGTGACATACTACTTGATTCATTTCCATTGTCATTTTATCTTATTATATTGTTTAAACATTTTTTTTACCATGTCATTATTTATTCTCTAGTATGGCCTGACCTGAACTCGTCACTACTCTACCGAGGTTAGACTTGGCACTTACTGGGTACCGCTGTGGTGTACTCAAAGTACGCTTCTGCACATCTTTTTGTGCAGATCTAAGTACATCTTATCAGACCGGGCATCAGTAAACTAGCTGTACGAGGAGACTTCGAGGTATATCTGCCAGCGCCCGCAGACTCCGGAGTCCCCTTCTATTCTTGTTATGTTGCTTCCTTGTTTTCTTTAGACTCTGTTATATAGAGACATTGAGGATAAATTCTTTGAAGTTTGTGACTTATTTCTATCGGGTTTTGGGAGTTAAAATTGTTTGAATTGTAGTCATTTATTTCATATTTATTGTTATTCCGCATTGATAGGCTTACCTAGTTTTAGAGACTAGGTGCCATCAAGACATCCTACGGAGGGAATTTGGGGTCGTGACAATAATGCTATAATCATGCGAACATTTTTCCCCCTTCATATTATAGATTTGTCTTAGCGATTCGTACTTAAGGATGGAATAAATTTTCAATGATATTTTTCCATGTTGAGATAAGTTAACTTGTGGCTGGTACATAACAATGATGGAGCCAATCCATAGTGTTCTGAAATTTGAATATAGCAACTAAAATATGCCGTTGAACTGCACATATTTTCACTTCTATGTAAAGGGAATTGTACACTTCTCTGTTTCAATACTACGCAAAATCTCATTTTAGGATAATTTGTTAGGTATCTGTAGCACCCCGAAAACATTTTTAAGTGTTTTAAGACCATTAAGAAGATTGGCGGGTGCTAATTACATCAATTCGGGTATGAACAAGACTTGTAATTTGAATGATATCAATTGATCATGATAATATATATATGAGGTGCATTAAAAATGGTTTAGTATCTAAGAAGAGCCCTAAGGCTAAGTCAAGTTGAAAATTATATGATGGGATAAAGTTTCAAGTGAGTTTGCACAAGATCTAACTTCAAACGAGCATAATTCTCAAGATATGAAGAGTTATATGGTGTATAACCTATTAAAATAAAGTCCTTTGAGTCAAATTTCCAATGCATCAAACCGTTTGTCATTTGGAGATTTCTACAAGAGGTTATGACATTTTTACTAAAGAGTGACAGAACAGCTACGCGAGTCTTGCGTAGCCTACACACCATTGCATAGGCAAAATCAGTATGGAAGTGAAGGGGAGGGTTAAGCTGCGTAGCCAATCTGCGTAGGCTACACAGCCAGTCTACGCAACTCATTTTCTATAAAATATGGGAGGTTCGGGGAGAGAGAAAAAAGATAATATTTTTAGCTAAGTTTTGGGTTCTAGAGAGAAGGTGGAGCATCCTCAACCCAAATACACATCAAAGGTGAGTTTTATGATATTTTCTCAAAGGTGAGTTTTATGATATTTTTATAACGGATTAACACTAGCTAATGGTAGTATTAACATCTACATAGATTGAAATTCATAGGGATTTCTCTGATCTTCAAGAATCATTCAAAATGGTTCAAGTTAGGGTTTGAGCTATAAGAGATAAATTCACCATCCTACACTTAAATACAACTATGGATTAAGTATTTGAAATATATTGTGAAGTAGAAAATACTAATTAGTTGAAGAATTATGCTAGTCCTTGAAATGGGCATTGTGACTTAGGGTTCTTGAATGGAGAAGAAGATAAATAGTGAATTTTTGAATCTTGTTAGGATGGTTGGTGATTCTAGTGCTTCAATAGCTTAATAATGATTAACTATTGAATTATATAACTTAGATTGGGGCTTAAAGGCCAAGGATGAAATATGTTAAAGATAAAAAGAATATGTATTGGTGAATTGGTCTTGTTAAAGACTTAATTGAAGATTTGAGGGTTGAGTTGATGTCGGAATTTGGTGAAATTTATATGGTTAGACTCCTGATGGATGGGCGTTCATATTTTGTAACTTTTATCGGATTCTGAGATGTGGTCCCCACGGGCGATTTTTGGATGAAATTTTGGATTTTTATGGAAAAATTATATTTTCATATGGAATTAATTCCTACAATTTTTATTGACTAAATCGAATTATTTGTGGCTAGATTTGAGGCGTTTGGAGGCTAATTCACGAGGCCAAGGCATAGCGGAATAAGAAATTACACAGTTTGAGGTAAGTAACAGTTTTAAATTTGGTCCTGAGGGTATGAAACCCCAGATCATGTGTTATGTGATTGGTTTTGAGGTGACGCACATGCTAGGTGATGGGCGTGTGGGCATGCACCGTAGGAATTGTGACTTGGTCAAATTCCATGAAACCATGTAGTTGAATTATTTATTGATATCCGTACATTCTCTACATGTTAAGAAATATTGAGCTGAGACTCGTATTTAAAATCATACTTAGACATATGTTGTTATTATTGGTATCCACTGGGATAATTTCTGTGGTTGAATTATATGTTCATATTGTAATTTCACGCTCAGTCATGTTTATTCATTTCATATCATATCTCAGTCTCTGTTGCTATTTATTAAAATATCATATTATCAATTTTGGACTGATTATCATGATTTTTAAGCCCGAGAGACTG
The DNA here is from genome assembly GCF_000715075.1 of Nicotiana tabacum. Taxonomy (NCBI): domain Eukaryota; kingdom Viridiplantae; phylum Streptophyta; class Magnoliopsida; order Solanales; family Solanaceae; genus Nicotiana; species Nicotiana tabacum. The sequence continues at coordinate 20,658,050 of NC_134101.1, read as the reverse complement.
GAGAGATTGATGACTGAGTGAGGCCGAAGGCCTAATTGTGAGGATATTTATGGATCGGGCTGCACGCCGCAACATGTTTTATTGATTTATGCCATGATTGGCTTGATATAGCGCTTGGGCTTAAGGAGCCCCTTCGGAGTCTGTACACACCCCTAGTGAGCGCAGGTACCTACTGAGTGCGATTGCCGAGTGCGAGTGCCGAATGATGAGTGACTGTGAGGAAAGAGTGACGGTGAGGTTGGAGTGAATGGGAGGGCTGAGTGACTGTTACTCTGAGAGGATGCATCGATTTCATTATTTGCTGCATTTCAGCTGTCATATATCTTTATTTTGAAAATTTCGAAAAAATATTATTTTCTATTTTTGTCAAACATGTTATGAAATTTCAGTGAAATCTTAAATGTTGAACTTGAGAGCATGCCTACCCTTTTATGTTGGAAAGTACTGTATTTGGACTTAACTGAGAAGCTCGTCACTTTCAATTCGTTATTTATTATTGTTACTTGCTGAGTTGGTTGTACTCATATTACACCCTGCACTTCGTGTGCAGATCCAAGTGATCTCAAACACAGTGGGTGATGATTATTTAACACAGTTGATTTTTCGGAGATTCAGAGGTAGCTGCTATGTTTCGCAGACCTCGTCTCTCCTTCCCTACCCTTTTGTTTATTGTATTTGGTCTCAGATTATTATAGACCAGATTTTCTAGACTTGTAATGTATAGATGCTCATGTACTCAGTGACACCAGATTTTGGGAGTGTCTTTATATCAGTATGTGTGGGGTTTTCTCTTAAATTAATTATTATATTTTTTGCATTTAAAAGAAATTGTGGTTTATGGAGATTGTCGGCTTACCTAGTATTAAGATAGGCGCCATCACGATAGGTGTGATTTTGGGTTATGACAAGTTGGTATCAGAGTCTAGGTTACATAGGTCTCACGAGTCATGAGCAGGTTTAGTAGAGTCTTGCGGATCGGTACGGAGACGTCTGTACTTATCTTCGAGAGGCTACCAAACCCTTAGAAAAATTTCACTTTCTTGTATTCTATCGTGCGGAATTAAGTTAGCTTGAAACATAATTCTTTGAATTCCTTCCACGCATTTGTGTGCGCATGTGGGCGCTCAGTATTAGCTGTGTATCGCTGGCTTGTGATTCCATGAACGAGGTTCAAGATGAGTATTTTGTGCTTTGTGGAGGGGCCAGTCTAGAGGACTTGAGGCCGGAGTTAGACCGCAGCTTATGCTCGGTAGTTTCGATTGTGAGCACCAATGCAATTGGACTTATGCGTTCGGTAGTATTCCTATGAATGAAATTTGCGGTTCGATGAGCGGTTGAATGACTATATGATAAGTATGATGTGAATGCGGGATGTGTTCAGATGGATTGAATGAGAATAATAAATTTTACTTGTGACTCAAGAGTTTGCTATTGGATACTTGATTCCTGTTTGATGTGACGTATAGTCTTGAGTTGTGAGTGCGTTGAGGGATCTATCATGCTGTTTAATTGTGGAGCGAAGTAGATCTTCATGTCATATTGATGAGTTCAAACTCAAAAATATTAAGTGATTCAGTGTTAATTGTGGCTGCGAAAAGGTATAACTATATGTAAATTTGAGACTAAGCAGGTGGGTTATCTCATGCGGAGTAATCTACGTAGGTGTATTCCTTATAATATTGAGTGGAGAGTTTCTTTTCTACCAGCTAGGCATATATGTTGAGATTTGAATTTGAATCCTGCTGAGAAAGTTGACTTGACTGTCACGGGAATAAATGCGAACTTAGCGGATGATTGAGGTATTTTATGGTTAGTGTTGCGTAAGCTTGAGAAGAATTTTCGTTGAACTGACTGCGGTATTATGGCAGTAAGAAAGTATGATATTGTGAGTTATGGAGTGTTTTATTGTATGGCTTTGAGCCAAGTGGGGGAGCCTGCTATTGACAATTCAATTTCATGGATATATGTTAAATTTTAGTTTTAGTCTGAGGCAACTTGTTGGTTAGTTATGACTTGCAGAGGTGGAGATCGAGAATGACTCGAGTAAGAAAATTTCTGGATACGGGTTACATTGTACTTTATGTTAATATATAAATTATGGAATGATTAAGTTGTTATTTTGAAAGATGTAGTGCGCACGAATTATGAATTTGATTGGTCGTGTTAAGGCAAAGTTACTTCTTTTTGTATTGAGTGTGCTAAAGGAACACGTGTCTTTCGGCCCGTTTGAACGGAGCAAATTAGATTTGAACAAAGTGGATAACTCTCAAGAGGATTCTAATGGATTCAAAATGTATATGTGGCAATTGAAATTTTTTTGAATTTGTATATCACTAGAATCGGTTACTTACACTGGATAATATCGGGACGTGCAATAATTCTGTTTAACTATTGATTCTACATTTCAGTATAAGAAAGGACAGAGGAATGATTTTAAATTCAAATAAGGTCCTTAAGAGTGGGTGTCTCGTTTGTGGTATTTATGGAGGTGCTTAAGAAAAATATAGTGAGCTTTGGGTAAGGATCGTAGTGTTCTGACAAGGAGAAGTGTCAACTTGAGGGTAATTCAGAAGAAACTCGAAGAAAATAGGACAACTGGGTAGTAGGCTAGACCAGTATGGTAAGGGTATGTTCAGTTCTTTTGGGATAATTATGATGTGGTGAGACTTTACAGATGTTTCGATGGCAATATTCTTGGGTTTGGCGACCTGCGTGGATTGGTCGAGTTAGAGGAATTCAGTTTTGATAGCTTGGTTATGTTGATAGTGTTCTTGATGTTTTCTACCATGGTTTGAACTAGATATTTCTACTGGTGTGGGAGACATGTTGTGCATTTTTAATTCCTCATGGATGAGAGGAAATGGAAGGTTTCTAATTGATCGGGTATGTAATATGCTTGTGACTCAGAGTTAATAAGGAGATTCTCATGCTTGACACATGATGGCATAATAGATGTGGTGTGGTGTGCGGGATTAAGACTTACATGTACAAGGTGGTAGTTTATTCTGGAAAGCAAAACCACGAATTATGGACAGAATGGTCAATTTCAGATGTTTAGACAGATATTATAACTACTTGGTTATCCCTGAGAAGGGTGTGCATTTCAAAAGGGGCATTGTGTTTTGACTTTCGGATGTCATTAGTATTGCGATACTCACATGGTTAATAGAATGTTGATATTCCAATTATTGCTATGTGGCACGGGAGGAAATGTGGAAGTATTCCTCATGGGATGATCGTGCGTGAAAGATATGTTAGTTATTCGAGTGTTGGAGTTGGGACCAGTCACGGTGATTCATGTGTTCTATAAATGTGGAGACTGAGGCTTCTCAGAAGCATATTGTTTCAGGGTTGTGGCCTGTTTGAGGTGAGTATTTTATTTTAACTCAGTAGAGGCACTTGTTGCCTTTGTGATGACTACGCACTACGAGTGCATATATATATGTGAGGACTACGCACTACGAGTGCATATATATATATATATATATATATATATGTGTGTGTGTGTGTGTGTGTGTGTGTATGTGTGTGTGTGTGTGTGTGAGAGAGAGAGAGAGAGAGAGAGGTTTGAGCCCATGTGCGGGCATCGGGGCAAGTATTCAGACTCGGGAAAATGTTTAGACTATGATATGCCTAGAGTTGATGGTTAAGCATAAAGTTATGACGTTTCTCGTATTCGTACCTTTGTTGAAGAACCATCTAGGCTATACTTGAGGTTACAAAGAGGCTAATTCCTTGAATAAACTGGGTAGTTACTATTTCTGTGTTCACTTGCCGATTTGAGCTGTGATAGCGCACTTTGCACATGCCTACTCTATGGCATGTTATTTATACCAGTCCAGGAGTATGTGAATTTTATTTCATTTATCATAGACATGTGTACTTATTTGGTTGCTCCTATATGATATGCTTGGACTGGAGGCCTGCGACCATGCCAGGCGGATTATGTTATTGACACATGAGTTGTCCGTGCAGATCCATATATTGATATGATAACACATGAGTTGTCTGCGCGGGTTGATTTTAATATGAGCTCTAGTAGAGCTGGTTACCGTTATTAGATTCGTGTGTCTTGGTTTTCCCATGTATGGTGAGCTCATAGCATGTCGGTTGTAAAAGTGCTTGTTGAACTTGCGAAACGGTTCTCTTCTTTGAAACATTTTTTCATTTTTGGGTACATGGATTGCGTAGTTTGTGGATTGGATTAGATTGGTGTGGATGTAAGATTCAGGTCATGAAAATAATTCTGGATGTTAGAAATGAGGCTCCAAGGTTTTTGGGCTAAAGTTAAATTAATGATTTTCAGTTATGTTGTGTTGTCAGGCCTATATAGAATATGATGATGTGGGATCAACCCCGGGTATGTGCATGGTAAGGTGGAATAGTGATTTGAAGGTTTATGAACAACTCTTAGCATGCAATTTACATCACAGTTTTGGAGGGCAGTACAACGAGAATTAAGTACACAGGTTCAACCGAGTACAATATTTCACCCTCAGACGGACGGACAATCCGAGCGCACTATTTAGATATTGGAAGATATGCTATGAGCTTGTGTTATAGATTTCGGGGGTTCTTGGGATCAATTTCTGCCACTGACAGAGTTTGCTTACAATAACAGCTACCAATCGAGCATTCAGATGGCTCCGTATGAGGCTTTATATGGGAGACGATGTAGGTCTTCAGTGGGTTGGTTTGACCCGGGTGAGACTAGACTATTAGGTACTGATTTGGTTCAGGATGCTTTGGAGAAGGTTAAATTGATTCAGGAGCGACTTCGCAAGACGCAGTCTAGACAGAAGAGTTATGCCGACCGGGAGGTCCGTGATGTTTCTTACATGGTTGGGGAGAAGGTTCTGCTCAAGATTTCACCCATGAAGGGTGTGCTGAGGTTCGGGAAGAAGGGCAAGTTGAGCCCTCAGTATATTGGGCCTTTTGAAATACTTAAGAAGATTGGAGGGTGGCTTATGAACATGCATTGCCACCTAGTCTATCAGGTGTTCATCCAGTGTTCTATCTGTCCATGCTCCGAAAGTATGTTGGGAATCCGTCTTATATTTTGGATTTCAGTACAGTGCAGCTGGACGGTAATTTGACTTATGATGTGGAGCCGGTGGCCATTTTAGACCGACAGGTTCGAAAGTTGAGAAATAAAGAAATTGTCTCTGTGAAAGTGTTATGGCAAAACCAACAGGTTGAAGAGTCCACTTGGGAAGCCGAGGAGTAAATGAAGAAGAAGTACCCTCATTTGTTTGAATAGTCATGTATTTATAAAGTTGTATTCTACGAAAATGCTAAGAGTTACCTTCTATGAATTATGTATCAACTGTATAGCTGATGTTAAAGGTATTCCTTTTTGGTAGTATACTACTCGTGAGGCCACGGTTGGCATTTTTTTTAATGTTATGTTTCATCGTTGGTTCATGAATATGTTGTTAGGAATGGTTTTGGTGATTTTCTGGAAGGTAGTTAGGCCAATTGCAGAGGACACTCTGCCGAAATTTCTGACAAAATTTGGGAGTTAGCCAAATTTTGGGGCCTTAAGGAAGTTTAAATGTTGGAAGAATATCTAAGATCTATATGAAGTCAAGAACGATTAGAGATAATGGTTAAGGTGAAAATAGGATAATACTGTTCCTAATAATGACTTGTAAAACATTCGAGGACGAATGTCCATAAGTGGGGGAGAATGTAACAGCCCGGAAACATTTCTAAGTGTTTTAAGACCATTAAGAAGATTGACAGGTGCTAATTATATCAATTTGGGTATGAACAACACTGGTAATTTAAATGATATCAATTGATCATGATAATATATGTATGAGGTGCATTAAAAATGGTTTAGGGTCTAAGAAGAGCCCTAAGGCTAAGTCAAGTTGAAAATTATATGATAGGATAAAGTTTCAAGTGAGTTTGCATAAGATCTAAATTCAAATGAGCATAACTCTCAAGATCGGAAGATTTATATGGTGTATAACCTATCCAATTAAATGCCTTTGAGTCTAGTTTACAACGCATCAAACCGTTCGTCATTTGGAGATTTCTACAAGAGGTTATGACCTTTTTACTAAAGAATGACAGAACAACTAAGCGAATCTTGCGTAGCCTACGCAACTCGTTTTCTATAAAACATGGGAGGTTCGGGGAGAGAGAAAAAAGATAACATTTTTGGCTAAGTTTTGGATTCTAGAGAGAAGGTGGAGCATCCTCAATACAAATACACATCAAAAGTGAGTTTTATGATATTTTTATAATGGATTAACACTAGTTAATGGTAGTATTAACATCTACATGGATTGAAATTCATAGGAATTTCTCTAATCTTCAAGAATTATTCAAAAGGGTTCAAGTTAGGGTTTGAGCTAAAAGAGGTAAATTCTCCACCTTACACTTAAATATAACTATGGATTAAGTATTTGGAATATATTGTGAAGTAGAAAGTACCAATTGGTTGAAGAATTATGCTAGTCCTTGAAATGGATATTGTGAGTTAGGGTTCTTGAATGGAGAAGAAGATGAATAGTAAATTTTTGAATCTTGTTAGGATGGTTGGTGATTCTAGTGCTTCAATAACTTAATAATGATTAACTATTGAATCATATATCCTAGATTGGGGTTTAAAGGCCAAGGATGAAATCTGTTAAGGATAAAGGGGATATATATGGGTGAATTGGTCTTGTTGATGATTTTAATTGAAGATTTGAGGGTCGAGTTGATATCGGAAATTGGTGAAATTTGTATGGTTGGACTCGTGGTTGGATGAGCGTTCATATTTTGTAACTTTTGTCGGATTTCGAGATGTGGGCCCCACGATGATTTTTGGATGAAATTTTGAATTTTTATGGAAAAATTATTTTTTATATGGAATTAATTTCTACAATTTTTATTGACTTAATCGAATTATTTGTGGCTAGATTCGAGGCGTTTGGAGGCCAATTCACAAGACAAAGGCATAGCGGAATAAGAAATTACACGGTTTGAGGTAAGTAACAGTTTTAAATTTGGTCTTGAGAGTATGAAACCCCATATCATGTGTTATATGATTGGTTTTGAGGTGACGCACATGCTAGGTGACGAGCATGTGGGCATGCACCATAGGAATTGTGACTTGGTCAAATTTTATGGAACTGTGTAATTGAATTATCTGTTGATATCCGTACATTCTCTACGTGTTAGGGAAAATTGAGCTGAGACTAGTATTAAAAATCATGCTTAGACATATGCTGTTATTATTGGTACCCACCGGGGTTATTTTTGTGGTTGAATTATATATTCAAATTGTAATTTCACACTCAGTCATATTTATTCATTTCATATCATATCTCAGTCTCTGTTGCTATTTATTAAAATATCATATTATCAATTTTGGGCTGATTATCATGATTTCTGAGAGCCCGAGAGACTGGAGAGGTTGATGACTGAGTGAGGCCGAGGGCCTAATTGTGAGGATATTTATGGATCGGGCTGTACGCCGTAACATGTTTTATTGATATATGCCATGATTGGCTTGATATAGCGCTTGGGCTGAAGGAGCCCCTCCGGAGTCTGTACACACCCCCAGTGAGTGCAGGTACCTACTGAGTGCGAGTGCCGAGTGAGAGTGTCGAGTGATGAGTGAATGTGAGGAATGAGTGTCTGTGGGGAAAGAGTGACTGCGAGGTTGGAATGAATGGGAGGACTGAGTGACTGTTACTCTAAGAGAATGCATCGATTTCATTATTTGCTTCATTTCAGTTGTCATATATCATTATTTTGTAAATTTCGGAAAAATATTATTTTCTGTTTCGGTCAAACTTGTTATTATGAAATTTCAGTGAAATCTTAAATGTTGAACTTGAGAGCATGCCTACCCTTTTATGTTGGAAAGTACTGTATTTGGACTTAGCTGAGAAGTTCGTCACTACTTTCAGTTCTTTATTTATTATTGTTACTTGCTGAGTTGGTTGTACTCATACTACACCCTGCACTTCGCGTGCAGATCCTGGTGATCCCGAACACAGTGGGTGTTGATTATTTCACACAGTTGATTTTCCGAAGATTCAGAGGTAGCTGCTATATTTCGTAGACCTCGTCTCTCCTTCCTTACCCTTTTGTTTATTGTATTTGGTCTCGGATTATTATTGTAACGAACCGGCCGGTCGTTTTGAGTATTATAATCCAGTTTCCCCATTTACTGCTCAATTTATGCTTTATATTTGTTATGTGACTTGCCGGGGGTAATTGGTTCGGGTCCGGTGAGGTTTTTGAATGATTTGGAATACCTAGTTCCAAGGTTTCAAAATTCAGTTGAAAAGGTTGACCAGATGTTGACGTATGTGTAGTGACCCGAAGAATATTTGCTAAGGAAATTTAAGGTTTTATGGGGTCGAGGTAGATCAATTAGTACAAGGTTTATAGAAATTTAAGGTTTTATGGGCTCGAACTTTTTGGGTTGAACAATGCACCGGGAAGTAAAAAAAATATTTTGGCAGAAAAATGCATTTCTGCGGTCCATTATGCGACCGCATAATCACTCTGCGGGCCGCATAATGGCCGCAGAAGTGAGGCAGAAGAGGGCCAGTTTGGATGAAATCGGAGGTCGACTATGCGACCGCATAACTGTTCTGCGGTCACTATGCGACCGCAGAATAGGTATGCGGGCCGCATAGTGACCGCATACTCAGGCAGATGTTTGCTAGTTTTGGACACCGATATGCGACCGATATATGGTCTGCATAACCATTATGCGGTCGCATATGCGACCGCAGAATCCGTTTCGGAGCTTCACTTTACTGATTTTATAAACCCGACCTCATTCTTATAAAACACTATTGGGGGTCATTTTGAAGGGTTTCATATAATATTTTAGAGAGAGGAGAGCATATTAGAGAGAGAAAGTGAAGACTTAGTCATTTATCCATCAATTTCTTGTTCAAGGTTTGAAAATTTCACAAGGATCTTGCTAGGGCTTCAAAGAGGTAAGAATTTCTTTCCTCAATTCTTCAATTTCGGGTTTGGAGTAAAGAAGGGTGATTTATAATATGATTTTTGGGTGTAAGAGTATTATGTATACATACCAATAAGGTTATGGAAAGATTATTAGGTTCAAATGGGTAAAGATTGGGTTGAAAATAGTAGAAATCTTCTTAGACTTTAATGGAAGATTTGAGGCTCGAGTTGATGTCGGATTTTGGTGAAATTTATATGGTTGAACTCGTAGTTGGATGGGCATTCATATTCAGTAACTTTTGTCGGGTTCCGAGACGTGGGGCCCACGGACGATTTTGAGTTAATTTCGGAATTTTTGTTAAAATGTTAATTTCGTTAATTAGATGAGCCTATTATTGTTGTATTTATGATATGTAATTGCTTTTGGCTAGATTTGGGCCATTCGGAGCCGGATATTCGTGGAAAATGCATTGTGACCGATTGATTTAGCTTGGTTCGAGGTAAGTGGCTTGCCTAACTTCGTGTGGAAAAAATTTTCTTAAGATTTGGAACTATTGTTCTATGTGAGCGCAGTGTACATGAGGTGACGAGTACGTATACGGGCTAGTTGTGGAGAAACCCGATTTTCTTACTGAGTAGCAACATGTTTTCCTGTTATTTTGAGTTATACCATTTTAATGAGTACTAATCTATTTTCATTATTAATTGAGTTATTCCAATATGTGTAGCTATCATGTTTAGTCTAATACAGCATGTCTACGTGTCTTAATTGTTTATGTGAATTATGTGCAGCATGCTTAGTGAATTTCCTGCTTCTTCCCTGACTGGTACTTAGTCTAAATTGTAAGAATTTCGGGATGTAGTTGTCTTTCTATCACTCGCGCTGCATATTTACTTTGGGATCATGGAACGTTATTCCGGGAGATTCCCCTGCATATTTACTTTGGGACTACGGAACGGTATTCCGGGAGATTTCCTTGCATATTTACTTTGGGACTACAGAACGGTATTCCGGGAGATTCCCCTGTATATTTACTTTGGGACTACGGAATGGTATTCCGGGAGATTCCCCTGCACATTTACTTTGGGACTACGGAACGGTATTCCGGGAGATTTTCCTGCTCATTTACATTTGGGACTACGAGACGGTATCTCGGGAGATCCCCTGTTATGTTTCTGTGTACTGAGCTGTTACCTTCTATGATTCTATTGTTGTTAAATTTCAGCCTTTATTTTATTGCGGTATTACACTCTATATTGTTTTATTATATAATTACCAGTAGGGTCCTAACCTGACCTCGTCACTACTCGACCGAGGTTAGGCTTGGCACTTACTGGGTACCGATTGTGGTCATACTACTCTCTGCATATATTTTTCGTGTGCAGATCCAGGTACACCTTATTAGCCGCACTATCAGTGAGCCGGGACAACTTTGGAGACTTCAAGGTATATCTGTCGCGTCCGCAGACCTCGGAGTCCCCTTCTACTCTTTCTCATATCCATTATCTTATATATCTTCCTTGTTAGAATTCTGATGTATAGAGACACTAGATTTTTCCTTTTGTAGGTTGTGATTCACGATGTTCCGGGTTTTGGGATTTGCTATGTATTTTTGAACAGTTAGGTGTTAAAATTTTGCTTTCATTTTATTATTTCGCAAATGTTAGGCTTACCTAGTCATAGAGACTAGGTACCGTCACGGCGTTATACGGAAGGAAAATTTGAGTCGTGACAATTATAGACCGGGTTTCCCAGACTTGTAATGTATAGATGCTCATGTACTTAGTGACACCAGGTTTTGGGAGTGTATTTATATCAGTATGTGTGGAGTTTTCTCTTAAATTAATTATTATATTTCCGCATTTAAAAAAAAATATGGTTTATAGAGGTTTTCGGCTTGCCTAGTATTAAGATAGGCGCCATCACGACAGGTGTGATTTTGGGTCGTGACAGTATCAAAATTTCAAAATTAAAAGTTATGATTCAATTTTAATAACTTTAATTTGAGATCAACTACATGAGATGTATTTGATGTAGAGATCAGCGGTCTGATCTACAAATATTACTTTTAGGTATAACTCGTTGCTATGTATTACAGGTCAAATATCATATCTTCAAATTTAGAATAATTTGAGCCTAAGAAAATTAAAAAAGGAAAGAGCTTACATATTGGGATCTGTTATAAAATAAATACTGTAAAGTAAAAACAAATATAGAGAGAAACTGATATATTATTCAATTTTAAATTGATGTATATAATGAATTGAAAACTTCTCTATTTATGGAAGAAAGGAAGCAACTGCGAGGCTTTTCTTGAGCTGCTTGTAAGCTATCTGCGTGAGCTGCTTGCAACCTACCTGTTTAATAAGAAGCTGCTGCAAATCATTTCATTGAGTTGCTTGCAACATGCCTGCATTAGCTGCTTGTAGATAAATTTCAATAGAGTATCAAACGGATAATATTTTTTTTTTGGTAACTAATTTACTTGTATTAATCACCAAAGTAAAGTATTTACAAAGCCATAGCTAGGCCAACAAAGCTAGCTATCTAAACCTGAGACAAAATAACTATTCTTCACAGTATACTATCTACTCAGCTACAAAGAAGTTTCAAAACAGACAATTCCTAAGTTTATGGACAATCTTAGAAGAGGCTCGTGCACAACATACAAAGGCTATCTTTTTGGCAATGTCCTCCCAGCATTTGCTTGTGTTCAAATATCCTAATATTCCTCTCAATCCATATATGGTAACTGTCTTTGTGTACGCCAATTTAAAGATTTGAGCTTGTTGAGATTTTTCTTTCGCACATTTGATGATCCATCGGTTAAAGTCATTCCAGTTCAAAGTGTTTTCTTCCTGGATCCCTATCCATTGCCATAATTTATGCCAGATTCTCCTGGTATATTCACATTGCACAAGCAAGTGGTTTCGTGTCTCCTCTTGTACCTGGCACAATATACATTGTGTGTTGGCATTCATCCCCCATTTACTCAGTCTATCAGCAGTTAAAACTCTGTCATGCATCATCAACCACATTATGAACTTTGCTTTTGGACACGCTGCATTGTTGAACATGAGACTCTTCCATTCAACTCTTTGAGTAGTCACCGAGTAGGTTAAAGTAAATCTGCCTTATCAGACTCTTCTTTGCATTTTGTTCCCACTGCACATTCTCAATATTTCCTCTAGCTTCAAATATTTTCCTCACCATCCAGCATGCTTGTTGAGGTGTTGATACATTAGCAAACTGTTGGCCTTTAATATAATATGTATGTATCCATCTAATCCACAATTTATCTTGTTTGTGAGCTAGGTCCCAACATGTCTTAGCTATGGCTGCCTTGTTCCAAATATACATATTAGTTAGATTTAGTCCCCCCTGCTTTAGGTAGGCAGACCTTATCCCAAGCTAATAGAGCCTTTCTTATGATCACATTGTCACCTGACCAAACATAAGATCGACATATGCTTTCAACTGTTTTAATCACCTTAGCAGGAATGATAAATAATTGTGCCCAGAATGCTTGTATCCCAAAGAGTACACTTTGCACTAATTGAACCCTTCCAGCATAAGAGAGTTTGCGTGCAGTCCATGATGAAATTCATGCTGTCATTTTATCTATTAGGGGCTGCCATTGCATAATAATCATCTTCTTTGTAGAAAAGGGAACTCCAAGATATTTGAAAGGAAGCTCACCACCACTGAAGCCTAATTGCAGCAGGATCCTTTGTTGTTTTGTTGTTGTGACTCCCCCAAAATACACTGCACTTTTGGTCTGATTTTCTTGCAATCTAGATACTGTAGTGAACTATGCAAATTTCTGATATATAGCCTTCACTAATACTACATCACATCTAGCAAAGAGCAATAAGTCATCAGCAAAACACATATGTGTTATTCCTAATTTAGAGCATCTAGGGTGATATTTGAACTCCTTGTTTGTCCTAAGCTCCTGTAAACTTCTGTTCAGATACTCCATTACCACTGCAAATAGGAAGGGTGACATTGGATCCCCCCTGTCTGAGTCCCTTAGCAACATTGAAAGGTCTTGTGTGTTCACCATTTATTACAATAGAGTAATTCACAGTTTGTATGCATTCCATAACCCAAGAAGTAAACAATTGAGGAAACCCCAACTCTTCCATAACTTGTTTTAAATAAGGCCACTCAACAGAATTATAAGCTTCTGGAGATCAATCTTAATCATGCATCTGGGAGAGGCGTGTTTTCTGGAATATGCTTTGACCAATTCATGTGCAAGGATAACATTGTCTGCAAGTTTTCTTCCTGGGATAAATCCAGCTTGTGAGTTACTTATAACAGTAGAGATAACAGCCTGGAGTCTTGAAGCTAGAATCTTTGAGATGAGCTTATAGAGGACTGTGCAACATGCAATTGGCCTGAACTATTTTATTGTATTAGGCTTGGAAGTCTTGGGTACTAGAGTAATGGCTGTACAGTTGATGGCTTTGTATATGCTCCCTGTGGCAAAGAACTCTGTAACAACTTCAGTGACTTCATTTTTGATGATGCTCCATGTTTTTTTGAAAAAATCGACATTAAAACCATCAACACCAGGAGCTTTGTTATCCCCTATAGAACATAATCCCTGATAAATTTCCTGCTCAGTGACATCCATACATAATAAGATTCTCTGTTATTGTGATAGAGTAGGACCTTTTGCCATTATACTCTTGTCAATTGCTGGTAGTCTCTGTGCAGGTGTTCCCATTAATCCCTTGTAGAAGTTTACAATTTCCTCTTTAATGCCTGTTGGATCAGTGATTTTATCTCCTATCAGAGAGGTTAGTTCAACTATTTTATTTTTGTGCTGCCTTTCCTTGATCACTGCTGTGAAATATTTGGAATTAGAATCACCTAGTTTGATCCATTTTGTTCTTTCTTTCTGCTTTAAAGCACCCTCCTCCAAAAGATCCCATTTCTCCAGGTTTTGCATAAGGATCCTCTCCTCCATTAAAAGATCATCCATGCACTGTGTACATATTCTTTCTTGTACATTAATAAGGTCTGCTCTGGCTCTTTCAATCTTCTACTTAATATACTTGAACTCTTGAATATTCAGCTTTCTGAGCAGGGGTCTAAGAGCTTTCAATTTAAGCCAAATATTGTTCATTTTCTTGAAATGCAATGTTTGCTCCCAGTGTTGTTGCACAATGTTCAGGAATTCTTCATGCTCTGCCCACACATTGAAAAACTTAAAAGATGCTTTTCCACTTATCTATTGTAGATCTAGCTTTAAAGTCATGGTAGAATGATTAGAGATTAAAGGCATACCATATACAATATTGATATGTCCCCATGTCATCATCCATTCATAGTTTCCCACATTCTATCAATTCTACTCCATATCCTATCTGACCCAGGCTGCCTATTAGACCACGTATAGTATTTCCCTTTCCATGTTATCTCAGTTAGCCCTAGTGTTTGAATATAATTGGCATAATCCCTAATCTCAGCACTATTAACTGCACATCCATGTAGTCTGTCTTGAGTGTACAATATTGAGTTAAAATCACTACCAATTAGCCATGGTTTAGTAATTTCTTGAGAAACCTCTTTCAGATTATCCCATAAAAGCTTCATTTGATTAATAGTATTAAATCCATAAACAATTGTCAGATAATAGTTAATATTCCCAGTAATTCCATTAACTAGACAATGCAGTATTTGTGCATCTGTCCTTAGCAGTGTAACTGTATAGCATCTAGAATCCCACAGAATCCATATCCTTTCATTTATAGCATGACTATAGTTCTGTATCACATCCCAGCCAGGGGCAATATAATTACAAATTCTACTTGCATTATGCTCCTTAACTCTAGTCTCAACAATACCAACTAGTTTTATATTATTGACTTTCAAGTAGTTCCTCAGTTCCTTCTAGTTATATCTCTTATTCATGCCCCTGACATTCTAGAATAACCAAATCATTGTGTATGATTTTTGCCCTCACCTCTGTCATGAGGTAAGGACCGGCTTACACCACTATTCCTTCTTGAATCCACCTTGTCATTCCTGCTAGTGGAGGGTGATAGTCTTGAAAAGTTAATCAAGTTCAAAGTTGGGCTACTCACCTCCTTGGCTTTATCTTTATGCATTTCAGATTGCACTGGTACTCTGGCTTCCTTTAGTTGTGAGATCCTTTGAGTCTCATCTTGAGTTATACCTTGACTTTGTTGGGCAGTCCTACTTTGATCTCCTGGAGCTTCTGTTGCTATTGCCACAAGTTCTGTTGTTGCAGCCACATTTTCTTTAGTTCTCCATTCATATGTGACCTTTTTTGGTTCTCTTCTTCTTCTTCTAGGTTGTTCCTCTTGTTGTATTCTAGGCCTTTGTTGATTGGCACATTTATGCCCAATAGTCTGGCATTTGTCACAACACATTGGTTTCCACTCATATATTAATCTCTATTGGAATTGTTTTCCTCTAGGATCAATCACAGTGATCTTTGTTGGCAAGGCTTTGGTTACATTAGTTTCAATCAGCATCCTCGTATATGAGATTCTTGTTTGCTTGGTGGTACATTCATCAGCAAATAATGATTTTCCAATTGCACTAGCAATCTTACTTAAAGATGCACTACCCCAGTAATTCATTGGAAGTTTAGGTAAGATCACCCACAATGGAATTTCTGTGAGAAATTCTTTGCTCAAATCAAAGTCATGTGTCCAAGGTTTCCGGATGATTGGTCTGTTGCTGATTGTATAGGGTCCAGCATATAGAATTTTATGCAAATCATACATCGACTGGAATTTAACAACATAGTATCCCTCCTCATATAGGAATAAATCTGGTTCTGCAATGTCCAGCCAATATTGAGCTATATATCTTCTCATCGCATTGTATCCAGGATTTTCTCCTATTATGTATGCAATCATAGCACATCGCCATTTCTCTTCCTCTTTTTCTACATCTTGTAGATCTAGTTGCACCACTGTTTTCCCATTCACTATTGCTAGTGGGATATAGCTGAGTGCCATCCCATGTGTTGCTGCTATGTTCTGCTGAAACAGACTTGCCCAAAGTTTTGGTCCTTTGGCTGTATCCTTGTTTACTTTAGTGATAGGCACCTGGGTTTTTCCACTCTCAATCACCTCTATGATAGGTGCAATTGGTTTATTTACACTTATCTCTTCCTGCTCATGCATTTTCCCTTTGTTTCTGTTATCTCCAGCCCCAATCTCCACATTAGGGTTAGGTGTTACTGTTCCATTGATTTTCTCATTGGATTTCTCCTTGTTTGATTGATCCTTCTGAGTAATTGATAGAGGAGCACTTAAATGCAATTGCTTACTTACCCCAGTAGTTTTCGATGTTGATTCACTTTCCCTTGGTTTAATCGCCGTCTTTTGCATCTCCGGTGTCGACAGGTCTTGCTCCTGAGATTGACTCAATTTGGATGTTGTTGTAGTACTAACTGTGTTTCCAAATGCGATTATGGGTGATTTTTTGGGTCTTCCTCATCCACGACCTCGCCCGCTTCCCATGGCAGCCGCCTAGCGTACGTTAGCTAATGCGCGCTGAGAGCCTAAGGAGAGAGAGGACTCCTTATGGACTTCAAACGGATAATCTTCTTCAGGAAAATTATCTATAGCGGAGTAATAATAGGACATCCATATTATTATTTTCATCTAACATTCCCCTTCAATGTTCATTAAAAGATATTGTGTCTCGTTAAAACCTTACTAGGAAATATCTAGTGGGAAAATCCAAGTGAAGGAAAAAGAGTACACATATTTAGTTATACGCAATTCTAGTTGCCTCATTAAAAACCTTACAAGAAAAACTCCATGGGAAAAATCTTAGTAAGAAAAAAAAGTACATCACGTATTTCACTCCCCCTGATAAAAACCTTGTTCCAAATATTTGAGTCTCCGCATTCCAATCTTGTATACCATCTTCTCAAAAGTTAAAGTTGGCAAAGATTTAGTGAACAAATCTGCTGGATTGTCACTTGAACGGATTTGTTGCACATCGATGTCACTATTTTTCTGAAGATCATGTGTGTAGAATAATGTTGGTGAAATGTGCTTCGTTCTATCTCCTTTTATAAATCTTTTCTTTAATTGGGTTATGCCTGCAACATTGTCTTTGTATAAAATTGTGGATCTTTTATCACATTCCAAACCACATTTTTCTTGAATAAAATGAATCACTGATCTCAACCATACGCATTCCCTACTTGCTTCATAAATAGTTATTATCTCAGCATGATTTGAAGAAGTAGCAACAATAGATTGCTCTGTGGAGCGTCATGATATGACAGTACCTCCACATGTAAACATATACCCAGTTTGAGATCGAGTTTAATGGGGATCAGATAAATAACCTGCATCTGCATAACCAACAAGATCTACACTACCTTTGTTAGCATAAAACAGACCCATATCAAGAGTTCCCTTTAAATATCGCAAAATATGCTTAATCCCATCCCAATGTCTCTGTGTAGGAGAAGAGATATATCTTGCTAGTAAATTAACAGAACATGCTATGTCGGGCCTTGTAGCATTAGCAAGATATATAAGTGCACCAATTGCACTAAGATAGGGTATTTCAGGACCAGGGAGTTCCTCATCCTCTTCTGGAGATCGGAACGGGTCCTTATTCACTTCAAGTGATTGACAACCATTGGTGTACTCAATGGGTGAACTTTGTCCATGTAAAATCATTTTAAGACCTTTTCTGTGTAGGCAGATTGATGTATAAAGATCTCGTTTGCTAAATGTTCAATTTGCAGACCATGACAAAGTTTTGTCTTTCCAAGATCTTTCATCTCAAATTCTTTCTTAAGATATTCAATTGCCTTTTGGAGGTCTTCTGGAGTTCCAACAAGATTTATGTCATCAATATAAACATCAAGTATAACAAATTCTGATGCCATTTTCTTTATAAAAATACATGCAAAAATAACATCATTTATGCAACACTCTTTCAATAAATATTCACTAAGGCGATTATACTACATGCGCCTAGATTTCTTTAAACCGTACAAAGATCTTTGTAATCTGATTGAATACATTAATCGAGATTTTGAATCTGCTTCAGGCATTTTAAATCCTTCAAGGATTTTCATGTAAATCTTATTATCAAGTGAACCGTATAGATAAGCTGTAACCACATCCATCAGATGTATTTCAAGCCTTTCACGTAAGGCTAAACTGATGAGATATCGAAATGTTATAGCATCCATAATGGGTGAATATGTTTCTTCATAATCGACTCCAGGTCGTTGTGAGAATCCTTATGCGACAAGGCGAGCCTTGTATCTTTCAACTTCCTTTTTGTCATTCCTTTTTCGCACAAATACCCATTTATGACCAACTGATTTTATACCACCATGTGTTTGGACTACTGGTCCAAAGACCTCTCTTTTAGCAAGTCTGTTCAATTCTGATTGAATTGACTGAATTGCCACTTGTCATTTTAGCCAATCAGATCTTTGTCGACATTCTTCGACAGATCGGGTTCAAAATCCTCACTATCTTGCATAATGTTAAGTGCAACATTATATGCAAAAATATTATCCACCACTATTTCATATCGATTTAAATTAATCCCATCACCAGTAGAACTTATTAACAGTTCCTCGCTCACTTGAGTCTCGAGTTCATTGATTTCTTCAGGAATACCAGAACTAATCAGATCTTGGCTTTCTTCAGGAAATCCCTTTATAATATCATTTTGATCATTTATCGATTTTCTTTTTCGAGGATTTTGATCCTTAGAACTTAAACGCCTATCACGCTTCAGGTGTGCTTTAGGTTCACTAGCTTTCATGCTAGTAGATGGTCCAACTGGGATATCAATTTGGATAGGCACATTCTCTGTATGGATATATGACTTAGTTATCCTTTTTAAATCAGTAAACGCATCCGGCATATGATTTGCTATATTTTATAAATGGATAATCTTGTGGATCTCCTTATTACATATAGGGGTACGTGGATCAAAATGAGATAATTATGAAACTTTTCACACAATTTCTCTTTTAATTTCCTTTTTCTCTCCCCCTAATTGTGGGAAGTTTGTTTTATCAAAACGATAATCTGTAAATCGAGCAGTAAATAAATCTCATGTCAATAGTTCAAGATAGCTTATAATAGAGGGTGATTCAAACCCAACATATATTCCTAACCTTCTCTGGGGGCCCATCTTACTGTGCTGTGGTGGTGCTACTAGCACATATACAGCACATCCAAAAATTCGTAGATGGGCAATATTTGGTTCATGATTAAAAACTAATTGTGATGGAGAATATTTATTAGAATGTGTCAGTCTGAGATGGATAAGTGATGTTGCACGTAAGATAGCATGGCCCCAAATAGTAGTGGACAATTTTATTTTCATAAGTAGTGGTCTTGCTATCAATTGCAGGTGTTTACTAAATGACTCAACAAGGCCATTTTGAGTATGAAATAAGCTACATGATGTTCAACTTTTATCCCAACTGATAGATAGTAATCATCAAAAGCTTGAGATGAAAATTCTCCAGCATTATCAAGGCGAATTCTCCACAGTATAACTGGATCTTTAACAGTAAGATATTCCATTTTTAGGCCCTTATCAAGGTGATGTCATAGGAATATCATTGCTTTGGCACAGACTTGAATTGATGCCTGATTTTTATCCTTGATGGTGTCTGCCAAAGTCATCGCATCAAGATGAATTTCAGCATCAAGCACCCAAGACATATAGCTTTTGCCCGATATATCCAGGGCTACAAATTCAAGTTTAGAAATATTTGACATTATTTAGAAAGGGAAAGTACGTACCTCTGATACTTTCAAAGTATTTGCTCGAGATGGTAGAGTCTCGTGCTGATAACGTGTTATAAAATAAAGACTGTAAAGTAAAGACAAGTATAGAGAGAAACTGATATATTATTCAACTTCAAACTGATGTATAAGAACAGGTGGAGTACGGTGGTTCCATTGTATAAGAACAAAGGTGATATCCAGAGTTGTAATAATTATAGGGGTATCAAATTACTGAGTCATACCATGAAAGTGTGGGAGAGGGTGGTTGAAGCGAGGGTGAGGATGACAATGTCTGTATCCGACAACTAGTTCGGGTTCATGCCGGATCGTTCGACTACAGAAGCTATACACCTTGTTAGAAGGTTGGTGGAACTATACAGAGAGAGGAAGAAGGATCTGCACATGGTGTTTATTGACCTAGAGAAAATGTATGACAAGGTTCCTAGAGAAATTCTCTGGAGATGCCTGGAGGCAAAAGGTGTGTCGGTTCCCTACATTATGGCGATTAAGGACATGTATGATGGGGCTAAGACTCGGGTTAGGACAGTAGGATGCGACTCTGAGCATTTTCTGATTGTAATGGGGTTACATCAAGGTTCTGCGCTCAGTCAGTTCTTATTCGCCCTGGTGATGGACGCGTTAACACACCATATTCAAGGGGATGTGCCATGGTGCATGTTATTCGCCGATGACATAGTTCTGATTGATGAGTCGCGAGCCGGTGTTAACGAGAGGCTGGAGGTTTGGAGACAGGCTCTTGAGTCTAAGGGTTTCAAGCTGAGCAGGACGAAGACGGAATACCTGGAGTATAAGTTCAGCGCTGAACCAGGGGAAGTGGGCATGGATATGAGGCTTGATTCGCAGGTCATCCTGAGTAGAGGCAACTTCAAGTACCTTGGTTTGGTGATCCAGGGGGATGGGAGATCGACGAGGATGTCACACACCGTATTGGGGTAGGATGGATGAAGTGGAGGTTAGCATCTAGAGTCCTGTGTGACAAGAGAGTGCCACTGATACTCAAAGGTAAGTTTTATAAAGCAGTGGTTAGACCGGCCATGATAGATGGGACTGAGTGTTGGCCCGTTAAGAACTCACATATCCAGAAGATGAAAGTAGCAGAAATGAGGATGTTGCGGTGGATGTGCGGGCACACTAGGATAGATAAGATTAGGAATGATGATATTCGGGAGAAGATGCATGTGGCTCCCATTGATGACAAAATGCGAGAAGCGAGGCTTAGATGGTTCGGACATGTTCAGAGGAGAAGTTCAGATACTCCGGTACGGAGGTGTGAGCAGCTGGTTGCGGAGGGCACGAGAAGAGGTAGAGGGCGGCCTAAGAAGTATTGGGGAGAGGTGATCAGGCAGGATATGGCGAGGCTCCAGATTTCCGAGGACATGACACTTGATAGGAAGATGTGGAGGTCGAGTATTAGAGTTGTAAGTTAGGAGGTAGTTGAGTCGTGCCTTTCTTCGTACCATGATGGGACTAGCCATATAGGATTTTTGTCTAAGATAGCTAGTGAAAATGTTGTGGCTTACTATTTCGCTTTTCAGTGTATGTCCTATTTACTAGCTATCGCTTTTGCTTTGCATCTTTCATCTAGATTTCATGGTGTTCCTATTTTTCTTATGACTGTTGTGGTGATACTAATATTTACTAATATTGTCTCCCTTTGCTTTGCATCTTTCTTCTGGATTTTATTTTATGGTGTTCCTATTTATTTATCCTATGATTGTTGTTGTGATACTAATATTGTCTCCTTTTTGTCCTTTTGTCTTTTTTTTTGAGCCGAGAATCTTTCGAAAACAGCCTCTCTACTCCTTCGGGGTAGGGATAAAGTCTGCGTACACACTACCCTCCCCAGACCCCAGTGAGATTTTACTGGATTGTTGTTGTTGTTGTTGTTGTTGTTGTTGTTGTTGTTGTTGTAAACTGATGTACATAATGAATTGAAAACTTCTCTATTTATAGAAGAAAGGAAGCAGTTACGAGGCTTTTCAGGAAGCAGCTGCGAGGCTTTTCTTGAGCTGCTTGTAAGCTGTCTGCATGAGCTATTTGCAACCTGCATGTTTAATAAGAAGCTGTTGCAAATCATTTCATTGAGTTGCTTGCAACCTGCCTGCATCAGCTGCTTGTAGATAAATTTCAATAGAGTACCAAATGGATAATCTTCTTCTGGAAGATTATCTATAGCGGAGTAATCAATAGACATCCACATTATTATTTTCATAACAAGATCTAGCTAATGACGAGGGAAACATGCACTGACAGATTTAGCAGTCTTTAAGCTTCCAATATTTAAGTTTCATCAATTAAGAAAACCCCATATATGATTTTGTGGTAAGTGAAAATATATAACTATGAAATGTATATAATCACATATTTACCAGCATATATATGCATAGTGACAACGATAATAATGTTGAATTACAGTCTAGCTAGAGATAAATAAATAAGAGGGATACTAACTTGTGACTGCCACGCGAAGAAGAGTGAAAACAAAACCAAGCTTAAGTAATGCCATCCTAAGAACAATACTTAACACCACAGAAAAGTATTTGTATGAACATCTTATTGCTTACAATGAGCGCAATTTATACTCTCCCCTAGTAGTGAAATAGCTCTCTCAAATAGGCATAGTTGTTTTTTTTAGATAAATTGTTTTCTTTAATTTATAATTTCTTAACTTGTTTTTATATTCAACTATTGTCTGGGTTGACCGTTCTATTTATGACGTGCTACGTAGTTTAGAATTTGGGTTAATTTTAGTGATGGTCATCCAACTTATCATTTATTTCACAAAAGTCACTTATCTATTTTTCATCACTTAAAAACCACTCAACTTTATCTTTGAACTTAAAAGTCATTCTAGTTCAAAACCTATAAAATATCCTATAAAAATATGACATGACATTAAATTTAATTAAAAAATCTAATTATAGTGTCACATAAGCTTAGATGGACCATACCCAATTTAGACTCATTTCATCCACAATTTGATTTGACCCATAACCCAAATGAGATTTAATATTTTAAACATTAGAAGGAAAAGAGGAGAACAATTATTTTGTGCTAAAAATATCTTACTTTATTTGTTACATAATAACCTTAATGTCACCACCTATAATTTTATTAAAAATATGAACAAAACTAGCACAGAACTAGTTTTTGCATCTTTCATATCATTTTTTAATTTTTCATGAAGTTAAAATACTACCGTATTAATCTCACATAACATATAAATGTACCACTAACAGACAAGAACAACAAGTTGAACCTATTTTCACAAATTACTATTCCATTAAAGTCAAAATATTGCTTATTAAGCAATACTAACAGACAAAAATACTGCTCAGTAAGAAACACCAACAATGAAATTGCATAGTAGAAGTTGACAATACACACCACAATCGTAGACGACCTATATCGATAGTTTGGACAAAAGAAAGAGACAATATATTGTGTCATTGACCGTAAATGTATAACCAAAACTTAAAGATAAATTTAAAAGACCTAATTTTTCCTAAATTTCTTAGACTTCTTTTTCTACAAATTAACCACAAAATCAAAGTGCTAGTCCAGTTAATTGTTCAAATATTAATAACCCATTTTGGTTATAGGTCAAATCGGACAGAGGAAGAAATGAGTCTAACTTAGATATGGTTTATTTAAGCTTATGTGGCATTATTGTTAGATTTTTTAATTAAATATAATGACATGTCATATTTTTTATTGGATATTATATAGATTTTGAACTAGAATGACTTTTAAGTTATAAAGGTAAAGTTGAGTGATTTTTAAGTGATGAAAAATAGATAAGTGACTTTTGTGAAATAAAGAATAAGTTTGATAACCTTCGGTAAAATTAACCCTTTAGAATTTTGTAGTCTCTCACCTTCGAAATAGAAGGAAAAAAAATATGTTTCATGGTTGTTTGAGTTGAGATTTTACAATATCATACTAAGAATAAATAGGACTAGGGCAGTAGTAGAAGCTTTGTAGTAGCAGGTAGTAGATGTTTGCTTAGCTTCAGTTGTTGGAACAATATGTTCAACAATCTGCTGTTTTTTCCTTACGTGCATAACGACCAATTGGTAATAAAAATTTTTATTTTAGCAAAAAATTACAAAAGAAGATGTTATTCGTTTAATGAAAAATATAAGAAATTGATTCATCATCTATAATATATATCTATCCTGCAATTTAATCGACCCATTCATTGGATAACTCTTGGTTGAACTATTAAACTAATATTTAGAACTTTTTTCCTGCTGAAGAACTAATTAGAGTTATATCGTCTACCTTCGTTCAAAAATGAAATTTGAATTTTATAGAATCAAATATAAATGATTTTTGAAGCCGGGAAGGGACAGAAATAAGATCCGTTGTTTCTTCAAAATTTTATATTCTTTAATGGACCTCACAGTAGGATTCGAACTCAAATGAAGGTCTGACTATCTATCAAGGAAAAAAGACGAGTCATACATCCTACTGTATTTATTCGATAATTTGACTTTATCTATCATTTCATTATAAATAAACATACATATTATAAATCCATTTGGATCTTAAAATTATATAAATATGATAAGAATAGAAATAATGACTCTAGTACCATCTTTTTATATTGTTTACTTGCAAGTTTTACTGGTACACCTTATATACCGTTTATTTGAGGCTTAATATATAGTTAGATCGAGACACTTTTACCAAGAAATAATATAGTATATTTCTCCAATAAAAAAGAAGGTCGATCTGATTTTAAATCTGATGTTATATAGGGATGCATTGATTCATTAATTATTTCCTTTTATTGAGATCTAGACAACTGACGAAGGAAAGTTTCATCAAGAAATTAAAATTCCCTTATAATGCGTTTGTGGTACATATATTTGAACATTTTATTAGCCAAAATTGTTCCATATTTATGAGAGTAGGTCCAACCTTTTATATTAAATATACCCTTAAGTATTTTTAATCCTTAAGTTTATGAAAGTAAAGCACCTTTGGCCCAACTAACACATTGGGTTAAAAACTAACGGTGACACATGCCACCACCGTATCACTTTCAAAGAAATCAAAACCTAGCAGTAAAAAGCTAAAATTTGCCATTAACTGCATCATTCTGCGAAAACTGTAATGTACTTATACTCATGCTAAACTTTCAATTTGCGCTATTCATATGGAGTAAGTTTTTTACTATTAAGCACAAAGGCGGATCTAGGATTATAAAAATATGGGACGCCACTAAATAACTCAGCATTCAATCATGAACCAAGTGTATCATTTAACCTTTTTGGAGCATAGAGGCCAAAAAATAATATTAAATCAATTCTAAAAAAATAGACATATAAAATATCTAATTTGACGAAAAGATCATTAATTTATGTGCACCATAATTTGGGCCTAAATTTGCCCCAGGTTAAGCGCACTGTTGCTCTGAAAAATCACGTTGTGGAGTAATGTTATTTCATTATTACTTCTGCATGTTTAGTATCAGGGGCAGATCTATTAAGGGATGTGGGGGTGCCACACCTTGGTCAAAATTCATATATTCTATGTATATACAGAAAATATTGTGACACCACAACCTCTAAATTCTGAATGCGTCTCTATTTAGTATTTACTTTTATAAAGATTTAAAACGAGAGCACAACAAACAAAGGAAAAGACTTGCATGAATTGTTAGAAAGAAATATTACAATAGAAAAAGGTAAAACTAAAGGATTATAAATAACACAAATAAGATAAAAGAAACGTAGTAGATTCAGTAAGCGGTGCATCGATACTTAAATATGATGCGCCAACAGTACTGAATCATGCAAGTATAACTGAAAAGCTAGCCAATCTAGCTTGTTTATTCAAATCCATGATTATTCCCCAGCAGACTTCATTATAATTAGCCAGTTTTACAAAAAGGACTAAAACCTAACACCGATCCACAATGACAACAAGTCCAGCAATCATTGCAATCGCTATCAGAAGTACAAGATCTCGTACAAGTATTAAGTTGTGGGAGTAGTCTTCCCTTGATTCCTGGGTGAATAAGATCAGCATTTCTTGCAGCCACAAGTTGCGTCTTTGAGAACCATGACATATTAACTGAAATAATTTATCATTATAGGTAACAGAATCTAGTTATGAGTGGTATAAATGAAAAACACACATTGAGTTATTAAGCGTAGAAACACATGCATGTCCATTCATAAATATAAAATAGATAATGTATATATACCCACAGAGCGTACTTGTATACACAGTAACAAGGAAAATAATGCAAATTACAATATTAATCTAGAGATCAAGTTAAGATGGATGCTAACCTGTGAATGCGAAGAATATAATAGTTAAGACGACACCAAATTTAAGATAGTACTTTAACACTTCACAAAAGTATTTGTGTGAGCATCTTTTCTATTTACAAAGAGCTTAATTTATAGACTCGTTGTAGTGAACTGGCTCTATAGAATAATCATGGTATTGTTTGTTAATTATTTTTTGACTTGTTTTATTATTCAAGTTTTGTCTAAGTTGATCACCCTTTTTAAATGACACTACATATTTAGAGTTCCGTTGTCTCCCACATCCGATATAAAAAAATAAAAAAGAAAAATATTGTTTTAGGCTTGATTAACATAGTTATATCCAGACGTTTTGACCAAGAAATAATGTATAGATTATTTCTCCAATTAAAAGTAAGTTCACCTGATTTTAGAGCATGGATTTATTACTTCGGGCCTTGTCCATATTTACGTATCTTAATACTTTAATCCATGACGAACATTTTTTTTCCTTTTATATTATAGATTTTTGTCAAAGCGATGTGTACTTAGGGCTGGAATATATATATTTTTGAATGATATTTTTCCATGTTGAAATAAGTTTATTTGTGGCTGCTACATAACAGTGATGGACCCCATCCATAGTTGTCACGATCCAAAATTCCATCACAGTCATCTGATGGCACTTAGTCTCTAAAACTAGGTAAATCGATTTCAATTACATTTTGAAGCAATTTTTTTTTATAAATTAATACAACCTCACAAGACTGGTAGTACTGAGTCACGAACTCTAACTGATACATGGAATGATCACGAGTACCGAATATACAATACTGTTTGATTAAAAATTAACAGTACAATGAAATGAAAAGACTCCAAGGGACTACGACGATCAAGCAGCTCTACCTTGAATCCTTACGATCCCGCTTTAACTCTGCTCAAGTCCGATATCTCCAATACCTGGCTCTGCACAAAAATGTGCAGAAGTGTAGTATGAGTACACCACGGTCAGTACCCAGTAAGTATCAAGACTAACCTCAGAGGAGTAGTGACGAGGTACAGTTGAGACACTCACTAGTCAAATAACCTGTGCAATATAGCATGCAAAAATAATAAAAAACAAATAGCAGTAATAGCAACATCAATTAACTAGTGATTTAAACAGCAAGGTAACAGGAACACCATAAATATTGTTCAAACGAGTAATAAACACAGGTACAGCCAATTAATCAGGTCCTTCAGAATATACATCTTTTATCTAAGTTATTCAATAAAAATCTCTGGAATATAATCCTTTTCAATAAATATATTTCCGAATATAATTCTTTCAAGTAAATATCTTTCGAATATAATTCTTTCAAGTAAATATCTTTCGAATATAATTCTTTCAAGTAAATATCTTTCAAATATACTTCTTTCAAGTAAATATCTTTATAATATAATTATTTCAAATAAATATCTTTCTAATATAATTCTTTCGAATAAATATCTTTCAAATATACTTCTCTCAAGTAAATATCTTTATAATATAATTCTTTCAAATAAATATCTTTCTCATATAATTTTTTCGAATAAAAGTCACCATGTGACGCCTCATTTAACTTTCCTGGCGTGAGGAATACATTCAACATATCACATCAAATGGCACGGCATTACCTTCGTGCAATATATATATATATATATATATATATATATATATATATATATATATATATATATATATATATATATATATATATATATATATATATATATATATATATATATATATATATATATATATATATATATATATATATATATATATATATATATATATATATATATATATATTGGCACGGCAACACCCTTCGTGCATTTATATCTTTCTCACCGTGCATACATATAATAGTACCAACTAGGTGGGAAAAATGCCAATAACAATAAAAGAAATAAAGTGGAGGCACACAGGAAGCAACAATGACTACAAGTTACATAGAAAACATAGGTGCACAACAACATCTTAAGATAATGGCATGAATGTATACACAACAAACGATATCACAATATAATGTATGTCTCTCGTCCTCGCCTGCACGAAAATACCCTTCATGCAATGAATATATGAACATAAAAATAATTGCACGGCATCACCCTTCGTACTTTACACTCTCAATGGCACGGCATTACCCTTCATGCTTTACACTCTCAAATGGCACGACATCACCCTTCGTGCTTCACACTCTGAAATGACACGACATCACCCTTCGTGCTTTACACTCTCAAATGGACGGTATCACCCTTCATGTTTTACACACTTCCTTACCAAGCACATGTATATCATTAACAAGCAATGTAGGAAGCATAAATAACATCAAAAAAAGTATTTAAACTACAACACAATACAACAATTCATATCGCAATTTTTCACTGACCATAACCAAATTCCAAATATGTAGCAGAATCAATAAATTTCTCAACAAATAGCCCAAGGCTCCACACAACGTATAATAAACCTCAAAACAATCAACAGAGGTGAAAAATACTCAGTATAGGGCAATGCCTTCATTAATCCAAATTCTTGATAATTATATTAACTCCTCAATTTAAACTTATTTAATAAACATTTGCATATAAGGATTCCATCATGAATTTAATTCTAATAAAATATCAAATCAACAAACACATGGAATTCACGTAAAATCCAAGTGACAATAACACCAAATTTATTATATAAAATACAAACTTGACAAATAAGGAACGAGGCGTGATAATTCAAGGATTTACTAATGCTAACAATTATCTAATTTAATACATAAGAATGCCTAAAACTTTAAACCAATAAAATTTGCACATATAAGCCTGAGTACGTACTCGTTACCTCGCGCACTCGCCTTTTCACATTTCACAAATTGCACTTAAGACTCGATGCCTAAGGGGTAATTCCCCCGCTCGAGGTTAAGCAAGACACTTACCTTTTTGAAGTTATGCAGTTATTCCAAAATCGCATTCTTGCTTGAATTGACCTCCAGACCGCCCAAATCTATCCAAATAAATTGTATAACTTCATTAAAATTCATCGGAAATAATTCCGGATAATAATACGCCGACTTAAAAATTTATTCCAAAAACTCAACAAAATTCAACGTGGGACCCGTCCCTCGGAACTCGACATAATTTTCATGAAATCCGAACACCCATTCCGATATGAGTTCAACCATACCAATTTTATCGAATTCCAATAACAACTCGACCTCCAAATCTTAAATTTTCGTTTTTGGAAGATTTTGCCAAAATATTGAAAACTAGACATCAAGGGCTACAACTTTCGTTTTTGGATCATCTCCAAATTCCTTATAGATTGCGAGATATAAGCTTCCAAAGTCGGGTTAGTGCAGCCGAGATTTTGTTCTACGCGATGGCGAAAGAGCTTCCGCGATCGCGATTCACAAGGCCCCAAACTACTGTTTGCTCTTCGCGAACGCGACCAAATGTTCGCGATCGCGATGCACACACCTCTGTAGGCAGAAACCAGCAATTAAAAATGGCCTAAAAATAGTCCAAAACCACCCCGAAACTCACCCGAGCCCCTCGGGACTTCAACCAAATATACCAACAAGTCCTAAAACATCATACGAACATAGTCGAAGCCTCGAATCACATCAAACAACGCTAAAACCACGAATTGCACCTCAATTCAAGCCTAATGAACTTTGAACTTTCAAATTCTATATCTTGTGCTGAAATACATCAAATCAATCCGGAATGACTTCAAATTTTGCACACAAGTCATAAATGACATAACGAAGCTATTTCAATTTCAAGAATCGGATTCCGACTACGATATTAATAAAGTCAACCTCCCGGTCAAACTTCCCAAAAATTTAACTTTTGACATTTCAAGCCTAATTCCACTACGGACCTCCAAATAGTTTTCCGGACACGCTCCTAAGTCCAAAATCACCATATATAGCTATTGTAATCATCAGAATTAAATTCTGCGGTCGTTTACACATAGGTCAATATCCGGTCAACTTTTCCAACTTAAATTTTTAATTATGAGACTAAGTGTCTCATTTCACTCCGAAATCCTTCTGGACCCGAACCAACTAACCCGATAAGTCATAAATTAATTATAAGGCATAAATTGAGCAGTAAATTGGAGAACGGGGTTATAATACTCAAAACGACCGGGCGGGTCGTTACAATAGTATATATAGCAACTAAAATATGCCGTTAAACTACATTTCACTTTATTAAAAGGAAATAGTTCACTTTTGTGTTTAAATTACGCACATTCTCAAATCGGATAAATCGTTATAAGGTATCAAGATTCTAAAATTAAAGATTTTAATTGAATTTTTGTTAACTTCAGTATAAGATCAACTACATGAGATGTATACCAATATAATAGATGGATCCACAATTTTGAATTTAAGGGTTCTAAATTCTAGAAAATGCAGTTTACTAGGTTTTAGATGAATATATAGGGTTTGACCAAAGTTAGTGGAGTATACTATACCTGTAGCTAGAACTCCAGCTCCGCCCCTAACTGATGTTGATCAACAGTCTTATAGATATTACTTGTCAGTAGCTTATATAATGTTATATGTATTACAGGTAAAATAACATAAATTCGAGATCTGAAAATATTAAATTGATTCAACACTGCAAATTGCCACTATGGATAATTTGAGCCAAAGAAAATTAAAAAGAAAAGAGTTTAAATATTGAGATCTAGAAAACTGGCGAGGGAAACACGCATATCTCGTATTTTTTATTCTTCGAAGACACATGTGAGAATTGAAGATAAATGAACCTTTGCACATGATTACAACCTTGTTAATTAATAAATCTAATGCTTGATTACAAGTTTATGTTGTTTACTTGCAACTAGGGGTGGGCGTCGGCCGGTTCAGTTCGGTTTTCATGAAGTTCGGTTCGGTTTTCGATTTTCTGTTTGGTGCACCAATAACCGAACCAAAATTAGTTCGGTTTCTTCGATTTTTGCTAATTCGGTTCGGTCGATTTTAGGTTCAATTTGGTCGATTTAGTCTTGTCGTATTGAGCTTTTAAATCGGACATTTTCTACTAAACAAATATGACTAATTTCATGTTTTAGTGCAACTAAAACTCGAAAACGCGATTATACTATTCATATAATAAAATATTTCTAATTAAAATATAAAAATACCAGAATTATCATAAATATATTGGTATTATTCTATTATTATACCATTTTATATAATTAATACTTATTTAGAAAAAAAAAGAAGAGAAAGGGTTTGGATGGGATATGGAACAGGCGTGATTACAAGTGAGAGATTTTGTTTATTATAAGTTTCTGATATGGAAAGAAACATTCTGTTGCCATCAATGTAAATCTCCTTATGATGCTAGGATTATGTTATTTTGTTTGAAACCGTGCCTAGTTTTAAAACTTCCTCCAAATAAAAAGTGATAATTTTTGAATGTGGGACTTTATTTGTGTTTGGGCTTCAAATTTTATAATGTAAATATGTGAAAAAGTTGGGCTAGACAACTTAAAAGGAACCCAGAGGTTAGGACCTATATTAGAAAACTTCGATTTTTCGGTTTAACTGAAAACCGAAGTTGCAAAACCGAGCACCGAACCGAACACCAAAATTATAGAAAATATAAACCGCAAACCAACCGAATAAGTCGAAAAACCGAAACCGAATGAATCAAAATTTATGATTCAATTAATTTTTTCGATTTGATCGATATTATGCCCGCCCCTACTTGCAAGTCATGTGACTTGTCAACAAGCGTATATGTGACAATCGACGAGCATACGAGGGGGTGATATAGTAAAGTGTGCTTTACAACTGTCCCAATTAGAAGTGGTAAGTTGACATGATCTCGTATTTCTTCTTTTCTCTAAAAATACATGTGAGAATTGAAGATAAACGAACCATTGCACACGACTACAAACTTATAAATTAAATGAACCTAATGCTTGATAGTTTCTTATTAATTCTATAAACTTGATATATGAATAACAAGTACACAAGATTTAATTACTAAGTACATTGAGTAACATTGGAATAAGCAATGCAATAAATTATATTTATCAAATATTAATTAAAAATAATGAATTAATTTAATTTCGAATCCTTTTTTTTGGTAGATGCACGTGAGAACTCAAAACAAATCAAACCACATCATTTCGCAATATGAACACGAGCACTCGAATATTCTATTGAACAAAATATGCATCTCGTTATCTGAGGAGAGTTTAGGTTGTTTCATTCTAATCGTGATAATCCAAAATCCACTATAGGTCGTGATAGCGCCTAACGTCGCCGTCAGGCAAGTCAACGATAATTTACCAATTTGTTTACTCATTTTATTACTTTGGAAATCACAAATTTTAATAAGAAAAGGGGATTTACACTTCCAAGTCACGGGAACGTACAACATTTGTAATTTATAAAAGAAATAAAAGGCGATAATAAGGTACGAAACCGTAAGCATCAACTAGTATAATCCCAAAATTCGGTGTCACAAGTACATGAGCATTTTCTAAGGAGTACAATAATAATAATACAACATCTGTCCAGAATGTAAATAGACAGGATAAAATACATAGTACGGTAGAGACTCGGTAGACTGCGATGCATAGAATGGAATGTAGCTCACATAAAGTCCCCTCAACAGGTGCGCCTATGCGCCAAGATGATTACCAAATGAACCTGTCAGATCCTGCACATTTGGTGCAGAAGTGCAGCATGAGTACGTTGTCACGACCCCAAATTCCCTCCGTAGGATGTCGTGATGGCACCTAGTCTCTAAGACTAGGTAAGCCTATCAATGCGGAATAATAATAAATATATAAAATAAATAAACTACAATTCAAACAATTTCAACTCCCAAAACCCGGTAGAAATAAGTCACAAGCTTCTAAAAATTTATTCTCAATGTCTCTATATAACAGAGTCTAAAGAAAATAAGGAAGTAACATAACAAGAATAGAAGGGGACTACGGAGTCTGCGGACGCTGGCAGATATACCTCGAAGTCTCCTCTCACAGCTAGTTTACTGATATCTGGGCTGGTAAGAAGTACCTAGATCTGCACAAAAAGATGTGTAGAAGTGTAGTATGAGTACACCATAGCGATACCCAGTAAGTGCCAAGCCTAACCTCGGTAGAATAGTAACGAGGTCAGGTCAGGCCCTACTGAAAAATAATAATGGTATGGTAAAATATTTAACAATATAATAAAATAAAATGACAATGGAAATGAATCAAGTACATGTCAGCATTTAATTACATAAAATAATGGCAATTAATATCTCGTGGAATCAAAACAGAATTTCCTTTCAACTTTAAGAAAATCACAACAAATAATCAAAGGCAACTGTGGCCATAAATCAATATCAACAAGGGCACTCACGAGGTACTGCTCGTAGTCCCAAATCATAAATAAATTCACAATATCTCATTTCCTTATCTCACCGCGGGAGCCTTCACAATTTATTTTAAAGAAAATATTTTTTCCGAAATAGCATCCCGCGTTTTAGCCATCCTTATCACACCGCATGACTTCTAGTAGTTCCCCCTACTAGCCACGCGTATCAAGCCACCCTTATCTCACCGCATGCGTTTCAACACCCAGACCTTATACCACCGCATGCGTATCAATATCACAATATATCACAATTTGTACCTCAAGTGCTCAAATAATTTAACTTGCCAAAATAATTCAACAATAATATTTTTCCACAATAAAGAGCTCACGGCTCATGCCAAAATAAATCATCAATAATATTTTTCCACAATAAAGAGCTCACGGCTCCATCACAATGAGTACGAAAATCTTACAAAAATATTCAGGAATAAATAATTCAGCAAAATAATATTTCAAAAATCTTTAATACGTTACTTCAATACCAAATTTTAAAATGTCAAATATTTCATATGAATAATATTTAATTTAAAGAAAATCAACTTCAAATAAAGCACACAATAAAAGAAACAAAGTTCCAACTAAATAGATAAAGTAATTAGCTGGAAAAGGTCAAACAATTTAAAATATAAACATTAAATCAATAATGGAGAATATAACAAAATAAAATAATTTAATTAATGTGCAACAGTGATCTACACAATTTAAAAACATAATCTTTCACATTTAGCCTATGTACACACTTGTCACCTCGTGTACATGACTTTCCACACATTACAATTATCAATCCTAGGGGAAATTTCTCCCACACAAAATTAGACAAGTCACTTACCTCGACTTGCTCCAATTTAACCAAGTAGTATGCTTTTTTCTCGATTTTCTGACTCCTATCGACTCGTATCTAGTCATAATTAATTCGATATAGTCAACAAAAATTATACGAATCAATTTCATAAGAAAATACTATATTTTTTAATAAAATCCGAAATTAGCTAAAAATTGTCGTGGGGCCCACCTCTCGGAATCCGGAGAAACTTACAAAATCCAACAACCCATTCAATTACGAGTCCAACCATACCAGTTTCACTCAAATTCGATGACACCGAAATCTCAAAAATTTATTTTTATGAGATTTCTAAAAGATTTCCCAAATTTCCATTTCAATACACTAATTAAATGGTGAAAACAATGATATATTCGTGTATATTTTTCAAATCCGAGTTAGAATCACTTACCCAAATGTTTCTACTTGAAAATCTGCCAAAAATCGTTTCTACTCAAGCTCGAGTTCGTCAAAAATGGCAACTGGGGACGAAATCCCCAGTTTTATAAACTGCTGAGGCAGCCATCGATCCTGGGTATCGATCATGGCTTCGATCTTTATGGTCCTCTATCCTGGCCTCGGTCATAGCCCTAGATCCTGGGCCTCGATCCCTAACCCTCGAGCCTTGCCTTCGATCATGGCCCTCGAGCTGGGCATTCGATCATGGCTTCGATCCAGCCTTCGATCATGGCCCTCGAGCTGGGCCTTCGATCCTGCCTTCGATCATGGCCCTCGAGCCAGGCCTTCGATCCTGAGCCTCGTCCCTGGCTTCGACCCTGGCCGTCGACCCTGGGCTCGATTTTTGGGCTCGATTTCTGCAGTTACAACATAAGAAAATTGCAACAGCTTTTTAAGTCTAATTTTTGATTTGTTACCCATTCGAAACTCACTCGAGGCCTTCGGGACCTCAACCAAATATACCAACAAGTCCTAAAATCTCATACGAACTTATTTGAAATCTCAAATCACATTAAACGACGCTAAAATCACGAATCATGTTCCAATTCAAGCTTAATGAAACATAGAATTTCCAACTTCTACATTCGGTGTCGAAACGTATCAAATCAAGTCCGATTGACCTCAAATTTTGCACACAAGTCATAAATGACATAACCGAGCTATGAAAATTTTCGAAACTAGATTCTGACTACGATATCAAAAAGTCAATTCCTCGGTCAAACTTCCAAACTTAAATTCCTGTTTTAGCCATTTCAAGCCTAATTTCACTACGGACTTCCAAAAAAAATTCGATCACGCTCCTAAGTCCAAAATTACCATACGGAGCTATTGAAATCATCAAAATTCTATTCCGGGGTCGTTTGCATATAATTCGACATCCGGTCACTATTTGAACTTAAACTTTTAATTTTTCATCAAAATTCCATATCTCGGGTTAGGGATCTTGGAATTTGATTTCGGCCATACGCCCAAGTCCTATATCATGATACGGACTTGTCGGAGCTATCAAAACACTAATCTGAATCTGTTTGCTCAAAATATTGACCAAAGTCAACTCAGTTGAGTTTTAAAGCTCTAATTCACATCTTACTCCTTTTTTCATTTCGAAAAATTTTACGGACTGCGCACACAAGTCGAGTAATGATAAATAGTGCTTTTCGAGGTGTTAGAACACAGAATTAATTATTAACTTTAAAGATGCCATTTTGGGTCATCACATACGTAAATCACTGTGTACCCAGTAAGTATCTAGCCCAACCCCGGTGAAGTAGTGACGAGGGGTCGACATCGACACTTACTAGAGGTCCAATAAAATAATACAATAATTCATAACAAATATGAAGTGCACAACGATAGTTGGGTAAATCTATAAATTTGATAATCTTTCAAATATTTCTTTTAAAGTATAAATTTCTCGATCTTGTATTTTACCATAACAACTCAGAAAATGTCAAGTGCCAATATCAAATAAATAAGGAATACCATAAAAATACCGGGCCTTCAGTGGAAGGTTTATCTCGTGAATATTTGGACTACTGGAGATATAACACACGATTCTGCCGAGGTTTCGGCCCGATCCAGAATAATATGTACACTGCCGAGGGTCGAGCGGCACGAACCATAGATGCATCTATTATACTGCCGAGACGTTCGTCCTGCTCTACAAGAAAAGAAGGAAGTAACCGAATTTTGATACACGTGTTTACAATACAGTACATGAGCACAGAACGAATATAATCTTTACCGTTTCTCAAATAACTCGCCCACAACTCAAAGTATTAAGGCTCGACCCATTATACATATATTTATTTCTAAATGAAATTAAGTTATAACTTTAATTAATTAAGCCAGCAGAACGAGTTCATATAATTCAATTATTACGTGATAAAGTCCTAAGTCTACCCGAACATAACATGCTTTAGCTACGTACGGACTCTCATCACCTCGTGCGTACGTAGCACCCACAACTAGTTGCACATAATAATAATTATCTCCTAAGGGGTAGTTTCCCCCTCACAAGGTTAGACAAGAGGCTTACCTTGCTCCGAAATTCCATGACCGGCTCCAACACCTCTCAAACACCTCAAATCAATGCTCGTCTCTCCAAAACTAGTCAAACAAATGTTCAAATCCATAAATATATACTCTATTGCCCATAATTAATCAATTCATAAAAATCTCCAACTCCGCGCTAAAAGTCAATAAAATTCACTCTCGAACCCACGTGCCCGGATTCCGAAAATTTACGAAAATAAACTCTACCCATAACACTACGAACTCAAATATATGATTTACTCCCAATTCCATGTCCAATTTCGTGGTCAAAATCCAAAATACCAAATTCTAGGTTTTCTATCAAAATTTCAAATTTCTACTAATTTTCATGTTTAAATCCATATATAAATCATGTATTTAACTTGTAATAGGCGAAAATCACTTACCTTGTGTTGCTTGATAAAAATCGCCCCAACCAAGTGAAAATGAAAGAAAATGGGTCAAATCCCGTATAAAACCAAGTCCTCTGCCCAGCGACATTTTCGCATCTGCAGAACAGTAGCCGCTTCTGCAGAAGCTTCCTCGCACATGCAGCTTCCCCCAAGGCTAGCTTTTTCTGCTTCTGCGGCCATCCAACCGCAGGTGCGCATCCGCTTCTGCGGAAAACCTCCGCACATGCGGACTCCCCAGCTCAAGCACTACTCCGCACCTGCGCGCCCATGACCGCACCTGCAATCAACCAGCCCCAGACCACTTCTGCTTCTGCGTTTCTCCGCCCGTATCTGCGAGCCCGCAGGTGCGGCAAATTCCTCGCACATGTGAATCTATCCACCTTCACTCCCTACTGCTTCTGCGATCCTTGGGCCGCTTCTGCGGTCTCGCACCTGC
The DNA here is from genome assembly GCF_000715075.1 of Nicotiana tabacum. Lineage (NCBI taxonomy): Eukaryota > Viridiplantae > Streptophyta > Magnoliopsida > Solanales > Solanaceae > Nicotiana > Nicotiana tabacum. The sequence goes on along the minus strand of NC_134101.1, from coordinate 20,620,482 downwards.
TGCCATAACCTCGCAGGCGCGATCGCACCACAAGCCTTAAGCTTAAGCAGTTCTTCCAAGTCCAAACTCGATCCGTTTCCTATCCGATTCGCACCCGAGGCCTCGGGACCCTGTCCAAATATACCAACACATCCCGCAACACGATACGGACTTAGTCGAAACCTTGAATCACGTCAAACAATATCAAAATTACAAATCGATGGCCAAAACCTTTCTTTCAATTTTCCAACCTTCAAACTTCGCCGAACACATCCGAATTACACTCAAGCATCTCGGAATGGTGCCAAACTTTACGTGCAAGTCACAAATCACGATACGAACATATTCCAATACCCATAACTCCGAAGGACATCAATAACACCAAAATTCATTTCAAATCAAACTTAAGAATTCCTTAAACTTTCAAAATGCCAACCTTTCATAATAGGCGCTGAAATGCTCCCGGGTGGTCCGATACCCAACCCGAACATACGCCCAACTATAAAATCATCATACAACCTATTGGGACCTGCAAATCCCTATTCCGAGGTCTTTTGCTCAAAAGTTAAACCTTAGTTAATTTTTCCAACGTAAAGCTTCTGAAATTAAACTTTTCATTCCAAATCAACTCCGAACTTCCCGAAATTCAACTCCGATCACACGTACAAGTCATAATACCTGAAGTGAAACTACTCAAGGTCTCAAACCGCTGAACGACGCGCTAGAACTCAAAACGACCGGTCGGATCATTACACTAATTGTACATGTTCTCATGTTAGAATCATAATGAAGAAATATTTTATGTCAATTCAACTACATTCCGATCATTTTGTTTCTTTTCGTTATGTTCGTTTCGTTTAGTTTTGATACTTTATTTTCAAAAAGTCACATAAAAATCACAACATTACTAAAATGATTCATTTGTTCAAAAAACGATAAGAAGCTTCTATATAATACTGTCAGAGCTAATTAAGAGAATAGGGGCGAATTTCAGGAACATAAGCAACGTGAAGAATTTGCCACTAATTTAAAAAAACCCGTCACTAATTTCCTTATTAATTTTGTCACGAAGAGAAAGTTATCTCATTAACTTCTATCACTATTTATATCGCAATATGTAAGTATAATTTGAAAATGTTAACTAAAAGACAGTGGCTGTACGATGTGCTTTTACTAGGTGTGTAAAAAGAAACCAATAATCCGAGTCAAACTGAAAAAAGGGGTAAGTGCACAGATAGCCATTTTAGGGATGCTATTTAGGGATTAGCCAATACTTATTTTATTCTGAAATTTTAAACTAAAACTTTCAACTTCGGGATAACTTAGGACATTTTCGTCCTAAAAAATTAAATTGAAAAGCTGAAATTCAGGACGCATTGACTAATTTCTAAATAGCAACCCTTTAGAGTGGCTACTTGGTATTATTCTACAAAAAAAATAAATCTGATTGTGGTTTGGTATTGAAAAAATAACCCGATCATAATTGGTATGGTTTGGTCTTAACTAAGAAAAGTCAAACCGAAGCTAAACCAACCCGATAGTATATTTATATAATTTTTACAAATATTTTATACATATAAATATTTATTGTAATGTAATTTATAAATATTTCTTAAACTTTTTCACAGTTTTATCTTTTAACGTATTATTTCAAGTTTGGACTTAACATTCTTGAATGACAAATAAATTTTATAGCCCATAAATGTAATAACTCAAACAAAGTTCAAATCAATACTAAAACTAACAAAAGAAATTCACTTCAACACTAGGAATGCCAATAGTGTTGGATATCTATTTTTCAGTTTTATATTAGTTTATAATGAAAATGCATAACTTATTTTATCTTTTTCTTTAGTGATTAGTAATGTAAATAATATTGTAGTACTTATTAGCTATACTTATTTTAGCATGACCTATATAGTATTTTTAGATTATGTTAATTTTCATTATGGCTTATTAATTAGCAATATGTGCTTTATGCAATTTTATTATCTTTGTTATTGAATATTTTAGTATAATGCTATGACTTATCTCATATTATTGTATTATTTTCTTGAAAAATACATTATATAGTTGTATCTTACTAGGACTTAAGAAATAATTTGGAGCACAAGTTACAGATTTTATGTTATGAAGACTTTACCGGAAAAGAAATTAAAAATCCGGAAAACCCAAAAAATCCGAGAAAATCGAGATTGATAAATTCGACTTTGTTGGTTTGGCTTGGCTTAAAGATTTAAAAACCGGACACCATTTGTTTGGTTTGGTAATTAAAAAATCTGAACCAACCAGACCTATGTACACTCCTAGCTTTTACCACGAATATAATTTTCGTACTTTTATTTTCAAGCAAATGCTAATTGTCACTGAAAAACACATTGGCAATAAATACACATCTAACCTCAGTCACACAATCACAAATTTGGACCTGTTTGTCCATAGATTTTTTTTTTCTTTTTCTCGATTTTTTTAAGAAAAAACGTGGTTGTCTTATGAGTTTTTCAAAAATCCAAAAGTGTTTGACAACTTTTTCAAAATTTATAGAAAAATATTTTTTTTCACTCACAAAACTGCAGCATAATTTTCAAGTGAAATGCACATCCAAACATGATTTCAAGCTCCAAATACCATTTTTTAACTTAACTCCAAATACGACTTTTTTTCAAAAATTATAATTTTTATGTCCAAACACCTACAAAGAGAATCCGTCGGTAAAAATGGTCGTAATGCTCCCTTCTCATTTAAGAAAGGGGAAAGGGCCAAATATACCCCTCTACTTTCATATATTATCTACGTTTAACCTCCGTTATATTGTGGGACCAAATTTACCCCATACCATTATACTATCAGGCCAAATTTACCCCTACAATCAGCAAACTTTTAAAAATATACCTTGATCTGTTAAGTAATCCAAAATCTTCCAAATTCCTTTTATTTAAATCAGTTGTTGTTTGTCACGACCCAAAATTCGACTAGTCGTGATGGTACCTAACCCAACCCACTAGGTAAGCCAATTAACAATTATCCATTTTAATGAGATTAATTAAGAGGAGAAATGATAATATACTGAACTATTATACAAAAGTTCTCAAGGACTGGTAGTACAAATCATGAGCTTCTAAGATTTAGAGTTTACAAAGCTGGTATGAAGTAAATACATCATATGTTTGAAATATACATGAACAGATTAAAATTTTAAAGCTACCAAGGACAAGAGGAAGTTGTAACCGGAATGCAGGTACATCTTCAAATCTAGCTCCCGCCATACACAACAACATCAACATCCAACATTTGCACGCAAGGTGCAGAATTGTAGTATGAGTACAACTGACCCCATGTACTCAATAAGTAACAAAACTAACCTTAGGTTGAAAGTAGTAAAGAGTTGGGACAAGGGTTAGAGTCCAACTCCAATAACCAGCAACAGTTTACATCAATATAAATAATATGGTACAAGAAATAACTCAAAGATATGATGCCCAGCTCGTTCACAGTTACTGAAAATAGGCATACTTTCCAAGTATAACAGTAAATTCTAAATCTTTCACCGAAAATACCAAAAATATGAGTAAGTTTGAAAACTGTGATTTTTCCTAAAAACTTCCAACAACAGGTAAGATATTTCATTATCAAATGGCATGAGAAAAGTACATCTCTATGCCTACATGTCAATGTATGCATGCCAACTGTAATACAATGCAATGATGAAACCATATGCATACTCTCGGTGAATCAATGCACTCAGTCCTTCCAATCACTCATATCCTCACAGTCACTCAGTCCTCATAGTCAGTCAATCCTCCCAGTCACTCGGCACTCGCACTCGGCACTCGCACTCAGTAGGTACCTGCGCTCACTGAGGTGTGTACAGAATCTAGAGGGGCTCCTTCATCCCAAGCGCTATAATAAGTCAATCATGGCGTAATCAATAACATCTGCTGCGGCATGCAGCCCGCTCCCATCATAAATCAATAATACTTTCTACGACGTGCTGTCACGACCCAAAATCCTAACCTGTCGTGATGACACCTATCGCTGTACTAGGCAAATCGACATTTCAAAAATATTTTCAATACTTCTAACAGAAATTGAATTAAAGCAGCTTTAACAATAAAAATTCTCATAAATAAGGATAGAAATCCAAAACACAACGCGGAAGTTCCCAACTATCGGGGTGTCATAGAGTGCATGAGCATCTATACATCACTACATACCCTCATAAATTTCTTCTGGAGTCACATCTTTACATAATTCAATCCTTTGTTGTTGATTAAGTTTAGGCCCTTTGTGCAAAACCATTTTATCTATAGCAGGAAGTGATTGAGCAGCAGCGCCCATCAGTGACTTATAGAATTCTACTATCTCCCTTTTGATGCTTTCCGAGTCAGTTATTCTGTTACCAGTGATAGAATGCAGCTCTAATATTTGCTTCCTTTGGCTCCTTTCTTTCATGACAGCTGAGAAATATTTAGTATTGGAATCACCTAGCTGTATCCATTTTGCTCTGGCTTTTTGTTTCAGAGCTCCTTCTTCAATCATATCCCATTTTTCCAGATTTTGAACCAGCTCATTTTCCTTCAGCAGCATCTCAACAGAGCAGTTTGCATCAATGCTTCTTTGTACCTTTTCAAGTTCAATTCTGGCTATCTCTATCTTCTGTCTAATGAACTTAAACTCCTCAACATTAAGCTTTCTCAGTACTGGCCTTAATGCTTTGAGTTTCATCCACACATCTTGGATCTTCTGTCTGTGAAATCTTTGTTGCCAAATTTGCTGAACATCAGTTAAGAACCTCTCATAGTCTACCCAGACATTGAATAATTTGAATGAAGTTTTCCTGCTTCTTTGGTTATCATTGAAAGTTAAGCTCATAGGTGCATGATCAGAAATGAAAGGCATCTCATATACAGTAGAAATATGCCCCCGTGGCATCATCCATTCATAATTACTAAAAATCCTGTCAATTCTGCTCCATATCCTGTCATAACCATCTTGTTTATTAGACCATGTGTAGTACTCACCTTCCCAAGTCAGTTCACTAAGTCTTAGGTCTTGTATACACTTGCTGAAGTCTTGAGTTTCAGCCATAGTACCTGGATTTCCATGCATCCTAACTTGCAATTGTAGGACAACATTAAAATCCTCCCAATCACCCATGGAATGGATGTCATTTGATCTATGTCTATCAGGTTTTCCCATAACTGCTTCCTTTTTTCTATTGATACTGCATACTCCTTGTCCTTCCTGATGTCTTTAACAACACAATGGATAACCTGCGCTTCTGCCTTGATTAACTTGACTGAGTAGTAACTAGCATCCCATATCACCTATATTCTTCCATTTACTGCAATATTGTAATTGTGTAGCATCTTCCAGCCAGAGTCAATGTGGTGGCTGACTCCTTTAGCTTTGTGCTCCTTTACTCTAGTTTCAATGATACCTGCAAATTTGATGTTTTTGGTCTTCAAGTAGTTTTTCAGCTCCTTCCTCTTATACGACTTATTAATACCCCTGTCATTCCATAGTAACCACTTCATTGATTGAGTTTAGTTACCCCACCCCTATCATGAGGCAAGGTAAAGCTCCCACTAGGACCTGTTTTTCCAATTTTAGATCCATTTCTACTAGACAAAGGTGTTAGCATAGGAAAATTTTCAAGGCTAAAATCTAACACTTGCTTCTTGCCTTTGTTTATTGCAGCTGCTCCATTGTTCTTTATACCTCCTTCACTTTGATTATGATTGGACTGCCTTGTCTCCACTGGTAAACAGTGTTGAGTTTTCTCCTGGACAATCCTATTTTGCTTATCAGTTACTCCATCTTTCTTAGAGATCTCTATACCACTTGCTTCTTTCTGCACATTTTCTGTATTACCTGCTGCATTAGTGATAGGATCTTTAGTCCTCCATTCATATGTTACTTTCTTTGTTTGCATTTGTCACAGTATACTGGCTTTCACTCATACACCAAGTCCTGTTGAAATACCGTTCCTCTAGGATCCATCACCATAATCTAAGTAGGCATTGCTTTTGTAACATTCACTTCAATCAGCATCCTTGCATAGAAAATTCGTGTTTGGTTAGTGGTGCACTCATCAGCAAATAGGGGTTTCCCAATAGCACTAGCAATTTTGCTCAAGGCATCACTACCCTAGCAGCTCATTGGCAATTTAGGAAAAATCACCCACAGTGGTATATCAGATAGGAACTCTTTACTTAGATCAAAATCTGAGACCATGGCTTGAGGATTATTGGTCTATTTCTGATAGTGTGAGGTCCAACATAAAACACTCGATGCATATCAGTTAGGTTTTGAAATTTTATCACATAATATCCATCCTCATGAAGAGATAGATCTGGCTCAGCAACATCAAGTCAATGCTGAGCAATATACCTCCTCATAGCATTATATCCAGGATTATCACCTACAATATAGGCTATCAACGAAGCACTCCATCTCTCTTCTGCTTCTTTCACATCTTGCAAATCTAGTTTCACCACAGTTTGACCTTCTATAATCTGAGGAGGAACATACCCGAGAGCCATTCCATGAGTAGCTACTCGATTTTGCTGAAACAATTTGGTCCATATTTTTGGCTCTGTTTTTCGATCTACAAGATTCACCACCTTAGAGTCCAGAGCCACCTGCTCAATAGCTCCCATAGTAGCTTCAATTTGATCTAACATAGCCTCTTTGCCTAGATCCCCCTGCATGTCCTTAGTGTTTAGTTCAATTACTGTTCCATTGGAGTTTCCGTCAACCATAGGATTAACACTCGCTTCACTTTGATCAATTTGAGCTGGTGTACTTAGAGTCAATTTCCTGTTAACCTCCGAGCTAGTCGAGGGAGTAATCTCATCACTTGTTTTGTAAAAAAATATACCACTAGCAATAGTTGCAAAAGAGGAAAGAAAATCGGCTTTAGAATTGTTACTAATTGAGCTTCCAGTTGTTGAGATCGGCGTTTTAGGAACTTTTTTTGGTCTTCCTCTTCCTCTACCTCGCTCCCTTCCCATGGCGGACGCAACTAGCGCACGTTTAGCTAACGTGAGCTGAGAGCATGAGAGGAGACGAGCAAAATAAAACTTCTTATTGCTAGCAAATACTATTATTTTTATTTTCTTAGTCTTACTCAATTGAATGACCGGGATTGGTCAATTTACAAAAAAAGTTTCCTAAGAAATCAAGAGAACTTAATAATAATGAACAATTCTAAATATTAAATAGAAAAAATAGTCCATATGATAGAGTGTTAATTGTTGAAGAACTTATTTAGAGGGAATAAAAAAATCAAAATGATTGAGTAATTCAGTGTATAAAGAAAATCTCAAAATAATTAAATAATATTCAATAATAATAGAAGATGAAAAGAAACATTAATAATTAATTACAACTTACGTCCAACATATTTTAATCTGTCTCATCCTTATTCTTTCAAGCATAAGTTATTCATCTTGAAATTATAAGTAAAAAATAAGTGGATTTCAAACTTTTAAACATTAGGTAGAATTACTCAAAAATACTACAATTTTGAAATCCTTCAAAACTATAAATCTCGTTGAATTTTAATATGCACATCAATACCTCTTAATTCTGTCTAGAACGCCTCTTTTATAGATTTATGCAACCTCTTAATTCTGTCGAGAAAACCTCTTTTATAGATTTATGCAACTATTTTTTTACTTTTTTATAAAAAAATAAAATGAATATTACTGATATTGTGTCTCTTTGTTTCTCCTCTTAGATTTATTCTTTCTTCTTTCCTTTTTATGAAATTTTTGTTAGATAATTGATAGAAGAATAAGTAGAACTCATAAAAAATATACTTTATTAATAAAGGCAAAGTCACTGAAGTAATATATACTTTATGAATTATTTTTTTGTTCTTTTGAGGGTTCATGTTTTCAAGAATGAATCTTCTTCTTCCTCTTAAATCATTATAAGCTATAATGACCCAAAAAGTATCTTTAAATTTAATAATTAATTTTGTGTTCTAAAACCTCAAAAAATACTATTTATCATTTCTCGACTTGCGTACGTAGTCCGTATAATTTTCCGGAAAGTTTTTATGTGAAAATGGATTACAATGTGAAATAGAGCCTTAAAACTCAACTGAGTTAACTTTGGTCAATATTTTGAGCAAATAAATCCGGATCAGTATTTTGATAGTTTCGGTAGGTCCGTATCATAATTTGGGACTTGGGCGTATGCCCGAAATTTAATTTGGAGGTCCCTAACTCAAGTTATGACCATTTAACAAAAACTAGTAGTTTAAAGGCTAAAAATTTCCAAATGTTTGACCACGGATTTGAATTTTTGATATTGGGGTCGGAATTCGATTCCGAAAATTTGAATAGTTTCGTTATATCATTTAAGACTTGTATGCCAAATTTGAAGTCATTCCGGATTCATTTAACATGTTTCGGCACAAGTTTTGTAAATTAAAAAGTTTGAAACTCAAAAGTTCGAATTGAGGTGTGAAATGTAATTTTGATGTTATTTGATGTGATTTGAGACCCCGAGTAAGTCCGTGTTATATTTTAGGACTCGTTGGTATATTTGATTGAGGTCCCGGGGGCCTCGGGTGAGTTTCGGAGGGTTAACGGATCGAATTTGGACTTAAAAGAAAATCTGAAGGTTTCTGCCATCTGATGTAATCGCACCTACGGAGTTTCCATTGCAGGTGCGAGCTTGTAGAAGCGAGCCTTCCATCGCAGATGCGGGATTGGGCTGGGCTGGGGTCTTCGCAAGTGCGGCCATTTTTGCGCAAAAGTGCGACCACAGATGCGGTCTTAAGCATCGTAGAAGCGGAGGCTGGGCAAATGAGGTTCGTAGAAGCGAAACTCCCTCCGCAAAAGCAGATGCGCAGGTGCGAGCCCAGGCACCGCATGTGCAAAAATGCCTGGGCAGTGTATAAATCAAAGAGTCTGAGATTTTTCTCATTTTTAGACATTTTAAGTCTCGAATTTTGGCGATTCCAAAGGGGTTTTTCACGATTTTGAATTGGGTAAGTGTTCTATAACCAAAAGTATTTATATTTTATAAATCCATGTCTATATTCATCACTTATTTCGGATTTAGATGCAAGAAATTGGAATTTTTGTAAAACTTTTCAAAAATAAAAAATTAAGATTTGAAGGTCCATTTGACATCGGAATTTGATAATTTTTGTATGGTTGAACTTGTCTCGGAACGGGTGTTCGAATTTCGTAAGTTTTTTCAAGATTCGAGACGTGAGCCCCATTGATGGTTTTTGAGATGAATTTTGAATTTTAATCCGAAAAATTAGTAAATTCATATGGAATTAATTCTTACGATTTGTATTGAGTATAGTGAATTGTTTATGACTAGATTTGAAGATTTCAGACACGAATATGCGAGGCAAAGGTTTATTGAATTCTTGAATTTGGTTGCAAGCGAGGTAAGTGTTGTGGTTAACCTTGACTTGAGGGAGTATGACTTATTTATCTATTTGCTACATGATTTAATGTGCGGGTACAATGTATATATGAGGTGACGAGTACTTATGCGTTGTGGTTGAGTCAAAGCATGCGAGTAGAATTTGTTTATTGTGAATAATTATCTATTTAATTAAGATATTCCTGCTTAAGTTTATTATTGATTATTTAATCATTAGTCGTGAAATTATTATTCATTTAATTATTGTTGAATATTTTAAAAGGTGAAGTCGGTATTCTGGTATTGAATTGATTGATAAGTGTATATCCCCGCATTTAAATACTCTTTTCAAATTTATATTATTATTTTCATGGTAAGGAAGAGTGTAAAAGCACGAAGGGTGATGTCGTGCCATTTTAATTATTCATAATATCATTGTCATAGTAAGGAAGAGTGTGAAAGCACGAAGGGTATTGTCGTGCCATTTGTGAGTGTAAAAGCACGAAGGGTGTTGCCGTGCCATTTGTAAGTGTAAAAGCACGAAGGGTGATGCCGTGTTATTTTCAATGAGCGTAAAAGCACGAAGGGTGATGCCGTGCCAATTGAGAGTAAAAGCACGAAGATGGCGCCGTGCCACTTTCATATTATCATTTGCTCATTTTATTGTTGATGAATTAATTGGCTGCTAAGTGACACTTCTCCTGCTAAAATTATTATATCATTCCCCTTAGCATGTTCCCTCCCAATTGATAAATTGTTATTTATTGTATTATTGTTATTTTGTATTTGTATATACTTGTACAAGTTGATTATGTACGTGTCTTGTCATAGCCTCATCACTACTTCGTCGAGGTTAGGCTCGGTACTTACCAGTACATGTGGTCGGTTGTACTGATACTATACTCTTCACTTTTTGTGTATATTTTGAAGTTGGTCCCAGTAGCGTATCATAGACGTGCTCGGATTCAGCTATTCAGTAGAGACTTGAGGTATAACTGCACAACGTTCGCAGTTCTGAAGTCTCTTTCTATTTTATCTCAGTTGTGTATTATTTTTCAAATAGTTTGAATTTTATTCAGACCTTTATTTGTATTATCCTAGTAGCTCGTGCACTTGTGACACCAGATTTGGGGATGTATTTTGATAATTCGGTATTTATGGTCTTCCGCACTTTATTTTAGTAATTTGACTTCTATTTAATTAAATTTGCTTAAAAACAGTTAAGATTATTTTAACGTTGGCTTGCCTAGCAAGTGAAATGTTAGGCGCCATCACAATCCTAAAGGTGAAAATTTTGGGTCGTGACACAAACTCCAGAGTAATTAGTTTATCCATAACTTGTGTTTCTTTATTTCGTTTCTTAGGATTATTATATTTAATAAAGTAAAAATTTTAACCGACAACTCCTGCATATTTCAAATAAGACAAGATCTAATAACTAAAATTAGTTGATTACAAAGTCCTAATTAAATAATTATTTTTTAATATAATTAAATTACAATTCTTAATATTAGGGACTTAATTAAAAGTTTTTTCCTAAATAGTAGGAAAATAATAAACTGACTATTTTGTCTAGTGTGAAGTTTATTTTTAGAGGGATAAAAAAGACGAACGATATTTCGCTAAGGGCCTTCATACCTTTAATATAATATAGATAAAACCTTGTAATCGTTTTATAAACAAGTGAGACATCTTAGTAATGTTGTGATTCATATGCAATTTTTTGAAAATAAAATATCAAAACTAACTCAAACGAATATAACAAAGAGAAAATGAAATGGTTGGAATGGAGCTAAATATACAGAAAAGATTTCCTAATTAGAATTCTAACATGAGAATATGTACCGTTAAAATAAAACCGTACAAGAAATGTATAATTTGTTTAATAGAATATTTTAGTGCTCATATTGAAAAATGCAGTGGCTCTGGTTTGTTTTGAGTTCTCACAAGCGGATTTGACTCCCCTCCGTCTCTTATTCTCTCAATTTCTCCAAGTTCCTATTTAGCTTTGTGACACTTGTCCTCTTTACAGTTTACATATTAATGGTCCAGATTAATTTAACTACCAAATAGTCTTAATCATGGTTAACATGCCTTTATTTTAGGAAAAAATACTCTCTAACTTTAGTATGAAATTTTCATCTCCAAAAATAATATTAAAACAAAGATACACAGACTAAATGAAGATAATATGTAACTTATTTGCCTATTTGGCGGAAATTTTAACCAGTCACAAAAAAAAAGTTGAATAAATTGCTGCAATATATATCTAACATTTGACATTATCGCCTCTATTTGTTTTTGTTGAGAAACATTCTTAAAAGTTGTACATCATTGGATCAAAAAATGCATAAGGTAACTGAGTCCATTACTTAAATGGTCATTCAACTATTCAAAATTATCTTGTAAAGTTATTTTTCTTTTATTTGCAACAAAAAAAAATTAATTATGCCTATAGCACTCAAAATGTCACTCAACCTGATTTCTCAAACTTTTGATTGTCGAATGCTAACTTTACCCTCTAAATTATCAACTTTTATATTTTTTTTTTAATACTTTTTAATAAACATTATGGATTTACCTATAGAATAAATAAATTTTATTTAAAGATAAAAAATTAGTTTCTAGCATATATAATATCGGAATAATAATATAATTGAGCATAATTTTCAAGAATATATAATGCATATTATAAAAATATCTTTATTTAAATAATTATTTTCTATAGTACGTGTATGGAATATATATTTTAAAATTTTTATTTTCTTTCGTTCTCAATTTTGTAAATAAATGTTTGAGATTTTGTTGTTAATATCAAAAATTTTATTACGACCAAATTGTTCTAATTAACTTTCTACTATGCTTAATATTTTGTTATTCCACATTATATATGCTTAAATACTATTTTTATTTTTTTAATTTATAAATAATACTTGTTTATTCTAAGGTAAGTCCATAATATAAACTAAAAAGAGAAAAATTACAATATTAAAAAGCTAAAAAAATAAAAAGAAGATCAAAGTTGATAATTTAGAGGGTAAAATAGGTATTTGGCGATAAAAAGTTTGAAAAATTTGGTTGAGTGACCTTCTAGGTACTATAGGTATAGTTAAATGACTTTTTTTTTGAAAAAAAAAAAATTCCCCTCCCCCCAATGTAGGAGGATCTATAGTGTTTCCACACTTTTCCTCTAGCGTGACTCGAACTCACGACCTGACGATCGTGGGTGGAGGTGCTTTACCAATTGAGCAAACCTCACTTGTCAGTTAAGTGACTTTGTTGTTACAAACGAAAAAAAATGACTTTGATAAATAATATCAGATAATTGAGTGACAATCTGAGTAATGAACTCTAAGTTAATTAGTTTTTCCACTAGCAGAAACTGAATGGAAGCCATGAAGTCACCCATTTAACATAGAACAAAATGAAGTTGAAACGTATTTATCAACGGCCAAAATCAACGTTTTCGTATTTTGTTAGGCAAATACTTTAATATTTTTGGAGTTAATTCTTACTAAAGTTCTAGAGTATATTTCCTAAAATAATGGAAATATCAACCTTATTAACCATGATTAAGACTATTTGATAATTAAATAAATCTGGATCATTAATATGTAAAGAGGACAAGTGTCACAAATCTAAATAGGAACTTAGGGTAATTGAGAGAATGAGAAATGGAGGGGAGTCAAATCCCTCACAAGCATTTATCGAAATGAAGGAATCTAAAATCAAATTATTCTCAAATGTATCTATCGAAAAAAAAGAATTTAAAACAAAATCCACCTCATTATTCTTAATTTAAACAGTTGGTAAATACAATTTATTAGCTCACTTATTCCAATGTTATTCCTCCACACTTGTCACACCCCTTTTATGCCCCAAAACGATAATGTGTTATGGATGGTGGGTTAAAGAGTTACTCCAATTAAAGTGACAAACTTGAATATGGATTATTTTATTTACAGAGTCGCCACTTAAAATTGATTTTTGGGTGTTCCAAGTCACCTTTTGTTTGAATCCCTAGTCAAAGTAAGATTTGACTCTTTTATTATTGGTCTGCAAAACAAAGTCCAGGTAAGAAATTCTGTTGACCGGGGAGAAGGTGTAAGGCATTCCCCGAGTCCCGTGGTTCTAGCACGGTCGCTTTATTGACTACAACTTGGCTTAAATTAATGAATTATTACATGTTTTAGAACCTTTTATACATTACCGCTTTTATACCACTTTTATTATTTAAGAAATTTATTTGAACAAGTCGCGATGTCACGCACTCGTTTGTTTTTGTGCACATTGCGAATCGCGCCATGTGAAACGTACCCGCGATTTAAAACATGTTTATTTTATTATTATTTTGAAGTTGGGGTCAAGTCCCGTATATGTGCACTTGAAATTTGGGTTACGTATCATAACTATGCCACAAGAACCGTACCCATAGTCACGATAATTTATTATTAATCGCGTCTATAAGCATACTGGCGATGTTTATTCATGAATATTTTCCTAAGCTACTTTAATATTGACCGTGAGGCTCTTGTTTCATGGATATAACATTGTGGAAATATATGTAGAGTTTCAACGATATTTAATCCATATAGTAGTTAAGGACATCTTATGTAGTTACAAAAATTTGACAAATCGGTTTAGGAAACGGGCCAACATGGGTCGACTTATCAGAGCCCATTATTGTTATAAAGAAATCTGATTTTAAGCCCCCATCTATTCCAAATTAAAGGCAGCCCACTATCTATTAAGTTACCATAGGCCTAAAGTTCTATCAACTAAATATCTCAATAGCACATGGTCCAACGTTGCAACATCAGAAGGGCTAGAAAATAAATATTCTTAAGCTACTAGATAATCATGCTCACACTCATCAATTTAAACACATAAAATAATCATTCCAAACTCAAAACCAATCATGGTATCCAGCAAAGACTTGACCAGCAAATTCAAATAATATAAGATTTATAAGAAAAGATATAATCAACAAAGTGAAGAGAGAGCCTTTATTGTTGAAAATTATTCTCCAAAACTTGTACAAGGGCAACAAAAATTTCTAACTGATTGAACATGGTAAGACTCAACGTCGACTGCCAAAGCCTCAACGACGACTTCGAAACTGATCGAACTCAACTAACTGAACCTTGGACAACCATTATGGTGTTTCAGTGATTTTGGAGTGAGCTTTATGGATGCTTTGAGCTGCTTTTCGACAGTATTTCATTGGATTTTTCATGCTGGTTTTGGGACAGACTCGAGGTTGTTTGGTGGCTGTTCGGCAGCAGCGAGTTTTGGACGGCGGTTGCTGGGCAATGGCAAAGGCAGAATAAGGTTGGGCGTCGGCTGGACGAGAGATTCAGTGGAGTATAGTTAGTCTCGATCGAGAGAGATGAGAGGGTGGTTGTTGACTCTCAGTTGAGAGAAGAGAGACGATGGAGAGTTCTCCATTTTTGGGGAGGTGCGGCCGGTTTCCAAAATGAGGGAGGTTTCTGTGATCTTCTCCCTCTAGAAGAAAGGAATTCGGGGTTGTTTTTAATGGGTAGGGAGATTGGTACGGAGTTTGTGAGTGGGGGACAAGGGAAAGTGGAGAGGGGACAAAGTGTGAGGGGACAAGCATGGGGGACAAGAGAAAGTGGAGTGGGGACAAAGTATGGGGGACAAAGAGTGGGGACACGTGTGGGAAGATGGGAGCGAAAAATATTCAAGCACGGTAAAAAATTAGGTGCTCACAGCATGCCCCTCTTTGCTTGGAAACATTAAAAGTTTTCAGGCAAAGATAAAGTGAGCCGTGTGACTAAGTTTTGACTATATCGTTATTCAAAAGAGGAAGAAAATAAAAGAAAAAAGTACAACCGAGTCCTGGTTTTGGACAACCTACATATCCCGGGTTATAAGGGAATCAGGTCGCGTGTAGTTCAAGAAGAATGATGGAGTGATGAGTTCGAAAGTCGATCTAGGTTCCGTCAAGGCTCCGGTCTGTGGCCCTGTTATTACATCAAAATCTAAAGGAACTAAACAAACATATCAGCTATAAGTTATAAGATTCCTATTTATAAGTCTTCTGAACCTTGATCTTGAGTCTTGACTGGTTGTTCATGCAGACTCTGATCTGAACCTTGATGCTTGCTAGCTATAGGTGCTAGTTCATTCTTCTACGGCTTCTTCTGAGCAAAACGGGAAATGTGAAGCTCGTAACTTCAGTCATGTTTTGAGCAGTCCATATCATTTCGATCTGCTTCTGCATTTGGATTCAAACTTTTTCTTTTGTTCATCTCAAACCTTATGCCTCAAGGTAAAACCTGCTCAGACATCACAACAAACAAACGAAAATTTTCTGCCCCAGTTTTCACTAGGAAAATTTCGTGAGTTATTGTAATAAAATTCTAAACTACTTCTTTATTGAAAGCAAATAACAGTAATTGTGTACCCTGAAAAGATCATGATGATTTTGTTTTTTTTATTGTCCCAAAAGAATGTCTCAACTAAGGATTTGTGTACCTTATGTTGGGAAAATATGGTAAGAGAATGGGATACCCTATATTGGCAATGAGACCAGGGAGTGGTGTATCCTGCATTTAAAATCAAATCAACTAGGGAGTGGTGTACCCTATGTTGGAGAACACAGTAAGGGATTGGTGTACCCTATACTGGTAAGGAGATCATGGATTGGTGTACCCTATGCTGGTAAGGAAATATAATCAGGGGATTGGTGTACCCTGTATTACTGAAAAGGAAATGTAACCAGGGGTTGGCGCCCTATATTACTAAAAAGGAAAATGTAACCAGGGGTTAGCGCCCTATATTACTGAAAAAGAAATGTAACTAGGGGTTGGCGCCCTGTATTACTAAAAAAAAAAATATAACCAGAGGTTGGCGCCCTGTATTACTGAAAAGGAAATGTAACCAGAGGTTGGCGTCCTATATTACTCAAAAGGAAATGTAACCAGGGGTTGGTGCCCTGTATTACTAGAAAAGAAATGTAACCAGGGGCTGGCGCCCTGTATTACTGAAAAGGAAAATGTAACTAGGGGTTGGCGCCCTGTATTACTGAAAAGGAAACGTAACCAGGGGTTTGCGCCATGTGTTACTGAAAAGGAAATGTAACCAGGGGTTGGCGCCCTGTATTACTTAAAAGGAAATTTAACCAGGGGTTGGCACCCTGTATTACTAAAAAAAGAAATGTAACCAGGGGTTGGCGCCCTGTATTACTGGAAAGGAAATGTAACCAGGGGGGTTGGCGCCCTGTATTACTGAAAAGAAAATGTAACCAGGGGTTGGCGCCCTGTATTACTAAAAAAATGCTGAATCCCCAGGGTGAAAAGGGTCTACCTGGGTTAAACTAACGAAAAGCAAACCTGGGCGAAGAGTACTTCTACTCGGAATATGAGGTGTATCCCCCTAGGCGAAAAGTTTCTACCCGGGTTAAACTACGTAAAACAACATGAGTGAAGAGTACTTCTACCCAGAACTATGAGCTGGATCCCCCTAGGTAAAAATGTTCTACCTGGGTTAAGCTACGTAAAACAGCCTGGGCGAAGAGTACTTCTACCCGAAACTATGAGCTGGATCCCCCTTAGGCGAAAAGGTTCTACCTGGGTTAATCTACGTAAAACAACCTGAGCGAAGAGTACTTCTACCCGGAACTATGAGCTGGATCCCCTAGCCGAAAAGTTCTACCTGGGTAAAGCTACGTAAAACAACATGAGCTAAAAGTACTTCTACCCGAAACTATGAGCTGGATTCCCCTAGGCGAAAAGGTTCTATATGGGTTAAGCTACGCAAATGAGAGGTATGGACAGTAGTGATGCATGCTGAAGATTTTAAGGAGCTTACATTTGGTGACATTCGTCCTTTGAGAACCGCCATTCTGCACTGCTTTGTTCCTACTTCAAACAAAGAAAATTTGTGAGTTTTTAAAGTGGTGGTCGGTTTGTGGCCTTGATGCACTGAGGAGTTTGAGTTCACGGACACCCCGTTGTCGAAGAACTGATTCTATCAAAGTGGTACCGAGATGCTCGGATACTTTGTATCATTTTCTGGAGACTTTGTCTTTCTGACGTCTCCCCTGGCTGTTTCATACCCGGATGTCCACGGTACTATTAACCCTTGTATCTAAGACAAAGCAATTTTTCTTTAAAATCAAACTTAGTTGTCTTGCACTGAGAACCAATTTGTGTCTGTAGTGCTTATCAACTTTTCCCATGAAGCAAGTCTTGCTTAGGCGACCTTTTCAGTTTCTTGAGACACTTTGTCCGCCTTATCAAAAGAGATCACAGATGGATTCCTGCCTTCGTCAATGCCGTATATGCTTCAAATTATGCTCGGTATTACGGGAAAACTGTAGACAGTTTTGCAGCCATTTTTGCTTTGCTTTTTTGATGCAAGATTAGACCGAAAGGAAATTTAAGAAAAATTATGGAAAATAATAGAAGAGCAATTGGAAGTGAAAAAGGAATTGTGTCTAAATAAAAGGTGTCCCTTTAGGGGAGAGAAATAATGAGACTTATCTAGAGATATGTGCCGACTTCAATGAATCATGACATGTATTTTGGACTGGAAGTCTGATCTGTCTGAGCTGTCTAATTCTCAAAATACATCGCAAATGTTCATCTTGAAACTGTCTTGGTTGTGCTCATGCCGGAGCATCGAAGACCCTCATTCGGCTAGTAGCGCCCTTTGCGGGTTTTCGCTAACTCACCTCTCTCATTTCTTTAATCACTGTTGCCTTATGGTGCCCATCTGGTTTTCACCAATAAGACTCTTGCATTTCTCTGCTCATTGTCGCCTTACAGTGCTCATACGGGTTTTCACCAATAAGACTCTCTCATTTCTTCTTCTTTTTTTTTCTTCATGCGGAAGGTTGGCCAATGCCCCTGGCATGGGGACTTCAAGTATTCTCAAAGATCGATCAGAAATTCTTAACAGGAAAAGGCGAAAAGAACCTTGAACTGAATTATAACTTTTGGAATTGTTCCTACGAGAAAACTGTAAGATAAAAACAAACTTCTGCCCTAGTTTTGGAGTATTGGGAATATGGATTTTTTGTTGCGATGGGACCGAACCTAGGGTAAGGCTGCCTACGTATCCTTTCGGAATCAGTTCGGACGTAGTTCAATGACTCAAAAAATTTGTTGTTTGACTTTGTAAGTACACATGTTCCAAAAATACAGCTTAAAAGGGGTAACAAAAGGGTGACACTTGCTTGGAATAGCGAGCAATGGTAGCCTTCATCATCTCGATCTAAGAAAATCATGCGTGAAAGTTCCACAGTAGGTATATATCATACATAATATCTTTTGACTGCATCTTCATTAATAGTCATGTCTGGTACCCGTCCTTCTTCATCTACCAGGTGCAAGTCCCCTTTTGGTAACACTTTCTTGATGATGTAGGGTCCTTCTAGTTTGGGGCGAACTTTCCTTTAGCTTCTACTTGGTGTGGAAGAACACGTTTCAGAACGAGTTGGCCTACCTCGAAGTGCCTTGGACGCACTTTCTTGTTGTAAGCGCGTGCCATTCTTTGCTGGTATAATTGGCCAAAGCACACTACTGCTAGCCGTTTTTCATCAATCAGCATTAGTTGTTCTAATCGGGTCTTTACCCATTCTGTATCTTCAATCCCCGACTCCACAATGATCCGAAGAGAGGGAATTTCGACTTCAGCCGGTATTACGGCTTCCGTCCCATATACCAACAGATAAGGAGTTGCACCAACAGATGTGCGAGCAGTCATGCGGTATCCCAAAAGAGCAAAAGACAACTTTTCATGCCATTGTCTCGAACCTTGGATCATTTTCCTAAGAATCTTCTTGATGTTCTTGTTCGCTGCTTCAATAGCTCCATTGGCTTTTGGCCGGTAAGGGGTAGAATGGCGATGCATAATTTTAAATTGCTCGCATACCTCCTTCATCAAATGACTATTGAGATTGGCTGCATTATCAGTGATAATGGTATTTGGGATACCAAAGTGGCAGATGATGTCGGAATGAACAAAGTCTACCACTGCTTTCTTGGTGACTGCTTTGAAAGTGACGGCCTCCACCCACTTGGTGAAGTAATCAATTGCAACCAAAATGAATCTATGCCCATTTGAAGCCTTTGGCTCAATTGGCCCAATAACATCCATTCCCCAAGTAACGAAAGGCCAAGGAGAGGACATGGGATGCAACTCCGAAGGTGGCGAGTGAATCATGTCACCATGAATATGGCATTGGTGACACTTGCGAACAAAACTGAAACAATCTCGCTCCATTGTAAGCCAATAATACCCTGCCCGCAGAATCTTCTTCGCCAAAACATATCCATTCATGTGAGGTCCGCATACCCCCGAATGCACTTCACTCATGATTCGCTCAGCTTCTGTGGCATCTACGCATCTCAACAAGTTCAAATTTGGGGTCCTTTTGTACAAAATTTCCCCATTCAGGAAGAAACCGCTGGCGAGCCGCCTTATGGTTCTTTTTTGATCTCCCTTGGCATGCTCTGGGTATTCTCTCATTTTCAGGAATCGTTTTATGTCATGATACCATGGTTCACCATCTGGTTCTGTCTCAATTGTATTGCAGTAACCGTGTTGATTCCGAACTTGGATTTTGGGTGGATCGATATGGGTGTTTCCCGGATAAGTGAGCATCGAGGCTAAAGTAGCCAAAGCATCGGCTAGCTCGTTGTGAAACCTGGGAATGTACCTGAACTCGATGGATTTGAATCTTTTGCTCAAATTTTGTACACATTGTCTGTATGGAATAAGCTTGATGTCTCAAGTTTCCCATTCACCTTGGGCTTGCCAGATAAGCAAATCAGAATCTCCCATAACCAATAGTTCATGCACATCCAGATCGAGGGCCATTTTCAAACCCATGATACAGGCTTTGTATTAGGTCGTATTATTGGTACAGAAGAACCAAAGTCGGGCTGTTGCAGGGTAATACTGTCCAATAGGTGAGATGAGTATTGCCCCGATCACAGCTCCATAAAAATACATTTTCCATAGAGGGTTGTCGTCTGGAACTACTTCCTCTATTGAGTTGACCTCTTCGTCTGGGAAGTATGTGGTAAGTGGCTTGTACTCATCATCAACTGGATTCTCTGCCAAATGATCGGCCAAAGCCTGTGCTTTCATCGCGGTGCGAGTGACATAGACGATGTCGAACTCTGTGAGCAGGATTTGCCATTTTGCGAGCCTGCCGGTGGGCATTGGCTTTTGGAAGATATACTTCAGAGGATCCATTCTGGATATGAGGTAAGTAGTATAGGCCAAAAGATAATGTCTCAACTTCTGAGCGACCCAAGTCAAGGCACAACATGTCCTTTCTAAAAGGGTGTACTTAACCTCATAATTGGTGAACTTCTTGCTCAAATAATATATTGCTTGTTCCTTTTTGCCTGTTGCATCATGTTGCCCCAGAACGCATCCAAAGGAATTATCCATCACTGATAGATATAAAAACAAAGGTCTATCAGGTTCAGGTGGGACCAGTACAGGGGGTTTTGATAGATAATCTTTGATCCTGTCAAAAGCATTTTGGCAATCGTCCGTCCACTTGATTGCAGCATCCTTTTTCAGCAACTTAAAGATGGGTTCGCACGTGGTTGTGAGCTGAGCAATGAACCTACTGATGTAGTTCAACCTTCTGAGCAAACTCATGACCTCCTTTTTGTTCTTCGGGGGTGGCAGATCTCGAATGGACTTTATCTTAGATGGATCCAATTCGATGCCTCTCCGGCTGACTATAAAATCGAGGAGTTTCCCAGATGGAACCCCAAACGCACATTTGGCTGGATTGAGCTTAAGGTCATACCTTCGAAGCCGTTCGAAGAACTTTTTCAAATCATTCACGTGATCAACCTGTGTCTTTGATTTTATGATGACATCATCGACATATACTTCAATTTCTTTGTGCATCATGTCATAAAAAATAGTGGTCATGGCCCTCATGTAAGTTGCCCCTGCATTCTTTAAACCGAATGGCATGACCCTGTAATAATAGGTACCCCACAGAGTGGTTAAAGCGGTCTTTTCTGCATCACCCTCATCCATTAGAATCTGGTGGTACCCAGCATAGCAATCCACGAACGACTGTATCTCATGCTTTGCGCAATTATCTACAAGAATATGGATGTTCGGCAAAGGAAAATTATCCTTCAGACTTGCTTTGTTCAGGTCTTTGTAGTCAACACAGACTCTAGTTTTTCCATCTTTCTTTGGCACGGGCACAACATTTGCCACCCGGGTGGTGTATCGTATGGGTCTGACAACATTGGCGCTCAATTGCTTCATTATTTCCTCTTTGATTTTATCACTCATGTCCGTTTTAAATTTTTGCTGCTTCTGTTAGACTGGTGGAAAATCAGGATACGTGGGATGCTTATGAACCACTAAATCGGCGCTTAAACCAGGCATATCATCATAAGATTAGGCAAACACATCTCTATACCCAAATAAAAGTTGAATCAAGGCATCTCTGGTTTTTTGTTCAGTGTGAATGCTTATCTTTGTTTCTCTGACTTCTTCATGACCTCCGATATTAATTGGCTCAGTTTCATTGAGGTTGGGCCTAGGCTTGTTTTCAAATTGTTCCAACTCTCTTTTTATTTTATCAAAAACCTTATCTTTATCATATTCGACCTCTTGATGCATTATTTCGAAATTAGATAGCTTTTTGAGATTTGGGCATAAATTCCGCATGCATGTCATGTTATTAAAGTCGACATTAACAAAACTGAAATGGAAATAAAATGGCAGGAATTAGGAAAAGGAAAAGATACAAAATTTAATACGAAACTGAACTGCATTTCATTGAATTTGAAAGGATAGAAGGGTTAACGTCAAAATAAAACAATCATACTAAGATATTTGGATTACAACCCTGAAAGTAACCCAAAGTACAAAAGAAAGAAGCTGCAAAAGTCAACTACCAAGACTCCTTCCTTGTGGGGAGAGGAGTTGCTTCCCAATTATTGAGCATGGTGTCTGGGCTAATTAGTTGCATATCGGCACGACTAGGGCCTTCACCAGCCTGGATCATATTCACTTCAGAAAACATCTGGCTGAGGCCATGGCAAATTTCATCAATGTTTGCATGCGCCGAGGAATTTTGACCATGTATGAATAGTGGCTTGACAAAAGTGCAGAAAATGTAAGGGATAGGTTGCTGCAAGACCCACCCGTACTTTTTGCGGTGCTTGGCTTTGTCTTCATCCGCTTGTGTTGGCCTGAAGCCTAAACCAAAAGTACCCCTGTTACTGAACGGAGAAATAGGTTCTGAAATTCCTTGCAATGATGCCCCCAAGCCTTTTCCTGGCTCATAACCTTGTCTCATCATAAGTGCAACCACCATTACAGATGTGGAGGAGAGACGAGGATGCATAATGGGCTTTCCTTCCTCAACATGGCCCACAACAACCACTTCGAAAGCCTGATAGACAATAGACTCACATCCTTCCTTGGCCCCAATACATGAGATTAACGGGTCTTTATAAATAGATGACTCATCTTCTCCGTGAACAATAATTTCTTGCCTGTCGTGCTCGAATTTAAGCATTTGATGCAAGGTGGATGGCACAGATCGGGCCGTATGGATCCATGGCCTTTCAAGAAGAAAGTTATAAGAAGTTTTCATGTCCATTACTTGGAAGACAATTTCAAAATCAATAGGCCCAATCGTCATAGTAAGGTTGATCTCCCCAATGGTATCTCTCGCTGAGCCATCAAAAGCCCGGATGCGAACATTGCTGGGTCGGATCATGTCTGTATTGATCTTCATACTTTGCAAGGTAGAGAGGGGGCATACATCTACACTCGAGCCTCCATCAACCATGACTTGTTTTACATAATTCCCCTCACATTTGACAATCAAGTGCAAAGCCCTATTGTGACCGGATCCCTCCTCAGGAAGTTCATCATCAATAAAGGAAATTTTGTTCACCTCAAAAAATCTATTGGCCATCTTCTCTAACTGATTCACGGTGGTATTCTCTATGACATGTGCCTCGTTCAGGATTTTGATTAGTACACGGGCATGCTCTCCTGAGTGTATGAGCAGAGATAACAGAGAGATTTGGGCAGGAGTCTTTCTCAGCTGGTCAATGATTGAGTAATACTGAACTTTCATCTTTTTTAAAAACTCATCCGCCTCTTCTTCAGTGACCGGTTTCTTTATTGGCATTTGGCCTTCTCTAATTTGCTTAGCCTTCCTCAACTCTTCTGGAGAGTAACACCTCCCTGATCGAGTCAAACCTCCAGTTTCCCCCACTTCTTCTATGATTTCCTTGCCTTTGTAGGTTACTACAGTTTTGTTGTAGTTCCAAGGGATGGTTTTCGTATTTGTTACACGGGGTTGTGTGGCAGGATTGACTATGATCGGTTCTATTATACCCGTTGTATCGCCCTAATTCTGCTTTATGATGAGGTGACCTCCAAGGACGTATAACTTTGGGTTTGGAACATTGGAGCGAACTTCCAACCTCGAGATTTTTGGAACAGATAAAGTTGCCCTCTCTGAGCTCTGGGAGCCTTTCACAATCAACGGTGCATCTAGGCTTGGACTTACTTCCAGTTTGGTTCCCTCTTGAATCGTTACCACTGTCATTTCTGCTCGACCAACCGGCTTGTATTAATGATCTCGGCCAATCATTCCCACAAAATGAACATCATTTTGTACTGGCAATGGGTTATTGGTCACATTAGGAGGGTCCTCACCATTCGTGACTACAATAGATTTTTCAACAATGAGTCTTTCTATGACTCTTTTCAGGGTCCAACAGTTATCAGTGTTATGCCCCGGAGCACCTGAATGATATTCACATCTAGCATTTGCTTGAAATCCATGTGAATCGGGATGCATATGGTGGGGAGCGATGGGTCCAACCACGTCCATCTGCTTCAACTTCTGGAATAGACTAGAGTATGATTCAGCCAATGGAGTAAAATTTTCCATCGGCCTCTGCTCTCGATCATAATCCTGCCTAGGACGAGCATTGTAGGGTGCCTGAAAATTTTGCTGCTGAGGTCGGGAGAATCTTGGAGCTGGTTCCCGTACCTATTGATTGGGAGGACGAGCATATGATTGAGCATTAAACACTATATATTGTGGCGGTCCCACATAGTACTGAGGAATTGGCGGGGGATAGTAATGCTGAGGGTAGCTGGATTGCCCCTGCTGAACTTGCACATAAGGGTGCGATGCCCCTCTTTGAACTTCCCTGGATCCCAAAGTCATCATGGACCCTTCATCTCTTTTCTTTCTATTTGCTAAACTTCCCGACCCATTTTGGATAGCTTGGGTGGTGGCTTTGAGAGCAACTTGACTTACAACTCTGCTAGTCTTGAGGCCATTTTCGACCATTTTTCTTATTTTGATCGCTTCCGCAAAAGGTCTACCCATTGCGGACATCATGTTCTGAAAGTAATCAGGCTCTTGGGCCTCCAGAAAAACAGTGATCAACTCGTGGTTATCCATGGGTGGCTTAACTTTAGCTGCTTGCTCCCTCCACTTGATTGCATACTCCCTAAAGCTTTCATTAGGCTTTTTCTTCATATTGGACAGAGAATTGCGATCCGGTGCAATATCTATGTTGTATTGAAATTGTTTGACGAAGGCTTGGGCCATGTCGTCTCAGACATGCCAGTGAGAGATATCTTGGTCAATGAACCATTCGGAGGCTACCCCCATAAGACTTTCCCAAAAATAAGCCATCAATAATTCTTATTTTCCACCTGCACGCCTTAGCTGGTTGCAGTACCTTTTCAAATGGGCGATAGGGTCGCCGTGTCCATCATACTTCTCGAATTTTGGGGTCTTGAACCCTGGTGGCAAATGGATGTGAGGGAACATGCATAGATCACTGAACGAAACACTTTTGTGACCCCCTAGTCTCTGTATGTTCTGTTCAAGACTTTTCATTTTCCTGGCCATCTCATCCGCCTCAACCGTCTTGGCAGGCTTTTCATTTTCCACTGGTGACTCGTACTGAGGAGTCTGATTACATGGAGCCGAGATCCCGAAAGCCATATTTGGAGAGTAGTATTGGCCATCATAAGCATGAGATAGTGGCTCGTTGATTGGCCTCGTCACAGGAGGTGGAGGCTGGATTGTGTATGTTGGTGCTCCAGACACGACTAGAGGAGTGTTTCTGACCGGTGCGACTGGAGGTCGCACATTAGAGGTACCAGGAGCAACATGGAGGTTGTAGTTTGGCACATACCCTGGTGGTAGAATGTGGTCGCTCGTTGCATGGAGCGATGGTTGAGTAGCCAGGGGTACGGTGGTAGTTCCCTCTGAGGGACCCCGGGGTGGAGGCTGACCAGACACCCAAGCTTGATATACATCAGACAAATGTTGTCTCAATTTTCTTATTTCCTCCGACTCTTGTTCAACTGATTGACCTGGGGGTCGTCACTGATCAGCTCGATCTCATCATCGTTGGCCATTACTACTGCTCCCTTAGATCTAGTGAAGTAATGGTGTGTTGCCAGTTTCACCACAAACCAACCACCTTAAGCTTACTACGTAAGAGACAACAAACGTGTTAGGGTTAAGCATTTCATAGATATGAATCACACATAATGTGTCGTGCTCTTATCATTGTCACTATTTCTAACATGCTTTTAGAGGCTTCATGTTTCATTCCGGCTTATGAGGTTGCTTTTTTTCCCCTCATCTTAGAATCATTGAAAAATATTTTGATCGAACCTTTTATGGATTGCCTACGTATCATGTCGCCGCATGAATCAGATCATTACGTAGTTCAGGCAAATCGAGAATAAAGTAAAATAAACTAACTCTTTTTTTTTTTTTACTTATATACAAATAATTCCATAAAAGTTGCTAACAAGGAAAAATATTTCAGATTATTTTTTTGGAATTTTGTTTTTTTTTGTTGAAAGAAAACTTCTAAAGACAATTTTTTTTTTATTTTGCTTTTTTTTTTTGGAATCTCCGAAAGAAATATATATATTTTTTTTAAAAAAGAAAGAAAATATTTTGAACTTTTTTTTTTTGTAAATTTAAAAAGATAAAAAATATTTTTTTGGATTTTGATTTTTGTTTTTTTGAATTTTTGGAGAAAGACCTTTTTTATTTTTAAAAGGAAGAAAATATTTTTGGAATTTTGGATTTGACGTTTCAAAGAAAGACTTCTAAAGAAGGAATTAAAGAATTTTTTTTTTTTTTTGGATTTTTGAAAATTGGGGGCCGGAACCGATAAGGTTTGCCTACGTATCTCACATCCGGTGAGAATCAAACCCGCGTAGTTCGGTCAAATCGACTATGTTCTTTTTTTTTATGAAAATTAATCTTTAAAAACCATATGCACTAAACCACATCATTTTTTCTCTCTTCGTTCAACTGATATATGCTAAAGCCAGTCGACATGCAAGCCTCCCAAATATTGCAACAAGTAGCACGTAACATGACATAATGGTCTCAACAAAGCCTGTCCTAAAACAGAACTCGACCTCTGTGTCGAGCGCTGCTAAGTCAAATGCACATGATGCAAATAAAGCGTAGCCTACTAGGGATATTCATTGCTTGTGGCTTGTTCTTATAAGTTTGTAAATCCTAAAGGAGATGGTATCTAGACCTGGCTTACCCGCGCGGACAACCCGAGCCGAGGAGCGTCAAGCGTCACCAGTAGTAGAACAGCACTGGCTAGCTAACAACTCTCCCGCCTAAAAATGTGTGACTAAATCCTTCACCAGAAGCTGGTAGGCTAACTGGCTTTATCTCAAGACAGAAATTTTGTGATGCTGGTAGGCAAACACAACATAACTAATTATCAGAAGACTCAGAGGGATGCGAGAGAAGATACAATTTATATGTACAGTTCAACAATATCAAAACAGTAAAAACTCGACAAGTAACACATTAGGCCCAAATAAATCACAATATATATAAAAATTAATAAAGCCAAATAAAGTCAATGTACAAGCTCGAATTCATGGAGTATCCCCAGCAGAGTCGCCAGAGCTGTCACACCCTTTTTATGCCTCCCAAAACGATAATGTGTGTTATGGATGGTGGGTTAAAAAAGTTTTTCCAATTAAAGTGACAAACTTGAATAGAGATTATTTTATTTACAGAGTCACCACTTGGAATTGATTTTTGGGTGTTCCAAGTCACCTTTTGTTTGAATACCTAGTCAAAGAAAGATTTGACTCTTTTATTATTGGTCTGCAAAACAAAGTTCGGGTAAGGAATTCTGTTGACCGGGGAGAAGGTGTAAGACATTCTCCGAGTCCCGTGGTTCTAGCACGGTTGCTTTATTGACTATAACTTGGCTTGAATTAATGAATTATTACATGTTTTAGAACCTTTTATACATTACTGCTTTTATACCGCTTTTATTATTTATGGAATTTGTTTGAATAAGTCGCGATGTCGCGCACTCGTTTGTTTTTGTGCACATTGCGAATCGCGCCATGTGAAACGTACCCGCGATTTAAAACATGTTTACTTTATTATTATTTTGAAGTTAGAGTCAAGTCCCGTATATGTGCACTTGAAATTTGGGTTACGTATCATGACTATGCCACGAGAACCGTACCCATAGTCACGATAATTTATTGTTAATCGCGCCTATAAGCATACTAGCGATGTTTATTCATGAATATTTTCCTAAGCTACTTTAATATTGACCGTGAGGCTCTTGTTTCGTGGATATAACATTGTGAAAATATATGTAGAGTTTCAACGATATTTAATCCACATAGTAGTTAAGGACATCTTATGTAGTTACAAAAATTGGACAAATCGATTTAGGAAACGGGCCAGCATGGATCGACTTATTTGAGCCCATTATTGTTCTAAAGAAATTTGATTTTAAGCCCCCATCTATTCCAAATTAAAGGCAGTCCACTATCTATTAAGTTACCATAGGCCTAAAGTTCTATCAACTAAATATCTCAATAGTACATGGTCCAACGTTGCAACATCAGAAGGGCTAGAAAACAAATATTCTTAAGCTACTAGATAATCATGCTCACACATGTCAATTTAAACACATAAAATAATCATTCCAAACTCAAAACCAATCATGGTATCCAGCAAAGACTTGATCAGCAAATTCAAACAATATAAGATTTATAAGAAAAGATATATCAACAAAGTGAAGAGAGAGCCTTTATTGTTGAAAAGTATTCTCCAAAACTTGTACAAGTGCAACAAAAACATCTAACTGATTGAACATGGTAAGACTCAACGTCGACTACCAAAGCCTCAACGATGACCTCGAAACTGATCGAACTCAACTAACTGAACCTTGGACAAATATTATGGTGTTTCAGTAATTTTGGAGTGAGCTTTATGGATACTTTGAGCTGCTTTTCGACAGTGTTTCATTGGATTTTTCATGTTGGTTTTGGGACAGACTCGAGGTTGTTTGGTGGCTGTTCGGCAGCAGTGAGTTTTGGACGGCGGTTGCTGGGCAATGGCAAAGGTGGAATAAGGTTGGGTGTCGGCTGGTCGAGAGATTCAGTGGAGTGTAGTTAGTCTCGATCGAGAGAGATGAGAGGGTGGTTGTTGACTCTCAGTTGAGAGAAGAGAGACGATGGAGAGTTCTCCATTTTTGGGGAGGTGCGGCCGGTTTCCAAAATGAGGGAGGTTTCTGTGATCTTCTCCCTCTAGAAGAAATGAATTGGGGGTTATTTTTAATGGGTAGGGAGAGTGATATGAAGTTTGTGAGTGGGGAACAAACATGGGGGACAAGGGAAAGTGGAGAGGGGACAAAGTGTGGGAGGACAAGCATGTGGGACAAGAGAAAGTAGAGTGGGGACAAAGTGTGGGGGACAAAGAGTGGGGACACGCGTGGAAAGATGGGAGCGGGAAATATTTAAGCACGATAAAAAATTAGGTGCTCACAACACTTAAAAATTAATTTTGTACAGTAGTTATTTAAATCTATAGAATAAGTAATTACAAAGCATTAGGTTCACTAATTAACGAGGTTGTAATCATGTGAGATATAATCATCCATTTTTAATTCCCACATGTATTTATAAAATCAAGTCAACTTATTACTTCTAATTTGGATAACCCAACTATGAAGCATGATTTTCTATCACATGTACTTGTTGACAAGTCACATGACATGCAATTACAGAACATAAACTTGTTACTAGAACTAATTCCCGAGGAATAAAGAATTTAAAATACTTCATTCGTCTCAATTTATGTGAAGGTATTTGACGAAACACAAAATTTAAAAAATAAAGGAAGATTCTTTATATCATGGTCGAAAATAAATCATAAAAATTTAAGTGGCTAGAAATTATTTTACTAAGGGTTAAAAAAAAATTAAAGTTGAATTGTTATTAAATATAAAAAAGTATTATTATTTTTATGATAGACAAAAAAAAAGTGTATCACATAAATTGAATTGAAAAGATATATCTCATGATTCAAAGAGATTTAAACTTGGTGATTCTAACTCCTTACCTCGCTCTCCAACTGCGCCATCGCGCATCGTCCTATTTAGCGATTTAATTGGCTTTTGCTATCTTCTTCTTTTCTTTTTTATGGTTTTATATTTCACAGAAATATAGATATTCATAGTGGCATTTTTAACTCTCCACTTTCAGCATCACTCACTTATATTAGTTGACACTAGTCTTAGGGTACGTGCTTTGCGCGTGTACCCCATTTCGATGAATTAATATATTTAAAATAATTATGTAAATATATATTAAATTTATGTTTGAATTATAAAATAAAAATTTACATAATTTAAATAAGAAAAGAATTCGTAATGTATGTAATATTAAAATTTTATATACAATTCAAATAATGAAGGATTTAATCCATAAAATTTAATTAATTAAAAACTTCAAAATATAAGGAAAAACTTAAATTATGATAATGAGTATTCAATTACTGATTGACACGCAATTTATAGTTTCATTTATTATTTTAATAAAGTTCAAAATAAAATGGTGGCGATTTTGATGCTTCCAATTACGTTATTGAAGTTGCCCGATTCTTCTTTATATTGGAATTAATTAATAGAATATACTTGATATACATAAAGTAAATGATAAGGATGTAATAATAATATCTTTCTCTCCTCTAAAATTAGGTGTCTCATTTGAACTTGACGTGCAATTGTTAAGTGTCCTTTTATTAATTAAGTATTTCTAGAATTTGATATTAAATTAAAGAGTATAATATGTACTTATTTTTTGTACATATATTCTTATAGAATGAGTGCTTGTTATAAGGTTAAAAAGTTGTTCAATTTTACATAAGGATTTGATCTATCGATCTTTGCGTGAATTTGAAAAAAATATCCTTTAACTATTGCTTTTAAAAAATGTTATTATTTGTGTGACCTAATATTAAATCTAAAAGTATGATATTTACTCCATATGCTTTTATTACAATTTCTCAAAGATTTATAAATTATTACAAATAACTTAAATATGAAAAACTACATTGAGTCATTTGGTGGAATCAATGGAAAAAGAAAAGTTTTCCGAACGTGACTTTTGTATTTAGGTGAACCCAAAGCCACCAGATTTGGTAGGATTTTTAGAAGGCATACTTTGGTGATCGTAGGCTTTAAACTTATTTCCATTCATAAAGACTTTAATGTTGAACTTTGTTTGAGAATAAAAATGGCAAATTCATTAATGATCACAAACTCCTAAATATAAGTAGTTTATAAAAGAAGATTTAGTGCATTTAATATCATTATACATATTTTAAACAAGGAAATATTTAATAATTAAAATTTTAGCTAATTTTAAAGTCTATAAAATTAGGAAATAAATAAATTACTATTTAAAGTATATTTTTAAGGGTTTGAAAAAGAGCGAAACTTTCCAACTGAGGGGATTGAAAATCATACAAAACTTTCTTAGTGAAGGAATTGAAAAGAACTAAAGTTTCCTAATGAAGGAATTGGAAAATTAAATTAATTCTCTAAGATATAAGCTTTCCTAGTGTGAATGGAACGGCATTAAACTCCTAAAATGGAAGGAAATTCAAATATTAAACCTTTAAATATTTAAAAAATAATTAAGTGACTATTCCCTAAATATTAGGAAATTAACTAAATAAATATTTCCAAATATTAGGAAAATAGTCAAATGACTATTTTGTTCAATGTGAACTCTATTTTTAAAGGGCATAAAAAAGCGAACGACATTTCGCTAAGGACCTTAGTGCTTTTAATATAATACTAGTCTCTGCGTTCGTGCGCTGCACGAGAAATACATACTGAAAGAACTAAACTTTCAATTATATATATTGTGTTGCGGAAGTACATAATGTGGAGTTTAATAATCAAATCCTTAAAAATATATATAGTATATAATTCAAACCAGTCTGTAATAATGTTTTGACATAATGTAGAAAACAAATTAAACTTTCTGAAATCACATAGTTAGGGACCGGTTTACCCAATGTGAGATCTTTTTATGCGAATTCGAATTTTGTCGGAGTATAATGGGGGTACCTGATATCGGATAAAAAAAAGATTTTAAAATTACATAAAGAATACAACATTATTTACTATTTTTTGTGATGCGATGATTTACTTTAGTTAAGCGTTAAGGTATAACAAGATAGGTATGTGGAAGAAAACAAGATAAAATTCATTGGTTTTAGAAATGAAGTTGAAACTGGAATCTTGTTCGTTTACTATTTTTTGTGATGCGATGATTTACTTTAGTTAAGCGTTAAGGCATGTGAAACAAGATAGGTATGTGGAAGAAAACAAGATAAAATTCATTGGTTTTAGAAATTAAGTTGAAACTGGAATCTTGTTCGTTTAGGAGAAGCATTCTTATCCCAGTACAAAGTTTAAACAGTTCTCTTAGTTGAATTCAAAGTAGCATCTATATAAGATAGTGCTAAACTTTACCATTTTATCCTACATGGAAAAATCTCGCATAGAGGCATTTTTTAACTCTCCACTTTCAGATCACTCACGCTATTAGTTGACATGATAATTTAAGTATGTTAATTAAGCCTAAAACAACATTTTCGTTTTTTTTATATCGGAGATGGGAAATCCAATGGAACTATAAATTCTGTACCACTTGATTTAATACGGGAGGCCTACTCACGCAAAACTTGAATATTAATGTAATGACCCAACCATTTATTTTAATTTTTAAATCCCGTTTTCTAAAATAAAACTTTTCGGAGGTGCTTATAATGATTTATGACTTGCGGAGATGGTTGATTCGAGATTTGGAAGTGTTTGGGGTGAAACCGGAACACTTGGTTCGTTAAGTTGGCCTTAAAGTGCTAAGTTTGACTTCGGTCAACATTTTGAGAAAACGACCCCGGAATAAAATTTTGATGATTCCAACAACTCCGTATGGTGATTTTGGACTTAGGAGCGTGATCGGAATTTTATTTGGAAGTCCGTAGTGAAATTAGGCTTGAAATAGTTAAAATAGGAATTTAAAGTTTGAAAGTTTGACCGGGGAGTTGACTTTTTGATACCGGAGTCGGAATCCAGTTCCGAAAATTTTCATAGCTCCATTATGTAATTTATGACTTGTGTGTAAAATTTGAGGTCAATCGGAGTTGATTTGATAGGTTCCGACATCGAATGTAGAAGTTGAAAATTCTAAGTTTCATTAAGCTTGAATTGGAGCATGATTCGTGATTTTAGCGTTGTTTGATGTGATTTGAGGTTTCAAATAAGTTCGTATGATGTTTTAGGACTTGTTGGTATATTTGGTTGAGGTCCCGAGGGTCTCGGGTGAGTTTCGGATGGTTAACAGATCAAAAATTTGAGTTAAAAAGCTGCTGCAATTTTTCCTCTTCTGTTGGACATTCTAGGCCGTGATCGAGCCCAAATATCGAGCCAGATATCGAGCCAAGATATCGAGCCAGATATCTAGCCCGGGGTTGACGAGGTACATGCTCGAACTAGTGTATCGAAGCCATGATCGAAAGTCCAACTCGAGAGCCATGATCGAAGGTCCAACTCGAGGGCCATGATCGAAGGCAAGGCTCGAGGGCCAGGATCGAGACCTAAGATCGAGGGTCACAATCGAAGGCTCAAGCTCGATGCAATGATTGAGGCTATGATCGAAGGCCCAACCTCGATACCCTGATCGAAGCCATGACCATGTCCCTGAGATCAAGCTCCCTAAGATCGAGCTCCCTGAAATCGAGCTCCCTGAGATCGAGCTCCCTAAGACCGAGCTCCTTGAGATCGAGCTCCTTGATCGAGCTCCCTGAGATCGAGCTCCCGAGATCGAGCTCCCCTGATCGAGCTCCTTGATCGAACTGGGCAGAGCTGTAAGTTATAAAAACAGAGGACATTCGTCCCATTTGCCATTTTTGGCGAACTTGAGCTTGAGCAGAGGCAACTTTTGGCAGATTTTCAAGGGAAAAATATTGGGGTAAGTGATTCTAACTCGGATTTGGTCTACATATACAAGTATATCATTGTTTTCACAATCTAATTAGTGTTTTGAGATTGAAATTTCGAAAAAGTTTAGAAATCTTATAGAAACGAAATTTTGAGATTTCGGTATCGATTCAGAGTCGGATTTGAGTGAAACTGGTACGGTTGGACTCGTAATTGAATGGGTTGTCGGATTTCATAACTTTCGTCGAATTCCGAGATGTGGTCCCCACGGGCAAAATTTTAATTAATTTCGGGATTTTTAATAAAAATATAGTATTTCCTTATAGAATTTATTTCCTATAATATTTAGTGATTGTATCGAATTATTTTGGGCTAGATTCGAGCCAGACGGAGTTGGATAATCGTGGAAAAGGCCTTATAGTGGATTAAATTGGAGCAAGGCGAGGTAAGTCTCTTGTCTAATCTTGTGAGGGAGAAATTACCTCATAGGTGATTAAGATTAAATAATTGTTGCTAATTGTGGGGGCTACGTACGCACGAGGTGACGAGAGTCCGCGCGTAGCTACTATTAATGCTAAAGTCCGGGTAGTTTAGGACTCAAAGCATGTATTATTTGCGTAAATTATATTCTTTGATTAATTAATATTAATTGATATATATGAATATATTGTGAATTGTATTGATAAAGATATTAAAGGATGGAAATCTCATAGGCTTGATTTCTATTTAAATCAATTAATTATCACAAGAAATTATTCTCCTCCCAAATTTATCTTATAATAAACATACTGTCCTTCCGGAGGCACATAAGAAAATGTCCTCCTTTCTTGTGGAGCGGGCCGAACGCCTCGGCAGGATAGATGCATCTATGGATCGCGCCGCACGTCCCCCGGTAGTGTACACGACACTCTGGATCGGGTCGTACGTCCTCGACAGAAATCGTGCTTAATAATAATAATTACATGATACTTTAATAATTTATTTCAACTTGTGAAGCTAATTAATAAATTGGAAAATCCTTGAAATTTAATGAATTATTATTCTTGCTTGTTTAGGAATTTATTATTACTCTTGTAAATGAGATTTAATTGATAAATTGGAATTTATTTGAATTGAAGGAATTTAATTAATATATTGAGAATTGTTACATTTGAAGGAATTTGATTATTTTCGCTGATTAAATAAATTATTTAGAAATTCTGTAAATCATGCTGATTTGAATATTCTAATTCTATTTCAATTATTATTGACCCATAGTGAGTGTCAAACTCGGCCATCTCGTCTCTACCACATCGAGATTAGGCTTGATACTTACTGGGTACTCGTTGTTTACATACTCATACTACACTTGCTGCACTTTTTGTGCAGGATCTGAGACAGGTACTAGTGGAGGACCTATCATCACATACCCACATCATCCCGAGGCATAGTGGTGAGCTGCCTTTCTGAGCCGTTCTGCAGCTACCAGTGTCTCTTCTGATATTTATATTCTGTCTATTTCATTTCAGACAGTATTTGGAGTTTTGTATAATCTACTAGATGCTCATGCACTTGTGACACCGGGTCTTGGCACACACATTGGTAGAAATTGGTATTTTATTATCTTCTTGGGCTAAAAGTAACCAATGTATGTTTGACTTATTAGTTGGCTTGTCTAGCTGTAGTGTTGGGCGCCATCATGACCTATAGGTGAAATTGGGTCGTGACAACATGGTATCAGAGCACTAGGTTCACGTAGGTCTCACAAGTTATGAGCAGACCTAATAGAGTCTTGCGGATCGGTACGGAGACGTCTGTACTTATCTTCGAGAGGCTATATGGTGTTAGGAAACTACCTTTCTTCATATTCTATCGTGCAATTGATGTAGTACTAAATATCCTTCTCTTATTCTCTCACAGATGGTGAGAACACGCTCTAATGAGATTCCAGACCAGGGAAGAGCTACTCCTCCAGTTGCTAGAGGCCGAGGGAGGGCTCCAGCCCGTGGTAGAGGGCGAGGACGTCCTAGGACTATTTCGGTTATGCCGCCAGTGGATCCAGCAGAGAATCCCATTATTGAGGAGCAGGGTGAGGTGCCTGTGGCAGAGCCAGCTCCGGTGGACTTCACATCTGCACCGGGATTTCAGTATGTCATGGGTCGTATGCTGCGATTCATGGATAATATGACTCAGGCCGGTTTATTTCCAGCAGACCCAGCCACATCTCAGGCGGGCGGGGGAGCACAGACCCCTACTGCGCAGGCTCATGGACAGGCAGCTGTTGTATATCAGACCTAGGGTGCACTACCCGTGGGTGGAGTTCAGGCAGTGGCAGCAGCTACACCTGAGCCCAGACCAGCTGTAGCCGCCGATCCTCAGAAACTATTGGATAGATGGACTAGACTACATCCTCCTGTCTTCGGGGGTGAGCGACATGAGGATCCACAGGATTTCATTGATCGTTGCAAGGATAGACTGTACAACATGAGGATATTGGAATCCCATGGGGTTGATTTCGCTACTTTTCAGCTAGAGGGTAGAGCCCGTAGATGGTGGCAGTCTTATGCTCTTGGCAGACCAGCAGATTCTCCTCCCATGACTTGGGACAGGTTCACCCGTATCTTCTTGGACAGGTATATTCCACCCTCCCAGAGGGAAGAGTTGCGGTTTCAGTTTGAGCAGCTCCAGCAGGGTCAGATGTCAGTGACTGATTATGAGGCGAGGTTTTCTGAATTATCTCGCCATGCACTAATGATACTCCCTACTGAGGCGGAGAGAGTGCAAAGGTTTGTAGCCGATTTACATACTGGTATTCAGGCCACTATGGCTCGAGAGGTTGAGATGGGTACTTCTTATGAGCGAGTTGTGGAGATAGCCCGGAGGATTGAGGGCGTACGTCAGTGGAGCCGAGAGCAGATTATGAGAGATAAGCAGTTCAGGTACTCTGGAGAGTTTAGAGGTGCTCCGTCTGGGGGCAGAGGACAGTTCGTGAGGGGACAGTCTAGCAGACCCCCATATCCAGCACCACCACCTCCTTGAGGTGCTCCAGTGTGACCTTATCTCAATGCTATCCCAGAGAGTTCTTACCGCCCACCAGCTATTCAGGGTCCTCCCAATGGGTATTCAGGTCCCCAGGGCCAGACAATTAGTCAGCAGCCCATCGCACCGAAAAGTTGTTACGAGTGCGGGAATCCCAGTCACATACGGAGGTTTTGCCCCAGGCTTCGGGGTAGACCAGTACAACAGGGTCATCAGCCTATGCTTACCGGACCAGTTGCTCCACCAGTAGTCTGACCACCTAGAGGTGGAGGACATGTGGGTAGGGGCCATCCTAGGGGTGGAGGTAAGCCAGGCGGAGGCTATCCAGTTGGCGCTCCAGCTCGGTTCTATGCTTTTCTGGCTAGACCAGATATAGAAACCTCAGATGCTGTGATTACAGGTATTATTTCTGTTTGTGGCAAAGATGCCTCAGTATTATTTGATCCAGGATCTACGTATTCATATGTGTCATCTCTATTTGCTCCATTCCTGGGTGTTTCTCGTGAGTCCTTGAGTACTCCTGTTTATGTGTCCACTCTTGTGGGCGATTCTGTTGTTGTGAACCGGATCTACCGGTCCTGTATTATTGCATTCTGTGGTTATGAAACTAGAGCAGATCTCCTATTGCTTGAGATGATCGATTTTGAAATTATTCTGGGTATGAACTGGTTATCTCCATATCATGCTATTCTAGATTGTCATGCAAAGACTGTTACCTTGGCTATTCCAGCATTTCCTAAGCTGGAGTGGAAGGGTTCGCCTGTTAGTTCATTTAATCGAGTTATTTCTTTTATAAAGGCTCAACACATGGTTGAGAAGGGTTGTTTGGCTTATCTAGCCTATGTTCGGGATACTACTGCAGAGACTCTGGCTATTGATTCAGTGCCTGTAGTTTGGGAGTTCCCCGATGTATTCCCGTCAGATCTTCCAGGTATGCCACCTGATCGTGATATTAATTTCTGTATTGACTTGGCTTCAGATACCCAGCCTATATCTATCCCATCGTATCGCATGGCTCCAAAAGAATTGAAAGAATTGAAAGAACAGCTTGAAGAGTTACTAGCCAAGGGGTTTGTCAGACCGAGTGTATCGCCTTGGGGTGCACCAGTATTATTTGTGAAAAAGAAGGATGGAACAATGCCGATGTGTATTGATTATCGCCAATTGAACAAAGTCACTATTAAGAACAAGTACCCGTTGCCGCGTATTGATGATCTATTTGACCAGTTGCAGGGTGCTAGGGTATTCTCTAAGATTGACTTGAGGTCAGGGTACCATCAGTTGAAGATTCGGGATTCGGATGTTCCGAAGACTGCTTTCCGTACTAGATATGGTCATTATGAGTTTCTGGTAATGTCTTTTGGTTTAACTAATGCCCCGGCAACATTTATGGATCTGATGAATAGGGTATTCAGGCTATATATTGACTCATTTGTCATTGTCTTCATTGATGACATTTTGATCTACTCACGTAGTAAGGAGGAGCATGAGCAGCATATGAGAGTAGTGCTTCAGACATTGCGGGAACAAAAGCTATATGCTAAGTTCTCTAAATGTGAGTTCTGGCTAGAGTCTGTAGCATTTTTGGGACATATTGTATCGGGCGAAGGTATTAAAGTTGATCCCAAAAAAGATTGAGCAGTTCAGAATTGGCATCATCCTACTTCGGCGACTGAGATCAGGAGTTTTCTAGGCTTGGCAGGTTATTATCGTCGGTTCGTGGAAGGTTTTTCATCTATTGCAGCACCTTTGACCAAATTAACCCAGAAGGGTGCCCCATTCCGATAGTCCGATGATTGTGAAGTGAGCTTTTAGAAGCTCAAGACATCATTGACTACAGCACCAGTGTTAGTGTTGCCTTCCGGTTTGGGGATGTATACAGTGCATTGCGACGCTTCGCGTGTTGGCTTGGGTTGTGTATTGATGAAGGAAGGGCAAGTTATTGCATATGCTTCACGTCAGCTGAAGCCTCACAAAAAGAATTATCCGGTACATGATTTGGAGTTAGCTGCGATTGTTCACGCTCTTAAGATTTGGAGGCATTATCTTTATGGGGTGTCTTGTGAAGTTTACACTGATCATCGCAGTTTGCAGCATTTGTTCAAGCAGAGGGACCTAAATTTGAGACAGCGCAGATGGCTGGAGTTACTAAAAGATTATGATATTACTATCTTGTATCATCCGGGCAAAGCAAATGTGGTTGCAGATGCCTTGAGCAGAAAGGCGGAGAGTATGGGTAGTTTGGCTTTCATTTCAGTAGAGGAAAGGCCATTAGCCTCAGATATTCAGTCCTTGGCTAACCGACTTGTGAGGCTGGACATTTCAGAGCCCAGCCGAGTTCTTGCATGTGTTGTGGCCCAATCTTCACTATTGGAGCAGATCAAGGCTCTCCAGTATGATGACCCACACCTGGTGGTTCTTCGTGAAACGGTACTACGAGGTGATACCAAGGAAGTTACTATTAGAGTGGATGGTGTTTTGCGACTCCAGGATCGTCTATGTGTTCCTAATGTGGATGGGCTGAGGAAAACGATCCTGAAAGAGGCACACAGTTCTCGATATTCTATTCATCCAGGTGCTACTAAGATGTATCGTGACTTGAGGCAACATTATTGGTGGCGACGAATGAAAAAGGACATAGTTGAGTATGTAGCTTGGTGTCTAAATTGCCAGCAAGTTAAATATGAGCACTAGAGGCCAGGTGACCTACTCCAGCAGATGACCATACCAGAGTGGAAATGGGAACGAATTACTATGGATTTTGTAGTTGGGTTGCCGCGGACCTTGAGGAAATTTGATGCAGTTTGGGTGATTGTTGACAGGTTGACTAAGTCGGCACATTTTATTCCTGTTGTGACTACGTATACTTCAGAGAGATTGGCTCAGATTTATATTCAGGAGATAGTTCGGTTGCACGGTGTGCCAATTTTCATCATATCAGATAGAGGTCCTCAGTTTACTTCACATTTCTGGAGAGAAGTACAGAGTGAGTTGGGGACCCATGTAGAGCTCAGCACAGCCTTTCATTCGCAGACCGATGGACAGTCAGAGAGGACAATTCAGATTTTGGAGGATATGCTCAGGGCATGTGTGATCGACTTTGGAGGTCAGTGGGATCGTTTCCTGCCTTTTGCCGAGTTTGCTTATAATAACAGTTACCAATCCAGCATCGAGATGGCTCCATTTGAGGCTTTATATGGTCGGCGATGTCGTTCACCTATCGGATAGTTTGAGCCAGGTGAGGCTAAGTTATATGGTACTGATTTGGTAAGGGATGCCTTGGAAAAGGTAAAGTTGATTCAGGAGCGACTTCGTACAGCACAGTCCAGACAAAAGAGTTATGCGGATCAGAAAGCGCGTGATATATCATTTATGGTAGGTGAAAAAGTTCTCTTGAAGGTTTCGCCGATGAAGGGAATTATGAGATTCGGGAAGAAGGGCAAGTTGAGCCCAAGGTTTATAGGCCCATTTGAGGTGTTGAAACGAGTTGGGGAGGTTGCTTATGAGCTTGCCTTGCCTCCCAGCCTATCAGGAGTTCATCCGGTTTTTCACGTATCTATGCTCCGGAAGTATCATGTCGACCTATCACATGTGTTAGACTTCAGCACAGTTCAGTTAGATAATAGCTTGGGTTATGAAGAAGGGCCAATTGCCATTGTTGATAAACAGGTTTGCCAGTTGAGATCCAAGAGGATTTCTGCAGTAAAAGTCCAGTGGAGGGGCCAACCAGTCGAAGAAGCGACTTGGGAGACCGAGAAAAACATGCGGAGCAGATATCCAGACTTATTCAGCACTTCAGGTATAATTCTAAACCCGTTCGAGGATGAACATTTGTTTAAGAGGTGGAAAATGTAATGACCCAATCGGTCATTTTAACTTTTAGAACCCCGTTCCCTAAAATAAAACTTCCCGTAGGTGCTTATAATGATTTATGACTTGCGGGGATGGTTGGTTCGAGATTTGGAAGTGTTTGGGGTGAAACCGGAACACTTGGTTCCTTAAGTTGGCCTTAAAGTGCTAAGTTTGACTTCGGTCAACATTTTGAGAAAACGATCCCGGAATAGAATTTTGATGATTCCAACAGCTCCGTATGGTGATTTTGGACTTAGGAGCGTGATCGGAATTTTATTTGGAAGTTCGTAGTGAAATTAGGCTTGAAATGGCTAAAATAGGAATTTAAAGTTTGAAAGTTTGACCAGGGAGTTGACTTTTTGATACCGGATTCAGAATCCAGTTTCGAAAATTTTTATAGCTCCATTATGTAATTTATGACTTGTGTGTAAAATTTGAGCTCAATCGGAGTTGATTTGATAGGTTCCGACATTGAATGTAGAAGTTGAAAAGTCTAAGTTTCATTAAGCTTGAATTTGAGCATGATTCGTGATTTTAGCGTTGTTTGATGTGATTTGAGGTTTCAAATAACTTCGTATGATTTTTTAGGACTTGTTGGTATATTTGGTTGAGGTCCCGAGGGCCTCGGGTGAGTTTCGGATGGTTAACAGATCAAAATTTTGAGTTAAAAAGCTGCTGCAATTTTTCCGCTTCTGTTGGACATTCTAGGCCGTGATCGAGCCAGATATCGAGCCCAGATATCGAGCCCAGGGTTGACGAGGTACAGGCTCGAACTAGTGTATCGAAGCCATGATCGAAGGTCCAACTCGAGGGCTATGAACGAAGGTCCAGCTCGAGGGCCATGATCGAAGGCAAGGCTCGAGGGCCAGGATCGAGACCCAAGATCGAGGGTCACAATCGAAGGCTCAAGATCGATGCAATGATTGAGGCTATGATCGAAGGACCAACCTCGATACCCTGATCGAGGCCATGATCATGTCCCTAAGATCGAGCTCCCTGAAATCGAGCT
Organism: Nicotiana tabacum; assembly: GCF_000715075.1. NCBI lineage: Eukaryota > Viridiplantae > Streptophyta > Magnoliopsida > Solanales > Solanaceae > Nicotiana > Nicotiana tabacum. Next base: position 20,578,896 of record NC_134101.1, on the reverse strand, counting down.
CCTTGAGATCGAGCTCCCTGAGACCGAGCTCCTTGAGATCGAGCTCCTTGATCGGTCTCCCTGAGATCGAGCTCCCGAGATCGAGCTCCCCTGATGAAGCTCCTTGATCGAACTGGGCAGAGCTGTAAATTATAAAAACAGAGGACATTCGTCCCATTTGCCATTTTTGGCGAACTTGAGCTTGAGCAGAGGCGACTTTTGACAGATTTTCAAGGGAAAAACATTGGGGTAAGTGATTCTAACTCGGATTTGGTCTACATATACAAGTATATCATTGTTTTCACAATCTAATTAGTGTTTTGAGATTGAAATTTGGAAAAAGTTTAGAAATTTCATAGAAACGAAATTTTGAGATTTCAGTATCGATTCGGAGTCGGATTTGAGTGAAACTCGTACGGTTGGACTCGTAATTGAATGGATTGTCGAATTTCATAACTTTCGCAGGATTCCGAGATGTGGGCCCCGCGGGCAAATTTTTAATTAATTTTAGGATTTTTAATAAAAATGTAGTATTTCCTTATAGAATTTATTTCCTATAATATTTAGTGATTGTATCGAATTATTTTGGGCTAGATTCAAGCCAGACGGAGTTGGATAATCATGGAAAAAGCCTTATAGTGGATTAAATTGGAGCAAGACGAGGTAAGTCTCTTGTCTAATCTTGTGAGGGGGAAATTACCTCATAGGTGATTAAGATTAAATAATTGTTGCTAATTGTGGGGGCTACGTACGCACGAGGTGACGAGAGTCCGTGCGTAGCTACTATTAATGCTAAAGTCCGGGTAGTTTAGGACTCAAAGCATGTATTACTTGCGTAAATTTTATTCTTTGATTAATTAATATTAATTGATATATATGAATATATTGTGAATTGTTTGATAAATATATTAAAGGATGGAAATCTCATAGGCTTGATTTCTATTTAAATCAATTAATTATCAAAAGAAATTGTTCTCCTCCCAAATTTATCTTATAATAAACATACTGTCCTTCCGGAGGCACATAAGAAAATGTCCTCCTTTCTTGTGGAGCGGGCCGAACGCCTCGGCAGGATAGATACATATATGGATCACGCCGCACGTCCCTCGACAGTTTACACGACACTCTGGATCGGGCCGTACGTCCTCGACAAAAATCGTGCTTAATAATAATAATTACACGATACTTTAATAATTTATTTCAGCTTGTGAAGCTAATTAGTAAATTGGATAATCCTTGGAATTTAATGAATTATTATTCTTGCTTGTTTAGGAATTTATTGTTACATTTGAAGGAATTTGATTATTTTCGCTGATTAAATAAATTATTTGTAAATTCTGTAAATTATGCTGATTTGAATATTCTACTTCTATTTCAATTATTATTGACCCATAGTGAGTGTCAAAGTCGGCCATCTCGTCTCTACCACTTCGAGATTAGGCTTGATACTTACTGGGTACACGTTGTTTACGTACTCATACTACACTTGCTGCACTTTTTGTGCAGGATCTGAGACAGGTACTGGTGGAGGACCTATCATCACATACCCACGTCATCCCGAGGCATAGTGGTGAGCTGCCTTTCTGCGCCGTTCTGCAGCTACCAGTGTCTCTTCTGATATTTATATTCTGTCTATTTCATTTCAGACAGTATTTGGAGTTTTGTATAATCTACTAGATGCTCATGCACTTGTGACACCGGGTCTTGGCACACACATTGGTAGAAATTGGTATTTTATTATCTTCTTGGAATAAAAGTTTAACCAATGTATGTTTGACTTATTAGTTGGCTTGCCTAGCTGTAGTGTTGGGCGCCATCACGACCTATAGGTGAAATTGGGTTGTGACAATTAAAAATAAGTCAACAAATAATTTAAAAACAATGCTATGACTATTCTAGAGAGTAAGTTGTCTACGAGGGGTCTATAAATTAAGCTCTTTGTAAAGCAATAAAATGCTTACTTTTGCAAAGCATTAAAATTCTAACATGGCGTTACTTAAGCTTAGTGTTGTGTTAGCTATCCTTCTCATGGCATCCACAAGTTAGTATCTATCTTAACTTGATCTCTAGAATATATTGCACTCTATATTATTTTCCTTGTTACTATGTATATATGACTCTATGTATGTGTGAATCGGATAATCACTGTGCTTCTTGTTTACCGAAAAAATCGGATAACATTAGATTTGTGGATGGTTCTAAGGATATGCGATACAATTTGATATAAATCGCGTAGAAAAATAGAAATATGTGTATTGTTGACTGTAAGAACGAAAATAATAAGCAAAAAGAATGAATAAGTAAAATAAGCACGAGGGGATAACTATCAATATAAGAAGTGATCTTTTTCTCCTCTCCCTCTAGCTTACAAGGATTCCCCTTTTATAGAAGAGGGTCATTACCAAAAAATAATAAAATAAAATATGTAGTGGAAGACCCATGATGACTTGTCTCTTCCTTGATTTCCGCCAAGATTCTCTCTCTTGATGTGGTTGCAACGGCTCTTATCTGTGAGCTTGATACTAGCTCGAACTCGTTACTGGGTCGGGCCCTTCGGTCTTGGATCGAGTTCGACCTTCGAGATGGGCGTCGCGCATTTCCGACCTCGAAGCAGTGCCTTGCGGATCGATTCGGTCACGGGCTCGATAGGATTATCGAGCCTCCTCCTCGAGCGACCTTCGGGCTCGAGGTCCTTTAGTACCGTCCTCAGAGCTCACTTCCAAAATCTCATTCTGACTTCTTAACACTCGAACTCAATCGAATGTAGGAAGGCCAAAATCTATTTCGACCGTATACACTTCTATATGCATATTATATTGAATGTTCTATTTTTCATGTTATAGCCCTCATAATTAGATTTTGATAACTATGACGGTGAAATATTTCAGTTAATATATCGTGGTTTTTAAATACGTTATTCGTGGCCGCACGGGATGTTGATCGTGATCTCGCAGGAGTTAAGGGACGACTACTCCCACAACTTAATACTTGCTTTAGAGCTTGCACTGAATATCATGAATGCCGTACCGATTGTTGGTCTTATTGTATCTGTACATCAATTTTGGGTTCCTCTAAATTTTGTTACATGTGATATCATGGGCGGCTTTTCAGCCATGCCCCATGACCCCTTGGACGCGCCCCGTGGCGTCCTAGCCAGCCTCCCAACGCCCGTCGCCACGGTCGACCCCGTGGTCTCGGCAGCTCCAAGTGACAAGCGCGCATGTGCCTCTGTCGCCCCACCGATAGCCATCGCCAGCGCCCATCCACAGGTAGACAATGCCGCGCGCGCAGATCCTGATGCTAAAGACAAAGTTGCTACCAACGGACTTGCTGCTGCTTTGTAGAAGACTAAGTCCTTTTCATTGTAAATATAGAGTAGTTTTGCTGCATTTTCTTTAAGTGTGATTTTCCAGCTTTCATAGATCTAGTCATGTAACTTTGGTTTATTTTTTTTAAGCATTATTAAGGGGGACCAAGCAATCAAAACTTTCAAGTAAGCAAACAATTCTCTGTACTGGTGTCTCTCCCCCCGACACCGTCTTGTTTTCTGTAATAGCTTTCATTCAATGCAATCAAGCTTTCTTTCATTCTCAATTCTCTTTTCTGCTCTCTTTCAATTGCTCATGACATTGGTTTTCCTGTACGGCACTGACAATCTAGTCTAGCATATGGAGGGGGCCTCAGTTGGCAGACAACAACCGTACTGACATCGGTTGCTTAGCCTTACGTCGCCCTTCCAAGGAACTTCAGGAAGGCGCCGCGTAACAGTTGGTATCAGAGCCTAGGCTCGACATCGGACGAGGGATTACATTGCAATTACCACCATTTCTGACCATGGTGAATTATGGGGATCGCATCGCGACCCTTGAGGGAACGGTTGAATCATTACAGCCAATCGTGGAAATGGTGCCCGATCTAAAGACCAGCGTAGTGCAAAGATTGGACGACCTGGACCGCAGACTCATCCAGGCCGAAGTTGACATAGAAAACATCAGTCGCGACTCTGAAGGAGACCGACAAACAGCAGCCACAGAGGCAGCTGAAATATTTGGTAAATTTGAGGTCCTCCAGCAGGAGCGTGCCGAGGATTTAGCCAACAGGGAACAAGAGGCAGACATGGTGACTGCCATGCAACAAACTATAGACAACTTGACAGGCCAGCTCAATGTTGTCAATGCTGCTTTACAAGGCCTACTTCGAGGAGGTGGAAACCAATTTGGGGGTGGTGTGAACCTCGCCCCTATGGCACAAAAGCTGAAAATTCCTGAGCCAAAGCCATACAGTGGAGCTCGGAATGCCAAAGAAGTGGAAAATTTCATTTTCGACATCGAGCAATACTTCGATGCCGTGGGAGGCCTAGAAGAAGCTAAGAAGGTAGCAACTGCTGCCATGTATCTTCAGGGTGATGCCAAACTCTGGTGGCGGGTGAAGTACGAAGCCATCAAGGCTGGTGAAGATGCCCTCGAGACATGGGCGGAACTGAAGGCAGCCATACGCCTACAGTTCTTCCCCGAAAATGTTGAGTACAATGCTAGGAGAAAGATGTGGGAGCTCTGCCAGACCAAATCAGTGCGAGATTATGTGCGGGAATTCTCCGCGCTCATGCTGAACATCCGTGACATGGGGGACAAGGACAAACTCTTCACCTTCCTGGAAGGGTTGAAACCTTATGCCCGGATGGAGTTGTAGAGACAAAGGGTAGACACGTTGCCTAAGGCAATCTAAGCAGCAGAGTGCCTTGGGGATTACCAAGTGGAAGCCCGGAAGGATAGGCCTCAACAGCCTATCCGAGGAGGATACAAAGGGGGCCAACCAAACACTGGTGGCCCTAGCAGAAGTGGAGGAGACCGGAGTGCACCCAAATCCAAGGCTCCCTCTTCCGGCAGTACTAGTGCTGCATCTAACAACAATGATCGGGGGAGGAAGCCCCCCTCAGGATGCCGTCATTGCGGCGGACCAGATTGGAATAATGAATGCCCGCATGCACAGATGAACGCCCATCAAGCTTTTGAGGATGGGACGGATGACGACGCCGATGATGTGGACCAGACCGAGCCAGTAGGTGCATTCAATGCAATTGTTGGCTCCATTTCTGAGCCCTTAGCGGGAACCAGTGCCGGTATCCGCAAGAAGAAGGACCCATGTCCTATTGCCAGGAAAGGAAATAAGAAGGCGAATTTGAGGATTCCTCCTCATCAAGAGAGGACCTTAATGTTCGTTGACATGAAGGTAAATGGCAAGCCCATTCGGGCAATGATAGACACGGGTGCCACCCACAACTACTTAGCCTCGACTCAGGTGGAGCATCTTGGACTAGTTGTAGGAAAAGGGCAAAGGTCGTGTGAAGGCTATCAACTCACCAACTCAACCAGTGGGTGGAATAGCCAAAGAAGTACCAGTGAAGCTTGGCCCTTATGAAGGAAAGTTCAACCTACGCGTAGTGATCATAGATGACTTTGAGTTAATAATGGGGTTGGAATTCCTGAGACAGACCAATACCATGCCCGCACCGTATGCATACATGCTACTGATGATGGGAGCAAATGGGGCCAAGCCCTGTATTATTCCGTGCATTCCCATGAAGATGGCAGCCGAGAACATCTCGGCCTTGCAGTTGAAGAAGGGGGTAAAAAGACATGAACCCACGTTCCTGGCTACCCTCTGCATGGAAGATATAGAACGCTCCTCGGGTCCCATTCCTGCACCCATGAAGGAGTTGCTTCTGGAATTTGAAGACATCATGCCACAAGACATGCCAAAGCGCCTTCCGCCTAGGCGAACTGTGGACCATGAGATTGAGTTGGTGCCGGGTGCGAAGCCACCTGCCCGGGCGCCGTACAGAATGTCACAACCCGAACTCTCCGAGCTTCGGAGACAATTGACGGAAATGCTAGACACAGGGATCATCGTGCCCTCCAAGTCCCCATACGGGTCCCCTGTGCTATTCCAAAAGAAACATGATGGTAGTTTACGACTCTGTGTGGATTACCGGGCTCTAAACAAAATCACCGTGAAAAACAAGTATCCTATTCCGCTAATGGCAGACTTGTTTGATAGACTGGGTGGTGCGATGGTATTCACCAAAATAGACCTGAGGACAGGTTATTGGCAAGTTCGGATTGCAGATGGTGATGAGCACAAGACGACCTGTGTGACAAGATATGGGTCGTACGACTTCCTGGTTATGCCCTTTGGCTTGACTAACGCACCAGCCATATTTTGCACCTTGATGAACCAAGTCTTCCGAGAATACATTGATGAATTCGTCGTGGTTTATTTGGATGACATTGTGGTATATAGCCAGACACTGGAAGAACACCTGGAGCATTTGCGGAAGGTCCTAGCCCGATTGCGGGAGCACGAATTATATGCGAAGCTATCCAAGTGCTCCTTTGCTCAGAAACAAATTGACTTCCTCGGACATGTCATTGAGGAAGGGAGGATCAAGATGGACCAGCAGAAGATTCAGGCCATTACAGAATGGCCGCCTCCTAAGGATATACATGCCTTGAGGTCGTTCCTTGGTCTATGCAACTTCTATCGGCATTTTATGAAAAGTTACTCCCTCATTGCAGTGCCGCTGACAGAACTTCTCAAGAAGGCCACCCCGTGGGATTGGGGCCCCAAGCGGGCAGAGGCCTTCGACGCATTGAAGATGGCTATGTCTAGTAGCCCAGTCTTGGCCCTCCCTGACTTGGCCAAGCCATTCGAAGTGCAAACGGATGCCTCCGACTATGCACTTGGTGGAGTATTGCTACAAGAAGGGCATCCCGTAGCGTACGAGAGCCGGAAACTGAAGGATGCAGAGCGGCGCTATGCCGCCCATGAGAAAGAATTATTGGCTGTCGTTCATTGCTTACGCCTTTGGAGGCATTATCTACTGGGAGCCCCATTCGTGGTCAAGACAGACAACACAGCCGTTAGCCATTTCATGACCCAGCCAAAGCTGAACGGTCGACAGGCTAGGTGGCAGGAACTCCTAGCGGAATTTCACTTCAACCTGGAGTACCGAAGTGGAAAGACCAATCATGTTGCTGATGCACTCAGTCGGAGAGCTGACCTAGCATCGATGTGTGTACTCGCCGCCCTAAAGGGAAGCGAAGTAACCACCGCCATAAAAGACCAGATACGGGATTTACTCATCAAGGATCCTGCTGCACAGTATTTGGTTGATTTGGTAGGACAGGGCAAGACTCGCCAGTTCTACACCGAAAATGGTTTCCTGAAGGTGAAAGGGAACCGACTTTATGTTCCTAAAGGAGGAGATCAGCGACGGGCTCTTCTTGCAGAATGCCACGATACTTTGTGGGCCGGTCATCCCGGCGAGGAACGCACCATGGTATTACTTCGCCGTGCATATTATTGGCCTCAAATGGTCGATGACGTCACTCAGTATGTGAAGACTTGTCTAGTATGCCAGAAAGACAAGTCAGACTGCTTGACACAGGCAGAGCTCTTGGAACCACTAGCTATCCCAAAAAGACCTTGGGAAAGCATTTCCTTGGACTTCATTATCGGATTGCCCAAGGTCGGAGATCTCACAACTATCTTGGTTGTGGTGGATCAGTTTTCCAAGTATGCTACCTTTATAGCAGCCCCACAATATATATCAGCAGAAGATACAACTCGACTATTCTTCTCTCATGTCGTCAAGTATTGGGGCTTACCTAAAGACATTGTTAGTGATCGCGACTCACGCTTCACTAGCAATTTTTGGACCCAACTCTTTAAGTGTCTCGGGTCAAAATTGAGTCATAGCTCAAGTTTTCATCCGCAGTCTGATGGCCAGACGGAGCGATTCAATGGCATGCTAGAGGAATATCTCCGGCACTTTGTGACCGGATCGCAGAAGAATTGGGTGAAGCTTCTGGATGCTGCTCAACTGTGTTTCAATTCACAAAAGAGCTCAAGTACCAACAAAAGCGCTTTTGAAATTGTTACCGGACAGCAACCGCTACTCCCACACACAGTGAATGCACCAAACATGTCAAAATCTCCTCGGGCTGCTAGCTTCTCAAAAGAATGGAAGCAAAATTTGGAGATAGTGCGGAGCTATCTTGTCAAAGCCTAAAAGCGGATGAAGAGGCATGCTGATCAGAATCGCCGCTTTGTTGAATACCAGGTGGGAGACAAAGTGATGGTCAAAATCCCAAAGCGGTACATGTTTGCAGGGGTCCATGACCCTCGCCTATTGCAAAAATATATTGGACCCTTGTCCATTGAAAGGTGCATTGGGAAAGTTGCATACCGGGTGGATACCCCAGCTTGGTGGAAAATCCATCCTGTTTTCCATGTCAGTCTCTTGAAACCTTTTCGGGAAGATATGGAGGATCCTTCACGAAGCCAACTTACAATACCAAGTATTCGAGGCCCCAATTCAACCGGGAAAAGGCGTGCTGAAGCTATTCTTGATGATCAAGTGATTCACGCCTCAAGAAAAGATCACCAGGAGTTCTTGGTGAAATGGCAGGGATGTGATGCAGAGGAGAATACTTAGGAGAGGGGAACAAACCTCAAAGCCTAGAAGAGCCTGATTGATGATTACTTTGCAAGGAAGGCGCCGAGGACGTCGCCAACTCAGGTGGGGGAGAATGTCATGGGCGGCTTTTCAGCCATGCCCCATGACCCCTTGGACGCGCCCCGTGGCATCCTGGCCAGCCTCCCAACGCCCATCGCTACGGTCGGCCCCGTGGTCTCGGCAGCTCTAAGTGACAAGCGCGCATGTGCCTCTGTCGCCCCACCGATAGCCATCGCCAGCGCCCATCCACAGGCAGATGCCAATAGCGCCGCGCGCGTAGACCCTGATGCTAAAGACAAAGTTGTTGCCAACGGACTTGCTGCTGCTTTGTAGAAGACTAAGTCCTTTTCATTGTAAATATAGAGTAGTTTTGCTGCATTTTCTTTAAGTGTGATATTCCAGCTTTCATAGATCTAGTCATGTAACTTTGGTTTATTTTTTTTAAGCATTATTAAGGGGGACCAAGCAATCAAAACTTTCAAGCAAGCAAACAATTCTCTGTACTGGTGTCTCTCCCCCCGACACCGTCTTATTTTCTGTAATAGCTTTCATTCAATGCAATCAAGCTTTCTTTCATTCTCAATTCTCTTTTCTACTCTCTTTCAATTGCTCATGACATTGGTTTTCCCGTACGGCACTGACAATCTAGTCTAGCGTACGGACGGGACCTCAGTTGGCGGACAGCAACCGTACTGACATCGGTTGCTTAGCCTTACGTCGCCCTTCCAAGGAAGTTCAGGAAGGCGCCGCGTAACAGATAGTATGGTCAATTGCAACGAACTCTGCTACAGGAACAATAACCGATTTGAATAAAAAGGCTGCAGGCTTTGCTAGCTTTTCAATTTAGTATACTTGAATAATGTGTGAGATTTATTTGTGAATGTACCGCATATGGAATCTATTATCTAGGTTCCTTTATCTTGTTTGTACTGTTACCAATATTTATAATTATGCACCTTTTACCTTTCCCTAATGCATTATTTCTTTCTAAATATTTATGCAAGAATTTTCATTTATTGGTTGCGCTCCTTTAATTTGAAATCTTTATAAATTTAAACACTTAACATGTACAAATAATAGTGAAATAAGCTATTCGTGGTTTTTAAAAAGCAAAATTACTTAATGGTTAAAACTTCATCCGTTTCAAATTAGATGAGATACTTTCCTTTTTAGTCTGTTCCAAAATAAATGACACATTTCTAAATTTGAAAATAATTCAACTTTAAACTCTTCATTTTACTCATTTTACCCTTAATGAGAAGATTTTATAACGAGATAAATATCTTGGCCCCACAAAACTTTTACCCCTTAAACTTTAAGACCAAAAGTTTCAAAAGTCATCTTTTATTTCTTAAACTTCGTGCCGAGTCAAACTACCTCATCTAATTTGAAACAGAGGAAAATATTCTCATAAAATATAATGGAAAGTTTAGCATGAGTTCAAGTGCATCATATACTTCATAGTTGGTTACCCTTAAAATGGATAATAATTAAATTATAATTTAAAGGATATGTGATTTAATTTAATACAAATAATCAAAGAATAGTAAATAATCAAATTGAAATGAGATAGAATAATCAAACCAAAGAGATGTAATAATTAAGCCTTGTATTTAGCTTGAATGTTAATAATGGGTTACAACCGAGCCCTCGAGATGGAGTTCGGATACGGCTAAATCAATGAACCACTAAAGAACACTTAGACAATTGCTGAAAGCCAAAGTAAATTTATTTTGCCTTTATATGTGTGCAAAACAGTGTCAAAAAATAAAAGGGCCTTCCTCTTTACATAGTAGAGGAGTTTTAATCCTAATACAAGTCTAAATAAGGTAAAAATCTTTTTCATCCTTTTCTCCCACGAAATTATGATCTGCAGTCAATACCGAGCGTGATCCACGCCGCAATATTCGGCTGATGGCGGATATTTCGGCCGTTTATCTTCTGCAACGGCCTTTCCTTCATCCTCGATTATTCATCTCACTCGAGCTTGATTGTCTCCGGGTTTGGCTGTGCTCGAGAGCCGATGTATCATTCGTCTGCTCCTGGTTTCGATATGTGGGTATCGTCGGTCTCACTCGGGCCTATAACAAGTAACGTCATTCCTTGCTTCACATCGAGAAATCAGGGGTAATTCTATCCTCGATTTTACCCGTATACAGATAGTCACCTCACTTCTCAGAGAGTAGATTATAAAAGCGATGAGAAGTGACTAATCGACCCTGGTTCCTTCTTTCGTAAGTCACACTCAAGTTGACGAATAGAAACGTCCCATCAATCACGTCGCTATAATTTTGGACACGTGTCAGCCGTCGATTGATTACCCACGATAGATACCGAATTCGAAACGTTATGCTCTCATTACTATTTCCCTATAAAAGTCCTTGTTTCCTATTTTCACTTTTTTACTTTCTGATTTCAAACTTCCTTAAGTTACCCTCGAGTTTTTCATATCTTCATTCGTTCATCGATCCTTCAAATCTTCATAACATATTCTTCACATCTTCATAGTTCATCTTCAAACCTTCATACCTTACCTTCAAATATTCATACCAAATCTTCAAACCTTTATATCAGACCTTCAAACATTCATATTCCCAGATAGAGACGACTAAAATTTCAAAATCGGTACCCCAAAACACCACGCCGGCGACTTCTTCCTCGACCACTGGTAGCGAGGCAGTGCTTCTGGTAGTAGCCCCAGGACCTCCCCTTATAGATTTCATTCCCGGAGGTTGCTCCATAGATAACAACTTCAAAGTCGAGAAAGCCTCCGCACAAGGAGATCGAGGTGAGGAAGTGTGGAAGTATGTTTGCTCCATCACTTAGGAAATTCTCAAAGCTGTCCGAGAGGACTGCAAATGGAAAGGCAAGGACATAGTCGTTCCTAGTCCTGACAAGGACACACATGAAGGATACTTAAGTGTTTACACATATCCTTTCATGTTTGGTCTTGTTAATACATTGGTCCTTGAGTTTTGCAAAAGGTACGAAATTTGCCTCAGGCAAGTTCACCCATCCTTTTGGAGGATCGTGCTCTTCTCCATCATTTCGCGAACAATATAGAGGATCCTCAGTTCACGATTGATCACTTGCTCCAAATTTACAGCCCCCGAATCTTCTGAGGGGGGTTAATCAAACTTGCCAGTCGGGCAAAGAAGGCTCCCTTCTCCGGTATAGACGAAGACAAGGATCAAGATTGGAAGGGTAGGTTTATTCGGATAAAGACCGAGGACCTCATTCCTCCCGAATTCATGCCGTTCCCTAAGAAGTGAAACCTGAATAATAAGTTTACTTCCCCTTAAGTTGTCAAAGTCCTTTCTTGTATCTACTTTTTATGACATGTTTCATTTGATATACAGTTGTCCCCCCGAGTCCCCAACGTGGTCCGCATTTTAGGGATTGGGTCAAGGGAATATGCAATCATCTTACCTATTCAGAGTGTGAGTGGCGTAAGCTCTCCAAGGGAAAGTTGGAGGCTTGTTCTCATGGTAAGTGCCTTTTTCTGGTTGAAATTTTTGCTGGTCATTTTCTTAATTCCGTTATTCTCATGGCTAAGTCCTTCTTTCACAGTCTTGTCCAAGACAACCAAGCTTCAAAATACCACCGATGCCATGATCTCGACCCCGTCTACAAAATCTCTGATTCTCTACAGCTTGTTACCGAAGCTGCTGCGAACAAGGACAAGAAAACGAAGAAGAAGAAATGATCTCCTGACTCCTCGGACGCTTCTGCCTAGACCAAGAAGAGAAAAAGAATTGTGCTTAGGGTCAGAAAGTGCACCAAAAAGATTTCGGGTGCCCGGGTCCTGGATCCCAAAGTTCTTCATCGGCTCAAGGATTTTCCCGAGGATGACGAGGACATGAAGTTCATCACCCACGAGCTGATCGCTGCCGACCAAGAGTTGGTGGGCCCGGAGGGGGATGCTCGTAGGGCTGAATCCTCCTCAACTCGGGGGCTCGAAGGAGAACATATGGTTACTGCTTCACAAGAATCGCCTCCGGTCCCGAGAAGGGCCATTTATGAAGGTGACACCATAATCCACATTCAAGAGTCACCACCTCGTATGGAAGTCATTTTAAATTAAGCCCGGGCCACCAAAGAGAAGATGACCAAAATGTCCCAGGCTGTGGAGATCCCAAAAAGGGTCGTGCAACTGGGATAAGATGGGCTGAGTTCGATCTTAAAGCTCAATAAGTAGTTTTTGGCCCCGAGTTTGGACCCTGAACGAAAGAACACACACATGTTCACGGTGGCGGCGGATACTAGCATGTTGTCTGGGCCAGGAGTGGCCATCTATCTACGTTCCTTAGTAACTAAAGAAGACCAAGTGAAGATGAACAAGGTAGATGGGTCAAGTCTTTTAAATGAGGCCCAACGGGTGCTAAATCGGGTATATCCTTTTTCCCGTTTATTTTATTCAGTTCTGGTTGTGTTAACTGTTTCTAACAATTTCCTCTCTATGTCTCATGCCTCGATGCTTCATCACGAAAGCTTTAACCGATCCAGGATTGAGGTGATCCACCTTGATTTCGAGCTCAAGGAATAAGTCAGGCAAACGGAGATATACAAAGCTCTCTGTGAGCAGAAGAATGAAGTCCTTAGGGATATGGCCGAGCTGGAGAAGGCCCGGAAAAAGGCTTCAAAAGAAAAATAGGACCACACTCTTCTGGATGAGAAGGTAAGAGTGCTCGAGGTTGATAATAAGAGGCTAAACACCAATGTTAACGCCGCAACCTCACAAGTCCAGGAAAAGATAACTTTGATCGACCAGATCAGGGCCGAGATGGACGGGGTCAAGGCTTCAACCGACGAGGTGAGAGGCAAAATGGAATGCATGTCATTAGAGCGGGATGCCACCAAAGAGGACTTGGCTTCGACCAAAGTGCAACTCCGAGTGATGAAAGAAAAGCCCGACAAATAAGCTCGGTTGAATGAAGAGCTTCGGGCACAACTCGCTTCGGTAGTCATAGAGCGTGACGCTCTTGGCCAAGTTGCGCTGAAATCCAAATTGAAGGTGGATTCGAATGAGGTCTTGAAAGCCCAAGATATGCTGGCCTAGTATAAGGATGATATCGAGATAGCCGAGGCCCGTATCACAACGAAGGATGAGTGCGTGAAGTGGATGTCTCAGAGGGAGGCTCTCGAGGAGGTCCAAGCCGGGGGTCAATGTAGCGGCCAATATCAAAGAGGCTAAGAGGTTTGAAGTCGAGGCCAAAGCAAAGTATCAGTCCAAAGAATCAGATAGCGAGCTGGGCTCTAATGAAGATTAGGGAGGGAATGCCTTAGTTAGTTTTATATTATTGTTTATTTTTCTGTACTTGTATATTTTGCATTTTAGGGTCGATTCCTCGTGCCTCTGTAAATATTATTTGATAAATATAAAGAATTACGCTTTGGATATACATCACGTCCTTAAATGTTTTCGCATTTGCTTCTGCTTAGGACTTAGAATATATAACTTGTGTCTCAGACTTAATACACCAGTAATGCCTTAGAGTAAATTTAACAACGAATACGAGTTGCTTTGACTTCAGAGGATCTAGCAAAAATGAAAATAATTCTTAATAAAAATATTCGAATGATTTATCTGGACACAATTAATCTTTGCCGAAGGTGGCCCTTTCTTTGGCCATAATTCGAAATCGATTGATTTGATCAAATCGGACATAGTCTTTATAGACTTAAAATATGTAAGGACCTTACTTTTTATATTTACAAACTCAGACGTCGCTGAGTCATTTATATATTAGGGTCGAAGTTCCAATGGCTTCGTGCATTAAGTTGACCATAGCCTTTCGTATTTAGGCCTTGCCTTGTAGTGTTGGTGCCCTCGGGGTTTAATAGCCTGATTTGCCCGATATTACTATTGGACAACAGTCCCCGGTTCGGGGCGACCTGTAGGCTTAGGGGTCTTTAAATGATTGGGCACTGTCTCGTGGTCTTTTACTATCTTTGGGGCTTCACGCATCCGGTTAATGATGGCCCGAAGGCTTAGAAAGTTTTGGACCTAGTATTTTATTCTAAGAGACATAAAGATAACATTTCTCATATAAGCATGAACCGATGAAGTATAGAAGGTGAATGTTCTCACTTTATTACTTCCAATATAGTGTAAATAATCGAAGATACAAAAACTATCCGCCATGGCGAGAATGAACTATCCGGGTACGATTCATCTGATCGTTTGACTTTTATAATAAATCCTATTATTCAAGCCTTGGCTTTTGATGTCAAGTAAAAGTTTTTTCGAAATTTCTGAACTCAGACCTTCGAATCACTAATCAGGGTGTGATATTGTCCCCTTGTACACGAGGACAAATTTTGAGGGATCAAGTACTAATGATCTGATAATGGCAGTCCCCAGTCCCCGGTGCTTGACAAGTATTTAAAACTAGATTAGCATGCTTAGTGTTTCCTCGTTAAAAACCTTACCGTAAAATCTATTTCGGGAAAAAATGGGTCAAAGGGAAAATGAGTGCAACACGTGCATTCAGACCTAATTCTTGGACTTTACATTGATTAAACACATGCACTGGTTAGTTCGAAGAATAATAAACTTGAAAGAGATTTAGGTATACATACTTCAGTAGTAGTACCGCTTAAGTGTGTCACACTCCAGTTATTTTGTAGTTGTGCGACATTTTCGGACTCAAGCTGGTACGGGCCTCTTTCGGTTATACCGGTGACTCTGTACGGTCCTTCCCAGTTTGGGCCAATTTTCCTGTCATTCGCGTTGTTGGTATGTAGTGTGACTTTCTTCAATACTAAGTCCCCGACTTGGAAGTGCCGAAGGTTTGCCCTTCGATTGTAATATCTTCCTATTCACTGCTTTTGAGCTGTTAACTGGACTAGGGCGGCTTCTCGCCTTTCATTTGCTAAATTTGGACTTGTGGCCATGGCCTCGTCATTCAATGTTTGCGTAGTATATTGGAGCCTTAAGCTTAGTTCCCCCAATTCTACTAGAATCAGAGCCTCTGTGCTGTATACTAGAGAAAACAGTGTCTCACCGGTACTCGACCTCTAAATTGTTTGATACGCCCATAGGATGTTGGGCAGGATTTCTTTCCTCCTTCGTTTTGAATCGATCAATCTTTTCTTCAGGTTCTGCACTATGGTCTTGTTTGTTGACTCCTCTTGACCGTTCGCATTCGGGTGATAAAGAGTCGATAAAATCTTCTTAATTTTGTGATCTTCAAAGAACTTATTGACCTTGGTGCAGATGAATTGTCTCCCATTGTCACATGTAATTTAGGTTGGTATCCTAAACCGACAGATTATATGATCCCAAATGAAGTCGATAACCTCCTTTACTCTAACTTTCTCAAACTCATGTGCTTCAACCCACTTGGAGAAGTAATAAGTCATAGGCAAAATGTACTAAGCCTTACCGGGTGACCATGGTAAAGGACCTACGATATCCATTGCTCACTTCATGAACTGCCAAGGGGAAAGCACCGGGTGAAGCAGCTCTCTCGGTTGGTAGATCATCGGGACATCCCTTTGACATTCGTTGCATTTTTTAACAAAGTCTTTTGCATCCTTCTCCATTTTTTCCAGTAATACCCAGCCCCGATCAATTTCTGAACAAACTATTATGCTCCTGAATGGTTTTCGCAAGTCCTCTCGTGGAATTCTCTCATCACGTAATCGGTCTCTTCAGTCCCCAAGAATCCTTCCAACGGTCCCAAAAATGACCTTCGGTATGGATGGCCTTCAACCAAGCAAAACTAGGCAACTTTAGTTTGAAAGGCCCTTGAATCTTTAGGATTCCTTGGTAGTTTCCCATTCTAAAGGTAGTCCACGTATTTGTTTTTCCAATCCCAAGTCAAACTTGTTGAGTTTACCTCGGCATGAGGAGCCTCTATTACTGAGCTCATCAACTGCACTACCGTTCCAGAGTTTAATTCTTCGGAGTCCACTAACGATCCTAAATTAGCCAATGCTTCAGCCTCATTGTCCTGATCTCGAGGTACATGTTGTAGCATCCATTCTTTGAATCGATGTAACGCTATTTATAATATATCCAAGTACCTCTACATCCGGTCTTCTTTGATTTCGAATGTTCCGTTGACCTGATTAACAACGAGGAGGGAATCGCACTTTGCTTCGATAACCTCAGCCCCCAAGCTTTTAGCCAATTCCAAACCTGCCATAATAGCCTCATATTCGGCTTCATTATTAGTCAATTTCACGGTTCTAATCGATTGCTTTGTTATATTGCCTTTGGGGGTTTTGGTACGATACCCAACCCGGACCCTTTCACGTTAGAGGCACCGCCTGTGAATAGGGTCCAGACCCCCTAGCTGGTCCAAGAGGCAAGTAATAATTCTTTATCGTCTTGGAGATCATGGCTGGTGTGAAATCAGCCACAGAGTTTTTCAATATCTGAGACTTTATAGTTGTTCGGGGTTTGTATTCAATATTGTACCCGCCAATCTCTATGGCCTATTTTTCTAGCCAGCCTGAGAGTTCGGATTTATACATAATTTTCCTTAACGGGTATGAGATCACGACACATATGGACTGATATTAAAAATATAGTTTTAGTTTCCTAGATATGCTTAACAAGGCAAGCGCCAATTTTTCTAGGTGTGGATACCCTTTTTCGGCATCACCTAGAGTTCTACCAACATAATATATAGGAAACTACATGCCTTCTTCTTCCCAAACCAGGATAATATTTATCGCTATCTCGGACACTGCCAAGTAAAGGTATAAGTGGTCGTTCGCCTTCGGGGTGTGCAGTAAGGAAGGGCTCGATAAGTATTGTTTGAGTTCCTGCAATGCCTTTTGGCACTCCGGGCTCCAGGCAAAATCACTTTTTTTCTTTAATAACGAGAAAAATCGGTTGCTTTTGTCCAATGACCTAGAAATAAATCATCCCAATGCGGCTATTCGCCCGGTCAACCTTTGCACTTCTTTGACGTTGTTCACCACGGTGATATCTTCTTTGGCCTTTATCTTATCCGGGTTGATTTTTATTCCCCAGTTAGATACCATGAACCCAAGGAACTTGCCCGAGCCGACCCCGAAGGCACACTTCTCTAGGTTCAACTTCATATTTTATTCCCTTGGTATGTCCAAGGTTTCCTTCAAATGCTTCAAATTGTCCTCTGCTCGTAGAGACTTATCTAATATATCGTCAATATAAACCTCCATTTATTTCCCTATTTGTTTCTCGAACATTCGGTTAACTAGGCGTTGATATGTGGCACCGCCATTTTCTAACCCAACTGGCATTACGTTATAACAATAAGTGTCGAACTTAGTTATAAAAGATGTTTTCTCTTGGTCCCCCGGATCCATCCATATTTGGTTATACCCGAAATAGGAGTCAAGAAAGATCAATGTCTCGTGCCCGGTCGTTGCATCAATCATTTGATCGATGTTAGGCAAACAAAATAAGTCCTTTGGGCACGCCTTATTCAAATCCTTATAATCTGCATACATTCTACGTTTATTTCCCTTTTTAGGTACGATGACTATATTATCTAGCCAATCCGGGTATTTAACTACCCGAATGGAACCTATTTTTAAAAGTGTAGATATCTCGTCTTTGATGAATGCGCGTTTGAATTCGGACTGTGGCCTCCTCTTATGTTTAATCAGGTGGAAGTTCGGATCTAAACTCAATTTGTGAGTTGTTATCTCCGGCGGGATTCTTGTCATATCTAAGTGGGACCAGGCAAAACAACCGGCATTAGCTTTAAGAAAATCAATGAATTTTTCTTGAACTTGGGGGTTAACCTCGTGCCCAGGTATACCTTTCTATCTGGCAGATGCTCGAATAATATAACTAGTTCCAGTTCCTTGATTGTTGACTTGGTGGCATCAACATCATCAGGTGCTATGAAGGATCTTGGGACCCCGAAGTCATCTTCCTTATCCATTAGATGTTCCTCCCATTTTTCCAGCTTGGTCGAGTCCAAGACCTATGAATGCTCTTTGGTGCCTTTCTCTTCGATCAGTCCCTTATCTTTTGATGTCGTAATTGCTGGTACTGGGATCATATTCTTCGACGGTGAACATCTCTTTTGCAGCCCGTTGTTTCCCGTAGACTTTTTTTATTCCAACTGGGGTTAGAAATATCAATGATTGGTGTAAGGTTGATGGCACTGCCCTTATTCTATGAACCCACGGTCTCCCGAATAAGGCATTGTACCTTATGTCCCCCTCGATCATATAGAACTTTGTTTATTGAGTGGTTCCAGCCGTATTGACCGGTAAGGTGATTTCACCCTCCATTGTCTCGTACACCATATTGATCCCCTTCAGTACTCGAACTACTAGTACGATCTAATCCAACAACCCTAGTTATTCCATGACTCTCCATCAGATGATGTTGGCCGAGCTACATGGATCAATTAACACGTGCTTAACTCGAGATTTATTAATAAGTAAATATATTAACATTGCATCATTATGAGGTTTAATGATTCCCTCAACATCCTCATCACTAAACGAGATGGATCCTTCTAGAATATAATCTCGAGTTAGTTTTTCTCTCGTGATCGAGACTTTGGTGCATTTCATCATCGGTCCTTGGGGAACGTCTACTCTTCTGATAATCATGTTAATCACATGTTGGGGTTCCTCCTGCTCGACCTGCTTGTTAGCGTCCCTGTTCTTGGAATGGTTTTTGGCTCGCTCACTTTGGAATTCTCGAAGATGCCCATTATTTAACAGACGAGCCACTTCTTCCCATAACTGCCGACAATCCTCGGTTCTGTGCCCGTGAGTACCACGATATCAAATTGTGATCCCTCTGTACGAGATCGGACTGGAGTGGCCTTGGCCATTTGGTCTCCTTGATGTGATAGATGGCTGATACTATACTCACTGCATCTACATTGAAGTTATATTCTGATAGCCTCGGGGCATCTATGACTCCGGGTGATCTATCGAAACCGTTTCTATTCACAATCCTCGATTGCTTGGACCCTGATCATTTCTTCTGTCCTTCCTGGTCGGATAGCGACTGGGTCTGTTTCCCCTTCCATACGAGTTGTAAGGCCGGTATCGATCTTGGTGTGGCCTCGACTCTTGATCCACTTTTCTTTTAGACTTGTTGTTCGCTCTATTAGGATAAACCAACCCCGAGGGAGTCCCTAACTGGTCATCCTCGACTCTGATATTTGATTGATACCTGTTGTGGACATCGGCCCAGGTAACCGCTAGGTACTCTACCAAATTTTTCTTCAGTTGTTGAGATGCATTCGACTTCGAGGGTTGAGTCCCTGAGTAAATGCCTGAACGGCCCAATCGTCAGCAACCGGTGGTAGGTCCATCCGTTCCATATGGAATCTCGACACGAATTCCCTAAGCATCTTGTTATCCCCCTGCTTAACTTTGAATAAGTCTGATTTCCTCGTCTCAACTTTGATGGCCCCGACATGAGCCTTAACAAAGGCATCCGCAAGCATAGCAAATCGTCTTCGGTGCCGTGCTCGGGAAGAAAGGCTTCTAAATAAACTTTTTGGAATCCGGTCCCTTCATTATTAGAGGTACCCCCGGGATCTGATTGACCCTTGAGTTGTAAGTTTCCATTTTCTTATCGTTTGCCTCTATCTTATTTTCACTTGATTCTACCTGTTTTTCAGTGCCTCAAGCATTTTCATCACCTCAGATGTTTCTCTAGGTCCGAACTTGTCGGGTTCTATGACAATCCGTTCTTCCATCCGAGTGCCTCCAACCGGTTCAGGTTCAGCTGTATTGTGTGCATGATTTTGACTCTGCACTTATGCTATGGCAACTTGCTGAGCTTGCAACATCTCAATAATCAAACATAGACTAACTACATCACCTCCCCCTTCGGGTGCCTCGCAAGCCGATGGCTGAGGTGTCCCTTGAATGCTATTATTGGGATCAGTCGGTAGGTTGATGTTGATAGCAACCTGTGAATTGGGATCAACTGGATCAACGATTCATACGCCATTAGGGTTGACAGGGGGCACGCTATTTCTCGGCACCATGTTGTTGTTTTCACTGTGGTGGCCTGATTCAATGTCAATATTTAAGTGAGCAGATTGAGAATCTGACATATTGAATAGTCATGAAATCAAACATCAAAGAATAAATGTAAAAAAGAGTGTGTTATCAAGAGTCGTATTAAATCACCACTATTATCCTTAGCCCCATGGTGGGTGCCAAACTATTTACCTTTAAAATAGATATTAATTAAATTTGTATGCGGTTTATAGGATATGTGGTTTAATTTAACACAAATGATCAAAGAACGGTAAATAATCAAATTGAAATGAGACAGAATGATCAAACCGAAGCAATGTAATAATTAAGCTGTGTATTTAGCTTGAATACTAATAATGGGTCACAACTGAGCCCTCGAGATGGAGTTCGATACGGCAAAATCAATGAACCACTAAAGAACACTTAGACAATTGCTGAAAGCCAAAGTAAATTTATTTTGCCTTGATATGCATGCAAAACAGTGTCAAAAAATAAATGAGACTTCCTCTTTATATAGTGGAGGAGTTTTAATCCTAATACAAGTCTAAATAAGGTAACAATCTTTCCCTTCCTTTTCTACCACGAAATTATGATCCGCAATCAATACTGAGCATGATCCACCGCAATATCTGGCTGCGAGTATTTACACCCCCCCTCCCCGTTTATCTTCTGCAACACCTTTCCTTCATCCTCGATTCTTCATCTCAGTCGAGCTTGATTCTCTCCGGGTTTGGCCATGCTCGAGACCCGATGTATCATTCGTCTGCTCCTGGTTTCGATATGTGGGTATCGTCGGTCTCACTCGGGCCTATAACAAGTAACGTCATTCCTTGCTTCACATCGAGAAATCAGGGGTAATTCTATCCTCGATTTTACCCGTATACAGATAGTCACCTCACTTCTCAGAGAGTATAAGATTAAGACTAAAATTATTCTATTTGCCTTTTATACGGGGAAAAGGAATTCCTGAGGACTTAAATCAATGGCTTAAAATGAATTGGGTCATTACATATGTTTTCAAAATATTAAAACATGACCTTCATTTATTATTGACTATTTCACGTGTTTCTTTAAATGAAACTTACCTAAAAGTACCCAATAATATTATACTCCCTCCGTCCACTTTTACTTGTTCAGTATTCTAAAAATAGATTTTCACTTTTACTTGTTACTTTTAGCATATCAAGAGAAGACAATTTCCTTTTCATGTTATACCCATAGTATTAATTACTCATTTCAAATTATTTTTTCCAATCTATTAAAAATATGCATAAATTATATAACGACCCGACTTGTCGTTTTGAGTAATTGCGTCCGGTTCGGTAGTTTGAGGTCACGAGTAGCTTCACCTAGTGTATTATGACTTGCGTGCATCATCGGCTCGGGGTTTTGAGTGGTTCGGAAATGATTTTAAGGAGTGACTCTCATTTGAGAAGCTCGAAGTTGAAATAATTGACCAAGATTTGACCTTTGAGTATTTGACCTCGGATCGGAGTTTTGATGGTTCCGGTAGGTCTGAATGATATTTTTGGACTTGGGCTTATGACCAAATTTGCATTTGGATGTTTCTAGAGGGTTTCAACATCATTTGGCGAAAGTTGGCAATTTAAAGGTTTAGAATATTTTAAGGTTTCACCATGGTTTGACTTTAATGCTATCGGGTCTGGATTTTGATTTCGGAACTTGGAATAGGTCCGTTATGTAATATGGAACTTGCCTGCAAAATTTGGCGTCATTCGAAGTTGATTTGCTATGGTTCGGATGTGTGGTTGCAATTCTAGAGGTTCTTTAAGTTCAGGGGGATTTCCATGCATTTTGACGTTCGATTCGTGATTCTAGAGGTTATTTTGATGTTGTGATCACGTGAGCGAGTTCATGTTATATTTTTGGACTGGTGTGGGTGTTTGGTTTGGAGCCTCAGGGGCTCGGGTGAGTTTCGGATTGGTTTCGGAATGATTTTATATAATTTTTGATTGTTGGTACTGGTTCCATCGCATTCGTGATGTTTTTGTCGCAAATGCGACTATCGCATTTGCAAAGCTAGGCTGCTGGGAAGAGTTCACATTTGTGAAGACATTCCTCACATTTGCGAGTGTGGGTTGTTCCCTTTTGCAAAGATTTCTGTCGCTTTTGATCGCATTTGCGATATTTTGGTCGCAAATGTGACTTTAGCATAACTCCTCCTGGTTCGCTTTTGCGATGCCTTGTCCGCTTTCGCGGGGTTCGCATTTGTGAACCCCATGTCGTAAATGCGACATCTGCAGCCTGCATATAGCTGAGTAATTCCGAGACTTAGCTTCATTTTGATATATTTTGAACCCTAGCCTATATGGGCGACAATTTTGTGGAAGGATTTTCCTACCAAACTATCGGGTAAGTAATTTTAATCAACTTTCAATTATATTTCATTATTATACATTAGATTTAACATCAAATTAATGAGAATCTAAGGGAAAAATTTGGAGATTTTGTAAAAGTTTTGAAAAAATAAAAAATTGGGATTTGCGAGTCGAATTGGACTCGAATTTGGAAACAAAACATGTATATGGACTCGTGGGGGCTATGGGTAGTCATGACCTACTCTTGGACCCAGATTTTAACCAGGCGAGCCCGGGGTTGACGTTTTTTGACTTTTTAGAAATTGTATAATAAGCATAGCTTTGTTAATTGGAATTATTTTTTCTTGCATTGTTTGATGTATTTAAGTCGTCTTTGGCTAGATTGAGTCGAGCGGAGGTGAATTTGTAAAGAAAAAGCTAATTTGAATATTGATTTGGCTGAATTGAGGAAAGTGTCTTGCCTAACTTTGTTGAGGGAATTTTTCCTACTAATTGCCATTGTTTGCTACATGCGGGAGTGATGCATATATGAGGTTACGAGCGTATATGCATCTGCCAGGGTTAATCATGCTCGAGGGTAAATTATAAGATTAATTGTGCCTTGTAAAATTTTGTGACATTCTCGTTTCATGCCCTACTTGAGTTCTAGATTACCAAGAATATGAAATTAAATGCTAGGAACCAAGATTTAGCTCATTATAACTTGATTAAAATTTGATGAATTTTTGTGAAACCATTGATGTGTTAAATTTGGTCATCATTATGTTTAATCATTAATACATCTCTACGACCGGTATTCTTGAGATATTGGACTCTATTCTTGAGTTAAAGATCATTTTTTAGACTTGTCGATATACTTGAATAATAAAGTACTTGAGATTTGTTGAATTGTTATTGGCTGGAAAGCTGTGATTGATGTTCATTTAGAATATTCGCTTAAACACTCTCCTTGATGTTATTCACGCTTCCTACCTTGCTTGTCATTAGTATACATATGCTTGGTGAGGAAGAGCGTAAAGCACGAACGGTGATGTCGTGCCATTGCATATACATTATCATATGAGGAAGAATGTAAAGCACGAAGGGTGATGCCATGCCGTTTCATTCATATTATCGTGTTCTCATTTACATTAACATGTGAGTTTGAGTATAAAAGTACGAAGGGTAATGTCGTACCATTTTATTTATATTATCATGCTTTTATATTATCATGGGTTCATGGCACGAAAGGTGTTTCCGTGCAGGCGAGGATGAGGGACATGCATTATGTTGTGATATCTTTTCATGGTGTATACGTTCATGCCTTTACCTTGAGCTGTTACTGTTGTACCTAAGTTTTATATGTGACTTGTCATTGTTGTTATGTTTTTGTTCTCTATCTCAATTGTTGTTGTGTTACCCAAGCCTTCTATTTGTTTAACTTGCAAATATCATGTTTCCCTTTTCGTTGTTATATCTACATCCATGTCGTTCCTCATTTGTTGCACTTTCGTATAAGCTTTCTATCATGTTAGTTATTAATACCTTCTAGGTGTTAGCTCATAAAGAACATGTTTTTCATCTTGTTTGTTATATCTACACCTAGGCCTTTTACCATGCTAGTTAGTTAAATTTATATTCTTCTTTCCTAATTGCTGTCATTATTTCTATGCCTCCTACCTAGTTTGCTACCGTTGACCATATATACTGCCTTGTTCGTTATTGTTACTTGTATATTTTTCACTTTGTCATTACTGTTATTGGCATTTCTTTCACCCGGTTGGTACTGTTATATGTATATTTGGTGAGGATAAGATAAATACACGAAGGGTATTGCCATTCCATTGATTTGATATCTTGAGTACATTTCTCACACTATGAAAGTTATGGAGTTACTATCGTGGTTTATTGGTTAGCGCTCCAGGAAAAGGATTGGTCGAGATATTGGAAAATGCTAAATTGTGATCTCTTCTAGTACTCATATATTGCTTCGCATATTTGTTTCGTGTACTCTTTTCTGTTATATCATAGTATCGTTCTATTGCTAGTTTACTTTACATGTTATATCAGTGAGTATCTTTTAACTAAAAAGCCCCGTCACTACTTCACTGAGGTTAGTCAAGATACTTACTGAGTACATGGGGTCGGTTGTACTCATACTACACTTCTGCACCTTGCGTGCAGATTTTTGGAGCGGAACTGCGATGGATGACTCTGAAGATATTCGTGCCTTCCAGATGTGGCTACCATTTGTCCCTGGGTAGTTCTACAGTTGAATTCTGTTTATGTACATTTTAAACATAAGTTGTATTTATTTCACATCCGTTTTTGCAATAATCCAATCTTAGTAGCTCATGTCTTGTACTACCACTCATTGGGTTATTATTTGGAATCCAGATATATCAATTATTGATCACATTTATTTTATTAGAATTGTGTTAACTGTTAATGGGTTGACCTAACGGGTCGGGTTAGGTGCCATCACGACTTGTGGATTTTGGGTCGTAAAATATTGGAATCAGAGCACTAGGTTTATAGGTTCTACGAGTCATTAGCAAGTGTCTATTAGAGTCTTGCAAATCAGTATGATGACGTCCATACCTATCTTCGAGAGGCTACATGGCATTTAGGATAAATTTCCCTTTCTTCTTTCCTTATCGTGCGGCCTTGTTTCAGCTTGAAACCTACGATTTTGATTCTTCCTATTCGTTCATATGAGATGTTGTGCGTTCAGTATTCGCTATGTGCCGACGATCTGTGATGTTGCAGATGGATTACAAAGGGCTATGGATGCTTGATTATCATAGCGATGTATTGTCTAGTCTCGGGAGCAGATGCAGTCTTAAATGTTTCAGTCGTTTATTTGTGGTACGAGGCAGTCTCTTATATCTGGTTGGTAAGCATGAAATCGGATAGGCGGGCTAGTGGCCTAGTCGTTCTGATTTTGGTGGGTTCATGGTGAGTTGTTGATTTGAGTACAGCCGGTGGGTTATCTCCTACATGATGAGTTTGGATAGTGTGTTTTGTATGAGGTTTCCATTCGGTGGGATGCATATATTATCATTTCAGATCATTTGGGGAAGTTGTTTGACTATTGCAGGGGTGGGTAAGCACTTGGCAGAGTCTTCAGAGTGTTCTATGACCAGTATTGCATGAGTTTTTTTTGAAGTATTCAACAAAATAGTCGTGCGAGATCGGGGCATGCTATGAAGATATGGTACTTTGGATTACCGAGGATGTGTTCTATGGGTTCAGGCTAAGTGGGAGAGTCTGCTAATGACGATCGGATTGTAGGATTATGCGTTGTATCAGTTTTCAGGCTGAAAGGTTGCTTGGTTGTTTCTTTGAAGAGTCATGTGCTGGTGCAGCGCGAGTTTCTCGGTGCATATTAATTGCGTATTGAAGATCAGAGTAAGGTGAGTGGTTATCGAGAAGTTTCTGACGAGTTCCAGATCAAATATAGCATTGAAAGACTTCTAAATTTGTGTATGGGTAAGGCTTGAGATCAGTATCGAATGGTAATCGGATCTGCGGTATTACTATGACAAGAATGATTCTACATGGAAATATTGGAGGGATGCAAGAAATGACTTCAGATTCCCAGAAGGTCCATTAAGAGCGATGCATATCGGATTGATTTGCTTCCGGGTTTGCAGTCTGGGTGATTCGGTTGAGTTAGAGGCGATCAGTTTTGATGACTCGGTCAGGTGTTAATGAGTTTCAAAGAATTTACCATGGCTATGGCCACGGCCGGAGTTGATGTTTGCTACAGGTACAGAAGCTATATTGTGTGTGGTAATGTTCTCCTAGATTGAATTAAATGCAAGGTTCACGGTTGATGAGATCTTCAATTTGCTTGTGGTTCAGAGTTGATTATGAGATTTTCGTATTTTCGCAAGTTAGCATGTTAGTGACGGTGAGTTAGTGGGGTTGAAACTATGATTTCAAGATTGCAGTTAAGTTTTGAAGAGAAGGATATGAGTTCTTGATGTCACGGATGATTCCAGATGTTTAAGAAGATATAGGCACTATTTGATATTACCGGAGGTTAGAGTGCACGTTGGCAGGTGCATTGTGTTTTGACTTGTGGGTATTTTCTGTAAAATGATGGAGTGTGAGTGACGGATCGGCCGTTTGAGTAGCGATCTTGAGATCGGATATGAAGATTCTGTTATTCGTGAGGTTCAGAGGTTGGATGTTCTCATTGGCAGACCATTCCTTGATTGCGAATTGTGAAGAAATGTTGGAGATTGGATGACTGATGGTAAAGTTTGCTATGGATTTTGGAAGGTTAATTACCTATTTTGGGAATGATCGGAATTTGGTTTGGGGATTATTTGTGAGCCTAATGAGAATGCGTATTCTGTATCGGATCAGATTTTCCTTCTCTTGCACAGTTGTTTCCACATGTATATCATCGAGCGGAATGGATATTATTCGTGTCTTAGTCTATGTTATGTGTTTCTCTCTTGTGCTATGACAGGTTGTAAGGGTACATGATTTGTTCGCACACATATTGTAATTCCGTTTAGGCCTTGTGGCGTTATGGGAGAGATGTCCCTCGTGATGTTGACTTGCTTATTGCACCATAGTTGTGCTTGTCTTTCTCAGTATTGTTTGTGACTAATCATCTTCCCATAGTTATATTTGTGCACTCTATCATGCTTGATGTTGACGCATGTGTGATCAGTGAGCCCGAGCACTTTGGCTCGATGGGTATCCCTATGTGGATTAATATATTTGGGATCGGGCTGCACGCCGCAGCGGATGTTATGTGGGATACCCTTTCCTTGTGTGTATTTGGTGTTTTGTTTTCCCTCTATGGGATGAGTTAATGAAAATGTACCTTTGTTGTTATATATGTTGTACTTGTTAGATACTCTTCGTACCTTGCTTTCCTTCTATTTTTGTTGCATATCTGAATTATTACTCGTTTGGTGTACGAAACCGCGTTGTGTGGGGCTCCATATGGTTTTGGTGAGACTTGTAGGTTAGGCTGCTTGTATTGGCTGGGATGAGGTCTCTAGACCTGAGATTTGCACTTCTTGGCTTATTGATCAGATGAGTGGTTAATAGATTCTTCATGCTTCTTTCATCATCGGCAGTGTATGAAGGTTTTGAACGAGGTTTTAATTGATATGAGGTTTACTACCGGTACCGAATTTGTTTTTGGGCAGCCGTGGTGGTCAGCAGTTACAGTTGTGAGTATGTAAGTGATGGGGTATATTATGTGATTACATCTTGGGTTATGGTTATCACTTAATACGGCTTGTTCAGACTTATACAGTGTGTAGATGTGAGGTTCCGGCCTTGTAAGGAATTTCGGATGTTGGAAATTTGGGTTCTAAGGCTTATGAGCTAAGGTTGAATTAAGCATCTTCAGTTATGTTATGTTGTCAGACTTACAAAGGTTTGGGTGATGGGGAAATCATCCCGGGTGTATTTTTGGTGAGCTCATGCGGTGATTTGATAGCTTTGAAACAACTCTTAGGAGGACGAGCGTATGTTTAAGTAAGGGAGGATGTAACGACCTAATTGGTCGTTTTGAGCAATTGCGTCCGATTCAGCAGTTTGAGGTCATGTCTTCGGCTGGGGTTTTGATTGGTTCGGAAATAATTTTAAGGAGTGACTCTCAATTGAGAAGCTCGAAGTTAAAAGAATTGACCAAGATTTGACCTTTGAGTATTTGACCTCGGATTGGAGTTTTGATGGTTCCAGATGATATTTTTGGACTTGGACGTATGCCCGGATTTGCATTTGGATGTTTCTAGAGGGTTTTAGCATCATTTGGCGGAAGTTGGCAAATTACAGGTTTAAAATTTTCCTAACATGGTTTGACTTTAAGACTATTGGGTTCAGATTTTTGTTTCGGAACTTAGAATAGATCTGTTTTGTCATATGAAACTTGCCTGCAAAATATAACGTCATTCGGAGTTGATTTGATATGGTTCAGATGCGTGGTTGTGATTCTAGACGTTCTCTAAGTTCATGGGGATTTCCATGCGTTTTGGCGTTCGATTCTTGATTCCAGAGGTTATTTTGATATTGTAATCGTGCGAACGAGTTCGTGTTATGTTTTTGGACTGGTGTGGGTGTTTGGTTTGAAGCCTCGGGGGCTCGGGTGAGTTCCGAAGAATTTACCATACTTATGGCCACGGCCAGAGTTGATGTTTGCTACAAGTACAGAAGCTATATTGCGTGTGATGATGTTCTCCTAGATTGAGTTAAATGCAAGGTTCGCGGTTGATGAGATGTTCTATTTTCTTGTGGTTCAGAGTTGATTATGAGATTTTTGTATTTTCGCAAATTAGCATGTTAGTGACAGTGAGTTGCAAATGGTTGTGGCAGAGGTTGTAGCGGCTGCGGGTTTCCCCTCTTACCAAAAAAAAAGAAAAAGAAATTACAAACAATATAATACCTTGAACTTGTGTGGACTGAACTCGAGGTGTTTAAAATGCCAAATATACCCCTCTACTTTCATATATTGTCTGTATTTAACCTCCGTTATACTATCGGGCCAAATTTACCCTTACCGTTATACTATCGGGCCAAATTTACCCCTGCAATCAGCAAACTTTTAAAAATACCCCTTGATCTCTTAAGTAATCCAAATTCCTTTAATTTAAATCACTTGTTGTTCTTCTTGGTCCACTATTTTAATTTCAAAAATTACTATTGATGTGAATGCTAAAGTTACTAGGCTATACAAATAATTCATAATTTTTTTATTACCAATGCACCCATTTCTCTTTTTGTAATAAATAAAATTTATTTAAAATTTTATTTATTTTTTAATTATATACACACCGTAGAATTTAGTGGGTCTATTTATTGTGTATTATATGCAGTTGATCATCATGTATGTACATGTATATTCAAATATATGTTGTCATTGCGTGGTAAGTATAGAGTTCGATCGACTAACTTAAGAGTGCAAAATGTGTAGGCATTTAATTAAAGCAAAGTTGAATTAGACAATGTAAAGTCTCCGATAAACTTCAACTTCAATCACTAATACTTGCAAAGTCTCCATATAATTGGTGCAATGAATTCATTAAAATTGGGATGTTGTAAGTACATTTAGAATTTATAAAAGCTACCTAATTTAGATTTTTTAATTTACTATACTTTGTTTATTCGGTTGTATTATTTAATATTTTTTTCTCTTATTTTTTTCTCTAATTTAGAAAGCATGTAAATGCCAATTATTTCAAAAATAGCGGACCAAGAAGAACAATGTAATGACCCGATCGGTCGTTTTGAGCATTTGTATTTCGCTCGGTAGTTTGAGGGGACGAGTATCTCCGCATGATGTATTATGACTTGTGTGAATCATCAGTTTTGGTTTTCAGGTTGTTAGGAATCGATTTGGAAGAATGAATTTCATGATTGAAGCTTTAAGTTGGAAGAGTTGACCAAGTTAAACTTTTTAGCATTAGTCCTAGGATTGGAGTTTTGATGGTTCCATTAGGTCCAGATGGTAATTTTTGACTCGTGCGTATGTTCGGATTTTCAATTGGATATTTCTAGAAGGATTCTACACTAATTGGCGAAAATTGGAATTTGAAAGTTTGGAAAAGTTCACTAAGTTTGATTTGAGATGTTGTTATGTGTGATTTGAGGCCTCGAGTATGTCCGTGTTATTTTATGGGACTTGTTGGTATGTTTGGACAGGGTCCCGAGGGGCTCGGGTGAGTTTCAGATAGGTTTGGGTTGTGTTGCGCTCGTTTTTGATGTTTTGACGTCGTTTCTTCAAGCATAAATGGTACTACAATATGCAAATGAGCTTCAATTTCTATTTTTATTGAAGCATTAGATCCGTATCGTAATTACGGAGCCATAGCAAAAAGAATCGTCGAATTTGGACATCGTATGAGGAGTTTATGGTCATTTTACTAAGAATTAGGTTGCTAGATTTTTCAAATCAATTACGCAATTACCACTTACTTCGTAGTTAAAAATGTGCACTATTTTCAAATATTGAAACCAACATATCTCCTACATTATAAGGTCAAATGGAGTGATTCAAAAGCATAACTTGATAGAAATTTCACAAGGAATCCATTGGAGGCATCTAAAGCAAGTTTCAAGATCGTTTGGCATATGAAACGAGGCAGAACAGCTGGGTAAAAATATTTAATATCGAGGGTTTATTCATTTGATCATATTTTGAGTTGGGGAGCTCGGATTTGAGGCAATTATTTAGGAAATTTTCACCATATAAATTGGGATAAATATTCTCTACTCGGTTTTGGTTATATTCCGTGAATCTATTTTCATTTTTGGTAATTGGATTGTGAATTTTAAAGAGAAAATTGGGGGGGTCGTGTACATGTTAAATTTTAGAGACATTGAACCACAAATCATGTTAGGAATTATGTTTAGACTATGTGTTGGCACTGTAGGGACCCACAGAGGTCGTGTACATGTTGAATTATCTTCTAAATTGCTATTTTGTACTCAGTCATAGTTTTACTTGTATATTATATCTCAGTCTCTATTGTTCATTATTGATGCATTATATAATTGGTGTTTGGGCTGCTTATCATAATTTCTGAGAGCTCGAGAGACTGGAGAGGTTGATGATTGAGTGAGGCCGAGGGCCTGATTGTGAGGATATTTATGGGATCGGGTTGCACGCCGCAGCATGTTCCACTGATATATGCCATGATTGGCTTGTTATAGCGCTTGGGCTGAAGGACCTCCTCCGAAGTCTGTACACACCCCTAGTGAGCGCATGCACCTACTGAGTGCGAGTGCCTAGTGCTAAGTGCCGAAAGCTGAGTAATTGAGAGGAATGTGTGACTGTGAGGAATGAGTGATTGTGAGGTTTAAGTGAATGAGAGGACCGAGTGACTGTTGCTCTGAGAGGCTGCATTTGACTTTCATTTCTGTTGCACTTCAGCTATCATATATCACTGTCTTGAAATTTCTGAGAGATATTATCTTCTGTTTCAGTTGAACTTGACATGAATTAACTGTTTTGGCTTTAATTGTCGAACTTGAAAGCACACCTACTTTTCCTATGTTGAAATCGCTGCAATTGAACTTTGATTGTTAAGCTCGTCACTACCTTCAGTTCATTATTTAGTCTTATTACTTGCTGAGTTGATTGTGCTCACGTTACACCCTACACTTCGTATGCAGATCCAGGTATTTTCGGACATGGTGGGTGTTGATTTCAGCGTACAGTTGATCTTCCGGAGATTCCGAGGTAGCTGTCGGCGTTTCGCAGACCTTGTCTCTCCTTCTCTATCTTTCCGCTTATTGTATTTAGTTTCAGACCATATTAGACAGTGTTTTTCCTGATTTGGTACGAGGTTCCTTTATTGCTTTGCTTTCATATTCTTTAATTGTAAAGATTCTTGTGAATTGAGTTGATTACATTTATTGATTTAGTTTATAGATCGGGTTGCATGCCGCAACAGTTATGATTAGGTGGAATAAGGCAGGATTTGATATTGATATGGTGGGATCGGGTTGCACACCGCAATATTTTTTATATGTGATTTTGATATGGTGAAATAAAGGAGGATTATGATATTGATTCTGATTATATGGCGGGATCGGGATACGCGCCACAACGAATTTTACATGTTATTCTTGATATTGATATGGTGAAATAAAGGAGAATTATATTTTTACGGTGAAATCGGGTTGCGCGTCACAACGGATTGTGTGTGTTGTACTCATTGTTGCATTGTGTTAGCTTTCAGTATTTTCATACGAGATTCTGAGGACTGATGTTTCTAGATTTACTGATTTCGAGGATTGAGTTTGTTTTCATAAGTTAACTGCCTTACTTTTCATGTGTTTCCTTTCCTATCATCTCTCTCCATCACCACCATCACCACCACCACCATCACCACTACCACCATCACCACCATCACCATCATCACCACCACCACCATCATTATTAGCATCACCATCACCATCACCATCATCATCATCACCATCACCACCACCACCACCACCACCACCACCACTACCACCACCACCATCACCATCATCACCATCACCATTTCGAGGATTGAGTTTGTTTTCATAAATTAACTGTCTTACTTTTCCTGTGTTTCCTTTCCCATCATATCTCTCCACCACCACCACCACTACCATCACAACTACCACCATCACCACCATCACCATCATCACCATCAGCACCATCATCACCATCACCATCATCACCACCACCATCATCACCATCACCATCACCATCACCATCATCATCATCATCATCATCATCATCATCATCATCATCATCATCATCATCATCATCATCATCATCATCATCATCATCATCATCATCATTATTATTATTATTATTATTATTATTATTATTATTATTATTATTATTATTATTATTATTATTATTATTAGTTATTGTAAGTGACCCGCCTTAGCCTCGTCACTACTTCGTCGAGGTTAGGTTCGACATTTACAGAGTACATGAGGTCGGTTGTATTCATACTACATTCCGTACTTCTTGTACAGATTTTGGAATCGATCCTAGCGGCGGTCAGTAGATTGCTCGGATTGATTACTTGACGGAGACTTGCGATACAGTTGCACGATGTCCGCAGCCTTGAAGTCTCCTTTCATATCACTCTAGTTGTTTACTGTATTTCAAACAATTATGATGTCATTCGCTCGTGTACTGGTGACACCGGTTCTGGGATTGTATCTAGACATCGTCGTTGTTTTGGTTTACTCACTCTATTTCAGTTTTATTCAGTTTGTTGGTTATCACTTAATTTGAATTGTTATTTCTTGCCTAGCAAATGAAATGTTAGGTGCCATCACGGTCCCGAGGGTGGGAATTACAGATCGTGACAAGTTGGTATCAGAGCACTAGGTTGCCTAGGTCTCACGAGTCACGACCAAGCTTAGTAGAGTTTAGAGGATTGGTACGGAGACGTCTGTACTTATCTTCCAGATGCTATGGAGTTAGGAAAAATCTCACTTCTTTCGGGCTGGGGGAGGAGCACAGACTCCCGCTACTCACACCCAGAGCAGGCGGCTCCCTGGTATCAGACTCCAGCAGCCCCGCCAGTTAGGGGTTCAGCCGGTTATTACGGTATAGGCTGGTGATAGGCCCGCTATATCTTTTGAGCTATGTTAAGGTTGGATAAATTTACCAAGCTCTTTCCTGTTCATTTCAGTGGTGCACCTTCTGAGGACCCATAATATTATTTAGACTGCTGCCATAAGGTGTTGTGGAACATGGGTATAGTTGAGAAAAATGGGGTCGAGTTTGCAGTGTTTCAGATAATTGGCTTTGCCAAGAGATGGTGGAGGGATTATATGTTGACTAGAACAGCTGGTTCGCCTGCACTTACCTGGGATCAGTTTTCACAGCTATCTCTAGAGAAGTTCATCCCAGTCACTTTGAGAAAGGATTACCGCAAGTAGTTTGAGCGTCTTCAGTAGGGTAGTATAACTACTACCCAGTACGAGACTCGATTTGTGGACCTAGCTCACCATGCCATTATATTCCTCCCTACTGAGAGAGAGTGTGTGTAAGGAGATTTATTGATGAGCTTACTTTCATTATCAGGCTACAGATGGCCAAGGAGACTGGAGATGATATTACTTTCTAGAGGGCCGTAGATATTGCTAGGCAGATCGAGATGGTTCGTGGTCAGGAGAGGGGGCCGGTGTCTGATAAGAGGCCTCGTCATTCCGGTAGGTTCAGTGGTACCTCATCTAGAGGCAGGGGTACTTTTGGTAGAGTCCATCATCCCATGTCATTTTAGTCAGCGCTTCAGGTATATCACAGTGCTTTAGGGAGTTGTGGTGCTTATGTATCTCATTCTCGGCAGCTAGCCTACAGTGCACCATCAAATTCTATTAGTGCACCTCCGATTCAGAGATATCACCGTGGTTATCCGGCCCGTTCGGGTTAGCTTCAGCTTTAGCAGCCACAACACTATGATGGATGTTTTGAGTGTGGAGGTACTAGTCACATCAGGAGGTTCTGTCCGAGATTATTGGGCAGCATGTCACAATAGAGTTCTCGTTCTATGGTCCCGGCACCGGTTGCTCCACCGCTCGCTCAGCCATCTAGAGGTAGGGGTCAGGCAGCCAGAGGTGGAGGTCAGGCCGTTAGAGTTGAGGTCAGGCCGTTAGAGGTGGAGTCTAGCCAGCTAGAGGTTGTCCTAGAGACGTAGGGCAGAGTAGTGGGGCCCAGTCTTGTTTTATGCTTTCCCAACTAGACTTGAGGCCGAGTCATCTGACGCTATTATCACAGGTATTGTTCGAGTTTGCCATAGAGATGCTTTAGTTCTATATGATCCGGGCTCTACTTATTCCTACGTGTTATCCTATTTTGCTTCATATCTTTTTGTGCCGCGTGATTCTTTGAGTGCTCCTGTCTATGTGTCCACACCTGTGGGAGATTCTATTATTGTAGATCATGTCTATCGTTCATGTGTGATTACTATTGGGAGTCTTGAGACTAGCCTGGATCTCCTACTTCTTGATATGGTATAGTTTTATGTTATCTTGGGTATGGATTGGTTGTCACCTTATCATGCTATATTGGACTGTCACGCCAAGATTTTGACCTTAGCCATGCTGGGGCTGCCCCGATTAGAGTGGAGAGGGACTCCTGCCCATTCTACCAGCAGGGTTATTTCTTATGTCAAGGCTCGATGTATGGTCGAGAAGGGATGTCTAGCTTATTTGGCCTATGTTCGTGATTCAAGTGTGGAGGTTCCTTCCATGGATTCATTACTAGTTGGGCATGAGTTTCCAGAGGTATTTCCTGCATATCTGTCGGGAATGCCACCCGACAGAGATATTTACTTGTGTATTGATTTGGCTCTGAGCACTCAGCCTATTTCTATTCCATCATATCGTTTTGCCCCACCGGAGTTGAAGGAATTAAAGGAGCAGTTGCAAGATTTTCTTGATAAGAGATTCATTAGACCTAGTGTCTCACCCCGAGGTACGCCTGTGTTGTTTCTGAAAAAGAAAGATGGATCAATGAGGATGTGTATAGACTATCGGCAGTTGAACAAGGTCACTATCAAGAACAAGTATCTGTTGTCGAGGATTGACAACTTATTTGATCAACTTCAGGGTGTCAAGGTATTTATGAAGATTTATTTAAGGTCTAGCTACCATCAGTTGAAGATTAGGGCATTTGATGTCCCTAAGACAACTTTTTGGACTCGATATGGGCATTATTAGTTCCTAGTAATGTCATTTGGGTTGACAAATGCCCCATCAACATTTATTGATTTGATGAACCGGGTATTCAAGCCCTAATTGGATTCGTTTTTGAATGTATTCATTGATGATATCTTGATCTACTCGCGTAATCGAGAGGAACATGAGTAGCATCTTCGGATTGTACTTCAGACTTTGAGAGATAGCAGTTATATGCCATGTTTTCAAAGTGTGAGTTTTGGCTAGACTCAGTCACCTTTTTGGGGCATGTTGTATCGGCAAAGGGCATAAAGGTGTATCCTAAGAAGATTGAGGTAGTTCAGAACTGGCCTAAACCTACTTCAGCTACAGAGATCCAGAGTTTCCTGGGTTGGCGGGTTATTATCTCTGGTTCGTGGGGTTGTTTTCATCCATAGCAGCCCCATTGAGTAGATTGACCTAGAAGGGTGCCCCGTTCAGATGGTCGAATGAGTGTGAGTTGAGCTTTCAGAAGATCAAGACTGCTTTGACTACGGCGCCAGTGTTTGTGTTGCCCAAAGGTTACAGGATCCTACACGGTGTATTGTGATGCATCTCGTATCAATATTTTGTATCACCCGGGAAGGCCAATAGGGTGGCTGATGCCTTGAGTAGGAAGGCTGTGAGTATGGGTAGCCTTGCATATATTCAAATTGGGGAGAGGCCGCTTGCATCAGATGTTCAGGTTTTGGACAATCAGTTCGTGCGATTAGATGTTTCGGACCCCAGTCGTGTTTTAGCTTACACAGTTTCTTGGTCTTCTTTGTATGAGCGCATCAGAGAGCGTCACTATGACGAATACTATTTGCCTGTCCTTAAGGACACGATGTGGCACGGTGGTGCCAAGTAGGTTACTGTTGGAGATGATGGGGGTTTTCGGATGCAGGGGCGGATTTGTGTGCCCAATGTGGATGGGCTTCATGAGTTGATTCTTGAGGAAGCCCACAGTTCTCGGTATTCTATTCATCTGGGTGCCACCAAGATGTATCAGGACTTGCGGAAGCATTATTAGTGGAGGAGGATAAAGAAGGATATAGTTGCATATGTAGCTCGGTGTCTGAATTGTCAGCAAGTAAAGTACGAGCATCAGAGGCCTGGTGGTTTGCTTCAGAGGCTAGCGATTCTTGAGTGGAAATGGGAGCGTATTATAATGGATTTTATTGTTGGACTCCCACGGACTCAGAAGAAGTTTGACGTGATATGGGTCATTGTGGACAGGTTGACCAAGTCGGAACATTTTATTCCAGTGCCAGTTACATATTTTTCAGAGCAGTTAGCTAAGATCTATATCCGCGAGATCGTCCGTCTTCACGGTGTGCCCATGTCCATCATTTTTGATCGAGTTACATAGTTCACCTCGCACTTAGGAGGGTCGTATAGCATGAGTTAGGCATGCAGGTTGAGTTGAGTACAACATTTCACCCCCAGACGAACGGACAGTTCGAGCGCACTATTCAGATATTGGAGGATATGCTTCGACGCTTGCGTTATGGATTTCGAGGGTTCTTAGGACAAGTTCTTGCCACTTGTAGAGTTTGCCTACAACAACAGCTAGTAGTCGAGCATTCAGATGGCTCCCTGTGAGGTATTATATGGGAGGCGGTGCCGTTCGCCAATTGGTTGGTTTGAGCCGGGAGAGGCTCGATTGTTGGATACCGATTTGGTTTAGGATGCCTTGGAAAAGGTCAAGGTTATCCAGGATCGACTTTGCACAGCTCAGTCTAGGCAGAAGAGTTATGTTGATCGTAGAGTTTGTAATGTTGCATTTATGGTTAGAGAGAGGGTATTGCTCCGGGTTTCACCCATGAAGGATGTGATAAGGTTCGGAAAGAAGGGCAAGTTGAGCCCTAGGTATATCGGACCCTTTAAGATTCTTGAGAGAGTGGGTGAGGTGACCTATAGACTGGCATTGCCACCTAGTTTGTTAGCAGTCCATCCGGTGTTTCATGTGTCCATGCTCCAGAAGTATCACGGTGATTCGTCCCACATGTTAGATTTCAGCTCAGTCCAATTGGCGTGGATTTGACTTATGAGGAGGAGCTGGTGGCATTCTAGCCCGACAGTTGAGGTCTAAGAGTTATCCTTCAGTTCGAGTGTAGTGGAGAGGTCAGCCGGTCGAGGCAACCACGTGGGAGTCCGAGTCGGACATGCAGATTAGATATCCACACCTTTTCATCAGTCCATGTGCCTTTCTATGTCTGTTCGAGGACAAACGTTTGTTTTAGAGGTGGAGAATGTGATGACCTGATAGATCACTTTGAGTTTTAGCCTTCATTTATGTGTTCTGAGACCTTGAATAGCTCTGTTAAGCCTTTCTCGATTTGCGTGCATAATTCGTGTATTTTTCCAAAAAAATATTTATGTGAAAAATTGAAAAAAAAGTAAAATTTTACCTTAAAACTCATTTGAGTTGACTACGATCAATATTTTTGTGTAAACGGACCCGGATTTGTATTTTGACGGTCCAAGTGAGTCCGTTTTGGGATTTGGGACTTGGACATATGCCTAGAATCGAATTCGGAGGTCCTTAACATGATTTAACGTAATTTGTTGAAAACTAGTATTTGAAGGCTAAAAAAATTTTTAAGTTTGACCGTAGGTTGACTTTGTTGCTACCGGGTTCGGATTTCGATAAAATATAGTTGATTTGAAGTGATTCGAACATCCGCTTATAAAATTTCATGTTCTTGAGTTTCTTTGAAAATATCATTCATTTTGATGTACGTTTTGGAGTTCTAAGTGTTATTTTGATGTTTTGATCGCACAAGCAAGTTCGTATGATGTTATTACACTTGTGTGCATGTTTGGTTTAGAGTTCGAGGGGCTCGAGTAAGTTTTGGATAGGCGATGGAGCGATTTTGGACTTAGGCTATTGCTGGTTTTGAGTCTGCTGGTGTCTGGTGTTTTGTTCTTCGCGATCGTGAATCCATTCTCGCGATCTCGAAAGGGAACTTGGGGTTGGGGTGGATTTACTCTACGCGAAAACGGGGAACAAGTCGTGAACGCGAAGCTTTGAGGGGCTTCCCTTCGCGAACGCGACCACCCACACGCAAACGCGAAGGTTTATGGGATCCTAGGGGAAATTGGTCAGTCACTCTATGCGAGCGCGAGCCCATGCTCGAGAACGCAAAGGCATGGGGGGCTAAGCCTTCGCAAACGCAAAGAGTTGACCGTGATCGCGATGGCCTTTTGCCTAGTGCTCTTCGCGAACGTGTCAGGTGCTTCGTGAACACGAATAACACCTGACGCCCAGACTTTAAAACTTCTAAAAATCGGGATTTCACCCATTTTTCACTATCTTTACATTAGAGCTCGGCCTAGAGGCGATTTTGAAGAGAGATTTCATCCCCACTTCATAGGTTAGTATACTTTAACTTCTTTTCTTTCATTTCCATCAACACCCATTGATTTCTAACCATAATCTATGTTATTTCATGGTAGAAAATTAGGGATTTGGTATAATTGAGGGTTTTTACAAAAAATGAGATTTAGACCTCAAATTGAGGTCGGATTTTGAAACTAATCACATAATCGGGCTGGGGGGTAAATGG
Organism: Nicotiana tabacum; assembly: GCF_000715075.1. Taxonomy (NCBI): domain Eukaryota; kingdom Viridiplantae; phylum Streptophyta; class Magnoliopsida; order Solanales; family Solanaceae; genus Nicotiana; species Nicotiana tabacum. The sequence goes on along the minus strand of NC_134101.1, from coordinate 20,539,375 downwards.
GTAATTGGATTTTGGTCCGAATCTCGAGTTTTGACCAAGCGGGCACGAGGTTGACTTTTTGGAAAAAGTATAAAGATCTTAACTTTAAGCATTGTAATTGATTTTCCTAGAATTATTTGTTGTTATTAAGTCGATTTTGGTTAGATTCGATGGGTTTGGAGGCGAATTTTATAGGAAAGGCCCCGGTTGTGCTTTGATTTGTTTGCGGAGTGAGGTAAGTGTTGGGTCTAACCTTGATTTGAGGGAATTAGGAACCCTTGAACTATATGTTATGTGAATTACATGTGTAATAGCATATATGCGAGGTGACGAGTGTATATACGCCGTGAAAATAATTATTTCCATGCTTTTTTGTATTTCATTAATTATCTTATTTCACGTCTTAACTGTTACATGCTTTAATTGCTTTCTGTGTCGTAACTTATTACTTGTCATTTATTTACTCTTATATAATTAGAATCGTTATTGTAACTTGACATAAATTCTGGGATTGTATCTAGACATCGCTATTGTTTTGGTTTACTCACTCTATTCCAGTTTTATTCTTCTTCGGGTTCTTCTTTGTCTTTGAGTTTCAATCTGAAATTCAGCCAAAATCAAGTGTAATCTTCACCAAACACCCTCAAAGTTGAGATATAAACTTCAAAGAATATTCTCAATTGTTTGTAATAACACCCAATCAAAACAAATAATAGTTTTTGAAAACCCAAATTCGAATTCAAAGCTTCGAAGCTTTTTAATACCTGTTAATGGTGGATAGTCAAACACCTTCAAAATTTATTGTTGACAATTTCAATTCGAATACCAATTGTGCAACATGAAATGAAATTGCTAAGTTAAAACTCTATAGTAAAACGATTGAAATTCATTGATGAATTCCATTAAAACTATGTACAACATGAAAGTATAAAAAGCAGAGAACGTCAAAGGAAGAAAAATTGGGGAAAGAACAGAGAATGAGAGAGAGACAGTTGGGGGGAGAGAGAGAGAGAGAGAGAGCATATAAAGGGATGGGAAAATATTCCTTATTCAATTCCTAATATAAATGGATACTCATTTAAAACTAATTTGTATATAATTGATAAATTTTATATAACCATGTAATTAAGTTAAAACTTGATTAGGGAGGGTAAATAAGTTTTCTATGTAGTATAGATAGGTAAAACTCTTCCATATTCATTAAACCACTCATCATAGTGGGCCCATAAATATACGTTATGTATATAGTTTTCTTTTTAGTTTAAATATTTTTCTTGTAATATTACATGCATATTTGTGGTACTTTAGTGGTCAAATAAAGACCTAATTAAGCTAGATGTCATTTATTGTGTATAGGTAATATTGGTAGGACATAGCGCTGGAGGACTGAGTGTTACGGATGCAACTCATAAATTCCCAAAGAAAGTAAAGGTGGCAGCGCATATAGCAGCAACCATGTTGAGAACTGATTTTTGTGACTACAGAAGATGTTAAAGATGTAAGTAGTCTCTTTCCTTATTAAACCATCATATATATATATATATATGATGGAAAATGTGTTTGATATTATTAAGATCATACTTACGTATTTGCGTATTTGTAACACAGTCAAATTTTTCTATAATAGTCATATAACAACTAAATTTTATTTGAAACCAATATTTCATGTTATGTTATAATTTCTTTTATAACAATATATATTTCAATATAGCAATCAAAAATATCTGGAACAAATGAAGCATTTATAGAAATGTATAACTATATTATATAGGTAAGGGTGTAGATTGTTGGGGGGAGGCGGTGGCGGATCTAGAGGGCAACGTGTGGGTTCCCAGGAACCTAGTAGCTTTTGCACAGTCCTTGTATATGTACAAATATTTGATTGTGAACTTAATTGCTAGCTCGAGATCGTTATAGAAACTCATAAATTTTAAAGTTTGGATCTACTCTAGGGTTGTACTTCGCGAAAAGGGTACTTTAAGTGGATTTTCTTAGCTAAAGCCTAAAGGAGAATAGGACATGTCTATTTGGTCTTCAAAGAGTGAAAACAAAGATATATGACAGGATTAACAATATGGATTTAAATGTGTTTATTAAGGCTATTAAATGTGTTTCTTTAGGAATATGCAAAAAAATTTAAAGACAAATGAAATCATGACTAGAGATAGTTTCACTTTAAAAAGGCAAACAGTCACAAGTTATAAAATAATTTATTTTTCCTAGGATCGAATATAAATATATCCCATATTTAGTGAGCCAGCATTTTTTTTTATTATGACTTTTTAAACATATTCAAAGGTTTAATATTAAGAGTAGATTTATATTTATAATGTACAACATAAAGCCCTGGAGCTTTAGGTTGCTGTGGCATTGTCCGCCTGACCCTCTCTTTTCCTCCAAAGGGCATTACAATTTACAGTATGTCGTATTATATACTATTCATTATTTAATCCTTAATTCCTTAGGCAACAAATGTTTTCTTGCAAGCAAGCTCAATTATTAGTCTTAGATTGGGTGAAAGGAATCTTTCTTTATTTAATTATTAAGCAACACCTAATCTATCCTAAATTGTAGCGGTACTTACATTATTTAGAATAAGTGATGCTCGCGTTTTTGCCGACCTATGTCTTTTATTTAGCTGCAATGCAATTAATTTATTCTGCCAGCTTTTAAAAAGCTTTTTAAAACTTTAAAACAATACTTGACAATTAGTAGTGTTCTAAATCACCTTTTATCGCCTTACAAAGAGCTTAATTTGTAGACCCCTCGTGGACAACGGGCTCTCTAGAATAATCATAGCATTGTTTTTAAATTATTTGTTGACTTGTTTTTAATATTCAAGTTTTTGCCCGAGTAGGCCTCCCATATTAAATGAAAGCGCTACATAATTTAAAGTTCCAGATATAGAAAAAGAAAAACGAAAAATAGTTGTTTTAGGCTTAATTAACATAGTTAGATCCAGACACTTCGACCAAGAAATAAGTAATTAAGTAGTATATTGTTTTCTAGAGATGCATGGATTTATTATTTCGGGCCTTTTCCATATTTACGTAACTTAATACTCAATCCATAACGAACATTTTTATACCTTTCGTATCATCGATATAACGACCCGACCGGTCGTTTTGAATATTATAACCTCGTTCCCCCATTTACTGCTCAATTTATATTTTACAGTTATTTTAAGACTTGCCGGGTAGTTGGTTCGGGTCCGGAAGGAATTCGGAGTGAAATGAGACACTTAGTCTCATAATTGAAAATTTAAGTTAGAAAAGTTGACCGGATATGGACCTATGTGTAAACGACCTTGGATTTGAATTTTGATGATTCCAATAGCTCCGTATGGTGATTTTGGATTTAGGAGCGTGCCCGAAAAATTATTTGGAGGACCGTGGTAGAATTAGGCTTAAAATGTCGAAAGTCGAAATTTTGGGAAGTTTGACCGAGGGGTTGACTTTTTGATATCGGGGTCGGAATCCGATTTCGAAAATTGAAATACCTCTGTTATATCATTTATGACTTGTGTGCAAAATTTGAGGTCAGTCGGGCGTGAATTGATAGGTTCCGGAGTCGTTTTTAGAAACTTAAAATTTCAAAGTTCATTAGGCTTGAATTGGGGTGTAATTCATGGTTTTAGCATTCTTTGAGGTGATTTGAGGATTCGACTAAGTTCGTATGATATTTTAGGACTTGTTGGTGTATTTGGTTGAGGTCCCGAGGGCCTCGGGTGAGTTTCATATGGCTAACAGATCAAAAATTGAACTACAACAGGTGCTGCAATTTTCTTCTACGCGAAATTCCTTCTGCCAGAAATCGAGCCCAGATTCGAGCACAAAATTGAGCCCAGAATCAAGCCACGATCGAGCCCAGGGTCGAGGGCCCCGATCGAAGGCAGGGTCGAGGACCAGGATCGAAGCCATGATTGAGGGCCAGGATCGAGGGTCAGAATTGAGGCCCTGGATCGAGACCCAGGATCGAGACCCATGATCGAGGACCACGATCGAAGGCCAAGATCGAGGCAAGACCGAGGCTGTCTGGGCAAAATTATAAAGCAGGGACTCCATCCCATTCGCCATTTTTGACAAATTGGAGCTTGAGGAGAGGCGATTTTTGATAGATTTTCAAGAAAAACTTGAGGTAAGTCCCTTGTGATCATTTCTACTCCATAATATTGAATTATCATCGAATAATCCGACTAGATTACATAATTTTAAGGTGTAAATCGGAGATTTGAACTTAGAAATTTGGAAATAAGATTTGTAGATTTGAGGGTCGAGTTGAGGTCAGATTTTGGTAAAATTGGTATGGGTAGACTCGTGGTTGAATGGGCTTTCGGATTTTGTAACTTTTATCGGATTCCGAGACGTGGGCCCCACGAACAATGTTTGAGCTAAATTTCAAAATTTTATGAAAAATTAGCATTTTCTTATGGAATTAATTCCAATGAATTTTATTGACTGAAACGAATTAATTGTGACTAGATTCGAGGCATTCGGAGGCCGATTTGCGAGGCAAATGCATAGCAGAGTAAAGAACTTCACGTTCAGAGGTAAGTAACAGTTTTAAATCTGGTCTTGAGGGTATGAAACCCCGGAATTTGGTATCGTGTGATTACTTTGGAGGTGACACACATGCTAGGTGACGAGCGTGTGGGCTTGCACCGAGGGAATTGTGACTTGGTCCGTCCCGTAGAAATTTGACTATAAGACATGCTAGAAACTATGCTTAGGCTATGTGTTGGTATTGTTGGGACCCACAGAGGTCGTATACATGTTGAATTATCTGCTTAAATTGTTGTTTTGTACTCAGTCACAGCTTACTTGATTATTTATCTCAGTCTCTATTTGTTCATTATTGATATATCATATCATTGTTGTATCGGGCTATTTTTTGATTGATGAGAGCCCGAAAGACTGGAGAGCTTTATGACTGAGTGAGGCCGAAGGCCTGATTGTGAGATATTATACTATATCACGTGAGTTGGCCGTGCAGTACGTGAATTGTCCGTGCGGATCCTTATATTATACTATAGCACATGAGTTGGATGTGCAGCACGTGAGTTGGTCGTGCGGATCCAGATATTTATATTATGGCACGTGAATTGTTAGTGCAGATTATAAGGCTTGGGCTGTAGGAGTCCCTCCGGAGTCTGTACACCCCCAGTGAGCGCGGATACCCATTGAGTGTGAGTGCTGAGGGCTGAGAGCCGAGTGGTTGAGCTGTTGTGACGAGTTGAGTAACTGTTGCCCTGAGAGGCTGTACTTGCTTTTCATTTGTTGTTGCACTTAGTTGCTATCTATCATTATTGTGAAATTCTCTGAAAGATTTTGTATTCGGAATACATGAATTTGAACCGTATGAAACTGATTTGACTTAAACTTATGAAATTGATAGCGTGTCTACTCTCTGCTGGAATTACTAAAATGAACTGTAACTGTATAGCTCGTCACTATTTTGAGTTCCTTATTTATTATTGTTACTTGCTGAGTTGGTTGTACTCATACTACACCCTGCACTTCGTGTGCAGATCCAGGTGTTCTCGGACATAGCGGATGTTGATTCTTTCGCACAGTTGATTTTCCGAAGATTCAGAGGTAGCTATCGTGTTTCGCAGACCGAATCAAACACAATATACATGTAGCACATAAGATGCATCAGGATGGTCTTGTAATTTTCAGGTACATTTGTCCTAGACAGACTCAACCCCTGTGTTGAGTCCCCAAAATCAAATGCCCGTTATGCAAACAAACGTTCCTAGTAGGGATCCGGCATGAGGCTATGTTAGTATAGGTTTAAAATCTTGGGGGGAGTGTTTTAGACCTGGCTTACCCTAGCGGACAGCTCGGGCCGAGGTGGGGGCAACGTACCGGGACCACGAAAGTCTACCCGGCCTAGTTACTGATCCAACCTCGTTCTATATGGTATGACCTCTAACAAAAAAGTGGGCCACGCGCACGTGTGCACCATAAATTCAGAAGAATCGGAAGGGAGGCATAAGAAGGCAGTTTATACAGTTCAAATAATATCAAAGCGGTAAATGAGCGGCAATTAGCACATTAAGCCCACAAACACAGTAATATCAGCAATCAAGAAAGCCAAGTATAGATCACATTACAAGCTCGAATTCTGAACCCTAAACCAGAAGTTCTGGGTTCTTGTCCCCAGCAGAGTCGCCAGAGCTATCACACCTTTTTTTTTCCGAGGGGATAGGGGAGTTTTTCCAATTAAAGTGACATTATTCGAAATGTGATTATTTAATTAGAGATGCCACTTGAAATATTTGTTATGGTGTCCCAAGTCACCAGTTTATTTTAAAATCCCAAATCAAGAAAATTGACTTTTATTTATGGTCTGCGAACACAGAAGACCAGGTAAGGAATTATGTGAACCCGAGAGAAGGTATTAGGCATTCTCGGATTCCGTGATTTTAACACAGTTGCTTCAATCATACCTGGCTTAATTGTTAATTACGTGTTTAAGAACCTATGTACGTTTTATCTTTTACCGCTTTTAAATTATGGCGTTATGGATTTATTTTTGAAACGGATCACGTGTGCGTGAATCCATTTTATTTGGGGTGCTAAAATCATGTCATGCTTACGTGTACACGATTAATCCCGCTTTATTATTCTTAAGGATTGTTTGGCTAAAATAGCGCGAACGCATACCTTGATTTATTTTGGGAATCATAATTATGTCACGCGAACGTGTACATAATCACGATAGTAAATTAAAAGCTCGCCTAAGTATTCTACGAATGTTTCATGAGTTGATTATTTTCCTAAGATTTTAGATTATTGGGAAAGTTCAAGAATTATGGAATTATTGATGGAAAATGTAGTAAATTTGTTATGGAAAGGCAGGTTAGCTTATTCAATTATTTAAGAAAAAGGGCTAGAATTGTTATACTGGGCCGGATGAAGTTCAGCTTATTGAGGCCCAAATTCTTCTCTTTTATTATAGTCTAAAACTAAACTATCATATGTCAACCAATCCCAACTAATTGCCAAATCTTCACGGCCCAAGACACATTTACAAACAAATCACATGGCCTACTTTTTTTTAACTAATTAACCAAATATAAACTCTAAAATTTAATCAGCAAAACAATCAAAACTCATTGCAAATCAGGATATGAACCAATGAAAATTCTTCAACAAATACCACAAGCAAACACATAAACAGAGAATCATGATCAAACATAATAAAAAGATCGACCAAAAAATATAAATCGAAAGAGGCAAGAACTGACGTCAATCAATCGCAATTTTCATTAAAATGTGAGCTCTCAAATCCAATTACAATGAAGAGATTTGACTTAATACTTCTGCTAGAGATCTGAACCAAGATCGGAGGCTTCTAAAGGCGACATCGTCGGAACCTCGAACCGACAAACTCGTACATCACCTCACTTTAACGATGGTTTCAGAACTGATTTTGGACTGATTTTGATGTTGTTTTCGAGCTATTTCGCAGCTGGTTTTGCTGCTCCTTTTTGGCTGGATTTTTCGAAAGAAAGAGGAAGAAAGAATGACACGAGTAGAAACTCCTTTAGCGTAGAAGAAGAAAAAGAAAATTCTCTCAATTCTTTTTCACTTCTATTTATAGAAAAAGAATTCGGTATTTTTCAGATTTTTAGTATTTTATTATTTTATTATTTTTTAATTAAATGAAATCCCATTTCCCATTTTTCTTTTTTTTTTAAAAATAAAATAAATTCCCCACTTTCCTTTAATTTTATTTTTTTAATTTCCAACTTTTTTTACTTTTATTTTTTTTAAATTTTTCACTTATTTTACTTTTCTTTTTTTTTATTTCCACTTATTTTACTTTTCTTTTTTTAATTTTAACTTATTTTACTTTTCTTTTTTTTTAATTTCCACTTTCTTTTAGTTTTCTTTTTTAATTCCAACTTTCTTTTTCTTTTCATTTTTAAAATTTTCACATTCTTTTACTTTTATTTTTTAATTCCATACTTTTAATTTTTCTATTATTTTAATCCCATCCAAAATTTTAAAAAAACTATATTTAATTTTTTCGGTTTTGTTTTTTTTAATTTATTTTATTTTTAAAAAAATAATACTAATAGTAATAATTGACCTTTTAGATTATTTTTAATTTTTACCCTATATAAAAATATGTAACAAAGCTAAAAAATATATATTAAATTTCTAAAAATATTTACATAGTAGAAGGTGATAAAAATTCAACTATAGTCAAATATTAGGTGCTCACAGGCTGACCCTTTCTCTTCGGGTTGTGTGCATCCATCAGAGAATACCCAGAGAAGGGCTTCTTAGCCCGAACCTTCGTGTCAAAATCTCTGGGCTCTACCCGTGCATCCGTAAGGTACTTAGTGATGGTGTTGGGATACGGGTAGGAGGTATCAGCTTGCCTGGCGACCACAGGTATGTTGGCCGACATCACGACACCCATATTTATCGGGTACCCGGCCATAATGGAGGCGACTAGAACTGCCCGTGGAATAGGGATGTTAGTTTCATTCTGGAACGGGTCTAGTCTGCTATATACGAAGGTCTGCCATCCCTTCGCCTCGAAGTTTAGGATGTTCCGCTGAATAGGAACCCCTACTGTGATCCATGGTGGAGGTGGCCCCGGGGCTGCAAGAATCTCAACTAGCCATGGGCGAGCTGAATCACCCATCACCAGCTTCTCCAAGTACTGTGCCGGCTCAACATCCTCAAACCTCAAATAGGTGTTCAGTGTGTGTTGGTCAAATCTCACTTTCAGATTCCTCATTTTTGTCACTTTGGTCCCTTTCATTATGTGCGCCACATTGGCATAAAACTCCCACACCAGATACTCCTTGGAGTCAACTACACTCTGGGTGAACCACATCCACCCCTTTCGCTTTCGGAACTATCTCAATACTGTTGGATTATACTTGTCAAGATCTTTAAGTTGGAACTGTCGCTCAAGAGTGAGTGATCTCACTGGCCACCACCCACGGAAGCTGGTGAAGGCAGCTAGACTAATGAAACGGTCCTCCCAGACCTCTTTCTTTTTTGACCTCTCAAGGCCAGCAACGGTAGTATCACCCCCTCGGCCATCATCCGGAATATCATCAATAGGAGCCGCTGGTGCCTCAGGGATATAGAAGAGGGCTCTGAAGCCTGACTGGCACTCTCCGAATCCTCAGAGGTTCTATCTGAGGAGGAAGGCTCGTCCCGGAGTTGATACCTTCCTTGTGGCTGTGATTGGACAGCAGGATGCTCTTGCACTAAACCGCTCTCTGATGCTTCCCGAGATGGGGCATATGAACTAGATTCGGAGGGCTCTGGATTTCTTCCTCGGCCGACTGTAGCCTTCTTTGCGATTATCTTTTGGTGGGCGAGGGTTAAAGTACTTTTGCCTCGGCCTCTGGAAGGTTCACCCCTCCACTTTGACGTATCTCCACGGCCTCGAGATCTCACCATTTTCTGTAACAAGCGAGGTAGGAGTCAGTTGTAAGTCAAGTGCAACAGACAGTGAACACACAGTGTAAAACATATTTGCAGTGTGGGGAACTGTGGTCCGCACAATTACAACTGCGGCCGCAGGCTGGGCTGTGCGGATCGCACAATTTGAACTAGCGGTCACAACAATGAATCTGTAGTCCGTAAAATTTTGAGTGCGACCACAGATTTGAAGTGCGGTCCGCACTTTTATCATTGCGGTCGCACATTAGATATCCCAAAAGTGGAAACTCTCTGATGACAGAGATTACGTTGTTCTGCAGCCGCACTCACTTTTCTACGGTCGCAATGGGATTTCTGCGGACCGCACAATTTCAAGTGATGCCGCAGATTTAGCCTTACTTACAGTTCCCTAGTCTTAACTTCTGCGGACTGTACAATTTCTTGTGGGGCCGCAGATTTCAAACAAAAATCGAACAAACTCCTAGGGTTTACAAACTTTTGCACAAATTCAACATGGCATGACCATTAAGCATGAAAAACAAATCACACATTCCCCATAGAGCAATTATCAGTTAACCCAAAACAGTTTAAACCCCACATGGTAGTAAAATTGAAATCTATTGACAAATGGCCCAAAACTACCTAAATATTATAAATTAAACTAAAAATTAAAAATTCTATGAGTAATGGAAGCATACCAGATATGAAGTAATGTAGATGAGTAATCACAGATGTGGGTTTAGTGTGGGTTTAGATTGGACAGATGATTTCAAAGTTTTAGAGTTTATAGTGCTCAAAGAGGGAAAGAAATGTACAGTAGCCCTAAGGTTACCATTTATACTTGGACGGTCAGACTTGAAGGACAAGGGAGGAGTACGGCCGCAGAATTCCTTCTACGGTCCGTGCTCTGTTACCTAGGGGCTCAAATGCCCTTGCTGATCTGCTGTCCGCAGATTTTGTGGTGCGGCCGCAGACTTTTGGTATAGACCGCATATTTTGCTGTGCGGACGCACTTTGGCCATTTCTTTAACATACCAAACTTCAGAGAGTTTGCAATTTTCCATCTCAATTTGTGCGGTCCGCACTGTAATTGTGCGGCCGCAGTTCACTTCTGTTGTAACACCCACAATTGTGCGGTCCGCACTTTTTCCACACATAGCCAATTTTTCTGAGCACAATTCCTGTAATGCACACTGCTTCCTGCAACACACTTCAAATCTAGTTGACATAAAAAAAACATCTATCTACAAAATAAGAAAATAAAAAGAAAAAGAAACATGGGTTGCCTCCCAAGAAGCGCCTGATTTAATATCGCGGTACGACGCAGATTACCATCACTTCAAATGAATAACTGCCACCACGTGGCCATCATCAGCTTGACCCAAATAATGCTTCACCCGGTGACCATTGACTCGGAATACCTCATCATTTTTATTCTTCAAGTCCAATGCACCTAAAGGTGTCACACCCACAATTTCAAATGGACCACTCCATTTAGATTTCAACTTTCCGGGAAACAACTTAAATCGTGAGTTGAACAACAACACAATATCGCCCACCTAGAACTCCTTGTTTCGGATGTAATTAGTCATGGAGGTACTTCATCTTCTCTTTGTACAAGGATAAACTTGCATATGCATGGTACCAAAACTCATCCAATTCATTCAAATGTGCAACCCGTAAGTTAGTGTTTGCATCCCAATCAAGATTCAATTTCTTTAAAGCCCACATGGCTTTGTGCTCAAGTTCCACCGGAAGATGACAATCTTTGCCAAACACCAACCGGTATGGAGACATCCCGATATGAGTTTTGAACACAGTCTGATAAGCCCATAGTGCATCATCAAGTTTCTTTGACCAATCCGTCCGGTTAGCATTCACTGTTTTGGACAAGATACTCTTTATCTCCTGGTTAGAGTCTTCCACTTGACCGCTAGCTTGTGGATGATAGGGAGTCATAACTTTATGAGTAACACCATACTTTTCAAGCAAAGTGTCAAAAGCCTTGTTACAAAAATGCGACCCCCGATCGCTTACGATAGCCCGCGGAGTACCAAATCTTGTGAAAATATTCTTCTTCAAGAATGCCACCACACTCCTCACTTCATTGTTGGGTAGAGCAATGGCCTCCACCCATTTAGACACATAATCAACCGCGACCAAGATGTAGGTGTTTCCATAAGAACTCACAAAAGGACCCATGAGGTCAATACCCCGCACATCAAAGATATCAGTCTCCAAAATGGTAGTGAGAGGCATTTCATTCTTCTTCGAGATTCCACCGGCCCATTGGAATTCATCACATATTTTTACCATATCACTTGCATATTTTTAGAGAGTGGGCCAATAGAAACTGCAACCTAGCACTTAGGTTACCGTTCTTGCTCTGCCATGGTGACCACCATAAGGCGAAGAATGGCAGGCCTCAAGAATAACATTTTGTTCTTCGTCCGGTACACATCTTCTAATTACCCCATCGATGCAAATCCGGAAAAGGCATGGCTCGTCCTAATAATAATCTTGGCAATCCTATTTGATCTTCTTCCTTTGATTTGAAGAGAGCTCATCTGGGATGATTCCACATACAAGGAAGTTTGCTAGATCCGCGAACCATGGAACCTCCTTCATTGAAATAGCCAAGAGTTTCTCGTCGTGGAAGGAGTCATTGATTTCAAGGCCATCATGTGGCCTCCCCTTCTCCTCCAAACGAGACAAGTGGTCCGCCACTTGATTTTCACTCCCTTTTTTATCTTGGATGTCAATATCAAACTCTTGCAACAATAGCACCCATCTCATAAACCTAGCTTTTGAATCTTTCTTGCTCATAAGATAGCAAAGTGCTGCATGATCCGTATGAACAATAACCTTTGCACCCATCACGTATGGGCAAAATTTCTCAATTGCAAACACAATGGCAAGGAGCTCTTTTTCGATAACGGTGCAATTAACTTGGGCACCATTCATGGTCTTACTAGCATAGTAGACTGGATGAAAAATCTCGTTGATACGTTGCCCCAAAACTGCCCCAACTGCTACATCACTAGCATCACACATGAGCTCAAAAGGAATACTCCAATTAGGAGCGGTGATAATGGGAGTTGTTGTCAACTTGAACTTTAGCAATTCAAAAGCTCTCATGCAATCATCATTGAAGTGAAACTTAGCATCTTTCTCTAAGAGCTTGCACAATGGATTCACCACTTTAGAAAAATCCCTTATGAAGCGCCAGTAGAAGCCAGCGTGACCCAAGAAACTTCTCTCGCCTTTCACTGAAGTTGGAGGTGGAAGTTTAGAAATCACCTATATCTTCACCTTGTCAACCTCTATGCCATTCTTTGAAATTTTGTGGCCAAGGACAATGCCTTCCTCGACCATGAAATGGCATTTCTTCTAATTTAGCACCAAGTTTGTTTCTTCACACCTTGCCAATACTTTATCCAAATTTACCAAGCAATCATCAAAGGAATCCCCGACTACTGAGAAATCATCCAGGAAGACTTCAAGGTAGTATTCTACCATATACGCAAAGATCTCCATCATACACCGTTGAAAAGTCATTGGTGCATTGCATAAGCCAAATGGCATCCGCTTGAAAGTGAAAGTGCCATAAGTAAAAATTGTTTTCTCTTTATCTTTCGGGGCTATAAGGATTTGTTTGTATCAGGAATATCCATCTAGAAAGCAATAGAAATCACGGTCGGCCAACCTATCAAGAATTTGGTCAAGGAAGGGGAGTGGAAAATGGTCTTTCCTTGTGACTTTGTTTAGCTTCTGATAGTCCATACACACTCTCCACCTGATTACCATTCTTGTGGGAATCAACTCGTTCTTATCATTGGTGACCACTGTTATGCCCCCTTTTTCGGGACACATTGCACCGGAGAAGTCCACAAACTGTCAGAAATAGGGTAGACCACTTCGGCCTCCAACCATTTGATAATCTCCTTTTTACCACGTCTTGCATGGCTTCATTGAGTCTCCTTTAATGTTCAATGAAGGGTTTGGAATCTTCCTCCAAGTTAGTCTTGTGCATGCAAAATACGGGGCTTATTCCCCGAATATCCGACAAAGTCCACCCAATAGTTTTCTTCATCTTCCACTTCTTATAGTAACGGCCATGGCATGCACCATATTATTCCCACCCTTTGAGTTCACCACCGTGTCACTTGGTAGTGCCCTCTTAGGACGAGAATTTAAAGCTTCAGATATTTGACCCATTTGCACCTCTAGATTGCGGATCGATGTGTAGTGTGAAGCAAGTTGGGCATCGGAATCGGCATTCTTCTCCATCATTTGCTTGAACATGTTCTCAATACGGCCCATTTCATTATTGGAAGAACTAGGACCACAGGAAGGATAAGGGGTGGGTTGCTCGGTTTTTGATACATCGGGGTCCTTTGAAAACCCGACTCCCGATTTCCTTGATTGTTATTCCACCCGCCTTGATTGTTGCCTCCCCCATGCTTTGGTTATTGTTGTTATGTCAATTCCCCTGATTATTTCTTCCACTCCAATTGCCTTGACTGTTGTTGTTATTCCAATTGCTTTGATTATTTCCACTACTCCTATTACCTTGGTTGTGAGAGTTCCAATTGCCTTGATTATTTTGAGGTCTCCATTGTTGTTGGCTAGGGCCTTGGTAGTTGTTTCTTCGCCCTTGAAAGTTGTTCACATATTGGACCTCCTCTTCTTGGTCATTGTAAGATTCATCTTGATCAAATCCACTATCATCTTGCACAAAATTATCCACTCTTTGTTGCACTTGTGGACTTCTTGTTCTTCACTTGTTCACCATCATATTTACTCCCTCCATTACATTGACTTGCCTTGGATTTTGTACTTGTTGAAGTTGAGCCTTTGCCAATTGGTTTGTGGTAGTAGTCAACTCGGCTATGGCTTGTCCATGATCATGCAACTCTTTGTAAAGGTGAATCATATTGGGGTCACCTTGTGGAACATTAGCCCGTGATTTCCACGCCGAAGAAGTATCCGCCATCTGATCCAAGATATCACACGCCTACGCATAAGGCGTAGTCATGAAGTTTCCACCGGCAAGTTGATTCACTACACATTGGTTGGTGGTATTGATCCCTTGATAGAAAGTTTGTTGAATTATGTTCTCTGTCATATCGTTGTTAGGGCACTCTTTCACCATTGCTCTATACCTTTCCCATATCTCATGTAGTGGTTCATTGGGCTCTTGCTTGAATTCTAGAATTTCATCCCGAAGAATAGTCATGTGCTCGGGAGAGAAGTACTTAGAAATACATTTCTTTGCTAGTTCATACCAAGTATGAATGGAATGATTTGGAAAACATTACAACCAATCTAAAGCTTTCCCCCGTAGAGAGAAGGGAAAAAGCCTTAGCCTCAAAGCATCCTTGGAGACATTAGTTTTTTTAATCCCCCAACACGTATCTCCGAACCCCTTCAAGTGTTTATATGCATTTTGACCCGTTGCACCGATGAAGAACCCTCGTTGCTCGATGTGGGACGCTATTTGGGCATCAGATTCAGCATTTCTTTCCATCATTTGCTTGAACATACTTTATATCTGTCCCATCTCATTGTTGGAAGAACTTTGCCCTTGTGACGGATATGGAGGCGGGTTGTTGCGTTGTTGATACATCGGGGGACTTTGAGGGCCCGACCCCCGGTTCCCTTGATTATGGTTGATCCAATCCCCTTGGTTTCCATTGCCTCCCCAATTACTATTATTGTTGGCACCCCAAATGCCTTGGTTATTTCCTTTATTCCCCCAATTTTGATTGTTGTTCCCCTAATTGTTCGGATTGTTATTGTTGCCATTATTCCAATTCCCTTGGCCTTGGTTGCCCCAATTTTTATTGTTTCCCTGTGATCTCCACTATTGTTGATTTGGAGCGTTGCTCCATTGACCTTGGTAATTGTTCACATATTGAACCTCTTCACTTTGATCATCATAAGAGTCATCTTGGTTGTACCCACTACCACTTTGCTCAAATTGTTCCTGATTTTGTTGAACTTATTGACCTCTTTGTCTCCTCTTGTTAACCATTACATTCGCTCCTTCCATGGCATTTACTTGCTTTGCCCCCTAAACCTGCTGAAGTTGTGCCTTGGCTAACTGATTCATGGTAGTTGTCAACTCTGCTATGTCTTGTCCGTGATCATGGAGTTCCTTGTGAAGGTGGATAACATTAAGGTCACCCTGAGGAACATTGGCCCGACTTTGCCAAGCTGAAGAGGTGTCCGCCATCTCATCTAATATTTCACATGCTTCTGAATATGGCGTGTTCATAAAGTTACCCCCTGCGAGCTGATTCACCACACATTGGTTAGTTGTGTTAATACCCCTATAAAAGGTTTGCTGGATCATTCCTTCAATCATATCGTTGTTGGGGCACTCTTTGACCATTGTCCGGTACCGTTCC
Organism: Nicotiana tabacum; assembly: GCF_000715075.1. Lineage (NCBI taxonomy): Eukaryota > Viridiplantae > Streptophyta > Magnoliopsida > Solanales > Solanaceae > Nicotiana > Nicotiana tabacum. The sequence continues at coordinate 20,523,564 of NC_134101.1, read as the reverse complement.
CAAATCTCATGTAACGGTTCATTTGGCTCTTGTTTAAAAGCAAGGATTTCATCTCTCAATGTTTCCATATGTCCCAGAGAAAAGAACTTCGCTATGAACTTCTCGGCCAACTCATCCCAAGTGGAGATGGAATGGTTGGGTAGCCTCTCAAGCCAATCTAAAGCCTTCCCTCTAAGTGAGAAAGGGAAAAGTCTTAACCTCAAAGCGTCCTCATATATATTCGTCTGCTTGCTCCCCCAGCATGTGTCTACAAAACCTTTGAGATGCTTATATGCGTTCTGATGTGGAACTCCGGTAAAGAAACCCCTTTGTTCCAATAGAGTAAGCATGACATTGGTTATTTGAAAATTGCCCGCCCGAATATGGGGCGGGACAATTGCACTTTCGTAGCCTTCATTGGGCAACACCCGGTGTGCTGCCCTTGGAGGAGGTGGGGGAGGGTTTGAAACGTTGTCATGAGGCGGGTGGCCTCTTCTTTGTACTTGAGGTTCAAGATGAATCTCATCCATTTTAGTTTCATCTACCCCCCCCAAGGAATATGTCCGAGGACCTCGTTAAGAGCCATTTGGTACCTAAAAGCATTTGACACACAAATATTATTAGGAAAACGGAAGGAAAGAAAAACAAAACACACGAATAGTTAGATATATAGCTAAGACCATCTAACTCCCCGGAAACGGCGCCAAAAATTGACCGGGTTCAAACCTACACCACTATTGAGTAGCGAGGATGGTCGATGCAGTTTTACCCAACAAGGTCGGGATCGATTTCCATAGGGAGTTAATTGATTTGGAATTAGGTTTATATCTAAGTCTATATGCGTGTCTTGTTCCCAATTGTACTTCCAAACATGATGGTGTTGATTCTACTTCTAATTCTATTCTATTGTATGCAATGATTAAAGTTAAGTATAGTATTTTTGATATTGGTTTTGCAAGTGTTTAAAAGGACTAGGGTAGTGACTTCCGCCTAGGTGGACATCTAACGGGTGGTAAGAATCTAGGTCAAGCTTGATTAATTTGGGATCGTAATATAACTATCACACCCAAGTACTCACTCTATATCTCTCGATAGTTTGAGTGATTTTGCGCACTTTGGCTTTCTCAAGTCCAACTAGGTATTCATGCAAGTCCTGTGATATTAGCTCAAGTCAGGTATTACTATCTCTAGGTTTAACCCTTTAATTGGGGCTATCAATTTCTTGAGTTCACCCCAATTCCTTGTTAGCCTAGTTTTCCCAGACTTAATCCCTCTTTCTCAAGAAGAGACCAAATCATAAATGCATGAATCCATGTTTGCAACCACTAATTCTATAATTCTAGCAAGAACTAGGCTAAATATCACTAACCCATAAACATTCAAGCCCTAAAATTCAATACCCATTAAATACCCACACTAGGGTTGGGTCACAACCCTAGTTATGGGTCTAGCTACTCATAATAATAGCAGAAATCAAAGATAAAGAGAAGATATAATCCATAATACTAAATTAAAAGATAAAAATCTAATGTTATAAGGTAAATCTTGTACAAAATTGCCCAAAAGGGAAAACCTAGCCGTCTCACGTACTCAGAAAAAACATAACATAACCTAAAATTGACAAAAAGATCTATATATACTAAGCTAAAATTTACGGACAAAAATACCCCTGCGGAAGTTTCACGGTCGCGTAATTCTGACCGCGGCCGCACACTTGCTTTTGCGGCCGCGTGATTCTGATCGCGGTCCGTGTTTCTTCACATCTGGACCTGGGTTGAACCTTGTTTCGCGGACCGCGTAATTTCCACCGCGTCCGCGTGAGAGACTTTCGCGGCTGCGTAACTTTGACGCGGGCCGCCCTTCTCATTTTTGCTTGAATTATGCACTCTCTGAACCTTAGCAACCACGGTCCGTGGAATTTCAATCGTGGCTATGCTGGTACTTTCGCGGCCGCATCTTCTTGTCGCGGTCCGCGTTCATGTTTGTGCCCAAAAAAACCATCTCTCTGATTCTTCATATCGCGAACCGCGAAATAATGGCCGCGTCTGCGTTGATACTTTCGCGGCCGCATTTTTTTGTCGCGGTCCGCGTTCCACACCTCTTGGCCCAGTCTTGATTTTTGTTCAAGTTTTGACTTCTTTATGAGTTGATTATGGCTCCTTTGGCTCATTTTGAACAATCCCTGCAAGCAAGCATATTAAGTTAGTTTCCGAGAATACCTTCACGCATTTTTGTCCCATAACACAAGTAAAAGAGAGTAATTTAATAGGCAAATATCCCTATTTATCAACCGGGATTGTCCCGAATGAGCTCTCTTCTAACCAAAGGAAGAAGCTCAAACGAAACTGCTTGGATTATTATTGGGACGAGCCATATCTTTCAAAATTTACAATGATGATGTTATCCGGAGATGTGTTCCGGAAGAAGAGCAATTGAGTATTCTTGAATCTTGCCATTCCTCGCCCTATGACGGTCACCATGGTGAGGCGAGAACTGCTACAAAGGTCCTAAGCTCTGGATTCGATTAGCCTACCTTGTACAAAGACGCTAGAGAGCTCGTTAGGCGTTATGATGAGTGCCAAAGAGCCGGTGGAATTTCCAAAAAGAATGAAATACCTCTCACCACCATCCTTGAGATTGATATTTTAGACGTGTGGGGAATCGACTTTATGGTACCATTTGTGAGTTCATGTGGGAACACTTATATTCTTGTTGCGGTGGATTATGTTTCCAAATGGGTTGAAGCTGTGGCTTTGCCCAAGAATGAGGCACGGAGTGTGGTGGCTTTCTTAAAGAAAAATATATTCACAAAGTTCGGCACCCCAAGGGCTATCATTAGTGATGGGGGTTCTCATTTTTGCAACAAAGCCTTTGACACTTTACTTTCCAAGTATGGTGTCAATCATAAGGTGTCAACCCCCTATCATCCCCTAGAAAGTGGACAAGTTGAAGTCTCCAACAGGGATATCAAAAGCATTCTATCCAAGACTGTCAATGCAAACCGGACTGATTGGTCAAGGAAACTTGACGATGCTTTATGGGCCTATAGAATAGCTTACAAGACTCCAATTGGTATGTTTCCATACCGGTTGGAATTTGGAAAAGCATGTCATCTTCCAGTTAAATTAGAGAACAAGGCCATGTGGGCGCTGAAGAAATTGAACCTTGAATGGGATATAGCTGCCAATCTCCGGGTAGACCAACTAAATAAACTTGATGAGTTCCGGTTCCATGCTTATTCCAGATCGTCCTTGTATAAGGACAAGATGAAGTACTTACATGATAAGTATATCCGGAACAAAGAATTCAATGAAGGTGACTTGGTTCTTCTATTCAACTCTTGGTTACGGATCTTTCCGGGAAAGCTCAAGTCGAAGTGGAATGGTCCTTTCGAAGTGGTACATGTGACTCCTTTCGGTGCTCTAGATTTGAAAAACAAGAATGGTGAGATCTTTAGAGTCAATGGGCACCGAGTGAAGCACTATCTTGGCAAGATTGATAATAGCCATGTTGTGATAATAGCCATGTTGTGGCATTGATCCATTTCAAATGATGATGATAACATGCGTCGTGCTGCGATGTTAAATCAGGCGCTTCTTGGGAGGTAACCCATGTGTTTTTCTTTCTTTTGATTTTCTTCGTAGATTAGACATAGTTTTGGACTAACTGGTTGTGAAGTGTATGTAGGAATTGGTTGTGCAGTGCAAGAAATTGACAAGGAAAAAATTTGGCTAAGTGGTGAACTTTCGTGGACCGCACTCAAAATTTCGCGGATCGCATAAGCATTTCGTGGCCGCACCATTCTATATGCGGTCGTGTAGCTGAAATGGGCAAAATGCCAACTCTCTGAAGTTGGCTTGTCAAAATACCTTCAGAGTTCGTGGCCGCATTCAAATTTTCTCGATCCGCACAAATTGTGCGGGCGCGGCCAGTTTTTTGCAGACCATGCCCGTGCATCTGAGGCAAATCTACAAAAAGGTAAAGAGTGCGGACCGCGACAAAATTTCGCGGCCGTACTCAGGTAAGGCGGTGGGGTCACTGGGTTCTGAGTATAAATAGGAGTTCTTGAAACTTTTCACACTTTACAAACCCTAACCTCTCAAACTCACCTAAAGCATTGTGCATCCTTACTTGGTTTCAAACTCATCCTATTCTCATAAATTGTCAATTTCCTACCATATTTTACAACTGGTATGTTCATTTCAATAATTTGATTTTATCTTTTTCTTTTCAGATAGGGTTAGAATCATGCCAAAATGTCAAATTAATGCTTAATTATTTATTAACAACATATGAGTAGTGTTTGTATGCATAATGAGGGTTGGGGTTAGTAACTTTGCATGTTTAATTGCTACAATTCTTGGGTAATTAGTGAAAAACTTAGCTTTAAGTGTTCATCAGTGCCAATTTATTTTGAATTCCGCGGTCGCGGTCATTTTTCCGCGGTCCGTGATAGGATATGCGGTCGCGTCCAAAATTACGTGGTCCGCGATACCCTAGCATTTTAGAATTCGCGGCCGCAGTCACTTTTGTGCGGTCCGCGATTGGTCTTTCGCGGCCGCACTCAATTTTTCGCGGTCCGCGCATTTGAACTTCAGAACTCTATCATTTGCCTGCGCGGCCGCATTCATTTTTATGCGGTTTGTGATTGGTCTTTCGCGACCGCACATATTTTTGTGCGGTCCGCGGTTGATCAAGTTTAGAGAGCCAGTAGTCTGAGCCTGGCCTCTTCGCGTCCGCGTTCACTTTTACGCTGTCCACGATGGGCAGTTCGCGGTCGCACTCATTTTTGTACGGTCCGCGATGCCCTATTCCGAGAAGCATTGTTTTTCATTTCATTTGTACTGCTTTAACACATGATTGAACCTCGATTCTAATTGTCTTTCACTACTTGTGTGTTGCAGAAAATGGTGCGTTCTCGTGGGAGAGGAGACACTTCAAAGGGGAGGGCAGAATCCTCCTAAGGCCGGGGTAAAGGAAAGCAACCCTTACCCTTAGCAGCCCAAACGGTATTAGGCAAAAAGGCTACCCTCGTTAGACCTCCTGCCGACTCCTCTAACACCAGTGAATACCTCTCATCCCGGAAAACATCTGAGGGGAATTCTGTACAACCACAACCGAGGGAACAATCACAATAATTCCCTGATAGATTCCATTTAGTCGATGAACCTACATCCTTCTCGAGTTCTTCTGATGGCTTAGAGGGAGGTAGTCAGGCATCTGAACCATCTTCCCTGCCTGCTACAACAACAGCTACCCCAATCATTTTAGATGAGGATTATGAGGTCCCGGATGACGGGAGAGGGGGTGACACAATTATGGGAGGTCTGGCTAGATCAAAGAGGCCGGAGGTGTGGGCTGATAGATTTGTAAGTGAGAAGGCGTATGGAAAATTTTAGGAATGGTGGCCCCAAAGGTCGCTCACTCTTGAGCGACAATTCATAACCAAAGACCTAAGCCAGCACAATCTGAATGTCCTACGGCAATTTACGGAGAGAAAAAGATGGAAATGGTTCACCTGTCGGATGCATGATGCAAATGAATACCTTGTCAAGGCATTTTATGCCAATATTGCCCACATCAAAAAGGGTACAAAGGTGACAAAGGTCCAGAACTTGAAAATCCGATTTGATGGCCACGCACTGAACACCTATGTAGGGTTTGAGGATGTCGAGGCAGTGCAATACCTGGAGAAGCTAGCATTAGGTGATGCAGTTCGCCCATGGCTAGCTGAGATACTTGCTATTTCGGGGACAACACGTGCACGGCTCATAGCAGGAGTTCAAATTGTCAGATCCACCCTTAACTTTGAAGCAAAAGGGTGGGCAACATTCGTGTGCACCCGTCTTGACCCGTGCCAACATGAGAATGTCCTTCCACTCCCCTGGGCAGTATTGGTAGCTTCCATCATGGCCGGCTATCCTATTAATGTGGGAAACTTGATGTCCTACAACATCTTCAATGCAGTCCAGAAAGAAGAGAGATCGTATCCCTACCCCAACTTCCTCACAGAGTATTTCCAAGACCAAGGGGTAGAGCCAAGACATTTTGATGTAGAGGTGAAGGCTAAAAAGCCTTTCTCATGGTACCACCTCCAGGGAGCGGACAACCCTAAATTCAGGGGTAAAGCCACTACCTCCACTGGCCAGTCTAAAGAGCCAGGGGTAGTGGCCACCAGATCAGTTGTCGAGCCCTCCACATCAGCAGGTACTTCTGCCGGAGCAGCTACCATGCCTTATCCTTCCTCCGGACCTTCCCTCTCAGTGCCACTGTCAGTGCCCACATCTTCTACCTACCCTCAGACTGCACTGCGGGTTTCACAGACACTATCAAGTCTCAACAACTGGATGCAGGCAGCTACCACAAAGCTGACTGCCATATCTAGTGCAGTGGTAGCACAGTCTTCAGCCCTATCAGAGCTTCAGGTACCTCCATCAGTGGAGGACTCTTTGAAGAAGATTCTGGACAACCAGAAGAAGATTCTGGACGACCAGAAAAAGATCCGGGAGACTCTTGATACACATGGGAAGATTATTAAGGATTTGGGGAAGCAAGTGGAGAAGATGCATAAGACTCAGGCATCTAAGGAGTCGGTAGAGAAGTTGAGCAAAGAGGTTTATAAGATTGCTTCTACTGGTGATATTCCACTAGACCTGCTCATAGAGGGGACAGCCCCAGCAGCACAGGCAGCAGAGCATGAGGCATCAGATGTAGCAGCTGGCCAGTCTGAGGAACCAGCTGCCACTACACATATTATTGAGGAGATCATCCAGATTCTCAGCAACCCCATGGTCCCCGGTCAGAGGATATGGAGATCTAGTTAGAGGACACGGAAGGAGCTGATGATCCTATGCAGTCTGAGGACCCCACTCATGTTCCTAACCCGATGTTGACAGAGACTACATATGGACCGGATGTCGAATTATGTGAAAACGACCTCGGAATAGAATTTTGATGATTCCAACAACTTCGTATGGTGATTTTAGACTTAGGAGCATGATAAAAATTTTATTTGGAAGTCCGTAGTGAAATTAGGCTTGAAATGGCTAAAATAAGAATTTAAGTTCGGAAGTTTGTCCGGGGAGTTGACTTTTTGATACCAGAGTCAGAATATAGTTTCAAGAATTTTCATAGATCTGTTATGTCATTTATGACTTGTGTGCAAAATTTGAGGTCAATCGGAGTTGATTTAATAGGTTTCGACATCGAATGTAGATGTTAGAAATTTAAATTCCATTAAGCTTGAATTGGAGCATAATTCATGGTTTTAGCTTCATTTTATGTGATTTGAGGTTTCAAATAAGTTCGTATAATATTGTAGGACTTGTTGGTATATTTGGTTGAGGTCCCGAGAGCTTCAAGTGGATTCCGGGTGGTTAACGGATCGAATTTGGAATTTGAAAAAGAGTTAAGGCAGCTGATATCTGGTGTGATCGCAGGTGCGAAATATCCATCGCGGGTGCGAAGCCGCGGGTGCAAAAAATCCATTGCGGGTGCGAAGCCGCAGGTACGAAAAATCCATCGCGGGTGCGAAGCCGCAGGTGCGAAAAATCCATCGCGGGTGTGAAGCCGCAGTTGCGAAAAATCCATCGCGGGTGTGAGCCGTAGGTGCGAAAACTCCATTGCGGGTACGAAGCCGTATGTGCGAAAAATTTTGCCGCGGACATGATGATCGCTGGGCAGTGAGTGTTTAAAGCGGGGATTTGAGCATTTTTGCTCATTTCTTCATTCTTGGACGATCTTGGGAGCTTCTTGAGAAAAGCATTCACCTAGCAACTTGGAGGTAAGTTAATTCACGCCTATTGCAAGTTAAATACATGGTTTATATATGGATTTAGACATGAAAATTTGTAGAAATTTGGAGTTTTAAAGAAAAACCTAGAAATTGGTATTTTTGATTTTACACCACGGAAATGGTTATGAAATTGGATGGAAATTATATATTTGAGTTCTTGAGATTATGGGTAACGATTCCCTTCGAAAATTTCTGAAATTCGGGTACGTGGGCCCGGGGTCAATTTTAGGAATTTTACCATTTTGGATAAGGTCATTTATTTAATAGATAAATTTCGAATCATTTAGTATATATTAATTATTTTGTATAGTATTTGGATAGTTTCGGATTTTTCGGCGTCGAATCGAGAATTCAACGTGACGTGGTAATCAGAAAGTGGACTTTGAGACGAGGTAAGTCGCTTGTCTAATATTGTGAGGGAAAAATTATCACATAGGGATTAAATTGAATAATTGTTGCTAATTGCGGGGGCTACGTACGCACGAGGTGACAAGAGTCCATACGTAGCTACTATAAATGCTAAAGTCCGGGTAGTTTAGGACTCAAAGCATGAATTACTTGCGTAAATTATATTGTTTAGGACTCAAAGCATGAATTACTTGTGTAAATTATATTCCTTGATTAATTAATATTAATTGATATATATGAATATATTGTGAATTGTTAGATAAAGATATTAAAGGATGAAAATTTCATATGCTTGATTTTTTGTTTAAATCAATTAATTATTAAAAGAAATTGTTCTCCTCCTGAATTTATCCCATAATAAATATATTCTCCTTCCAGAGGTACATAAGAAAATGTCCTCCTTTCTTGTGGAGTAGGCCGAATGCCTCGGCAGGATAGATGCATCTATGGATCGCGCCGCACCTCCCTCGGCAGTGTACATGACACTCTGGATCGGGCCGTACGTCCTCGGCAGAAATCTTGCTTAATAATAATAATAATTACACGATGCTTTAATAATTTATTTCAGCTTGTGAAGCTAATTAGTAAATTGAAAAATCTTCGGAATTTAATGAACTATTATTCTTGCTTGTTAAGGAATTAATTGTTACTCCTGTAAGTGAGATTTAATTGATAAATTGAAAAATTTATTTAAATTGAATTGCAGCTTGTAAAGTTATTTGATAAATTGGAAGTTTTATTGAAATTGCATGATTTAATTAATAAATTAAAAAATTGTTGCATTTGAAGGATTCTTATTATTTCTGCTAATTGAATAAAATTATTGTTAACTCTATGAACCATGCTGATTTGAATAATTATAATTTATTCTAATTATTATTATTGACCCATAGTGAGTGTCAAAGTCGGCTATCTCGTCTCTACCACTTCAAGATTAGGCTTGATACTTACTGGGTATACGTTGTTTTTGTACTCATATTGCACTTTCTGCATAATTTATTGTGCAGGTACATATATGCATAGCGGCGTTGTGGGCGCAAATGTGTGGTTAATAATTGTGGGGACATGGGTGAGCTGCATTCTATATTACGATCCGCAGTTAACAGAGTCTCTTTCAGAGTTATTATATTTTCCTGTCTAATTTGTATTCTGGACAGATGCTGTATTTTATTTTTAATTCCCTAGTAAATGCTCATGCACTTGTGACATCGGATTTTGGGAATGGTTGTGAATTGTTTAAAAATTTAGCTGCAAAAATATTTATCATTTACTCTATGAGTTTTATCTCTATAATTTTATTAAGGAAATTTTTTATTTCAAAAATACTAAAATGGGTAATTAAGTTAATTGATTATGGTTGGCTTGCCTGACAGTGGTGTCCGGTGCCATCACGGCCTTTTTGGATTTTGGGTCGTGACAACATGGTATCGGAGCACTAGGTTCACTTAGGTCTCATGAGTCATGAGCGAGTCTAGTAGAGTCTTGCGGATCGGTACGGAGACGTCTGTACTTATCTTTGAGAGGCTATAGGGCTGTTAGGAATACTTCCCTTCTTGATTCCTCATCGTGCGATTCGATTCCTTTGAGGCTTATGCATACATTTCCTTCTTATTAAATCTTATGCGACGTGAAGAGCTTGTTATACATTGAGGATCGAGGAAATTTTTAATGGTACTATAGATGTAGTGCAGGATGCTTCTCCCTGTGTAATTAATTGGGTTATTGTCGTCGCCTTGCAGAAGGACGCTCTGTCGTTTCAAGTTAAGTATCAGTACTACCTAAGGTTTTGAAATTTGGCATTGATTGTTACGACGATTCGTGTGTTGTTATCGCACAGTGTTTATGAAATATTAAAATGCCCGTCTATGTGTCAGGGCAGTAAACGACTTGAAAGAAGGTTTTCTTAGTACATGATTCATAGGTTCCATGTTTTAATTTCAGCGGAGAAAAGGCAATCGGACTATGAATGTTCAGGTTTGGGATTGATGGAGTAACGAAGCTTGATATTTTCGAGTGTGGTAGAGTTCTCAATTTTGATGTGGTGTCGTCGCCTTGTAAAATGCATTAAAGATCGCCAGTGTTATGGTTTTCTTCAACTCGCCTTCACGACGGGGTGTTAGGTATTGGTATAGGGGAAGCAGTCATTAGAGATCGCGGTGTGCAGTGATTCAGGATCGAATCAGCATTTCTAGTGTTGATGTCTCAAGAAGGATGATCGTCAGAAAGGTTTAAAGCTGGTAACAAGTTATTGGTTCAAGTTTTATAGAGACGGATTTTGAGTTAAAACAACAACTGGGCAGCGAAGGATGAGGAAGGACATGTGGTAGGTTCCTTGCGGTGGTTAGGCTCCGAAAAGGCCAAGTATAAGAAAACAGAAGCAGAGTAGTTGCTTAAAGGAGATGGTTGACCAAAGTGGGAGAGTGCCAAGGTAGCACAGGGGTTACGTGGTAGGATGATTACACGTCTTGAGGAACATTTGGAGTGATTTGGGATGTAGAATGGACAATGACTAGGTCTACAGACTTAAGTTGTAATATTAACTGCTATATTGAGGAAGATTAGATACAATAGGAGGGAGTTGTTTGATATGAAGACGGATACAACATGAATTTGGATTGGAAGGTATTGTCGCACCTCTAGTTGACGTCCATGAGGAGTGAACAGACTGGTGCAGCTGGTGAATGAGCTTGGACTCAGGATGATCTGCTGATTTCATAGTATTTGCACCCAGTGCAGCGGCGTTGGAATATGTCGGCATGTAATTTCCACGGGTGGGTTATCTCTTGTGAGCAGGTTAGCGGTTGCATAGTATTGACGAATCTTCCAGTAAAAAATGTAATATGTAAATGTGGCTAGTGGTTCGGAGTATTTATTAAAGTTAATAGAAGGATTTCGAGAAACATTTGGCGAGTTGCATGTGCAGGATCATGTCAACGATGAAGAAAGAATCTCGGTGGATTCCAAAATTTTGTAATTGTAGCTTCAAGCTAAGTAGGAGAGCCCCACCGTCTATGATTGGATTGCGTAGTGACAATTTGTGCGGTTTCTGGTTATCGGTGTATTGGTGGGTCATTGCAACTAAGGAAAGAAAACATCAGTGCTAATTTGAGCAAAGTATTTGAGGAATGTGCACCATATTTGGCCTTATTAATTCATATTCAGGTTTTGGGAAGACTCAGAGTTTATGCTTCGTGTAGATGTAATGCATAGGAAAGTGAAATAGTCAGATGTTTCCTTGATAAAGTGTCCATGTGCTAGTTGGGCCTTGGAATTGATTATGTTTGGGAACAAGTCAGAGCAAGTGACTCTCAATAACGGTCCTAGTGGATTCAAAAAATTTAAAGTGTGGTGTCTAAGTATCTCGAGTCTATAGTATGGTTGAGTATCGAGATTTTGTAGCAGATTATGAAACGGGGCTTGGAGTACTCTACGTTATCTTCAGGTTGTGGTGTAGCATTGGAAAAACGGAAGAAAATAACTTCGGATTCATAAAAGAAGTATGAAAATGGGTGTACCAGTTGAAGATGTAAAAAGTGTGCACAAGAAGGGATACGAGATAATTAGTGGGTTTTGAAATAGTGTGGTCTCGTGAAATAAGATCACTTGGGATGAGTGCGGATTTGAGTTCGTGATGTAATGAATGGAGCTATTATTATTTCTAAGGCAAGTTGAAAGTAAATTGAGAAAAGACGGATCGGCTAACAATGGTTGAATCGGCACGATGGTGGCAATGATCAGTTCCTTCAGCGCATTGAATTATGCATGTGATTTGTGGCGGCACGTGTGAGCTTTGACGGCCGCCGTAATTAATTTTATTTGGAGGAATTCAAGTATTATGACTTGTTATGTGTAGAGGGATCCCAGAAGAGTTATAGTGGTTTAGACCACTACTTGAGGCCAATATTTGTTTTTTACGGATATGGGAATTCAGTCACGTGTTGCAATGGTTCTCTTGAAATGAGTTAAGAAGAAGGTTTCTATATGATAAAGTGTTTACCCTATTAGTGGTTCGGGAGTTATGATGGAATTCTTGTACTCCTGCGCATTGGCGTGGTTAAGTGCACTAAGTAGCATGGGATTCGAAAGTTAAGGATTTAAGATTTCGGTTCGGTGTTAACAAGGATGTCATGAGCTCGGATGAGAAAGAAAGCGATTTAGATGTTTAAAGTAAGATGGTATTGTTTTTGGCATTATCTAAGGTCGATGTCAGGTGTAAGAGACCTTGTGTATTGATTTTTGGATTCTTGATATGCTTTACAACATTAGTGTAACCGGTAGCATGGATGTGCAGACTTGTTACCTGGTGCGGAAGGTCGTGGGAGCGTGTCTCACGGAAAGATTGTGTAAGAGTGACATGTAGTCACTTGATTGAGTGAAGATTGAAACCAAGTATGAAGATTGTGGTAATATCGCTGATTTGAGAATTTATGCCTGGAGGGCGCTCGGTTCATTTGGTTGTCGACTGTGGAAATATTGTTCCGGTTATGATGGCTATTCTTGCATGTTACGGGAAAAAGGGGTTATTATGGATACTTGAAAGGTGATTAGCCTAGTACGAGATCAGAATCGGTTTGAGGTCTGTGGATGGATTTAAATATGAATACGGGCTCTATATGTGTTCATTTCAGCATAAAAGCTCCCTATGGAGGAGTATTTGGATGTTGGATGTCGTTTCGTCGTCGGTTATTTCATGTAATACTATGTTGTGTCGTGCCGTGTAAGTTATGAAACGGCTTGATAAAATTCTTATGTGTTGAGGTTCCGCGTAGCGATTGTGTTGTGTGAGCATAATGGCTCTCGAGATTCAGATCATATATCGCACCTTAGTTGTGCTTGAGTTTTGTAGCATATGGCGTTGTCGGTCCTTCCAAGGATGGTATTATGCACATAGCGTGCTTGTGTCTGATGTTCGTATATTTTGGTAAATAGTGAGCATTCTAGCTCGGTAAGTATTTTCTTATAGATTCTTTTTGTGCAGATCGGGTTGCACGCCGCAACAGTGTGATGTTGAGTACGGTTCCCTATATTCTATTTTGTGTCCCATTTTCTGAGGAAGGTTCATGACATCTTTTCAGTTGTTTAATTAGACACGTGGGTTGAGTAATCCTTTCCATAGTCTGTTTTCCTTATGTATCGCAATCGAGTCCGTAGCTTATTAGCTCATTGTGGCGTCATATGAGACTTTTTGTCATGTCTGAGGTGGCTTATTGCCTGAGCAGCTTATACTAAGTGAGACGAGGTTATTGGATTCGGGATCAGTACTATCAGATTATATGAAGTATAATAAAGAGCAGATACCATTATTTGATCCATAATGAGGCAATGGTTCTTGTCAGAAGGAGAAAAACTCAATAATTTGTTGGCTCAACAGTTGGTTATGAATTTCTACACATTTCTTCCATCGTGGAAACAGCTCAAGAGTTGGAACATGAATTATAGGTATCATGGGGTGTGTTGTGAACATCAGATTCGTGAAATTTCGGCTATTATTATCGGAAGATGATATTATGATCATGTGAATGGTGCGGTGCATGGTCTAAATTCAACAAAGGTATGCAATCCTATATTGGTGCATCGCGTAGTGATTGATATGATATTCATAGGTTGGAACAGGTAGGGTGGAGAATTCTGGATGTTAGAATTGGGCTCTAAGGCTTATTTGCCTAAATAAAGAGGAGAATTTTAAGATTGGCTCGAGTTAATATGCTCAACTGGGTGTGGTAGCACGGGTAGGTGCACGAGGTGTTAAACAGTAATTTTGGATAACACCGGAACACTCCTCGACATGTTCGAGGACGAACGTATATTTAACTGGGAGAGAATGTAACGACCCAACCGGTCGTTTTGACTTTTAGAACCCCGTTCCCTTAAATAAAACTTCTCATATGTGCTTTAATGATCTATGACTTGTGGGGATGGTTGGTTCGGGATTTGGAAGTGTTTGGGTTGAAATTGGAACACTTGGTTCCTTAAGTTGGCTTTAAAAGGCTAAGTTTGACTTTGGTCAACATTTTGAGCAAACGGACTCGGGTCGATGTTTTGACAGTTTCGGTAGGTCCGTATCTTGATTTGGGACTTGGGCGTATGCCCGGAATCAAATTCCGAGGTCCCTAGCCCGAGATATAAAATTTTGATGAAACAATTAAAAAAGAATTTAAGTTCAAATAGTGACCGGATGTCGAATTATATGCAAACGACCCTGAAATAGAATTTTGATGATTCCAACAGCTCCGTATGGTGATTTTGGACTTAGGAGCGTGATCGAAATTTTATTTGTAAGTCCGTAGTGAAATTAGGCTTGAAATGGCTAAAACAAGAATTTAAGTTTGGAAGTTTGACCGGGGAGTTGACTTTTTGATACCGGAGTCGGAATACAGTTCCGAAAATTTTCATATCCGTTATATTATTTATGACTTGTGTGAAAAATTTATGGTCAATTGGAGTTGATTTGATAGGTTTCGATATCGAATGTAGAAGTTGGAAATTTAAAGTTTCATTAAGCTTCAATTGGAGCATAATTCGTGGTTTTAGCATCGTTTTATGTGATTTGAGGTTTCAAATAAGTTCGTATAATGTTGTAGAACTTGTTGGTATATTTGTTTGAGGTCCCGAGGACCTTGAGTGGATTCCAGGTGGTTAACGGATCGAATTTGGAATTTGAAGAAGAGTTGAGGCAGCTGATATCTAGTGTGATCGCGGGTGCGAAAAATCCATTGCGGGTGCGAAGCCGCGGGTGCAAAAAATACATCACGGGTGCGAAGCCGCAGGTGCGAAAAATTCATCGCGGGTGCGAAGCCGCATGTGCGAAAAAGTTTGCCGCGGACGCGATGATCGCTGGGCAGTGAGCGTTTAAAGCGGGGATTTGAGCATTTTTGCTCATTTCTTCATTCTTGGACGATCTTGGGAGCTTCTTGAGGGGAGCATTCACCTAGCAACTTGGAGGTAAGTTAATTCACACCTATTGCAAGTTAAATACATGGTTTATATATGGATTTAGACATGAAAATTCGTAGAAATTTGGAGTTTTGAAGAAAAACCTAGAAATTGGTATTTTTGATTTTTCACCACGGAAATGGTTATGGAATTGGATGAAAATTATATATTTGAGTTCTTGAGATTATGGATAACGATTCCCTCCAGAAATTTCCGTAATCCGGGCACGTGGGCCCGGAGTAAATTTTAGAAATTTTACCATTTTGGATAAGGTAATTTATTTAATAGATAAATTTCAAATTATTTAGCATATATTAATTATTTTGTATAATATTTGGATAGTTTCGTATTTTTCGGCGTCGAATTGAGAATTCAACGTGACGTGGTAATCAGAAAGTGGACTTTGGGACGAGGTAAGTCTCTTGTCTAATCTTGTGAGGGGGAAATTACCCCATAGGGATTAAATTGAATAATTGTTGCTAATTGCGGGGGCTACGTACGCACGAGGTGACGAGAGTCCATGCGTAGCTACTATAAATGCTAAAGTCCGGGTAGTTTAGGACTCAAAGCATGAATTACTTGTGTAAATTGTATTCCTTGATTAATTAAATATTAATTGATATATATATTCTGAATTGTTAGATAAAAATATTAAAGGATAAAAATTTCATATGCTTGATATTTTGTTTAAATAAATTAATTATTAAAAGAAATTGTTCTCCTCCCGAATTTATCTCATAATAAATATACTCTCCTTCCGGAGGTACATAAGAAAATGTCCTCCTTTCTTGTGGAGCGGGCCGATCGCCTCGGCAGGATAGATGAATCTATGGATCAGGCCGCACGTCCCTCAGTAGTGTACACGACACTCTGGATCGGGTCGTACGTCCTCGGCAGAAATTGTGCTTAATAATAATAATTACACAATACCTTAATAGTTTATTTCAGCTTGCGAAACTAATTGATAAATTGAAAATCTTTGAAATTTAATGAATTATTATTCCTGCTTGTTAAGGAATTATTGTTATTCCTGTAAATGAGACGAATTGATAAATTAAAAAATTTATTTAAATTGAATTGCAGCTTGTAAAGTTATTTGATAATTTGGAAGTTTTATTGAAATTACATGATTTAATTAATAAATTAAAAAATTGTTGCATTTGAAGGATTCTTATTATTTCTGCTAATTGAATAAAATTATTGTTAACTCTATTAACCATGCTGATTTGAATAATTATAATTTATTTCAATTATTATTATTGACTCATAGTGAGTGTCAAAGTCGGCTATCTCGTCTCTACCACTTCGAGATTAGGCTTGATACTTACTGGGTACACGTTGTTTTCGTACTCACACTGCACTTGCTGTACATTTTATTGTGCAAGTACATATATATATATATATATATATATATATATATATATATATATATATATATATATATATATAGTGGACGGCGTGGGCACAGAGGTGTGGTTAATAATTGTGGGGATATGGGTGAGCTGCATTCTATATTACGATCCGCAGCTAACAGAGTCTCTTTCAGAGTTATTATATTTTTCTGTCTAATTTGTATTCTGGACAGATGCTGTATTTTATTTTTAATTCCCTAGTAAATGCTCATGCACTTGTGACACCGAATTTTGGGAATGGTTGTGAATTGTTTAGAAATTTAGCTGCAAAAATATTTATCATTTACTCTATGAGTTTTATCTCTACAGTTTTATTAAAGAAAATTTTTATTTCAAAAATACTAAAATGGGTAATTAAGTTAATTGATTATGGTTGGCTTGCCTGACAGTGGTGTCCAGCGCCATCACGGCCTTTTTAGATTTTGGGTCGTGACAGTACATATTCAGTTTACTTTCCGTAGTTTACTTCATAACTCCTTTCATTATGTTTTCTTAATAGCTTAGCTTCTTATTTCCTCTAGTAGCTTCTTTTTAAGTTTTTAGCTTCTTTTTAAATTTTGTGTGAACAATAAGCCTTTGGTCTTCTTAATGGCACGGTTCTTTCCAAAGGTGGATGTTATGTGAACCTGGTGGCTCTTCCCAACGATGGATGGCTTGACAACCTTCTTAAGGGATCGAGTCCGTTTTCTTTTTGTTTTGGTGTATATAGTAGTAGTAATGAATAAAAGTGTCTCAAGCAGGCTTCATTTGGTACTAACACATTTACCTTCGACCTCATGATTAGAGACAAGTTGATTGGCAAAGATTAGCTCTAGTTGTGACCTTTAGACTCTTGAGTTGACTAAAACAATCATCGAGTGGTTTCCTTTAGCCATTTGTGATTTTCAATCTTAGCTAGGATTGTTGTGGGCCCTCGACTCTGTTCTCTTTAACAATTCAGCAGCTTGAGAGGTGAGGTATTGAATTTCAAGTGCAAGTCCCGTGCCAATAAGTCTAGAACTTGCCCTGAATGTTTGTCTAGGCGAAATTCTAAGTATAGCTCGACTTGAGAAATGATTGTAGGCTCTCCTTGGTCCAATTTGAACTTTAAAAGCTTCCGTAGCCTACCAATATGATATCCCTAGTCAACCCCTTTGAGCCTAAGCCTTTTTCATTCAATAGCCACATTACAAGCCTTTATCCATTCTATAATGACCCTTTCTTGGTACCCAATCTTTCCTTAGCATTCATGATGAACAATTGGCAAAAGCATAAGTTTGGTGGAGAGACGAGGAATTTGAAAGTGATAAAAGGTTCAAAGAAGAAAAAGAATTGATGAAAAAGAAAAGGCAAAGAAAAGGAAGAAAAGCCAAAAAGAAATGAGTCAAAAAGAAAATGAAGGTTGAAGGGATTCAAAGAACGCAATGATGAAAGGCATGGAATGATGAAAAAAGGAGAAAAATGATTGTCATGAGTAAGAAAGAGTGACAATGTGTCTCTCTAGTTCCCTTAAGGAAGAATAAAATGACTCAAAGAGTCAAGAAAGTATGAGCCGAAATGAGAAAATGGAGTGCTTAAGGAAAGATGAAACCATCATAGTTCGATAAGTCCTACCTTGATCCAAAAGCCTTCATTACATCCCATTAAAGCCCTATATGATTTCAAGTTGAGTGAGCTTACATTAGTGCTGATTTACATAAGGGTCAAGCTTATGGTACTTAGAGCCGGACTTGTGGCATTCTTTTGAGAGTGATGAGCGCACTTCTTCACAATCCTTGTTTTGAGTGGTACATTCTAAAAAATGAGATTTGCTCATGGAGAATAGAGGAGGAGGAGTTTGGGATCCACAATGACCTACGTGATAGAGCGAGCTTCCTTGATGAATTGAGTCAACTCTTGATGCTCTAGTGTTACATTAGAACTATAGTACTCAAAAGGTCATAATATGATGTTGTTGATAATTCATTTGTGTTAAGGGTAATTATTAGTCCCAATTGATGCTTGATGGAGTCACCTTAGGCCAGCTGAAATATCCTTTTCTTTTTCTTGTGGAGATGGGAATTACCCTATTTGCTCGAGGACAAGCAAAAGCTTAAGTTTGGGGGAGTTGATAAGTAGAGATTTTAACCTATTATTTTCTCTCTTTTACTTGTGTTTAGGGCCAAAAATGCGTGAAGGTATTCTCGAAAACTAATGTAATATGCTTGCTTGCAGGGATTGTTCAAAATGAGCCAAAGTTTCTTTAGTCATAATCAACTCATAAATGAGTCAAAACTTGAACAAAAACCAAGACTGGGCCAAAAGATATGAAATGCGGACCGCACAAATATTGTGCGGCCGCGAAAGCTACAACGCGGCCGCGAGCACTATTTCGAGGTTCGCAAAAGGAAGATTTATAGAGATGGATTTTTGGGCCAAAACATGAATGCGGACCGCGTCATAACGGTGCGGTCGCGAAAGTACCTTCGTGGACGCGATTGGAATTATGCGGACTGCGGTTGCTGATGTTTAGAGAGCTTACATTTTTAGCAAAAACAAGAAGTGTGGTCCGCGTCAAAATTATGCGGCCGCAGAAGTCGCCTACTCGACCGCGGTGGAAATTACGCGGTCCTCGAAACCATGCTCAACCCAGATCCAGAAGTGAAGAACGCGGACCGCGATCAGAACTACATGGCCGCTAAAGCAAGAGTGCGACCGCGGTCAGAATTACGCGGCCGTGTAACCTCCGCAGGGGTATTTTTGTCCGAATATTTTAGCTTAGTATAAATAGAACGTTTTGTTATTTTTAGAGTGTGGTGTATTTGCTGAGCACGTGAGAGGCTGGAACTTCCCTTTTGGGCAATTCTATATTAGATTCGCCTTATAACATTAGATTTTCATCTTTTAATCTAGTATTATGAATTTTATCTTCTTTTCATCTTTGATTTCTACTATTTCTATGAGTAGCTAGACCCATAGCTAGGGTTGTGACCCAACCCTAGTGTGGGTATTTAATGGGTACTAAATTTTAGGGTTTGAATGTTTATGGATTAGTGATATTTAGCCTAGTTCTTACTAGAATTGTAGAATTAGTGGTTGCAAATACTGATTCATGCCTTTATGACTTAGTCTCTTCTTGAGAAAGAGGGACTAAGTCTAGGAAAACTAGGCTAACAAGAAATTAGGGTGAACTAAAGAAATTGATAGCCCCAATTAAAGGGTTAAACCTAGAGATAGTAATACCCGACTTGAGCTAATATCACGTGATTTGTATGAATACCCATTTGGACTTGAGAAATCCAAATTGAAAAAAATCACTCAAACTATCGAGAGGTATAGAGTGAGTACTTAGGTGTGATAGCTATATTACGATCCCAAATTAATCAAGCTTGCCCTAGATTCTTGCTACCCGTTAGATATCCACCTAGGCGGAAGTCATTACCCTAGTCCTTTTAAACACTTGAAAACCTACATAAAAAAAATATTGTACTTAGCTTTAATCACTGCATACAATAAAATAGAATTAGAAGTAGAATCAAAACCAAAAGTGTGGAAGCGTAATTAGGAACAAAACACGCATCTAGACTTAGATATAAACCTAATTCCAAATCAATTAACTCCCTGTAGATTCGATCCCGACCTTGTTGGGTAAAACTGCATCGACCATCCTCGCTACTCAATAGTAGTGCATGCTTGGACCCGATCACACATGCCATGCTCACATGCCATCAAGTGCTTTCAATATACAGGTTTAGGGGCAACCAACTACGTTGATAACGAATATAGTGTTGCTGCATACTTAAACACCTATAGTGGGCAGTTGCAGCCAGTTGGTGCTGAGCATTATTGGCCGCCGGAACCATTTAAAATGGTGTGTAACAAGGAGTTTTTGCGTCAGCGACAAGTGCAAAAAAGAACGCGTATACGGAACCAAATGGATGTTGGTGATACCGTTTATATGCGCAAATGTGGCATATGCTCGCAAACAGGGCATGACCGTCGTAAATGTCCTTCAGCTGGTTTGGGTGGCGGTGGTAATCCAGCTCCTGGTAGAAGTTCATCTAATGTGCCCAACTATCAAGGCTACACATAGTGTTTTGTTTCCGTAATGTGGTTGTAATAAGTGTATGTACTTGTTTATGTTACAAAATGTATCAAATAAAATTATATTTCCATTGTTGTTAAATCTTATTGATATTTAACATTATCAGTGGAGTAAATTAATGAATTTCTCCCTCCCGTTCATGTTATCAAAAATAGTATTGGATTAAAAGACCAAACTTATTACGTTGACTTTCGAATTTCAATCTAAAATTATTAGAAAACTACATTGACGGAGGAGGAAGATGTTTGATAATTATGTGAATATATATATATATATATATATATATATATATATATATATAGTCCTAGTCCCGTATGTAATAGGATAGCGCGGTTAAATACTACGTTATGGGTTATAAAAATTATTAAGTATTCACATATGGGTTCCAGGCTCGATATTTGAGGCCCAGTAGCACCAAGATATCCTGAATTCTTGTATGTATTAGTTTTATTTTTTTATATGTTAGTTTTATAATTTTATATGTTTGTTTGTAAATTAAATAATTAATTTTTAGAATTATACAAGATTATAAAAGTTATTAAGTATTCACATATGGGTTCCAGGCCCGATATTTGAGGCTCAGTAGCACCAAGATATCCTGAATTCTTGTATGTGTTAGTTTTATTATTTTGCATGTTAGTTTTATAATTTTATATGTTTGTTTGTAAATTAAATAATTAATTTTTATAATTATACAAGATTTAATTATTAAGTATTCACATATGGGTTACATGCTCGATATTTGAGGCCCAGTTGCACCAAGATATCCAGAAAATATTGTTGTTTTCTCATTTATTTTCTTACGATCGTTGAACTAAATTGGACAGAGTTTGTGTTTGATCTATCAGCTATTTTGACGTATTTTTGGGTATAAGAGATACTTAAATAATTAATTTCAATAACTAAAGGGATACTACACTAAAAGGCACTACATTTTACTATGCTAAAAGGGCACTATATTACTAGTCTTTGAGCAAATAAATAATCTAAACCAGATAAAAATAACAAATATATTTAATCACAAAACATTCACGAAAATACATATACAACAGAAAAAAGTAACTTATTAACATTTTTTTGAACAAATAATAATGATATCTCAATTTTTACATATCTTTTTAGCACACTAATATTTTAGTCCGGATAAAAATAACATACCAGTTTAATCGTAAAAAAAAAATACAAAACAACATATAACACATTTAAAACAACTAATATGCATTTTTTATACTAGTTTCGACAAAAACTAAATTGGAATACCTCGATTTATGTTTTTTGGAAAGTTGAAGATTTGAATCGGCCGAAACGAGCAACCCACAATGAGAGAAAGCTTAGCTAGGATGTGGGACCAATAATCTTTACTTTTTGTGGGAGGGTCCACTCGAATTTTTTGGGTCGTTAATGGGGGGGGGGGGCTGGTTTGATTTTAAAAATGGGGGGGAGGGGTTGTTTTGGTTCTGTAACGGGGGAAAAGGGAAGGGACGAATATTTGAAGGGGTATAGCGCAGTTTATTAAGGCGCTATACATATAGTGTCTTAATAAACTGCGCTATACATGCCAGTCTAATTAACTTCATGTATAGCGCCCTTTTAAAGGACGCTATATATAGTTTGGTCACATTATTTTGTTTTCACTCATTTCAGTCATTTGAGTCTAAAAAGACCACATTTAGGTTCCAAGATCATCTTCTATCACTATAGATATGTATTAGTGCCATCTTATGGCATGTGTAAAGACAGGTTTTTATTTTAAAATTTTGGAACCAAAGCTCCAAACAGAAGTCCAGGCCATGATTTTCAATACCTCGACTCAAACAGAGACAAGTATTTTTTTCATTTTAATTTTAATATTTGAAGTACCGAAATCCATTCTACTCATTCCAATTATAGAGTGCTAATTGCAATTAAAAGATATTTGTATATTTTTTTCTAGTCATCTAAAACTGTCATACCCCACGGACAACGAGCAGTTGAACTCGAAAGGGGTTACTGTGAAGTTTGTCTTAGAAAAATCCTATATCAGAATAAGAGGAGAGAGTTAGAGGTTATACAAGGGTGAGTTCTTGACTCAATTGTTGGCGTATTTGGGGTTAAGGCCCAATGGACAAAACCATAAGACCTTAAAGTCTTAAGGTGGCCAATATGGGTCAGGCCGAAGCAAATAATACCTTGACAATTGGGCTTGGATAGTGACAACTATACCAGAGCTGATACCTCCCCTAATATGGTTGTGGAGCAAATCTCAATGAGAATGCAGTATTTATTTTAGTTTAACCAAGTGTTTTTTCTTTTCTTTTTTTTTTTTTTCATTTTTCTGTTATAATTTGCTAGTCCAAGAAGGATTGGTTGGAAATTTCAAGTCAGTCCAAGTCTACGTTTGCTTCCCTCCTTTCAATTATCTACATTTGCCAAGTCCTTCTAAGTCATACATTTTATAGTTTGTCTGCTATCCAGTTGCTTTTCTTCAAAACAGGTTAACAGACATTTTTTCATCTTCTTCTTCTTTTTTTTTTTTTTTTAAACTGATCAAAACATCATTAAAAAGCCCAGGGTATGCATTCAGAGACAATTGGCGAAAAGTTTACGCCTACCAGAAGAGAGAGTAAACAATAGACAACTAGTAAACCCAACTCCTCTATATGACAATAATCAACTCAATTACTGATCTAGGTAGCAAACTCAATACTCAATAATGGAATTACTGAGACAAATTAGTATTAGTGTTTTAAAAGGCGTGGGCGTAAGATGAAACGTTTTACATATGCCTCAGCGAGGCGTAAGCCCCATAAGTATTTAATTTTTAATATTTTATAAAATAATATAATGACAGTAAATATTTATAAATATGTAAAATTGCATAAAAATTGAAGAAAACTATAAATATGTAATATATATATATATGCGGTTCATCCTCACAAAAAATTAGTCAAAACAATCTATTATACGCTACTTATAAGCACGAGTAACTTGAGTCTAAAAGAATAAAGTTTTCTATATGGAGAAACAAAAAGAATGATTAACATACAATTTAAATTTTGAACTTGCTGTTATGAAGGAGAATTGAGTTCTCTTTGTATTTGTAAAAACTTTATTTGTTGCTTTTGGGAGATATTAGCAGACTAGTGGACAA
The DNA here is from genome assembly GCF_000715075.1 of Nicotiana tabacum. Taxonomy (NCBI): domain Eukaryota; kingdom Viridiplantae; phylum Streptophyta; class Magnoliopsida; order Solanales; family Solanaceae; genus Nicotiana; species Nicotiana tabacum. The sequence goes on along the minus strand of NC_134101.1, from coordinate 20,499,844 downwards.
GATAAAGAATTGGGAAAGACCACGAATTAGGGCTTCAATCAATAAAAAAGGTCTTGACTTTTAAATTTAATACATTTGAGTTCCTTTTTGGACTTTTTGAGTAATTACCAAGCTGACTTTTGAGAATTTAGGAATTATATAAAGGACTTATTCAACAAATTTTATTTTAATTTGAAAAAGTCTCTAGGGCTTACGCCCCGAATTGCCGAGCGTACGCCTCTTGAGACTTTTGCCCCACACCATCGCCTCGGGACGTTTTTGGTGCGCCTCGCCCCAGGGCTTGCCCCGATAACGCCTTTTAAAACACTGATTAGTATCTAAAGATATAGACCAGAAGGGAGGTGAGAAGAACAGATACAGAAGGGGGATGAGAGGAAATCAGAGATCACTCATGATTTAAGTCTATCCTATTTCAACAACTACTTTCTTATTTATAGTTGTTGTTCTTCTAGAATTTGCTCCTGCTCACGTGTTCTCTGCCCTAGATGCCAAACAAAATCAGTTACAGCTTTTGGCATTTTTCAAATTCTCGTGTTACGCCTCACGTTTCCAGTTCCTTGAGGATCCATGACGTGGCTGCTGACTAGGATAGCGGATTGGGCATCAGAAGTGTTCATAACATTACCTCCGTCCCCGAAAAGAACCTTGTCCTCAAGGTTCGGATTATCCTGTGATGGGGTAGTGTCGCGTAAATGCAGTGGCGTAACCTGTTGATCTTGGGATCCCACACATCTCTTAAGCACTGAAATATGAAACACATGATGAATCTGTGCAGCTGCCGGCAATTCCAACTTGTACGCAACAGGTCCAATCTGTTTCAAAACCTTAAAGGGCCCAAAGTATTTGCGTTCCAGCTTGTGCGGCGTCTGAAGACGCAGTCAATGTTGACGGTATGGCTGAAGCTTAACATAAGCCCAATCCCCGACTTGCAATGTGACCTAAGTCCTCTTGCGATCAACAAACTTTTTCATACGATGTTGGGCTTGTAACAAATTTCCCTTAAGCTTCTCCAGAACCTCATCTTTGTGAAGGAAGTATGCCTCAACAAGGTCATGAGATATGCTACGTTGAGTATAGCGAGCGAGAGTTGGAGGTTCACGATCATATAGCGCTTGAAAAGGTGACATCCCCGCTGAAGTCTGGAATGAAGTGTTATACCAGTATTCTGCCCAAGGTAGCATGCCTACCCGATATTTTGGAGAATCAGCCACATAACACCGAAGGTATTGTTCTACACATTTATTCAGAGCCTCAGACTGCCCATCCGTTTGAGGATGATAGGCTGTGCTCATAGCCAAAGTAGTACCCTGAAGACGATGGAACTTTTGCCAGAAAGAGTGGGGTGATGAAAGACCCCGAAAACCACTATGATACGTAACAGTGTTATCAAAGGCGCACTTTAAGTCTTGAAGCGAGACTCAAAACATGTTGAGTGCTTCGTCTCGCTTTACGGGCGCTTCAGTGTCGCATCAAGGCTCTAAGGCATACCTTTCCTTGCCAATGAATGTAATTCTGAAAATGCGACACTAAACAATTGACATTTCACTTTATCGGAATTTTTTTGTCCATATATTTGTTATTCATGCTTATAGTTTTTGGTCTTAAACTACATATACATATTTTTACTTTTTCTCCAGTTGCGCATTTTTTCATTAAAGTTCACGCTTTATTTGCGCTTTGCGCTTAAAGCCCCAACGTGCCTTATAACATTTTTAGGCTCTTCGCCTTTGATAACACTGATTATACGTACTAAAGGGGCGTTGCCAATTCATAAACACCTGCAGAGCACTATTCTACACACCCTTCCCTCCGCAATCTTTTATAGCTTCTGGTCAACCAAAAATATTCTTATCTATTTCATCATCAGTTGGTCCATAATAAAACCAGAATTTTCTGTACTTTTCAAAAGATAAAGGGTGATGCAATTCAAAGAATTCTCTCTGGGGAAATCTTTCACATCATTCCCCTCACGCTGAAACCGAAACCTTTAAAACCATTGTCTGCACTTGAAAAGAAAAAAAACAAACTCAATTTAGCATACAATAACAAATATGCACAGCTCAGTATCCGTTTTGCACTTCAGACAGATTCACTTCAAATTATGGAACTTTGTGGGACAACCAAAAGATCTAAGTCTGTGTTATACTGGTACATCATACCAATAGAGAGGAACTATTTAGTCTATTTTGTAACCTCTCATCTTTATTTTCTAGAATGAAACTTCTGTTATGACATTAACTAATGACAGTAAGCCTACAAACTCTTGTGCGTGTAATAATGACTACATAATTATAAACTTTTGTGCAATTAAAGCTTTCAAGTTTCTAAAGTCAAAACTACTTTCAGTAAAAGATCACAAAATCAAATAGAGGGAGTGAATTCACTAGTAACAAAGTAATTCAATAAGTAAAGCCCCCCGTATCAGTAACAAACTAACAACACATGACTGTGTCGCTTCAAACCTATAGAATATATCTAACACAATGAGCTGATGACAGTTCTCTCAAAGGCACCAACCAGATCAGATTCAAGAGGTACAGATTTTTCAATACAACTCAAACCCTCAACCAAAGATAGATGTAGTAACTAATATCAGCAAATACAAAAGTATCTTCAGTTGGATAATACAAACGGGATTTTGGTGTCTTTGTCGTTCCAAACAGCTAACAGTTTGTTGTGAACCAGAATAACTCAAATAATATTTATGGGGTAGTTATTTGGACAGAGGCTGTTGGACCAGGGGCTAAACCGCGAAGAGGTCCAAGAATTAGAAAGCCCAACAAGAGATTTGTCTGGGATCCAGGTTAAAAAAGCACATGACAAAGTGAATAAAAGGGGTTATCGTCTGGGTTATGAGGATTACTGGATTAGGCAAATGTTATGTGAAAAGCTCTGTACTTCTCATCTCCTTCTTGTATGGTGTATTTCTATCTTCTCATCCCTTCCGTTATCCTGCAGCTATCCTTTTACTATTTCCTTGCAATTTCCAGTTGATTGTAATTCCATTTAGGGAATCAATATAGCTAGTTGGTTTGGCTGTTAATTGGTTTGTTTCATACAAAAAAGCTCAACCCACCGCATAGCCAAGCCAACGCCTCAAACTGTCATTAAACATGACACCTAATAATTAATCTGACTAACAAAAAAAACTAAAATTGTAAATAGACAATAGTCTCTCCGTTCTATTTTCTATTACAAAATTTGAATTAACTGAAATTTAGAATGTTTATTTGACTTTTAAAAGATCTTACCTTTCCGACAGTGTCTGCTATACGATCGATATGAGGTTCGGAAAAAGGAGTCCCATTGTCCCACACAAGTTCATCATTCACCGGAAGCTATAATAATATCCACGAAAATAGTTAGCATAAGATTAGGTAATTGAATGGAATTCCACGAAAATGGAACTTAAAAAGCTACTCTACTATGTGTGGAGATTTTTTAGAAGGAGCATTACGGGCTTGTCATGCACGATGTGTTTGCCGACGGGAAGGCCCATGCCGGAGCGTGTTCGATGAGAGGAGGTGGAAGCGCGTGCCACGATTCCATTCCCACCCCAAAATACGTGAAGCTGTGTGACTCAATCTTCCGGCCATGGGCGACGGATTCTCTTTGTGATTGTGCGATTGGGCGTACAACTACTGTGTTTTTCACTGAAACAATTAGCAGTTACTTTAAAAGGTTACTGTAGTTAAAATGTTCGAGAAACCTTTTTTTAGATTTTACAAAATTTAGAATAAAAATTGTAAAACTTAGCCATATAGTAATAGTTAATAGTTATACACCAAATCATATCAATTTGTTATGGTTAAATAAATTAATAAGAAGAAAAGAATATCAACTAATCATGATTAAGCAAAATAAATTTAATTGTAATACATAATCAACACATATATTATGCGAATAATGTTTTTTACCATTCTTCCGATATTTGTTACTTCTTAACAAGCCACATGCACACTGTTACGCGGCGCCTTCCTGAGATTCCTTGGAAGGGCGACGTAAGACTAAGCAACCGATGTCCATGAAGTTACTATCCGCCAACTTGGGTCCCCTCCGTACGCTATACGAGATTGTCAATACCATACGGAAAACCAGTGTCAATAGCAATTGAGAAAACAGTAAAGAGAATTGAGAATGAAATAAAGCTTGATTGTATTAATGAAAGCTATTACAGAAAAGCAACACTGTGTCGAGGGCGAGAGACACTAGTATAGAGAATTGTTTGCTTGCTAGAAAGTTTGATTGCTTGACCCCCTAATAATGCTTAAAAAAATAAATAATCAAAGTTACACGACTTGACCTAACTAAGCTAGAGAGACATAATGGAAATACATGAAATAAAACTACTCTATATTTACAATGAAAAGGACCTAGATTCCTACAAGGTAGAAGAAGATCTGTTGGCAACAACCTTATCTTCAGCACTAGAGTCTGCGCGCACGGCATTGTTTGCGCGTGTGACACTGTTGGCATCTGCCTGCGTCTGAGCGTTGGCGAGGGCTATTGGTGGGGAGATATTTAACATTTTCCAGTTGAGTAAATTAATGCATTTCTCCCTCCCGTTCATGTAATCAAAAATAGTATTGGATTAAAAAACGGAAAAATATGTGAATATATTTGATAAATATAGTTGATAAATATAGTCGATAAATATAGTTCAAAAATAGTTGAGTTAAAGGTAGATTTTTGATAAATATGTGAATACACATAGCGCGGTTAAATACTACGTTATGTGAATATATATAGCGCGGTTAAATACTACGTTATGTGAATATATATAGCGCGGTTAAATACTACGTTATGTGTATTGTCTTGTCGAACTAAAAAGCTGCCTGTCTGAGAAAAAGCTGTTTTGTGTCCGAAAGAATCTTTAATACGCAAAGTATAGCGCGGTTAAATACTACGTTATGTGAATATATATATAGCGCGATTAAATACTACGTTATGTGTATTGCCTTGGCTATAAATAACGGGCGCATTCTAGTTATTTTTTGCGCTTAACAATAACCAATAGCAAAACTTTCCATAAAAGCAAGATTTTTTTTAAGCTTTAACAAATGTCTGAACGCCTTTATGTACCAAGGAGCCAGTGCGGCAAAATATGTATGATGAATGACTGTTGGGATGATGGTGAAGTTGGACGCCGTTACTGGATGTGTGTGAACAAGTTTTATAGGGTTCCCGGCGAACCTTTTTGCAATTTTGAGGTATGGATTGAGGAAAACTGTAAGCAGGAATGCTACAAATGATCTTTGCAGTATCTTCATGATTTGACCTTAAAACAGTGTGAATATGAAAAAGAATATAAACGAGAAATTGCGGAGTTGAATGAGAAACTGAAAGAGGCAGAACTAGAAAAAAATAAGATGGAAGATAAATTTAAGTGGTTGGAGCAGAGAATAATGAGCGGCAGTGACTAAACAATGACATGTATGTGTTGAGTGTACTACTTTATCTTTATGTTTCCCGTGTCATATATTTTCATTAGTTGTACTGAATTTAAATTATGTTAAGTTGCTATGTTTTGTGTTTGTGTTGTAGTATTAAAATAAAGAAGGAACGGGGAAATAAAAACATAATGCGCATATTATATAAACATAAAAAACTGTTGATATTATTTACATAAAATAATATTTACATAAAATACAAAAAAAAAAAATCAATGTGTCCCACAGCCTGTGTGCTTCAATGCAGCCGCTAGCCTGAGGCGCATCCCATCTCGCCCGGCTATGCTATCAGGATCATCCTCATCACGGCGCCTCTTTATAGCAGGATGCGCTGCAGCATGATCATCAGTGGTGCTGGCAGGATCGGTAGAAGGGGCCGTCGGTCCAGTAGAAACCTACAGAAGAATAAGTCAGCTCAGTATAGGAAAGTATACATTAAGTCACAATAATTTAAATTGTCTTACCATGGTCTCGTCGGGCTCCTGAATATAATCATCCGTCACAGCCATGTCAGCATCGCACAAATAGGCCTCCGTGACGGGCGGGGATGAAGCCTTAATAAGAAAATTAATAAAGTTTTAAAAAATAAATGAGAAAAGAAAAAACAAATTTAAATTTAATACTAATAAAAACATACCTGCGCCTGTGATGATGAGCCATAACTAAACCGGTGCCCACTATCCAAATCTCGGGTCGGCCGATCCTCAGCAGCGGTCGATGAGCCTGGGAAGTATGCTTCCCAATCCTCTCCGGTAAGGTCCGTGCCCGTGATCAATAATAGACCTGACGGGGTCACCTGCGAAGTCCCTAGAGTGAGCTGTATCCCAAGGCTGTAAGACAGCATGCTGGTGGGATACTCGTCCGGCTCATGTAGGTCACCCGGCAGATCAGCATCAACATCATCAATAGGGGCCTCAATGCCCCCTTGTTGGGTACCACCTCCTCGCCGCCCACCACGACCCCGTGCGGTAGCCCTGCCTCGTGGGGCACCCCTACCTCGAGGGGGACCCCTGCCTCGTGGGGCGCCCCTACCTCGTTGGTACTGCTTTGGCGCCACATAAGTAGGGTCGTGTCCCAAGCACTGATCCTCTCGAGCTCGCTGTAGTGTCCGGGCAGCCACCTCTGCAACCTGCCGACCGTAATCGTGCAAAGCGGCCGCTCCCTCGACGGCATGCTACTGCATCTGCAGTCCCATCTGGTAGACTATATGTAGGCCAATAGCCTGCACAACGTATAAAGTATAAACTACAGAACACTAAGTTACAGTTATATAATTAATAATAACAGAAAACATACCAGGGCCTCGTGCTGCCTGGCGTATGGAACGTACCGACCGCCAGCTTGATGAATGGGATTCCCGACAAAAGGTCGGGTAACGCGGCGGTACCAGGGCATATAGAGATGAATAGTCTCTGTTTGGATATGTGAAGGGGGGGCGGAATCAGGTCAGCTCGCCAGTCCCAATTATGGACCTGTGCCTCTAGCCATGCTACATATGCGTCGTCTGCCCTGGAACGATCATCCTGCTGATAATGTGTGGCCTCCCATGTAGGCCCCCTCGATATATACTGTGGATGGCCAAACTGGCGAAGTACCCGCTCCGTGGCATGATGCTCCACAATATCAAGGCACATCAGCGGGACGGAAGTGCTCCAAATCAGTCGACCGACCGAGCAATAATCGGCAGCCCACCTATCAAGTCATCGATGTATGGCGTCCAGATAAACTATCAAATAACAACAGAAAACGTGAGTATGCGCAACACATGTGAAGCTATACCAAGTAAGTTTAGGTACACGTTTACCTGTGCACCCTCCAGCATATCCAACACATCCCTTCAAAGGGGGAGATGATGCCGAGCCTCGTAATCTCGTATATATCCACGCCGGAGAACCCACCTCCTAGCTAGAGGGAGAAACGGAGGTGGTATATCCGGAGGTAATGGTGGTAGAGGTGGCTGCAACTGCAGGAACCGCTCCCAGGACCAAACATAACATACAAAGTTGACGTAAAGTTTAAGATAAATTTATACTAGATAGAATTGGAAGGAATGAACAGAGTATTCGAATATGTTGTCATATGTAGAAGCGGCAAAAATCCACATACGTCATGTTGGGTGCACATGCTCGCTGGCACAAATGCCTGTACAAGTAGGCAAGAACAGCAGCACCCCAGCTGTACCGGGGTAAATCATCTAGCAGCTGAAGATGATGAAGAAATCGCAAGCTGACTAGGTTCCCTGAAGTGTTCGGGAACAAGACCCCCCCAAACAGAAGGAGCAACAACAACCTCGTATATCGGTGAATATGCAGATCATCTGTCTCCCCGGTGATGTCGGGGTGCAATATCTCCAAATGCTGTCGAATAGATGTCAAACTCATGCGACTGGCCCCTGAGTGTGCAGTCTCATCCTGTGGCCTGAAACCAGTGAGCTGCTGCAGCATGTCCAAATACTGCCCACGCGTAATCTCTCTCATGGCCTGAGGCAGTGCAACGGGCAACCCATCAACAGGCATCCCATATAAAACCTCCACGTCCTGCAGCGTGATGGTGGCCTCGCCAATGGGCAGGTGGAAAGTGTGCGTCTCCGGTCGCCACCGCTCTATCAGGGCCGTGATCAAAGGCTAGTCAAGCTACAGCCGCCCGATCTCCAAAATCCTGTAGAAGCCCGTATCCCGCAGGCGCTGGACTACACGGGGATGGAGATCTCTGTCATTCATAAAATCCAACATGCCGTCCACTCTCCTGATGCGGAGAGTCCGGGCCAGTAACTTTCCCTCCCATGCGTAGGCGGACCTATGATCGCCCTGTAACACTAATAGCTCATCGGAGACAAGTCCGGGATGCATAGGCATCACGTCCATGTCATCTACTGTAAATTAAATAACATTAATTGTATGTTTGATCTATAAATTAAATAATTATTTTTTATAATTATACAATATTTAATTGGACAGAGTATATATCTATAGGTTCCATGCTCGATATTTGATGCCCAGTAGCACCAAGTTATCCTGAGTTCTTGTATGTGTCAATTTTATTATTTTCGTAATTTTGTTTGATCTGTAACTTAAATAATTATTTTTTATAATTATATAATATTTAATTGGACAGAGTATATACCTATAGGTTCCAAGCTCGATATTTGAAACCTAGTAGCACCAAGCTATCCTGAATTCTTATTTGTGTCAATTTTAATATTTTCATAATTTTGTATGTTTGTTTTGTAAATGCTGAAGAAATCTGCGGACCGCACATGGAATTGTGCGGCCGCAGAACCTCCCAAGGGGCATTTTTGTCCGCGATTTTTAGCCTTGTATAAATAGACGAGTTTCACAAAATTAGGTCAAGTTTAAACATTAAAAGCTGCTGTAGCCGTTTCTTTTTACTACTTTAGGAAGTTTTACATTATTTTGGTGTATTAACATTAGATTTTATCATTTTAATCTTTTATTATGGGTTTAATTAGCTTTTCTTTTTTTATTCTTTTCAATATCCATTATGAGTAACTAGATTTTCACTAGGGCTGTGACCCAACCCTAGTGTGTAAACCTTATGGGTGATTAATTTAATGCTTGTTTATGATTAGGTGTTGATTATTTAGCTTAGTTCATGCTTCAATTTTAGAATTAATGGTTGCAAACATTGATTCATGCCTATTTGACTTAGTCTCTACTTGTGAAAGAGAGACCTAGTCTAGGATAACTTGGCTAAGAAGGAATTGGGTTGATTAAGAGATTGATTAGCCTAATTAAAGGGTTCAAACTAGAGATAGTAAGAACCCGACTTGAGCTCGTATCAACTATTTTGTTTGATACCCATTTGGACTTGAGAAATCCAAATTGGGTAAAATCACTCTCTGACTGAGAGGTATTGAGTGGGTAACGTAGAGTTGAAAGCAATAATATGCCCCAATCAACAAATAAGTATTAACGTCTTCATCCCATTAGGCAAACACCTAGGTTATGATCACAACCCTAGGCCTTTAAACTATTTGGAAAAATATCAAAAACATTCATCTCTAGTTTATTTACCTTAGCTTACAATCATTAGAGTTATAGTAGAAGTAGAAATCAAAACTCTTTTGTGGAAGTGCAATTTAGGTAGTCCATTGACTTAATTCAAATATATACTCCTGACACCCTTTATAACTCCCAATGGATTTGACCCCGGCTCATAGTTGGGTAATTATTATTCCATACGACTGTATCATATCTCTTATTGAGGTGTGTTGTGGACGCCATCAAAATGCGAGCACCAGTTCGCATTTGCGAAATAGTTATCGCATTTACGAAGGGGGCAGGCTTCGCAATAACAAATACGAAAAGGGGTATGGGGCTGGGCAGGTTGCATTTGCGACCAATGAGCCGCTTTTGCGAAGGGGGATGACTTCGGAATTGTGACATCAGTGTCTCATATGCGACATTCCCTATGTTCAGCAGGCATCGCATTTGTGATGCACTTGTCGCATTTGCAGGGTTCACATTTGCGGAACCCGGTCGCATTTGCGACACAACAACTGAATAAAAGGTTGAGATTTCGGGACTTAGTCTCATTTTATCATATTTTGGAGCTCTAGACTCGGTGGGAGGAAATTTAGAAGGACATTGTCATACAAAGCTATTGGGCTTGACTCAATTTTGATTATATAACATGATTATTTATGAATTTAACATCTAGATAATAAGATTTGAAGAGAAATTTTGGGAAATGTTTACTATATTTTGAAAAATAAAAATTTGAGATTTAAGAGTAGAATTGGACTCAGATTTGAAAGCCAAACACATATTTGAACTTGTGGGATTATGGGTAGTCGAGATCTACCCTTCGACTCGGGTTTTCACCGGGCGGGCCCGATGTTGACTTTTGGAAAATTGTGTTAAGATCTTAATTTTATTAATCAAATTGATTTCTCTTGCATTGTTTGATACTATTAAGTCAATTTTGGCTAGATTTGAGCCGAGCGCAGGTTAATTTTAAGGAAAACGTATTTTTAGAGTATCAAATTGGCTTAATTGAGGTAAGTATCTTACCTAACTTTATGTGAGGGAACCTCCCCTTAGGATTTGGTCTAATTGCATTATTTGTATTACGTGAAATGATGTGTACATGATGTGACGAGTGTGTACATAGGCGTATGTGTGATAATTGATTGGATTAGACTTTAGGCTATTAATATGCCTTAAATTGGGAATTGTTTGTTATCTGAAGCACTCTTATAGTTGTTCACTCCACCCTTGTGATATTGTTGAGATTATTGTTCATATTGTTGCTGAGCCGTAGGATATGTATTATTGTGGCTTTGGTATTGTTATTTGGGCGATGTGGTGTCATATGTGCACGTGTGATGCAGTTGATTGTTGTGTTATGAAGGAGATGTCCATGCGGTGACATAAGGGTGATGTGTATATTAATGCGCATGCGACGAGATGAGGGGCTTGTGCACGTGAAGCTATTTCAGAAAAAATGTCTTAAATGTTAAGCTCATGCGGCGTCATAAGGGTGATTTGTGATTATGATGTGTGGTACATCGAGGTGATTCTTGTTGTATATCTGTGTTGGAACGGCTTGATGATTTGAACATGTCATGGGTCTCCTTAATTGATTTTACTTTGTGTTTTACTTGTTTTGTTAATTTTCCATGCTATCTGTCATGGACGGCTTTCCAGCCATGCCTCATGACCCCTTGGACGTGCCCCATAGCATTCTGGCAAGCCTCGCAATGCCTAGCGCCATGGATGGCCCCGTGGTCTTGGCCGCGCCAAGTGACAAGCACACTTGTGCCTATGTCGCCTCACTGATAGCCCTCGCCAGCGCCAGCCGCAGGCATATGCCAACATCGCCGTGTGCGCAGACTCTGATGCTAAAGACAAGGTTGCTGCCAACGAACCTGCTTCTACCTTGTAGGAATATAAGTCCTTTTCATTGTAAATATAGAGTAGTTTTACTTCCTGTATTTCCATTATGTCTCTCTAGCTTAGTTAGGTCAAGTCCTGTAAGTTTGTTTTTTTAAGCATTATTTGGGGGTATCAAGCAATCAAACTTTCAAGCAAGTAAACAATTCGCTGTACTGGTGTCTCTCCCCCTCGACACTGTGTTGCTTTTCTGTAATAGCTTTCATTAATGCAATCAAGCTTTCTTCCATTCTCATTCTATTTTATGTTCTCTTAATTGCTCTTGACATTGAATATCCCATACGGCACTGACAGTTTCGTCAGGCGTACGGAGGGGACCCAGTTGGCGGATAGTAACTGCACGGACATTGGTTGCTTAGCCTTACATTGCCCTTACAAGGAATCTCAGGAAGGCGGCACGTAATAGTTGGTATCAAAGCCTAGGCTCGACATTGGATGAGGGAACACATATGTTGTTAATGCTGCACTACAAGGCCTACTTTGAAGAGGCGAAAACCAGATCGAGGGTGCTGTGAACCTCGCCCTTATGCCATAAAAGCTGAAGATTCCTGACCCAAAACCATAAAAGGGAGCTCGGAATGCCAAGAAAGTGGATAACTTCATTTTCGACATCGAACAATACTTCGATGCCACGAGGGAGTTAGAAGAAGCAAAAAAGGTAGCAACTGATGCCATATATCTTGAGGGTGATGATAAACTCTGGTGGTGGGTGACATACAAAACCATCAGGGCCGGTGAAGATACTCTTGAGACATGGGGAGAACTGAAGGCAGCCATACGCCTACAAATCTTTCCCGAAAATGTTGAGTACAATGCGCGGAGAAAGCTACAGGAGCTCCGCCAGACCAAGTCAGTACAAGATTATGTGCGGGAATTCTCCGCGCTCATGCTGAACATATGTGATATGGGGGACAAAGACAAACTCTTAACATTCCTGTAAGGTTTGAAACCTTATGATCGTATAGAGCTACAAAGAGAAAGGGTAGACATTTTACCCAAGGCGATCTAAGCAGCGGAATGCTTTGGGGACTATTAAGTAGAATCTCGGAAGGATAGGCCTCTACCGCCTGTCCGAGGAGGATACAAAGGGGGCCAGCCTAGCAATGGTGGCCCTAGAAAAAGTGGAGTAGATCGGATCCCAACCAAATCTAAGACTCCTTCCTCAAGCACCAATAGTGATGCATCTCACAACAACAATAGGGGGAGGAAGCACTTTTAGGATGCCGTCATTGCGGCAGGCCATATTGGAACAATGAATGCCCACAAGCACAAATAAACGCCCATCAAACTTTTGATGATGGGACAGATGACGACATAGATGATGATGACCAGACAAAACCAATAGGTGCCTTCAACGCACTTGTTTGTTCTATTTCTGAGGCCTTAGCGAGAACCAGCGTTGGTTTCCATAAGAAGAAGGACCCATGCCCAACCACCAAGAAAGGGAAAAAGAAGGCAGATGAGGGGCCTCCTCTTAACCAAGAGAAGACCTTGATGTTCGTCGAGATGAAAGTTAATGGCAAGCCCATCTGGGCGACGATAGACACGAGCGCTACTCACAACTACTTAGCCTCAACTCAGGTGGAGCACCTTGGTCTAGTTGTGGGTAAGGGCAAAGGTCGTTTCAAGGTTATCAATTCACCGCCTTAGCTACTAGGTGGAATAGCCAAAGGAGTGCCAGTGAATCTTGGTCTTTATGAAGAAAATTTCAACTTGCGTGTGGTGATCATAGATGACTTCGAGCTGATAGTTGGATGGAATTCATGAGGCAAACCAGTACCATTCCTCTACCTTATGCAGACATTCTATTGATGATGGGAGAAAATAGGGCCAAGCCCTGTATTATCCCATGCACAACCATAAATATGGCCGCCGGGAACACCTCGGCCTTGTAGTTGAAGAAGGGAGCCAGAAGACATGAACCGACGTTCCTTACTACCCTCTATATTGAAGATATTGAATGCTATTCGGGTCCCATTCCTTCACTCATGAAGGAGATGCTAAAGGAGTTTGAAGACATCATGCCACAGGACATGCCAAAGCGACTCCCTCCTAGGCGCACCATGGACCATGAGATTGACTTGGTGCCGGGTGCGAAGCCACCCACCCGGGCGCCATACAGAATGTCATAAGCCGAAATCACCGAGCTTCGGAGACTGTGTGTAGATTATCGTTCCTTAAAAAAAATCACCGTGAAGAACAAGTACCCTATCCCGCTAATGGCAGACTTGTTCGATAGATTGGATGGTGCTATAGTGTTCACATAAAAGACATGAAGATAGGTTACTAGCAAGTTCGGATTGCTGAGGGAGATGAATACAGGATGACCTATGTGACAAGATATTAGTCGTACGACTTTCTGGTCATGCCATTCGGCTTGAATAATGCTCCGGCCACATTTTGCACTTTGATGAACCAAGTCTTCCGAGTACATTGACGAATTCCTAGTGTTCTACTTGGACAACATTGTGGTATACAACAAAACATTGGAGGAACACTCAGAGCACATGTGGAAGGTCCTAGCACGACTGCGGGAGCATGAATTCTATGTGAAGCTCTCAAAGTGCTGCTTTGCCCAAAAATAGATTGACATTCTCGGACATGTCATGGAGGAAGGGCGGATCAAGATGGACCAACAGAAGATTCAGGTTGTCACAGATTGGTCGCCGCCTAAGGATATCCACGCCTTGAGGGAGTTCCTTGGCCTATGCAACTTTTATTGCCGATTTGTAAAAAAATTCTCTCTCATTGCAGTGTCATTGATAGAACTCCTAGAGAAATTCATGCCTTGGGATTGGGGTCCGAGGCGAGTGGAGGCCTTTAACGCATTAAAACTGGCTATGTCTAGTAGCCCCATTTTGGCCCTTCCTAATTTGGCTAAGCTATTCGAAGTACAAACGGATGAATTTGACTATGCTCTGGGCGGAGTCTTTCTATAAGAGGAGCATCTAGTGGTGTACGAGAGCCAAAAGTTGAAGGATGCAAAACTGCGCTATGCCACCCATGAGAAAGAATTATTGGTTGTCGTCTATTGCTTACCCTTTGGAGGCACTATCTGATGGGAACCCCGTTCGTGGTCAAGACAGACAACATAACCATTAGCCATTTCATGACCCAGCCAAAGCTGAATGGTCGACACGCCAGGTGGCAGGAACTCCTAGCGAAATTTCACTTGAACCTGGAGTACCGAAGTGGGAAGACTAACCAAGTTGTTGATGAGCTCAGTCGGAGGGATGACTTAGCATCGACGTGACTATTCGCCACCCTAAGGGGGAGTGAAGTGGCCACCACTATAAAAGACCAAATATAGGATCTACTCACCAAAGATCCTGATGCACAGTATTTGGTCGATTTGGTAGGACAAAGCAAGACTCGCCAGTTCTATGTGGAAGACGGGTTCCTGAAGGTGAAAGGGAACCGACTTTATGTTCCTAAAGGAGGCGATCTGCGAAGTACTTTTCTAATGGAATGCCATGATACTTTGTGAGTCGGCCACCCAGGTGAAGAACGCACCATGGCGTTGCTGTGCCGTGCTTATTATTGGCCTCAAATGGCTGATGATGTTGCGCAGTGTGTGAAGAATTTCCTAGTATGACAGAAAGACAAGTCAGACCGCTTGACACAAGCGGGACTTTTGGAGCCATTACTTGTTCTAAAGAAAACTTGGGAAAGTGTTTTGCTGGATTTCATCACCGGATTGACCAAGGTCGAAGATCTTACAACTATCTTGGCTGTGGTAGATTGGTTTTCCAAGTATGCCATATTTATAGCAGCCCCAAAATATATATCAGAAGAAGATACAACTCAACTCTTCTTCTCTCATGTTGTCAAATATTGGGATCTACGTAAAGACATCCTTAATGATCGTGACTCTTGCTTCACTAGCAACTTTTGGACTCAACTCTTTAAGTGTCTCGGGTCCAAATTGAGCCATAGTTCAAGTTTCCATCCGCAATATAATGGCCAGACGGAGCGGTTCAAGGGCATGCTGGAGTAATATATCCGCCGTTTTGTTACCGAATCACAGAATAATTGGGTGAAGCTTCTAGATGCTGCTCAACTGTGTTTCAATTCATAAAAGAGCTCTAGTATAAATAAAAACATTTTTAAAGTTGTTACCGAACAACAACCGCTACTCCCACACACTGTGAATGCCCCAAACATGTCAAAATCTCCTCGAGCTACTAGCTTCTCGAAGGAATGGAAGCAAAATTTGGAGATAGTGCGGAGTTATCTTATCAAAGCCCAAAAGTGGATAAAAAAGCACGCTGATCAAAATCGTCTCTTTGTTGAATACCAAGTAGAATACAAAGTGATGGTGAAAATCCCAAAGCGATACTTATTTGGAGGGGTCCATGACCCTCGCCTATTGCAAAAATACATTGGACCCTTGTCCATTGAGAAGCGCATCAGGAAAATTGCATACCAGGTGGATACCCCAGCCTGGTGGAAGATTCATCCAGTCTTCCATATCAGCCTTCTGAAACCTTTTCGGGAAGACATAGAGGATCCTTCACGGACCCAACTCACAAAACCCAGTATTCGAGGCCCTAATACAACCGGAAAAAGGCGTGTAGAAGTTATTCTCGATGATCGAGTGGTTCATGCCTCAAGGAAAGATCACCAAGAGTTCTTGGCAAAATGGCAGGGCTGTGATACAGAGGAGAATACTTGGGAGAGGGGAACAAACCTCAAAGCCTATAAGAGCATGATCGATGATTATCTTGCAAGTAAGGCACCAAGGACGTCGCCAACTCATATGGGGGAGAAGGTCATGGGCAACTTTCCAGCCATGCCCCATGATCCCTTGGACGCGCTGATAAGTGGGGATTTTGACTATTTATTATCGCCTTTTAGCTATCGTTTTAGTCCAAAAGCGTTTAATTGTCTTCCCGAAAACTGATGAAATATGCTTAATTGGAGGAATATTGGAAGATGAACTCCCGAGATGAAATCCAACTAAAAAAGGAGTAATATGAACTCAAGGACAAAAAAGGCATAGAAGCTCAATTGTGCGGACCATAGAATATCATCTGCGGCCGCAGGTTATGAAGGAATTTCCATCAGAGACTGGTGCAAAGTACACTCTGCACATGAATTGTGCGGCCGCAAAATCTGAGCCAGAAGCAAAGTTCAGAGAAGATGTATTCCAAGTCTCTCAGAAGTGCGGACTGCATAACAATTCTGAGGCCGCAGATACAATTGTGTGGACCGCAGAAGAGCAAGGTGCGGTCACAGTTACAATTCTGCGAACCGCAGAAAGAGTGCATTAAGGCTGCGGTTCAGAATTATGTGGCCGCAGACTTCCAATCCTGTCAAGCTAAAGAAAAGTGCGGACCGCACATGGAATTGTGTGGCCGCAGAACCTCCAAAAGGGCATTTTGTCAGAAATTTCTAGCCCTATGTAAATAGAAAAGTTTCATATTTTTAGGGTAACTTTTGACATCAGCTGCTACAGTAGACGTTTTCTTTTACTCTTTTTAGTAGTTTTTCATATTTTGAGCTCTTCGAACATAGATTTTATCATTTTAATTAGCAATATGAGTTTAATTATCATTTCTTCTTCTATTTCTTCCATTTCAAGCATGAGTAGCTAGATTTTCACTAGGGTTGTGGCCCAACTCTAATGTGTAAACTTAATGGGTGTTTAATTTAATGCTTGTTTATGGTTGGGTGTTTATTATTTAGCCTTGTTCTTGCTTCCATTTGTAGAATTAATGTTTGCAAACATTAGTTCATGCCTATTTGACTTGGTCTCTACTTGAGAAAGAGAGACTTAGTCTAGAAAAACTTGGCTAACAAGAAATTGGGTCAATCGAGAGATTGATAAGCCCAATTAAAGGGTTGAACCTAGAGATAGTAACAACCCGACCTAAGCTTTTATCAACCGTTTTGTTCAATACCCATTTGGACTTGAGAAAGCCAAATTGGGCAAAATCACTCTCTGAACGAGAGATATTGAGTGGATAATTGAGTGTTGATAGCTATAATACACCCCGACCAATAAAATAATCTTTAAAGTTTATATCCCATTAGGCAAACACCTAGGGAAAGGTCATAGCCCTAGGCTTTTTACAACATTTGAAAAACAACAAAAATAATCTCCTAGTTTTATTTATCAATTTGCAATCGTAGTTTCAATTAGACTTTAAAACAACCAGATTTTGCGGAAGAGTAAATTTAGATATTCAAAGTCACACGTTACGATATATATTACTAACTCCCATCTATAGCTCCCTGTGGAATTCGACCCTGACTCTTGTTGGGTACTATTATTGCATCGACCATTTTCATAACCTTGAATTGAGGTGTGAAATTGGATGAGATCCATTTTTGGCGCCGTTGCCGGGGAGCTAAAAAACGGTGTTAGCTATATATTTAGATGTGTTGTTGGGATATATTCTTTTCCTTCCTTCTTACTAACGTGTTGAGAAATTATAGGTGCAATCATGGAAAACAATGAGCTCGAAAACTTACCTTTTGGGGGATGTGAACGTTGAGGATGATCAAATGGATGAGGTCCCTCTTGAACCTCAAGCCAATAGATGAGGCCGACCACCTCATGACAATATGCCCGTTCTACCCCCACCTCTACCACAAGCGGCTTCACACCGAGTGTTGCCGAATGAAGGGTATGCAAGTGCTATAGTCCCTCCCCGTATTGGGGGGGCAACTTCCAGATAACTAACGTGATGCTCACTTTGCTACTTCTATCCGCAACTTGGAAGTACAAATGGGTCAAATTTATCAAGCATTGAATACTCGCCCTAAGGGGGCACTATAAAGTGATACGGTAGTAAACCCGAAGGTTGGGAACATACAGGCCATGCTATGGCGGTGACCACAAGAAGCGATAGAGGTGAAGATGCAAGTACCTCCAATCCAAGAAAGATTGTGAATGATTATTTGGTTGTGCAAGAAGATGATGAGATCCAAGCTAATGATGAGAATGTGAATGATGAAGTGAGGATAGATATTGATGACACCGTAGAGGAGACACAAAATGATGTGAACCCGTCTAGGGAACACATGATAGACATACCAGAAATGGTAGTGCACAAATCCAAGGCACCTTTGCCAAGGCCTCCTCCACCATATCCTCAAAGGCTCGCAAAATAAAACAACGACAACAAGAAATGCATTGATATGATGAAAAGTTTGTCCATAAATGTACCTTTGGTTGAAGCTCTAACCAAGACCTACTACTATGAGGTTGAAAATGGCGGACCGGACAATGGAGAGGCCGCTGGGGATTATTGATGATGTTATAGTTCGGGTCGACAAGTTCATTCTTCCCGCATATTTTGTGATTGTCGACTGCAAAGTTGACTATGAGGAGCCAATCATATTTGGGAGACCTTTCCTAGCAATAGGGAAGGCATTGGTTGCACCTTCCGAGTGGGCGATGAAAAAGTTGTGTTCCACGTATGCAAGTCAATGAGGCAGCCTAATAGCAACAAAGTATGCTCTTTTGTGGATCTTGTGATGGAGGTGATTGTTGATGACACGAGTGCTATGATCAGTGTGAAAGACCCTCTGGAAGCTGTGTTGTTAAATCATGAGGATGATGAGAAGGTAGGCTTGATAGAATGTGTAAATGCTTTGCAAGGAATGGGATCCTACACATATGGACCCCGTAAACTTTCCTTGGACCTTGAGAACCGGAAGACTCCGCCAACAAAGCCCTCAATCGAGGATCCACCAACATTGGAGTTGAAGCCCTTGCCTTCACACCTCAGATATGAGTTCTTAGGCCCTTGTTCCACATTACCTGTTATTATTTCTTCATGCTTAACTAACGTGTAGGTATCCTTGCGGTGCTTCAAAGAAGAAAGAAGGCAATAGGTTGGACATTGGCGGATATTTGGGGTATAAGCCCCGCCTTCTACATGCACAAAATCATATTGGAGGAAGATACCAAACCCTCCATGGAACATCAAAGGAGGTTGAACTAGGCCATGCAAGAGGTAGTCAAGAAAGAGATCATCAAGTGGCTAGATGCAGGGGTTGTGTACCCCATTTCTGATAGTTCATGGACTTCGCCGGTACAATGTGTCCCAAAGAAGGGGGCATGACTGTGATCATAAATGATAGAAATGAATTGATCCCCACAAGAACTATCACCGATTGGAGGGTATGCATGGATTATAGAAAGCTGAACAAAGTGACCCGCAAAGACCATTTTCCATTGCCATTTCTTGACCAAATGTTGGATAGACTTGCCGGGTGTGCTTATTATTGCTTTTTGGATGGATACTCCGGGTACAACCAAATTCTCATTGCACCTGAAGATCAAGACAAAACCATCTTCACCTGTCCGAATGGCACATTTCTATTCTCACGGATGCCGTTTGGTTTGTGTAATGCACCGACTACCTTTTAGCAGTGTATGATGGCTATATTTATGGGCATGGTGGAGGACTTCTTGGAAGTGTTCGTGGATGATATTAGTATTGTGGGTGATTCATTTGAAGAATGTTTGGATAATCTTGATAAAGTATTGGCCCGATGTGAGGAGACCAACTTAGTGCTTAATTGGGAGAAGTGCCACTTTATGGTCGAGGAGGGCATTGTCCTCGGTCATATGATCTCCAAGAATGGTATTGAAGTGGACAAATCAAATATTGAAGTGATATCAAAACTCCTTCCTCTGACTTCCGTCAAGGGAGTGAGGAGCTTTCTTGGTCACGCAGGTTTTTACCGTAGGTTCATCAAGGATTTCTCAAAAGTGGTTAACCCCTTGTGCAAGTTGTTGAAAAAAGATGCAAAGTTTGTGTTCAATGATGATTGCATGAAAGCTTTTGAGCTTATCAATTATAGATTGACTACCACTCCCATCATTACCGCACCCAATTAGAGATTACCATTTGAGCTCATGTGCGATGCTAGCGACATTGTGGTAGGAGCGGTTTTGGGGAAAAGTATCAACAAGATATTTTTATTATGCAAGAAAAACAATGAATGATGCCCAAGTCAACTATACGGTGACCGAGAAAGAGCTATTAGCCATTGTCTTCGCCATGGAAAAGTCCCGCCCGTACCTCATGGGTACCAATGTGATTGTGCACACCGATCACGCAGCACTTCGTTATTTGATGAGTAAAAAGGACTCTAAGGCTAGGTTGATGAGATGGGTTCTTCTTCTACAAGAGTTTGACCTTGAAATCATAGACTTAAAAGGGAGTGAAAATCAAGTTGCGGACTATTTGTCCCGCTTGGAAGAGGAGGGGCGGCCCCATGATGGCCTCGAGATTAATGATTCGCTCTCGGATGAACAACTCCTCTCCGTGTATGTGACTGGGATACCTTGGTTCGCCGATGTGGCTAACCTTCTTGTGACCGGCATTGTCCCGAATGAGCTATCTTCAAACCAAAGGAAGAAGCTCAAACGGGACTGCTTGGATTATTATTGGGATAAGCCATATCGTTTCAAAATTTGCAATGATGGCATTATCTGGAGATGTGTTCCAAAAGAAGAGCAATTGAGTATTCTTGAAGCTTGCCATTCCTCGCCCTATGGTGATTACCATGGTGGGGAGAGAACTGCTACAAAGGTCCTAAGCTGTGGATTCTATTGGCCCACCTTGTACAAAGATGCTAGCGAGCTTGTTAGGCATTGTGATGAGTGCCAAAGAGCTGGTGGAATTTCCAAAAAAAATGAAATGCCCCTCACCACTATTCTTGAGATTGATATTTTTTATGTGTGGGGCATCGACTTTATGGGACCATTTGTGAGTTCATGTGGGAATACTTATATTCTGGTTGCTGTTGATTATGTTTCCAAATGGGTTGAAGTTGTGGCTTTGCCCAACAATGAGACACAAAGTGTGGTGGCTTTCTTAAAGAAAAATATCTTCACAGGATTCTGCACCCCAAGGGCTATCATTAGTGATGTGGGTTCTCATTTTTGCAACAAAGCCTTCGACACTTTACTTTCTAAGTATGGTATCAATCATAAGGTGTCAACCCCTTATCACCCACAGGCTAGTGGACAAGTTGAGGTCTCCAACAAGGAGATCAGGAGCATATTATCCAAGTCCATCAATGCAAACCAGACTGATTGGTCAAGGAAACTTGACTATGCTTTATGGGCCTATCGTACAGCTTACAAGACTCCAATTGGTATGTCTCCGTACCGGTTGGTATTTGGGAAAGCATTCCATCTTCCAGTTGAATTAGAGCATAAGGCCATGTGGGCGCTGAAGAAGTTGAACCTTGAATGGGATGTAGCTGCCAATCTCAGGGTAGAGCAACTAAATGAACTTGATAAGTTTTGATTCCATGCTTATTCCAGCTCGTCCTTGTATAAGGACAAGATAAAGTACTTACATGACAAATATATCCGGAATAAAGAATTCAAGGAGGGTGACTTGGTTCTTCTATTCAACCCTCGGTTACGGATGTTTCCGGGAAAGCTCAAGTCAAAGTGGAGTGGCCATTTTGAAGTGGTGTATGTAACTCTATTTGGTGCTCTCGATTTGAAAAACAAAAAAGGCAAAATCTTTAGAGTCAATGGGCACCGAGTAAAGCATTACCTTAGCAAGATTGATGATAGCCATGTGGTGGCCTTGATCCATTTCAAATGATAATGGTAACATGCGTCATGCCGCGACGTTAAATCAGGCGCTTCTTGGGAGGCAACCCATGTGTTTTTCTTTCTTTCTTTTGATTTTCTTTCTAGATTAGACATTGTTTTGGACTAACTTGTTGTCAAGTATATGCAGGAATTGGTTGTGCAGTGCAGGATTTTGACACGGAAAATTTGGCTAAGTGTTGGAAGTTCGCGGACCGCGCCCAAAATTTCGCGGTCCGCGTAAGCATTTCGCAACAACACATTTTTGTCCGCGAATGCATACTTGAAAAGAGAAAAATGCAAACTCTCTAAAGTTGGACTGTCAAAAATCCTTCAGCGATCGCGGCCGCATTCCAATTTTCGCGGACCACATTGAATTTCACGGGCGCGACCGATATTTCGTGGACCGCGCCCATGTGCTTGAAGCTGGTCTACATAAGGTAACATAGCGCAAACCATGATAGAATTTTGCGGCCACGCACAAGTAAGGCGGTGGGTTCCACAATTGATTAGTATAAATAAGGGTTCTTTAACCATTTTACACTTTTCGAACCATAACGTTTCACCGCACAAAAAGCATTGTTCATCTCATACTGCTCTCAATTTTCATCTCATTCACATTAAAAGTTCATTTCCTACTACAATTTTACAACTGATATGTTCAATTTCATGATGTGATTTTATCCTTTTCTTTTCTTTTCTCTTTGTTTTAATTTTTCTATGTTAGTTAGGGTTAGATGCATGCCATTGATCTCAAATTAATGCTTAATTGATACTTAAATACATGTGGGTAGTGTTTATATGCCTAATGGGGGCTGGGGTTAGTAACTTTGCATGGTTAATTAAACCATTTTTTGCACACTTAGTGAAAACCCTAGTTATCAGTGTTCTTAGTGTCGATCGTATTTGAATTTCGCGGTCGCGGTCCATTTTACGCGGTCCGCGATAGGGTAGGCGGCCGCGTTCATATTTTTACGGTCCGCGCTACCCCAGTTTTTAGTTACAGAGTAATATCTAAGAGTTTGCGGCGGCGGTCACTTTTACGCGGTCCGCGCTTGTAAACTTCAAAGAGTCTGTTAATTACTTTCGCGACCGCGTTCATGTTTTCGCGATCTGCGATTGGTCATTCATGGCTGCGTCTAATTTTTTGCAATCCGCGTGTGTCCAAGATCATAGAGTCAGTAGTCAGAACCTGACCTCTTCGCGGCCACGTTTACTTTTTCGCGGTCCGCGATGGGCATTCCGCGGCCGCGTCCACTTTCTCGCGGTTCGTGAAGCCCTGTTTTGAGAAGCACTGTTGTTCATTTCATCTGTACTGCTTTAAGGCATGATTGAACCCCAATTCTAATTATCTTTCACTAATTGTATGTTACAGAAAATGGTGCGATCTCGTGGAGGAGCAGACAAATTAAAAGGGAGGGAAGAATCCTCCCGAGGCTGAGGCAAAGGAAAGGAGGCTTTTCCCTTAGCAGCTCAAAGAATCATAAGCAAAAAGAAAACCCTCACTAGACCTCCTGCCGAATCATCAGACACAAGTGAATATCTCCCATCCCGGGAGATTTCTGAGGGGGAATCTACACAACCTCGACAAGAGGCCCAATCACAACCCTTTCGCCTAATCAATGAAGCTACCTCCTCTTCTGGTCGTTTGATGGCTCAGAGGGAGGTAGTGAGGCATCAGATCCATCTTCCCCACCTACTGCATCTTCGGCCTCAACAACTGCTCCTCTCAATGTAGATGAGGATGACGAGGTCCCGGATGACGGGAGAGGGGGTGATACCAATGTGGGTGGTCTTGCTAAATTAAGGAAGCCTGAGGTGTGGGCAGATATATTCGTGAGCGAGAAATCATACCTCAAATTCCGGGAATGGTGCCCCCAAAGATCGCTCACCCTTGAGCGACCGTTTATAGACAGAGATCTCCTTCCCCACAATCCAAATATCAAGAGACAGTTTGAGAAGAGAAAAGGGTGGAAGTACTTCACCAGCAAGGTTCTGGATGAAAATGAGTACCTTCACAAGGAGTTCTACGCAAATGTTGCCCACATCAAAAAGGGCACCACAGTGACAAAGGTACAGAACTTGAAGATACGGTTTGATGGCGACACCTTGAACAAATATGTTAATTTTGAGGATGTGGAAGTTGGTACAGTATTTGGAGAAGATGGCCCTAGATGAAGCAGCCCGGCCTTGGCTAGAAAAAGTAATAGCCATCCCAGGGACAATAACGGCCTGGCTCGTAGCTGGAGTCCCAATCGCCAGAAACACCCTCATCTTTGAAGCCAAAGGGTGGTGCAGATTTGTATGTAGCCGGCTTGATCCTAGCCACCATGATAGTGTCATCCCACTCTCCCGGGCGATCCTAATAGTTTCCATCATGGCGGGGTATCCAATCAATGTGGGGAACCTCATGTCCCACCACATCCCAACTTCATCACTATGTATCTCGAGGACCAAAAGGTAGAGGGGAGGCATTATGACACGAAGGTGAAGACGAAGAAACCTTTCTCCTAGTATAGCCTCCAAGGACTGGACAACCCTAAAGCAAAGGGTAAAGCCACTACCTCCACTGGCTAGTCTGAAGAGCCAATGGTAGTGGCCACCAGGTTAGATCCTTCCACAGCATAGGGACCTTCAGCTGCCATGCCTTATCCTTCATTCGGGCCATCCATCACTGCACCACTATTTGTGCCCTCATCCTCTACTTACCCCCAGACTACACTACGGGTTTCTCAGACCTTATCCAGCATCAATAACTGGATGCAGGCAGCTACATCAAAGTTGTCTGTCTTATCCAGTGCATTAGCAGCACAGTCATCCCCAACACAACTTCAGGTACCTCCATTAGTGAAGGATTCATTAAAGGAGCTTCTGGACAATCAGAAGAAGCTCCTGGACAACCAAAAGAAGATTCTGGAGACTTTGGATACTCATGTCAAGGTGATCAAGGATCTAGGCAAGCAGGTAAAGAAGATGAGAAAGACTCAGGCCTCAAAGGAGTCAGTGGAGAAGCTGAAGAAAGAGGTAGAGAAGTTCACTTCTGCTGGAGATATCCCACTTGACTTGCTTCTAGAGGAGACTGCCCCAGCAGCACAGGTAGCAGAGCATGAGGTAGACAATGCTCCAGTTAGAGGATTTGTGGTCCCCCAGCTAGAGGATTTGGAGATCTAGTTAGAGGACCCGGAGGGAGCTGATGATCCTATGCAGTCCGAGGACCCTACTTGTGTGCCTGACCCCATGCAGACAGAGACCACATTGGGAGTTTTCTTTACTCTCTAACCTTTCCCTGATCATATTTTGATATTAG
Organism: Nicotiana tabacum; assembly: GCF_000715075.1. Lineage (NCBI taxonomy): Eukaryota > Viridiplantae > Streptophyta > Magnoliopsida > Solanales > Solanaceae > Nicotiana > Nicotiana tabacum. Next base: position 20,474,599 of record NC_134101.1, on the reverse strand, counting down.
CATTGAGGACAATGCTATCTTTTATTTGGGGGGTGGTCCATGTTTGATTTGGTTATGATTTGATGACATTGGTATGTAGTAATTATGATACTATTTTTCTTTGCCTTTATTTATCGTTAGTTTCACTTTCGTTATTTTTCACTTTTGGTATGTATATAATTTTGCCATTCGATGTATATATTCATTTCCATTCTGTATATATTCGTTTCTCTCCATTATTGTACATATTCAGTTTACTTTTCGCAGTTTACTTCATAACTTCTTCCGTATTTTTCCTTAATAGCTTAGCTTCTTATTTCCTTTAGTAGTTATTTTTGTGTTTTTATCTTCTTTTTGCATTCTGCGTGATCAATAAGCCTTTGGTTTTCTTAATGCCACAGTTATTTCCAAAGGTGGATGTTGTGTGAACCGGGTGGCTCTTCCCAATGATAGATGGCGTGACAACCTTCTTAAGGGATCAAGTCCGTTTTCTTTTTGTTTTGGTGTATATAGTAGTAGTAATGAATAAAAGTGTCTCAAGAAGGCTTCACTTGGTAATAACACATTTACCTTCGACCTCATGGTTAGAGACAAGTTGATTGGCAAAGATTAGCTCTAGTTGTGATCTTTAAACTTTTGTGTTGGCTAAAACAATCATCAAGTGGTTTCATTGAGCCATTTGTGATTTTCAATCTTAGCTAGGGTTGTTGTGGGCCCTCGACTCTGTTCTCTTTAACAATCCAGTGGCTTGAGAGGTGAGGTATTGAATTGCAAGTCCAAGTCCTGTGCGAATAAGTCTAGAACTTACCCTGAATGTTTGTCTAGGCAAAATTCTAAGTGTAGCTCGACTTGAAAAATGATTGTAGGCTATCCTTGGTCCAAGTTGAACTTTGAAAGCTTCCGTAACCTACCAATATGATATCCCTAGTCAACTCCTTTGAGCCTAAGACTTTTTCATTCAATAGCCACATTACAAGCTTTTATCCGTTCTATAATGACCCTCTCTTTGCACCCAATCTTTCCTTAGCATTCATGATGAACAATTGATAAAAGCATAAGTTTGGGGGAGAGACAAGTAATTTGAAAGTGATAAAAGGTTCAAAGAAGAAAAAGAATTGTTGAAAAGGAAAGGCAAAGAAAAGGAAGAAAAGCTAAAAAGAAATACGTCAAAAAGAAAGAGAAGGTTGAAGGGATTCAAAGAACATAATGATGAAAGGCAAGGAATGATGAGAAAAGGAGAAAAACAATTGTCATGAGTAAGAAAGAGTGACGGTTTGTCTCTCTAGTTCCCCTAAGGAAGAAGAAAAATGACTCAAAGAGTTTAGAAAGTATGAGCCGAAATGAGAAAATGGAGTGTTTAAGGAAAGATAAAACCATCATAGTTCGTTATGTCCTACCTTAGTCCAAAAGCCTTCATTACATCCCATTAAAGCCCTATATGATTTCAAGTTGAGTGAGCTTACACTAGTGGTGATTTACATAAGGGGCAAGCTAATGGTACTTAGAGCCGGACTTGTGGCATTCTTTTGAGAGTGATGAGCGCACTTCTTCACAATCCTTGTTATGAGGGTTACATTCTAAAAAGCGAGATTTGCTCATGGAGATTAGAGGAGGAGGAGTTTGGGATCCACAATGACCTACGTGAGAGAGCGAGCTTCCTTGATGAATTGAGTCAACTCTTGATGCTCTAGTGTCACATTAGAACTATGGAACTCAAAAGGGCATAACACGACATTGTTGATAATTCATTTGTGTTGAGGGTAATTGTTAGTCCCAATTGATGCTTGATGAAGTCACCTTAGGCCAGCTGAAATATCCTTTTCTTTTTCTTGTGAACGTGGGAATTACCTTATTTGTTTGAGGACAAGCAAAAGCTTAAGTTTGGGGGAGTTGATAAGTAGGGATTTTAGCCTATTAATTACTCTCTTTTACTTGTGTTTTGGACCAAAAATACGTGAAGGTATTCCCGAAAACTAACTTAATATGCTTGCTTGCAGGGATTGTTCAAAATGAGACAAAGGAGCCATAATCAACTCATAAAGGAGTCAAAACTTGAACAAAAACTAAGACTGGGTCAATAGGTGTGGAACGCGGACCGCAACAAAAAAATGCGGCCGCGAAAGTATTAACGCGGATGTGGCCATTATTTCGCGGTCTGCGATATGAAAAATCAGAGAGATGGTTTTTTTGGGCACAAACATAAACGCGGACCACGACAAGAAGATGCGGCCGCAAAAGTACCAGCACGACCGCGATGGGAATTTCGCGGATTTTGCTTGCATAATAGACCGGATGAAATATCTTGTTGATTCTTTGCCCCAATACCGCTCCTACCGCAACGTCGCTAGCATCGCACATGAGCTCAAATGGTAAGCTCCAATTGGGTGCAGTAATAATGGGAGTGGTAGTCAACCTATACTTGAGTAGCTCAAAAGCTTTCAAGAAATTATCATTGAACACAAACTTGGCATCTTTTTCCAACAACTTGCACAAGGGGTTCACCACTTTTGAGAAATCCTTGATGAACCTACGGTAAAACCCTGCGTGACCAGGAAAGCTCCTCACTCCCTTGAAGAAAGTCGGAGGAGGGAGTTTTGATATCACTTCAATTTTTGCTTTGTCCACTTCAATACCGTTCTTGGAGATCTTATGGCTAAGGACAATGCCCTCCTCGACCATAAAGTGGAACTTCTTCCAATTAAGCACTAAGTTGGTCTCTTCACATCAGGCCAACACTTTATTAAAGGAATCCCCCACAACACTGAAATCATCCATGAACACCTCAAGGAAGTCCTCCACCATATCCGTAAATATTGCCATCATACACCGCTGAAAAGTAGCCAGGGTATTACACAAACCAAACGACATCCTTGAGAACGCAAATGTGCCATACAGACAAGTGAATGTGGTTTTCTCTTGGTCTTCAGGTGCAATGAGAATCTGGTTATATCCGGAATACCCATCCAAAAAGCAATAATAACCACGTCCGGCAAGTCTATCCAACATTTGGTCAAGAAATGGCAATGGAAAGTGGTCTTTCCGGGTCACTTTGTTCAGCTTCCTATAATCCATGCATACCCTCCAACCGGTGACAGTTCTTGTGGGAATCAATTTATTTCTATCATTTGTGATCACAGTCATGCCCCCTTCTTTGGGACACATTGTACCGGTGAAGTCCATGAACTATCAGAAATGGGGTACACAACCCCTGCATCTAGCCACTTGATGATCTCTTTCCTGACTACCTCTTGCATGGCCTCGTTCAACCTCCTTTGATGTTCCACGGAGGGTTTGGCATCTTCCTCCAATATGATTTTGTGCATGCAAAAGGCGGGGCTTATACCCCGAATATCCGCCAATGTCCAACCTATTGTCTTCTTCCTTCTTTGAAGCACCGCAAGGGTGGTATCTACCTGCACATTAGTTAAGCACGAAGAGAGAATAACAGGTAATATGGAACAAGGGCCTAAGAACTCATACCTGAGGTGTGAAGGCAAGGGCTTCAACTCCAATGTGGGTGGCTTCTCGATTGAGGTCTTTGTTGGTGGAGTCTTCCGGTTCTCAAGGTCCAATGAAAGTTTTTGGGGTCCATATGTGTAGGATCCCAGTCCTTGCAAAGCATTTGCACATTCTACCAAGCCTTCCTTCTCATCCTCATCATGATTCAACAACACAACTTCCAAAGGGTCTTCCACATTAATCATAGCACTTGTGTCATCAACAATCACCTCATTCACAAGATCCATACACGAACATACTTCGTTGCTATTAGGCTGCCTCATTGACTTGCACACGTGGAACACAACCTTTTCATTGCCCACCCGGAAGGTGAGATCCCTAGCTTCCACATCAACTAAGGACTTCCATGTAGCTAGGAAAGGTCTCCCCAATATGATTGGCACCTCATAGTCAACCTCACAGTCGAATATCACAAAATCGCCGGGAAGTATGAACTTGTCGACCCGAACTACCACATCATCAATTATCCCCAATGGCCTCTGCATTGTTCGGTCTTCCATTTGCAACCTCATGGATGTAGGTCTTGGTTTCCCAATCCCCAATGTCTTGAACATAAAATATGGCATCAAATTAATGCTCGCTCCCAAATCACACAAGGCTTTGGCGAAATCGGCACTACCAATAGTGCATGGAATTGTAAAGGCACCGGGATCTTCTAGCTTTGGAGCCATGGAATGCACAATGGCACTCACTTGATGTGTCATTTTGATCGTCTCATAGTTCATTGACCTCTTCTTTGTTACCAAGTCCTTCATGAACTTGGCATATCCCGGCATTTGTTCTAGAGCTTCAACTAAAGGCACATTTATGGACAAACATTTCATCATATCAATGAATTTCTTGAATTGGTTCTCATTGTTTTGCATTGCGAGCCTTTGAGGATATGGTGGAGGAGGCCTTGGCAAAGGAGCCTTGGCTTTGGGCACTACCGGATCCGGTATGTCTATCACGTGTTCCCTAGATAGGTTCACATTATCTTGTGTCTCCTCCACGTTTTCATCAATGTCTATCCTCACTTCATCATTCATATTCTCATCATTTCTTGGCTCATTCTCTTCTTGCACAAGCACATCATCATTCATAATCTTTCTTGGATTAGAGGTACTAGTAACTCCACCTCTACCACTTCTTGTAGTCACCACCATAGCATGGCCCCTATTGTTTCCACCCTTCGGGTTTACCACCGTATCACTTTGTAGTGCCCCCTTAGGGTGAGTATTCAAGGCTTGAGAAATTTTACCTATTTGGACTTTTAAGTTGCGGATAGAAGTGTTGTAGGAGGCTATTTGGGCATCAGAGTCGGTGTTTCTTTTCATCATTTGCTTGAACATACTTTCTATTCGTCCCATCTATTGTTGGAAGAACTTTGCCCTTATGACGGATATGAAGGCGGGTTGTTGGGTTGTTGATACATTGGGGGCCTTTGAAAGCCCGCCCCCCCGGTTCCCTTAATTATTGTTGTTCCAACCCCCTTGGTTTCCATTGCCTCCCCAATTACTATTATTGTTGCCACCCCAATTGCCTTGGTTATTTCCTTGATTCCCCCAATTTTGATTGTTGTTCCCCCAATTGTTCGGATTGTTGTTGTTTCCACTATTCCAATTCCTTTGGCCTTGTTGCCCCAATTTTGATTGTTTCCCTGTGATCTCCACTGTTGTTGATTTGGAGTATTGCTCCGTTGACCTTGATAATTGTTCACATATTGAACCTCTTTACTTTGATCGTCATAAGAGTCATCTTGGTTGTACCCACTACCACTTTGCTCAAATTGATCCTGATTGTGTTGAACTTGTTGACCTCTTTGTCTCCTCTTGTTAACCATTACATTCACTCTTTCCATGTCATTTACTTGCTTTGGCCCCTGAACCTGCTAAAGTTGTGCCCTTGCTAATTGATTCATGGTAGTTGTTAACTCTGCTATGGCTTGTCTGTGATCATGAAGTTCCTTGTGAAGGTGGATAACATTAGGGTCACCCTGAGGAACATTGGCCCAACTTTGCCAAGCTGAAGAGGTGTCCGCCATCTCATCTAATATTTCACATGCTTCTAAATATGGCGTGTTCATGAAGTTACCCCCTGCGATCTGATTCACCATACACTGGTTAGTTGTGTTGATACCCCTATAAAAGGTTTGCTGGATCATTGCTTCAGTCATATCGTTGTTGGGACATTCTTTGACCATTGTCTGGTACAGTTCCCAAATCTCATGTAACAGTTCATTTGGCTCTTGTTTAAAAGCAAGGATTTCATCTCTCAATGTTGCCATATGTCCCGGAGAAAAGAACTTTGCTATGAACCTCTCGGCCAACTCATCCCAAGTGGTGATGGAATGGTTGGGTAGCCTCTCAAGCCAATCCAAAGTCTTCCCTCTAAGTGAGAAAGGGAAAAGACTTAACCTCAAAGCGTCCTCAGATACATTCATCTGCTTGCTCCCCCAGCATGCATCCACAAAACCTTTGAGATGCTTATATGCATTCTGATATGGAGCTCTGGTGAAGAAACCTCTTTGTTCCAAAAGAGTAAGCATGACATTGGTTATTTGAAAATTGCCCGCCCGAATCCGGGGCGGAATAATTGCACTTGCGTAGCCTTCATTGGGCAACACCCGGTGTGCTGCCCTTGGAGGAGGTGGGGGGTTGGAGCGTTATCATGAGGTGGGCGGCCTCTTCTTTGTACTTGAGGTTCAAGATGAACCTCATCCACTTCATTTTCATCTACCTCCTCCCCCTGAGGAATATGTCCAAGGGCCTCGTTGAGAGCCATTTGGTACCTAAAAGCAATTGACACACAAAAATTAGAAAAACGGAAGGAAAGAAAAACAAAACACACAAATAGTTAGATATATAGCTAAGATCATCTAACTCCCCGACAACGACGCCAAAAATTGATCGGGTCCAAGCCTGCACTACTATTGAGTAGGGAGGATGGTCGATGCAGTTTTACCCAACAAGGTCGGGATCGAATCCACAGGGAGTTAATAGATTTGGAATTAGGTTTATATCTAAGTCTAGATGCGTGTTTTGTTCCTAATTACGCTTCCACACATTTTGGTTTTGATTCTACTTCTAATTCTATTCTATTGTATGCAATGATTAAAGCTAATTAATATTTTTTTTATGTAGGTTTTCAAGTGTTTAAAAGGACTAGGGTAGTGACTTCTACCTAGGTGGATATCTAACGGGTAGTAAGAATCTAGGGCAAGCTTGATTAATTTAGGGTCGTAATATAGCTATCACACCCAAGTACTCACTCTATACCTCTCGATAGTTTGAGTGATTTTGCCCAATTTGGCTTTCTCAAGTCCAAATGGGTATTCATGCAAGTCACGTGATATTAGCTCAAGTCGGGTATTACTATCTCTAGGTTTAACCCTTTAATTGGGGCTATCAATTTCTTGAGTTCACCCCAATTTCTTGTTAGCCTAGTTTTCCTAGACTTAGTCCCTCTTTCTCAAGAAGAGACTAAGTCATAAAGGCATGAATCAGTGTTTGCAACCACTAATTCTACAATTCTAACAAGAACTAGTCTAAATATCACTAACCCATAAACATTCAAGCCCTAAAATTCAGTACCCATTAAATACCCACACTAGGGTTGGGTCACAACCCTAGCTATGGGTCTAGCTACTCATAGAAATAGCAGAAATCAAAGATAAAAAGAAGATAAAATTCATAATACTAGATTAAAAGATGAAAATCTAATGTTATAAGGTGAATCTAATATAAAATTGCCCAAAAGGGAAGTTCCAGCCGTCTCACGTGCTCCGAAAATACACCACACTCTAAAAATGATAAAAAGTGTTATCTATACTAAGCTAAAATTTTCGGATAAAAATACCCCTACGGAGGTTACGCGGCCCCGTAATTCTGACCGCGGCCGCACTCTTGCTTTAGCGGCTGCGTAATTCTGATCGCGGTATGCATTCTTCACTTCTGGATCTAGGTTGAGCATGGTTTCATGGACCGCATAATTTCCATCGCGGTCGCGTATGAGACTTCTGCAGCCGCATAATCTTGACGCGGACCACCTTGTTTTTGCTTAAAATGTAAGCTCTCTGAACCTCAGCAACTGCGGTCCGCATAATTCCAATCGCGGCAGCGCAGGTACTTTCGCGGTTCGCATTCATGTTTTGGCCCAAAAATCCATCTCTCTGAATCTTCCTTTCGCGGACCTCGAAATAGTGCTCGCGGCCGCACAATATTTGTGCGGTCCGCGTTTCACATCTTTTGGCCCAGTCTTGGTTTTTGTTCAAGTTTTGACTCCTTTATGAGTTAATTATGACTTCTTTGACTCATTTTGAACAATCCCTGTAAGCAAGCATATTACATTACTTTTCGGGAATACCTTCATGCATTGTTTGCCCTAAACACTAAGTAAAAGAGAGCAAATAATAGGTTAAAATCCCTACTTATCAATGTGGTAGACGGACCATTTTCCACAAGAACATAACCTTCTGGCTTTATTTTCGGTGTGTTTATTATTCCCCCGGTTGTGATGGATAAAGGTGCGAACTTCAAAAATATTTCGCTCGTTGCAAGACTGCAAAAATGAATGCTAATGTGCTCGCTTCCTGTATTTCTCAAATCTTTTCATTGGTATTGGCATAAATTCAACACCCCTTTCCATCAATGACGATGCACCTCTAGCCCTTTCAACAAACCTCTCCGCCATCTGTTTGAATGACATCTGCACCATGGCAGTGACAGGCAATCCTCATGCAGACTTCAATAACCCGTTGAAAGACTCTAACACATTTGTAGTCAGAATTCCCCATCTTCTGCCACCATCCGCATGCAAAGTCCACTTTTCAAGCTCATGTCGCATCAACCAACGATAGGCTCCCTCGTCTTCCTGCCAGATAGATTCCATGCGCCTCCTGAATTTACACTCTTGGTGATCTGTTGCAGCCATCCATATTAAATCATACAAATCCTTATTGGGATATGCCTTCTGGAAATTGGCCTTCAGGTGCCTTACACAGTGACGGTGGTAGGCATACGGTTCCTGCCATGCACGCAAATTCTGTACAAAACTTAAAATACTACCATGCCGATCAGATATTAGACAAATACCTGAACGCTGTTTGATAACGTGCTCTTTCAAGTGGTTCAAAAATAGTGTCCACGTCTCTTGTCTTTCATTGGCACAAATAGCAAAAGCTAAGGGAAATATACTTCCATTAGCATCTACTGCAAGGGCGATCAACAGCTTAATATCATACTTTCCATAGACATGAGTGTCGTCTATGGATATTACCGGCCGGCAATGCAGAAAACCATCAATTGCTGGTTTAAATGCCCAGAACACATATTTGAATATATGTTCTGGTATTTCCGGACTCCGCTCAAGCTTCCATTCAACAACAGTCCCGGGGTTAAAGTGTTGCAATACAGCCATGTACCTGGGTATTGATGCAATGAACTTATCTCAGTTACCATAAACAATTTCAAACGCATGTTTGCGCCCGAGAAATGCCTTTCTTTTGGTAATGGTGCACCCATATTCCTGGTGGACGTGCACTCTTTGATCTCGTACCTTATGGACGCTTCAATTTATGGAATCAGGACAAGAGAAATCAAGTCAACATCCAAGTTGAAGTGATTCCCACTGAATGTGTCCATTTCACAAGTGTGGGTGCCAATGTATTTACCCACTTTTCACATACTTGTTTTCTTCTTGCTCGCGCGCAGCATCCAATGACAACCCGTAAACCATCTACGACAAACAACCTTGTATATATCCGAAGTTGACTCCCATACCATCATCTCACGACACTCTTTTACGCTGTACATTTTCGTCGCCCTGCTTAGGTGCGATTTATCAGGAAAAAGCATCCCCTTTGCCAGCTCCGTTTGTCTAGACTCATCCCACATTGCTATCTAAATTTCGTCAGTATCCCTTGTGAGGGCATCCACATCCGGCATACTTGGCAAATGATCAAGGTAGGGAATCTCCCTTGAATGAAACAGTACATGGGACTCGTACACTCTTGGTCTAACGGGGGGTGGAGCATGCTCCCTCGTCAAATCAGGTCCAGCATTCTCTTCCTCCTCATCACCACCCTCATCAGGGAAGGGTGTGTCATCTCCGGACTTATCAGCATTGTTGTCATAATCACTGTTCTCTTTCTGACTCTGTGCATCTGCCAGATCTCGATTAAATATGTCGTCTTCGGGCAATTGAGTCAGGACAAGAGGTTCAACTTGCTCGTTTTCACTGCACAAACAACAAAATAATGAGCTACTCAAATTGTCAATCATTTTACATATAGCTATATCACTTCACTTACAAGTCGTAATGTGTTGACATCCCATGATGGACATTATCCTGTTGGTGATGACTCCCGGATGGACCACCATGATCCAACACACTAGAACTATGCATATTCCAACTGGGCGTGGGTTTATAACTTGTAAAATTCATATCTGGCTGGTACCCCCTGTGGAATATATGAGTGTTAATACAAACTCAATACAACAAAAATAAATATCGTAACACAAAAGGAAAATTGAAGTTTACCACTCGTCTTGTGGATTATGTAAAGTAGGAGAGAAATTATTTCCTCGATCCTCATTCGCCCGTGGAGATAAGTTTAAATCAGGCCAAACTCTTTCAGCCGGAACCTGTTCGGCAAAAACTGCTCTAGAATAACCACCCAATGACTAAGGGTTATCCCTGCTTTGCGCCACCTCATTATTGCGAACGTCTTCAACATTCACGTACATTTCCAATATTTTTATCAAAAGAAATTCCTGGTATTCATCCGGAGTCCTCAAAAAATCACTCAAAGTTTCATCATCCTCGATGTTAAACTCAGCGTAACAAGCAACCCCTTGCGGAGTGACAGAATACGGATATCTTCCGGTTACTTTAAGGTTCACCGAACGTTTGCTCACACTCATTTTGTTACACAACAACGATATCAGTCTATCGTACTCCATTGTAAGTGGCAACTTAACATGGCAACTTAACATGATACTGTGGAGATAAACTATAGCTCACTGAGTTATTCGCCACCACAACCTTACTCCCCAATATAATGAAACCCTTACTTTTTGCTCTTCAGACATTATGACAAAATGCTTGAGAATTTAACAAGAAGAAAAATTTAACAGGAGTTGAGAATTTTTGTGAATGGATTTTTGCAAAATCCTTAACGCCTTTAAATAAGGCAATGCTCAACTCGGGGTGTCAAATTTTTTTAGATATAGCCCATTTGAATTATTGTTATGTCAGTTAAGCGCATAAGAGTTATTGGTGGGCCCATAAAATATGTATAGCACCGTTTATAAAGGTTCTATACCTGCCAGTCTAATCAACTTCATGTATAGCGCCCTTTTAAAGAGCGCTATACCTTAACGTTCAAAACGGACGTTAAGGTATAGCGCCCTTTAAAAGGGCGCTATATATAGTTTGGTCACATTGTTTTTTCACTCATTTCGATCATTTGAGTCTAAAAAGACCACATTTAGGTTCATGATAGAACATTTAGGCTTGGACACATGGTATTAATGGCAACATTAAAATCATCTCAACTACTTTCCATCCACAGAACTGAAACCACAAGATCCCAAAATGTCTTCTCTACTGGGATAGAGAGGTCATTCAGTCGTCTTTATCAAGTCCAGAAGCATCCTTGCCACTTTGATGATATAGGTTGGCCATGCCCAGTGATGACTGATGACCCTTCATTTTTGGTAAAAATGATAACATTAGATGTTAAAGAAACAGAAAGTTCAAAAGAAGCTGAAATGTTGGCAGAAGTTAGAGGAAGCTTTTCCGTTTAAGTCTACTGGAAGTCCACAAATGCAGGGAAACGAAAAGATCAATGATTGCCGAGAAAAGACCATAATGTCACAATAGGCACATGTCATCTACAGTTACGTAATTACATTCCCATTTACATAATGACCAACCATTACAAAAAGTTTCTTTGTTGTTAAGTAACACCTTATAATGGTTTATTGTCTAATTAATGCGTTATTAGTTCCTTAATTTACTATAATATCATAGCATAATCTTGGTTATTCCTGCGTGTCATTCTCTCTTGGAGCCATTAATGCAACATCTTTGTTACAGTACTTGGTGTATTTGTGTTAGGTAGGTTTGCTATAAACGTATAATGCATTTAATGGGGTCTCCATCAACCATTAACTATTGGGTTCAAGGGCTGGTATGTAAGATACATATTCGTAGGGTATAGGAAAAGGAATTTCCATATCAATTAAGACCTTTGGATTTGAAGCTCAATTATCACAATATTTGGGATTCCCTCTGCTCCAAAATATAAGTCGTTTAATTTGGTTTAAGATAGTTGGCATTCTAAAAAATAAGAAGTCATTTTGTTTACCCGAAAAATCGGATAACGTTAAATTTAGATATGGTTCTAAGGGTATGCGAATCCCTTTGATACAAAATGACAATACAGGTATTTTTGCTATAAAATGGGAATGATGGACGGAAAGACTGAAATGAGTTAGAAAAACAAGCACAATGAAATCTTAATGTATCTTGGAGAACTTACCTCTATTGCAGTCTATCCCCCTTTTTATAGTAGAGGATCACTGCTTTATCTATAACAACATAATAAAATAATACATATAGTGGAGGACCCATGATGATTTGTCTCTTCCTTGATTCTCGCCAAAATTCTCTCCCTCGGTGCGGTTGTTACGGCTCTTGTCTGCGAGCTTGGCACTGGCTCGAGCTCGGTGTTAGGTCGAACCCTCAGTCTTGGTTCGAGCTCGGTTCTGCCTTGGGGCATCGATATTCGGGGCCTGTGTCGATCGGTGTTGCCCCGTAGTCCGATTCGGACACGGGCTCGATAATGATATCGAGTTTTGCCGTTTATAGCGCGAAGCTCGACGTCCCTACTTCGGAATTCGTCCGAGCTTGTCATGTGGATACCCTTCGATTGAAACATCATTGTCTCGACCGGTCTTTATGACTGAGAATCGGTTTTGACCATACAAACATTTGTTATTGTTCCAATTAGTGGGGTGTTAATTATATATGAGACATTTAAGAAGGAATATGAAGATAGTTTACACAAATTCTCTTATAATTGAGACTATTAAATGTTTTTGTAAGGAATGTGCAGCATCCATTTTGGACCTGAAGTACTATCATGTACTCAAAATGAGGAAGACCTGCATCAGAGTCTTGAATTGATAGTTATGATATATAGGGTTTCCTTGAAGATTTGCAGTCAATATAATAGCCTATTAATGTGAAAATATAAAAGGTATAGAAGGAAGATCTAGCATTTTACGAAAACCTTGCCTAACGTATATATTTTGGCCCGATCTTCGTTTATTCACACTTACACTAGAATAGTTGAAAAAATAGATCAGACGATTACTACTAGTCTCCAAGGTGAAGAAAAGCTTCAATCTTGATGGTTTTTAGGTCTTGATACAGGTCCGACATATTTATATGAAAATATGGGATAGCTTTTTTTTCTTCCACAACTAAGAATAGTTACAACTAACGGAATTCACTGAGCACCAACGTCAAGAACCATTATAGGCTAGGCTAATCTTGAATTGTATTTTGCCAGCTTGTCCTGATATCTCTATATATCTAATGCAATAGCCCACATGGGCCTCTCTAAATTTTCTTGATCACTTATTAGTTACACAAAATAGCAAACAAATTAAAAATACTCGCATTTTCCATCTATAAATTCTCACTCAGTTGTTCATTTCCTTCACCAAGTAATCTCTTAGCTCTAGTATTACACACAAGCACTTCCCACGTACATTTTTTCACTAATCAAATGGCGAAGGCTACTGCATCATTCATCGTCCTTCTCCTCACTTTGAACATTCTCTTCTTCACAATGGTTAGTTCAACTTACATCCCATGCCCACCAAAAACAAGGAATCACCCCCATCCCACTACCCCATCATCCAAGGGTTATAATAAGTGCCCAAAGGACACACTAAAATTGAAGGTGTGTGCCAATTTATTGAATGACTTGGTGCATGTTGTTATTGGAAGCTCATCAAAGAGTTCATGCTGCTCTCTCATTGAGAATCTTGCTGATGTCGATGCTGCAGTTTGCCTTTGCACTGCCATTAAAGCTAAGCTCTTGGGAACTAACCTTGATACTGCTCTTTCCCTCAGCTTATTGCTCAACAATTGTGGAAAGACTGTCCCTAAAGACTTCCAATGCGCATAAACGGCCATTCTCTATTTTCGTCCGACCCCAACTTGTTTGGGACTGAGGCATAGTTATCTTGTTGTGTTGTTTGTTTTCTCTATAAGTTTTTTGTGTGAAAAGTACTGACAGTGTAAAAGATTTTTCACACTATCAGTACAGAGTGTGTTTATGCATGGTTGCTTATTTTCTCAGGAGATATGTGAAATTATTCTATTGCTTAGAAGGAAGCTGGCTCTGCTCTTCTTCTTTTCAATGTGTTGTATCCCATTTTTATTTGTAATAAGATGGTTATCTTCTCATTAAGGAATTATATTATGTTTGATCTCGGGAAATCAATTATTGAGAAGGTATTGATATTAAGTTTTTTTCTTTCAGCAGTGTGACAATTTCATCCTTTTCATCTGCCAATTTGATCTTTCCTTTTTCTTTTCCTCTCTTTTAAATTTGTACCTAGAAAGAATACTAAAGTTTTAAAACTGATTCATGAAACAACTCTAAATAGTTACGCATACTTCTTTTGATTTCACCCAATACTTAACTTCTCGTGCGAATACTATCAAGGTGTGGTGGGAAGGTTGAGATCCCCCATCCTTAATTAGAAGTTTCGGATTTGAACCATGGGAATAGAGAACTTCCTGGCAGGGAGTGTACGGAATAAAAACCCAGTCATGAGAATTGAGTAAGAGAGGTACAATTTGAATTGGAGAATGTTAAAAGCAAAAGGCGTCGGACTTAGTGATAGAAACATCAATGACATAATCGCAAGTACAACTAAACTTTAGAAATTGAGGCTCATTTGCATGTGACCAACTTTAATGACCTTCAACTACTGATAGAGGGCTAATAAAGTTAGATAAAATGTGATGTTCATCTCTTAGATTTATGTTTATTCCTTTCACAAGGAATGAGAATTGAGAATAAGATGATAAGTCCTTTGCAGAGAAGAGTAATTCAACCTGAACCTTTATAATTAAGTTTTATACATAATGGATAGGCAGGATCCAATATTATCTTCCACATTCCAAGATGGCATTTCAAAAATTCAAAAAGATGAAGAAAAAAGTAAGAAAGAATGTCACTAATTTCTTGGAAAAAATTTTACAGAACAAAACCAAAAATCCTACAAATGTTATCAGGGTTGTGTATGGAATTGAGGCTGCTGTCCTCTGATTTGTGTGCGAGGATTCATATGGCTGAAGTTAAAGTGCTCATGTAATTGCTGGCTAGGACTGTCTGGTGTAAGAAGCTGATCCCCTGCCCCCATTCCTACATACTGTTGCACCACCAACACTGAAACAGCTGATGCAGAATCTGAGGATGCTAACAGATCCCCTATTGCACCTAGCTCTGGGCACTCACTCCAGTCAGTAAGTCCTGCTGTCAACGGCGATATAGTGCCTTGTCCTCTACCAACTATGAACAGGTCATGTGAGTTATCTATTGTCCTTATTGCTGCTACTGTCTCTTCTCCATGATTCACTACTCTTTCAATGTATACAACTGAATCATCATTAGATGTTCGTGCCCTGAACTCGCTAACATAGTCCTCGTCCAGTTGTTTTTCTCTGTCGTCGTCTGTTACGACTGTTAGTACTCCTGGATCATTCATACTACTCTTTCTTGAATCAGATCTTGTTGCTTCAATTGCAGCTTCTCCAGGGAGGAACCGCATGACAGTGAGGTTGATCCCGGGATGTTCCCTCATTCTTAATCCATAGGACAATGCTTCACGATCATCTGGTCCACCAAAGAATAGGACGGCGACATGGTGAGATACCTGGTTAGCAGCCAGCCTTGTGGATCCACTTAGTCCTCTGTCAACAAGAATACCAACAGAACAAGGTGCATTTGCTAATACATTCTGGTTTATAGTTCGAAAAGCTGGATTTGTAACTTCCATTCCGCCATCAACTGTTTGTTGCTTGTGAAATGGGACGATTAGGAGCGCCACTCGCTTGTCCTCAGCCACTGTGCAGATGTCTTCGTGCATAGTGGAGTAAGGGGAGATGGCAGTGAGAGGTTGCACGGAGACACATCCAACGTGCTGCTCAAAGTTCTCGAATGCATTGATGATGTGATCTGATTGAGCTTGAGTTCTGTTAAGTGCTGGCCTGCCGGATTTTCGCGTATTATGGACGATAAGCATGGCAGATGAACGTCCAGTGAGCTCGACAAGGTGAAGGACGTAAATACCTATTGGAGATTTCTTGGTGGGATACGAGGCTTCAAGAATATTGATAATTGTTGGAACATTTCTTGGTGTGTGGATGCAAACCAGTACCCTGAATTCGCTATCTGGCTTTGTACTTTGTACCGTTCTTCTTTTATATGGCACAAACTTTCTTGCCGGCTTGTAAATTATAGTCACAATTGGGATGATACAAGCAGTCATAAGCACAGCTACCATGACCATAATTGCAAATGATTTGTCATCAAGAACCTACAAGGATGCATTTAGGTTAATGTTGCAAATAGTACTAATTAATTTCTCTGTATGGTATGTCAAGAAGAATAATAATGTACCTTTTGGTCTTTACCAACATTGATCACAATCATCTCAATGAGTCCTTTGGCATTCATAAGAAGACCAAGAGTAACGCCTTCATAAAATGGCATTCTGTAATAGAGAGTTACAAGGACTGTTCCAGCAATTTTGCCAGCACAAGCTAGGACTATTACTAAAGCTAAAATGGCCCATGTACCAACTCCATCAATGGCACTAATCTCTGTCTTGAGACCACTAATGGCAAAAAAGAGAGGCAACAAAAGACCTGAAACAAAGTCCTCTAGCCTTTCAATAAGTGTCACACCAAGTGGACCATTAGGAATGACCAATCCAAATATGAAAGCCCCAAAAATAGAATGCGTTCCAATTGCATCTGTTATGAATCCACATATCATAACTCCAGTGAGAATGAGACAGATAGAGAACTCGCTGATGGATTCGCCTTCTGGAGTTCGTCTTATCATCCATCCAACTAAAGGCCTAACAATAATAACGCAGAAAACAACAAAGGCTGCACTTGACAGAATCACCCAAATTGAAGCCAAAGCCATATTATGATTCTCAGAAAAGGCAATGGCAAATGCCAAGAGAACCCACGCAAAAATGTCATTAATAAGAGCAGCAGACATGGCTATCCTACCAATTTCAGTGTTGATAAGTTTCAGCTCAGCGAGGATTCGCGCAAGAACAGGAAATGCAGTGACAGAAAGTGCAACTCCAAGGAAGAGTATGAAAGTCCCTTGTTTTGTATCTTGTGAACTCTTATGCAACATAAAGGAGAATGAAACTCCTATAAGAAATGGCACTACCATTCCTGCTAGAGCTATAGGTATGGCTTTTTTGCCCGTTCGACGAATAACAGCAATGTCCATTTCTACTCCAACCAGAAAAAGAAAGTAAAGAAGGCCTATATTTGCCATTGTCTCAAGAACCATCACACTTCTTAGAGGAAATATTGTATCAGCAAATTTTTTACTTCTTCCTAATACTGATGGCCCCAAAATTACACCACCCTGTCACCATTTAAGACAACATTAGTCTACTTAATCAACAAATGTAACAAGAATTTGCTACCTTCCATAGATGCAGATTTACACATACGAACATCCATCATTTTTTTTTATGACAAATTGACATAATAAAGAAAAAAGAACAATCTTTAAATTTGGCCTAGACCAACATTATATTCTTTCATAGTGTCTTTAATCTTCTAAGAAACTTGATCTCTTCTTTGATCTTACATGTAAAATTCTAATTAACGTACATCTTGATTCCTCCATTTATAGGGTAACCCGGTGCACAAAGCATTCTGCGTTCACGCAGGATTCGAGGAAGGACCGTACGCCAAAGGGGTGCGATGTAGGCAGCCTATCCTGATGCAAGCATCAGTGGTTGATTCCACGGCGACAACTTGACTCTTCCGTTTATGCTATGTTAATTTGCCCTTATACGTAAATATGCATGCGATTTTTTCATATGAAATGATCATGACAAATGAGAACAGAAAAAATGTACGTAACAATATATGTTGGAAAACACAATGAAACTTACGAGGATCTCAGCGATAACGCGAGGTTGACGAAAAGGTTTCAAGATAAATACGAGAATGCGAGTCATGACAACAACTAATGTCAATTGCAAGATGAAGAGTGGCAATGAATAATCAAGTGGATTTTCGCCCTGCCATATACCATTGGTCGTTATCATAGTTGGAGCATAGCATACTATATTCTCCTCTGTTTTGTTTCCAACTGTTACTACCTCACCTGCCATTTTGCCTCTCCAATATAATGTTTTCCTTAATCTAAAGAATCCACAAAATTATAATGTCTTAATTAGGTCGTAAACCATCAATCATCATGAACATGCATGGCTACGTGTAGAAAATTCAGCATTTGATTGCTATCTGAAAATTAGACTTCCATCAAAGAAGAAAGGAAAAGAAAAGAAAAGAAAAATCTGAAAGTTTGTCAAGTACAGAGAGAAAGAAAAAAGGGAGAAAACAGAAAGAAAGTTTTACGGTCGAATTTGGAGGAGAGATAATTGGAAATTAGGTACCGTTTCAGCTGGTAGACTCACTCGTTTTAGCGCTACATCTTCTATGGTCCACAGTTACCAGGGAGAAGTCTTTTTTTGGAAAAGAAAAATAAAAGCTCTAAGAAGGTACAAGAAATGATTTTCTTTGACCCGTTACAATTTAAGAAAGAAATGATTAATCTACAAAGATTTTGTGTTTTATTTATTGATTCGTGTGTTTTTTATATTTTTTCTTAAGAAAAAAGATCATATAACCAAAAGAACATTTGCTATAAAACCAGCCTCTTCAAAAGATTAAAGAATTGGAAATTTAAATAATTATGAAATCCGGCGGTACATGTTACTCCACTTTGTGTCACCATTAATTTTGTTCATGCTATTTGAAGTTTGAACTCTCCCTTCAAGATTTAAAAGATAAATAAATAAATCATAAAATAAAACAAAAATAGAAATTCCAATGGTGTGATCAATGGTCAGTAGCTAGCCAATCCATCATTCACCGGCTAGACCAAAAAGGGTCCCAATTTACGTAACATTTTTCGTGTTTTTGAAATTTAAACTTCTTAATTTTGACCATGTATTTGGACATAAATTTTTTTTAGTTTTTCAAAATAAAATTTACATATTTAAAAATTATTTAAAATTATTATAAGTCACAATAATTATTAAAATATTTAAAAGGCATTTGAAAAAAATACGGTCAAAGAATAATTTATTTAAATGGCAGCCTGGTGCACTAAGCCCCCACTATGCCTGGGGTCCGGGGAAAGCCCGGACCATAATGGTCTATTCTACATAGTCTTACCTTGCATTTCTGCAAGAAGCTATTTTCACATCTCGAACTCATGACTTTCTTGTCACATGACAGCAACTTTACCAGTTACGCTAAGACTCCCCTTCCAAAGAATAATTTGTTTGACCATAAAAATTCGAACACCTTCATATAATAAATTGCGACGGAGGAAGTATAATCTTTATTTCCTAAGTTAGTAGATAGACTGTTATAAACGCCGCAGGCGGATATACTTCCATAATATGACTTGAAACTATGGGTGTTTAACGGGCGGGCTGGGACGGGCTGGACACAAAAAAAATCAGTCCGTCCGTTTAACATTGCGGGCTGTATTTTTTCGGGTTTTTTTTTGTCCGTCCGGGTTCGAGTTTAGCGGGTTGTTAGCAGGCTGTTAGCGGGCCGTGAATTTTTTATTTTTTTTTAAAGTAAATTTCGTGTTTCTTATTCAATGTTATTGATACTTAAGTGTTTGCAAACTTTTAAGGCTTAGAATTAAACTTTGAAGTTTAAAATTTTAAATTTGAAATTTAAATTTTATAATGTTAAATTAAAATTTGAAAGTAAGTGGCTACAAAAAATTATTTAATAAGACCTATATGTAAGGATCAAGCTCCGAAAACTTTCATTTGATATTTTTATTGAATAATATATAATACTTCAAATTCAGTTGCAAGTTCTTTTTTGATTTTGTTATTTTTGAACTTGCAAATTAAAAGTTTACAACAATTATAAAAAAACAAATAGTACATCACATGCTTTGCATCATTTTTGTAAGTTAATCCATGTCAACATGAGATTCTTGATTTCCGGCATTGGTTGAATCAAAACCATAAATCATTATATCTCCAATTTCTTGGTCCTCCGCTTCATCTACCTCGTCATGCCCTTGATTTCGTCGTTATGATCTTATCCAATCTCTAAAACACACTAGAATTTTCAAAGCGTTGCTACCCAATGAATGACGGGTATCTCCTAGTTGTTGTCTTTCTTGGCTAAATGCGCTCTCTAATACGACTGTTAAAATCGACACATTTAGCACGTCTCGAGCAATGGCCGCAAGAACAGGAAATTGATTTGAGTTGCTCCTCCACCAACCCAGTGGTAGAAATTCCTTTGTGCGGGGCTCTGCTGACTTTTGCAAGTAGAATTGAAGTTCATCAATATTCCTGCTACTGGTTTGTTGATGCTCTCCTATTGTAGACCAAATCAAATAATCTTCAACACTATCATTATCATCCAAAGCACTGGCCCCAGATGTTGAAACTGAACTTGAAGGAATATTTGCACCTACAGCAGAAGAAGCATCAACAATGTTAGCATAATAATTATATAATATTTCTAAATGTTTGTGTAGATCAGAAATACAAGTGTCAATAACAGAAGTTTCAGTTGGTCCAATATCCATATAAGAATATAAAGCAGTGATTAATTGGCGTCAAGTGGTCATTCTGATAGAAGGGTTTAAAATAGCACCAATTAGGTAAATATGGAGAATTGGGTAAAAATATTTTTTAAACTTATCTAGCATAGATTCAACAACAGAAGTATATCCTTCTTTCTTCTTCAAATTATGTAGTAAAAGAGAAATTTCAGCAATATGAACTAAACCATTTGCAATAGTAGGATAATAAGCTCCAGAAAACTCAAGTGTAGCCACATAATTTTTTTGTAAAAACTTTACAACATCTTCAATGACATCCCAAGTTCTAGATGTTAACAAACAGCTAGGATCAGTACAATGAGAATTAGCAACTTCAGTTATAGGCATTCTATATTTATAACAATATTTTAAGAATAAATAAGTATAATTCCACCTAGTAACTATTTCTTCAGGCATGAGTCTTGATTTTAGTCCATAGTGTAGACATTTTTCTTTAAATGCATTTAATCTAGCTCTACAAGTACTTCTAGGAATACCTTTAAACAAAGGGTTATAAATTCTTTGAATATAAGTAACAAGATATGGTGAAGCAGCAAAACTAAAAGGTAAACAACCTAAAACAATTATTTTAGCTAATTCTTCCCGATCTTTCTTAATATCGTATTTACCCATTAACCCTCCAGTATCCGGGTTAAGTTTTTGTTGCCCATCTTCCTCATCTACTCCCCAATCAAGAGGGTGGTTGTCTACCATGTGCCTACGAAATTGACCCGTTTCCCCTCCCTTACCGGTCTCATATTTATAAATATTCTTACAAATTCTACATCTTATATAATTTTTATCTTCTTCTAGTCTGTCAAAAAAATTCCATCACTTACTTCTTAATCTTCGATTCTTCTTAATAGGGAGGGGAGACCTACTTGTATTACCACGACTTCCACCCCTAATATTTTGAGTTTGACTAGCATTACCAGGTGTAGCTGGTGGTGTTTCAAGATTATCAGGTGATGAAAATGGAATATCATCTAAATTATCATCTAAATCATCATCTATACTAGAAGAACAAGCACCACTTCTTGATCTTTTGAAAGTTTTCTTACTACCACCTCTACTAGTGCACGCTTTTTTGGCTGCTCTAAATATATCCATTATGTAAATTAAATTAATAATTATAAATAATAAAATAAATATACACCAAAGCAGAGAAAGATATAGAACGAGTGTACCGGAATTCCGGATACCGCACTAAATTTGATATCAAAAACTAAACTTCAATTGATAGATCGATACTTGATAGTTGATACCACACTTCACTTGAATACTTGATATTTGATAATAATAATTTTGTAATGGCTAAACTAAATATTTGATGAAACTTGAAATAATAAGTAATTGAGAATTTAAGAACAATAATCAATAATATCAAGAGAGAATTAGAGTAGTAAGAGAGTGAATTGTGAGGAAAAATGAAGAAGAAGGGGGGCTATTTATAGTTTTTAAAAGGTTAAAATTATAATTTATCAAATACTAGGGGTGTGGGGGCTATTTTCTTAAGAGGGTAGGCCGAAATGGCCATTTCTGCAAAAAAAAAAAAAGGCTGTTGGCCAACGGTCATATTTGAATTTGACCGTTGGCAACGGTCAAAACAAAAAATGTTAAAAATCGGGCTGAACCGGGCTGTAGCCCGTTAATAACCCGTTAACGGGTTAACGGGCTTAGCAAGTTCTGGTATACCGGTATCAAAAAACTGTTCGTTTGAAACCCGCTCCCCGCCCAACCCATCCCAGCCCGCCCCCACGCTACAATACCGGGCTGAACCGGGTTGTAAATGGGTCAGCCTGGCCCGATTAACAGGTATACTTGAAACTCGTGGATTCTTACTGGTGCAGCCCAATTAACTATCACTTCTAAATTGGAATGAAGAATAAGGACATTGGTCTAAGAACAAAGAGCATAATAAATCTAATAAAAATTGACAAGGTAGATCCAAAGAGCAAGAAACAGTGTCTTAAGAACGAAAAGTTTTTTTTTTAATTTACTCAAATGGTAGCAATATTCAAGCATATTGTTTACCCGAAAAACGGATAACAATTAAGTTTATACGCGGTTCCAAGGATACGTAGTATAACTTGGTACAAATTGAAAAAAATATATAAATGAATATCGAAATTAACTGTAAAGAAACGAATGCAAACCGAATGAATTAATTAGCCTAGACCCTCAAGTTTGATCACCCTCAAAGTGAATAGAGAGTAGACTGATACAAGAACAAAGTGACTAAATATCAAAACTAGAAGAAAAGGCAGTATATTGCTTTGTATTCTATGAATCGGAATCCCCCTTACAAATGATCAGACCCCCCTTTATATAGTATGAAAGTCCTATTCTTAATATAATTTTTAAACACAACAAGGAATCCCATGATAGATTAATTAATTGGCCTCTCATTGATATGCGTCGTGATTTCCGCCGAGATTCTCCCCCAATTGCGGATATTCCGGCTTTCTGTTTTTTCGCTCGATAAGCTTTCCTCGATCTTGGTCGATCACGGCCTCGACCGGTCTCTATTTTGCTCAATCTCGATCTTTGCCGATCTCGATCTTGACCGGTCTCTATCTTGCTCGACCTTGATCTTGGCCGATCTCGATCTCGATCGGTCTCTGGGTCTTGAGCTCAACAACCTAACTTCGCATCATGGATCGATATTACACGAAGTTGAGCCTTGATCTATCATATTCCAATTTCGATTATTCATACGAAGGGCAAACTAGGTTTTGACCGTATATAGATAGTCCCCTTATTTCTCGAAAGGAAGATAACGAGAAACGATATGAATTTCTGAACTCCGACTAGATGGGTAATGATGTTAGTGACTTTGAACCGTCATTACCAAGCTATAAGTATTCAAACTTTCATACTCATTCAAACCTTTTCACTCAAAGCTTCTTATCTACTCTTGCATCTTCTTTAGAAAATTCCTTTACTTCATAACTTTCACACCGCATACAACCCTAATTCTCTTTTCCCTTGTTCATCAATGGCGAAAACCTCCAAAACAGTGCCGTAAAAAGAGGCCGCTTCTTCATCACGACCCGCCGGTAGTGAGGATGCGGCGGAGCCTCACCCTGAGGAATTCGTTCCGGTAGGGTGCTCAACCATCATCGACTTTAAAATCGAAAAAGCTTATTCGATACCGGGCCGATGTGAGCCGATCTCGAGGTACCAGTGTACAATCACCGAGACAATCCTCGACAAAGTAAAAAAGGAATACAACTGGGGCAAAAAACACGTGGTAGTATCATCGTCTGAAGAATCGATTATTACCCACGTGGAGGGGTTCTTAAGTGTTTATACTTATCCTTTTACGTTGGGTCCCTTAGACCATGTCATTGTCGCCTTTCGCAAGAGATACGACGTGACCCATGGCCAGATCCATCCTTCTTTTTGGAGAATAGTGATTCTCCTCCGATTCTTCTCGAGCGAAATCAAGGGGTGTCTTTTCACCCTCGATCACCTTATACTACTTTACAGTCCCCGACTCTATTGAGGAGGGCTAATAAAGCTTGATCGCCGAGCCACCAAAGCACCATTCTCGAGCATAGATGAGACTCGTGACCAAGGTTGGATGGGCCGATTCGTTCGAATCAGAACTTCAGACTTGATCCTCGTTGATGACATACCGTTTCCTGAGAAATGGAATATGAATCGTGAGTAGTATTCCCCTTTGAACGTTTAATTTTGTGTCTCTGCTTTTCAATTTTTTATCTACTTTTTCTATGTTTGTTACAGTTGTGGCCCAGATGCCGGAACCGATTTCGAAACTTAAACAATGGGTTGAAGGTTTGGTGTTGCAGAGACCGTACTCCGAGCGTGCTTGGATGGAAATATCAAAGGGTCGATGGGATGCCTGCAGTCATGGTAAGTTTCCTTCTTAGAAAGGTTATCGTTTGATCTTCTTCTCTTGCTTACTCCCCTTTTTTCCTTTGTAGGCCTTGGGAAAGACATTGCCATGAGGCCCCCATCTGGTGACGAAGAATTCCCCACTCCGAAGAAGGACAAAGAGAAGAAAAAAAAAAGGGCTTCGAGTTCCCCGGTCTCGGAAAAGAAAAAACCGACGAAGAAATCTCGCAAGCCCGGGGGGGCTCCGGTATTATGCCTTCGGACTCGATCCGCCGATTAAGGGATGAGCCCAAAGAAGGAGAAGAGGAAGTAGCTTGTGTACGGGCTAATGTTGTGATACAACAATCCTCCGAATCGGCGGAGGTTGATAAGGGAGCTCTGGCCATAATTCCTTAACAAGGAAAGGTTGAGGCCATTCCTTCCCGAGCTGAGATAGTCGAAGGAGAGACCAGGGGTAAGGCTTCTCGGGCAGCAGAAGATATCTCGAGGGACGAGCTCGGGATAGTTGACATTACTAGATCCCCTTAGATTTTGGATGCTATGCTCCGTGAGGCTAACATGTTGGAAAGTCGATCTTACGAGGGTATTCAGGGGTCGACTGATATCCATGGCATTCTGGAGGCTCGAGTCCACTGCCTCGGAGGATATTATCAGGTTCGGTAGATTACCGGGGCCGAAGAAAGCATCACGGTCGGTCGCTATCGGGTCTTCATCAAGCCCAAAATTGGTGGACCGATTCCCGCCCCCGAGTGTTAATCCCAATGGTAGGCAGAAAATATTGCACTCCGTCACGGAGGATGCCTGATAAGTAGGGATTTTAACCTGTTATTTACTCTCTTTTACTTGTGTTTTAGGCCAAAAATGCTTAAAGGTATTCCCGAAAACTAATAAAATATACTTGCTTGCAAGAATTGTTCAAAATGAGCCAAAGGAATCAAAATCAACTCACAAAGGAATCAAAAGTTGAACAAAAACCAAGACTGGGCAAAGAGGTCTGAAGTGCGGACCGCACAAATATTGTGCGGCCGCGAAAGCCATGATGCGGCCACGATCATAATTATGCGGTCCACAAGAGGGAGATTCAGAGAGTGTGATTTTGGACTAAATGATGAGCGTGGACCGCACCAAAATATGCGGCCGCGAAAGTCCCTGTGCGGCCACAATTGAAATTATGCGGACCGCGATGATTAAGATTCAGAGAGTTGACAACTTGAGCAAAAGAGAGAAGTGTGAACCGCACCAGAATTGTGCGACCGCGAAAGTCCCTTGTGCGGCCGCAATCGAAATTATGCGGTACGCAAGATAAAGAATCAGAGAGTTGATTTCAAGCCAAACTCAAGCAAGTGCGGACCGCATCACTTTTATGCGGCCCCATAATCTGGAGCACGGACGCACTTAGAATTATGCGGTCCGTGAAAGTTCAGCTCAACCCAGATCCAAAAGAGAAGAACGCGGACCGCATCAGAATTATGCAGCCGCGAAAGCAAGAGTGCGGCCACTAAAGCACTAGTGCGGCCGCACTCAGAATTACGCGGCCGCACAACCTCGGCAGGGGTAATTTTGTCAGATATTTTTAGCTTAGTATAAATAGAATTTTTTGTCATTTTTAGGGTATGTTATGTTTTGTATGAGCACCTGAGACGGCTGACTTTTCTGTTTTTGGAAATTTTGTACTAGATTCACTTCTTAACATTAGATTTTCATTCCATAAATTAATATTATGGATTTTATCTTCATTTCATCTTTAATTTCTGTTATTTCCATGAGTAGCGAAACCCATAGCTAGGGTTGTGACCCAACCCTAGTATGGGTATTTAATAGGTATTTGATTTTAAGGCTTGAATGTGAATGGGTTAGTGATATTTAGCCTAGTTCTTGATAGAACTCAAGAATTAATGGTTGCAAACATTGATTCATTCCTTTATGACTTAGTCTCTACTTGAGAAAGAAGAACTAAATCTAGGAAAACTAGGCTAACAAGGAATTGGGATGAACTCAAGAAATTGATAGCCCCAATTAAAGGGTTAAACCTAGAGATAGTAATACCCAACTTGAGCTAATATCACTTGATTTGCATGAATACCCATTTGGACTTGAGAAAGCCAAATTGGGCAAAATTACTCAAACTATCGAGAGGTATAGAATGAGTACCCGGGTGTGATAGCTATATTATAATCCCAACTAATCAAGCTTGCCCTAGATTTTTCTACCCGTTAGATATCCACCTAGGTAGAAGTCACTACCCTAGTCTCTTTAAACATTTGAAAAATAACAACAAAAATATTGTCCTTAGTTTCAATTATTGCAATCTTTAGAGTAAAGTTAGAAGTAGAAATCAAACCCAAACTTGTGGAAGTGTAACTAGATTCAAAACCCACATCTAGCTTAGACATAAACCTATTTACAAACATTAACTCCCTGTGGATTCGATCCCGACCTAGTTGGGTTAAAACTACATCGACCACCCTCGCTACTCAATAGTAGTGTAGGCTTGGACCCGATCAATTTTTGGCGCCATTGCCGGGGAGTTAAACAGATTTATCTATATATCTAGGTATTTGTGTGTTTTGTCTTTCTTTCCTTTCGAGTCACTAATTTTGTTTGTGAATTGCTTTTAGGTACAAAATCGCCCTTAACAACGAGCCCCTAGGAAATTTACCATTGGGGGAGGAGGTAGATGACGATCAAGTGGATGAGGTTCATCCCGAGCTGTAAGTAAACAGGTGAGGCCGACCGCCTAATGATAATGTCCCAAACCCTCCCCCACCTCCACCAAAAGTAGCGCATCGGGTGTTTCCGAATGAGGGCTATGCAAGTACAATAGTCCCGCCCCAGATTAGGGCAGGCAACTTCCAAATTACCAACGTGATGCTTACACTACTTGAGCAGCGGGGTTTCTTCACCGGAGCTCCACACCAAATTGCCTACAAGCATCTCAAGGGTTTCGTCGATACTTGTTGGGGGAGCAAGCAAACAAATGTCACCGAGGATGCACTGCGGTTAAGGCTGTTTCCCTTTTCTCTACGGGGAAAGGCTTTGGGCTGGTTAGAGAGATAGCCTAATCATTCCATCCACACTTGGGATGAGTTGGCCGAGAAGTTCATTGCCAAATTATTCTCTCCGGGGCACATGGCTACACTAAGGGATGAAATTTTAGCTTTCAAACAAGAGCCCAATGAGCCATTGCACGAGATTTGGGAAAGATATCGCACCATGGTCAAAGAATGCCCGAACAATGATATGACCAAGGCCATGATCCAACAGACCTTCTACAGGGGGATAAACACAACAAATCAGTGTGTGGTAAATCAACTCGCTGGGGGTAACTTCATGAAAACGCCTTATTCTGAAGCTTGTGAAATCTTGGATGAGATGGCGGACACTTCTTCGGCGTGGCAAAGTAGAGCCAATGTTCCTCAAGGTGACTCAAATATTATTCACCAACACAAGGAGCTACATGATCATGGGCAAGCTATTGCGGAGTTGACAACCACCATGAACCCTGTATTATGGCCAAATTTTCATGACATTTGCCATGACATAATATCCATTATAACAAATTTGTGCTTCATGATATTTGCCATAACATAATATCCATTATAACAAATTTGTGGATCATGACATTTTCCATGACATAATATCCATTATTAGGCCAAGGATTTCTTGCTATAAATAGAGGAGTTTCTCCTCATTTGCAAACACACCAATTCAAGAGCTTTTCACTCTTGTCTTTCTTTCTCCTCCTTTATTTCATTATAGAGTATTTTGTAAGAGAGTGAGTGTTGGGAAATACTTGTGTGAACCCTTTCTTTGGAGTGATCTTGTGAGGTTATTCTCTTGGGGTATTTGGGACTAATTAGAGTATTTACTCTAATTTTGTACTCTCTTTTGTACTCTTGTTGGTATAGTGAAATTGCTCCTCTCCGCTTGTGGACGTAGGTCACCTTGACCGAACCACGTTAAATATGTGTCTTCTTTATATTCTTTAATTGTCGTTATTATCACCTTCCATTGTCTTTGTTATTGTCATTATACCGTTGTTTGGCTAAATTCCGTACTACCCGGGTTTCCGATCCTAACAAATTGGTATCAGAGCCAGATCTAACCGGCCAAAATGACTCTAACAAGGTCTTATGTTGAGAAATTTGACCGAAGTGCAAACTTTGGAATGTGGCAATTAAAGATGGAAGCTATCCTAATTCAGGATGGCTTAGATTTGGCACTGCAAGGAAAGGAGAAGATGCCGGATAAAATGACGGACGAGGAGTTTGCCGTCATAGACAAAAAGGCAAAAGCAGGTATTATTTTAAATCTTTCAAATGAGGTTTTGCGTGAAGTTGCAACAGAAAGCTCAGCCAAAGGCATATGAGAAAAGCTTAAAACCCTATATATGAAAAGAACAGTAGAAAACAGACTTTATCTAAAGCAAGAACTCTACACTTTTCGTATGGCTGAAGGTACCTCTATACTTACTTATCTTGATACTTTTGATTCTCTTCTTATGGATTTAAGTAACATAGATGCTGAAATCAAAGATGAGGATTAAGCTGTGTTATTGCTTGTTTCCTTGCCCCAGTCATTTAAACATATAAGAGATACTATGCTTTATGAAAAGGATAATATCTCTTATAAAGATAACAAATCTATTTTGAAATCAAAAGAACAAATAGATAGAGATATTACTAGGGAAATTAGTGGGAACCAAGGGGAAGGCTTATTCATAAGAGGTAGATCCAATAAGAAAGATTCAAGTACTGAGAAACCTAAATCAAGGTCAAAATCCAGATACAGAAATGTCATGTGTAAATATTGTCATAAGAAAGGTCACATTATTTCTGAATGCTTTAAATTGAAAAACAAAGAAAAGCATACAAAAAAGAAAAATGAGCACAAAAATATTGACACTGCCGAAGCAAGTGTAGTTGCTGATGAGACTGAGGGAATTATTTTTTTAGCAACTAATAATCATTTCAAATCTAACAATGAGTGGATTTTAGATTCGGGTTGTTCTTATCATATGTGTCCCAGTCGGGATTTATTTCTACGTATGAATCTATTGGAGGTAGAGTTGTCTTGATGGGCAACAATGCTGCCTGCAAAGTTATTGGAAAAGGTACAGTCCGAATCAAAATGCACGATGGTGTGGTGAAAACTCTCACCGATGTTAGACATGTTCCTGACTTGAAGAAAAATCTCATCTCTTAGGGTACTCTAGAATCTCTTGGGTGCAAGTACACAGGTGAAGGTGGAGTTCTGAAAATTTTGCATGGTGCTCTTGTGATCATGAAAGCACGCAGATCTGGTACGTTGTATACTCTTTTGGGATCTACTGTTACAGGTGCTGCTGTAGTTTCAATATCAGATAAATCAGATTCTGATATCACCAAATTGTGGCATATGCGATTGGGGCATATGAGTAAAAAAGGTCTTTCCATCCTCAGTAAAAGAGGTCTCTTATGTGGCCAAAATACCAAAAATATGGAGTTCTGTGAACATTGTGTGTTCAGGAAGCAGAAAAGAGTCAGCTTCAAATCTCCAGCGATTCATAGAACAAAAGGTACTTTGGATTACATTCATTCATATCTTTGGGGTCCTTCACGTACCCCATCAAAAGGTGGTGCCAGGTATATGTTAACTTTCATTGATGATTATTCAAGGAAAGTTTGGGTTTATTTCCTGAAAAATAAAAGTGATGTTTTCTTAAATTTCAAACAATGGAAAGTTTTGATTGAGAAGCAAACAGGAAAATAGGTTAAGCGGCTTAGAACAAATAATGGCTTGGAATTTTGTAATGATGAATTCAACGAACTTTGCAAGAATGAAGGAATTGCTCGACATCGTACTGTGAGAATGACACCTCAGCAAAATGGTGTGGCAGAAAGGATGAATAGAACTCTTTTGGAAAGGGCTCGTTGCATGATTTCAAATGCTGGGTTGACAAACGCCTTTTGGGCAGAAGCTATCTCTACAGCTTGTTATATTGTTAACCGAGCTCCTTCTGCTCCTTTGAACTTTAAGACTCCAGAGGAAATGTGGTCAGGTACTCCTGCTAATTATTTTGATTTAAAGATATTTGGTTGCCCTGCATACATGTATGTAAATGATGGAAAATTAGAGCCAAGGGCTAAAAAGTGCATTTTCCTTGGGTATGTATCTGGGGTGAAAGGATACCGTCTATGGTATCCTGATCCCACGGCACCAGAATTTATAATTAGTAGAGATATAACCTTTGATGAATCCTCTATGTTACATTCTAGAAAAGAGTCTTCTAATTCTTGTAATACAGATAAAGGAAAGAGTACACAGAACCATGTGGAGATTGAGATTGGCATTCCTTCTGAGCCAAGCTCACCAACTTTGGAGCAAAATACAGTTGAAACTCTTGAAGTTAAGACAGAAGCTAAAATTCCTGAAGTTGAGACTCCTGAAGTTGAACCAGAAGAAGAGGAGTATTCTATAGCCAAACATAGACCAAGAAGAGAAGGTAAACAACCATTAAGGTTTGGAGATTATGTTGCATTTGCTTTTTCAGTTGCACAGGAAACTGAAGAAATTGGAGAACCATCAAAATATTCAGAAGCAGTTTCTGGTGCTGACTTAGCCAAGTGGCTGATTGCAATGAATGAAGAAATTGAGTCTCTCCACAAGAATGGTACTTGGTCTCTTGTGAAGCTGCCATCAGGAAAAAGAATTGTTAGTTGCAAATGGGTCTTCAAGAAAAAGGATGGCATTCCAAGGGTTGAAGATGCGAGGTATAAGGCACGATTAGTTGCAAAGGGCTATAGTCAGTACAAGGAATTGATTTTAATGATATTTTCTCACCTGTTATTAAACATAGCTCTATTCGTGTCTTGCTTGCCTTCGTTGCCATGTATGATTTGGAATTAGAACAACTTGATGTTAAGACAACTTTCTTACATGGCGAACTAGAGGAAAAAATATACATGCATCAACCCGAAGGATTTGAAATTAAAGGAAAAGAAGATCATGTTTGCTTGTTGAAGAAATCCTTGCACGGATTAAAGCAGTCTCCAAGGCAATGGTATAAAAGGTTTGATTCCTTTATGTTGGGTCATGGTTATTCGAGGAGCATGTATGATAGTTGTGTTTACTTCCAGAAGTTAAATAATGGATCATTTGTGTACCTATTATTATATGTTGATGACATGCTCATTGCTGCTAAGGATTTAACAGAAATTCACAATTTGAAAAGTCAGCTGAAAAGTGAATTTGAGATGAAAGATTTGGGAGGAGCTAAGAAAATCCTTGGCATGGAGATCAAAAGAGATCGAAAATCCAACAGGCTATTTCTGACCCAGAAGAAGTACTTGGAGAAAGTCTTGGAGAGGTTTGGCATGAAAGATGCTAAACCAGTTAGTACCCCTTTTGCTGCTCATTTTAAGTTATCAACTGCTCAGTTCCCGCAGTCAGAGGAAGAAGAGAGGCACATGGCACAGGTTCCTTATTCCAGTGCAGTCGGCAGTATTATGTATGCAATGGTTTGTACACGTCCATACATTTCACAAGCAGTGAGTGTGGTAAGCCGGTATATGGCTTGCCCTGGTAAAGCACATTGGCATGCTGTGAAATGGATTCTCAGATACTTGCGAGGTACTTCAAACACATGTTTGGAGTTTGGGAGAAATACTAACACTTTGGTTGGTTTTGTAGACTCAGATTATGCAGATGATCTTGACAAAAGAAGATCACTGACAGGCTATGTATTTTGCATCGGGGGTTGCGCTATTAGTTGGAATGCTACATTACAATATGTAGTAGCTTTATCTACTACCGAAGCAAAATATATGGCAGTGACCGAGGCGATCAAAGAAGCTTTATGGTTGAAGGGTTTATTTGCAGAACTCAGTCTACACCAAGGTGGTATTACCATTTTCTATGATAGTCAAAGTGCCATTCACTTGACTAAAGATCAAATGTATCATGAGAGGACGAAGCACATTGATATAAAGTATCATTTCATCAGAGAAACCATTGCTGAAAGAAAAGTCTCTGTTTAGAAGATCAACACTAGAGACAATCTTGCTGACATGTTCACAAAACCTCTTCCAGTATCCAAGTTCAAGCTTTGCCTGAACTTGATTGGCATTTATAAAGAATGATTTTGCCCATTGGGGTTTTTGCGGGGAAGGTGGAGCAAATTTACTATAAGCTGAAATTAGGCCAAGGTGGAGATTTGTAATATGGCCAAATTTTCATGACATTTGCCATGACATAATATCCATTATAACAAATTTGTGGTTCATGACATTTGCCATGACATAATATCCATTATAACAAATTTGTGGATCATGACATTTGCCATGACATAATATCCATTATTAGGCCAAGGATTTCTTGCTATAAATAGAGGAGTTTCTCCTCATTTGCAAACACACCAATTCAAGAGCTTTTCACTCTTGTCTTTCTTTCTCCTCCTTTATTTCATTATAGAGTATTTTGTAAGAGAGTGAGTGTTGGGAAACACTTGTGTGAACCCTTTCTTTGGAGTGATCTTGTGAGGTTATTCTCTTGGGGTATTTGGGACTAATTAGAGTATTTACTCTAATTTTGTACTCTCTTTTGTACTCTTGTTGGTATAATAAAATTGCTCCTCTCCGCTTGTGGACGTAGGTCACCTTGACCGAACCACGTTAAATTTGTGTCTTCTTTATCTTCTTTAATTGCCGTTATTATCACCTTCCATTGTCTTTGTTATCGTCATTATACCGTTGTTTTTCTAAATTCCGCACTACCCGGGTTTTCGATCCTAACAAACCCAAGGCTCAGCTTCAACAGGTTCAAGGGTCGAACAGATGAATGCTATGGAAGGGGTGAACATGATGGTAAACAAGAGACGACAACGAGGTCAACAAGTACAAAACCATCTGAAACAATTTTAGCAAAGAAATAGTGGATATAATGAAGATGATTCATATGATGAGCAAGATGAAGAGGTTCAATATATCAACAATTATCAAGGTCAAAGAAGCAATGCTCCAAATCAACAACAATGGAGATCACAAGGAAACCAAGGAAACTGGAACAACCAAGGCCACCAAGGAAATTGGAGTGGTGGGAACAACAATAATCAAAGCAACTGGGGTAATCAAGGTAATCAAGGCAATTGGGGAGGAAATAATCAAGGTAATTGGGGTGGCAACAATTAAAGAAATTGGGGGAACAACAATAATCAAGGGGGTTGGAACAATAGCAATCAAGAAAATCGGGGGTCGGGATTTCAGAGGCCCCCGATGTATCAACAACCAAACAACCTGTCTCCATATCCGTCGCAAAGTTTTAGTTCTTCCAATAGTGAAATGGGACGGATTGAAAACATGTTTAAGCAGATGATGGATAAAAATGCCGACTTTGATGCCCAATTAGCCTCCCACAACACTTCTATCCGCAACTTGGAGGTTCAACTTGGCCAAATTTCACAAGCTTTAAATACTCGCCCAAAGGGAGCACTACCTAGTGATACGGTGGTGAACCCGAAAGGTGGGAATACGAGGTATGCAATGGCCGTGACAACAATAAGTGGGAAAGGTGGAGTTGCTAGTACCTCAAACCACAGAAGACATATGGGTGATGATGTGTTGGTGCAAGATGATGATGATCCAAGCAATGATGTTCAATCTAATAAAGAATCAATGATTGATATTGATGAAAATATGGAGGAGACGCAAGAAGAAGTGAACTTGTCTAGGGAGCACGTGATTGACATGCCGGAACCGGTAGTTCCAAAGGCTAAGGTACCAATGCCAAGGCCTCCTCCTCCATACCCTTAAAGACTTGCAAAGCAAAACAATGAGAATCAATTCAAGAAATTCATTGATATGATGAAAAGTTTGTCCATAAATGTAGCGTTGGTTGAAGCATTAGAACAAATGTCGGGATATGCCAAATTCATGAAGGATTTGATAACAAAGAAGAGATCAATGAACTATGAAATGATCAAAATGACACAGCAAGTGTGTGCTATGGTGTATTCCATGGCTCCAAAGTTGGAAGACCCCGGTGCTTTCACAATCCCGTGCACTATTGGGAGTGCCGATTTTGCCAAAGCTTTATGTGATTTGGGGGCAAGCATTAACTTGATGCCCTATTCTGTGTTCAAAACGTTGGGGATTGGGCAACCAAGACCCACATCCATGAGGTTGCAAATGGCGGATCGGACAATGAAAATGCCATTGGGGATAATTGATGATGTGTTAGTTAGGGTTGACAAGTTCATCCTTCCCGCAGATTTTGTGATACTTGACTGTGAGGTAAACTACGAGGTGCCAATCATTATGGGAATACCTTTCCTTGCTACAGGGAAGGCCTTAGTTGATGTGGATGCTGGAGAGCTCACCTTCCGGGTGGGTGATGAAAAAGTGGTATTCCATGTTTGTAAATCAGTGAGGCAGCCAAATAGCAACGAAGTGTGTTCGTTCGTGGATCTTGTGACTGAAGTAATTGTTGATGACACAAGTGCTGTGATAAATATGGAAGATACCTTGGAAATTATGTTCACTAATTGTAGGAACTAAGATAGGTGCATTACGGGCTAACTCACTGCACCTGATAGCATATTCTGACACTGTCATAGTGCCCTGACGCAACCGTTCAAACTATGTGCGCCACACATCTCTGAGAGTCTGGGGAACAAACTCTTCAAGAATATTTCCGAAAATTGAGCCCAAGTTAGTGGTGTGGCATCGGCTGGTCTACCTTCTTCATAGATTTACCACCACCGATACGCTGCGCCTGATAGTTGAAATGTAGTAAAGGAAACTCCACTAACTTCCACAACAATTTTCCAGAAATCCTTGGGCATCCTCTGTAGTTGTGCCACTGAAAGTTGGTGGATCATATTTCTTAAACCTTTCAAGTCTCTTTTGTTCTTCTTCTGATGCCTCGAGCCTGACCTCAGGCCGAACCGGAATAACAGGTTGTAGCGGTACTACACCCGGAACCTGTCCAACGTGAACCTGCTGCTCTAGAGTTGTGGTAGGAGTCTGATCTACAACCCTAATCTGCGGAATGTTTGGTGTAACAGAGATCAATCCTGCCTTAGTTAATGTACCAAACATACTCAGGAACTGTGCTAAAGTCTCCTGAAGTCCTGGGGTAATAACATGTGCTTTTGGTACCTGTCCCCCAACTGGAGCTACTAGTGGCTCCTCAACTGTTGTTCTGACAGGTGCTCTAGTCGCAGCACGTGCCCTTCCTCGACCTCTACCTCGGCCTCAGCCTCTTGCAGCCCTCGCAGTATGTGTGGATGCCTGCTCAGCTAACCCAGTAGCACGTGTACTCACCATCTGTGAGAGAATGGAGATACAAAAGTTCAAATTCCAAATTCAACAAATTCCGCATGACAGGAATGAAAGAAATGGAAATTTCCTAAAAGTTCTGTAGCCTCTCGAAGATAAGTACAGACGTCTCCTACCGATCCGCAAGACTCTACTAGACTCGTTCGTGACTCGTAGAACCTATGAACCTAGAGCTCTGCTACCAACTTGTCACGACCCAAAAATCCCACCACAGGCATCGTGATGGCACCTAGTCTCTAAGACTAGGTAAGCCGATTTCAATTATATTTTTTTTTGGAGCCATTTTTTTAATTAAATAAGTAACCAAAACTAACATCGGAACAAATATGAATGTACAACCTCCCAAGACTGGTAGTACTAAGTCACGAACTCTAACTGAATACATGGAATGACTACGAGGACCGAATATACAATACTGATTGATTTAAAATTAACAGTACAATGAAATGAAAAGACTCCAAGGGACTGCGACGACCAAGCAGCTCTACCTTGAAGCAGATAATAGGAAGCAGATAACAATAAGGGCAACATAAAACAACCAGTAATATGCACAGCAGACGACAAGAATACCATTAATATCGCTTAACAATTAATAAATACAATTACACACAATAAATTAAATCCTTCAAATAAATGTCTTTCACATATAATTCTTTCAAATAACTCTCTTTCAAATATAATTTTCTCAAATAATTACCTTTCAAATATAATTCTTTCATATAATACCTTCTACATAAAAATCTTTTCAAATAAATATTTTGAATATAATCCTTTCAATTAAAAAGTCACCACATGACACCTCGTTTCATAATCATAAAAATACGGATCTCATCCCATTTCCATATTTTTCGTAAACATGCGTCTCAACCCATTTTTCATATTTCCACGGCACCTCGTGCCCATAATTAAATCATTATATTTTCCCTGGCACCTCGTGCCCTCATTTCATATCACAACTGCACGGACAATTCACGTGCCAAATATCATTATCATTTAACCACAGCACCCCGTTCCCACAATTCATATCACAACTGCACGGACAATTCATGTGCCAATATCCTCATTATTTACTCACGGCACCTCGTGCCCACATTTTATTTTATAATCCGTCTGGCAATAGCCACAGGCTCTCAATTTCAACATAAATCAGATTGTCATCAATTTACCAACAACAAAAAAAATTGCACAGGGTATAAAAATAAACACAATAATATCACAACATCACATGAAAATCATCAACCCCACATCATCACATATCGTCCCTGACAATAGCCACCCTTATCGCTCCTATTGCCACCGTTATCGCTCCTATAGCCACCCTTATCGCTCCGCCCAGACAATATCAATAGCCACCCTTATCGCTCCTATTGCCACCCTTATCGCTCCGCCCAAACAATATTCCAACAAACACAAGCACAATGAAATGCCACCCTTATACCCACATAATATCAACAGTGAAATGCCAACCTTATATCTTCAAAATAATAATTAACACAACACAATAATTTACACGAAAAATTATCACGGCAACATAACAAAATCAATTCATATCACAATTTTCCCAATGGCTACAACAAAAATTACAAAGATACAACCAAGTCAATTAATTTCACGACAAATAGTCGAAGGCTCCACACAATGTGTACAACACCCAAAAATAATCAACAGAGATAGAAATTACTCAACATAAAGCAAAGTCTTTATTAACTACAAATTTTTGATAATTATATAAACACCTCTTCTTAAGCTTATTTAATTAATTATTTGCAGAGGGAAAAATCCAAAATGAAATTAAATTCTAATAATTATTAAACCAGCAAATTCACGGAATTTCATAAATAATCAAATAACAATAACATCAACTTGTCATATAACAACAGAGTCAACAACAAGGATTTAGGCACGACAAATAGATGATTAAATATATGCCAACAATTAACCAATTTACTACACAATATGCTCAAGACTTTAACTCAATAAAATTTGCACATATAAACCAAGTACGTACTCGTCACCTTGCGTACATGGTTTGCAATTACACAAATTGCACATAAGACTCAATGCCTAAGGGGAAATTCCCCCACTCGAGGTTAAGCAAGATACTTACCTTTTTGAAGTTAGGTCGATATTCCAAAATAGCTTTCTCACGTGAATTGACCTCCGGACGGCTCCAATCTTTCTTGAGCCTTCCATACATTACTACGAGGTTCCGAAAATCCTAGCAACTTCAATCTATTTATAAATATAACAAAAGTGAACCATAATTAGGAAGATTTTCATGGTTTCAGCTCATTTGAGCATTTTATCAAACACTAGGTGTGCAAATTTGGTTACAAGATTCTTCTACAAGATTTCCTTCATTCTACAAACCAATCTTTACTTATTTGATCTCAACAATCTTCCCACAAACCTTATTGGTACAAGCATATATACATAATACTCTTACACCCAAGAATCATACTCCCAATCACCAATCTTTTACCCCCCAAACTCGAAATTGAAGACTAGGGGTTGAATCTTACCTCTTTGATAAAGATCTTGTGATTAGCTTCCTTGATTCTTGAAGATTGGATGATTAGAATGTTAGGTTCCCTCCTCCTCTCTATAAAATGCTCTTACCTCTCTCTAAAACCCTCAGAAAAATACCCCAAAATAAGCCTCAAAGCCTATTTATCAAAATGGGGTCGGGTTATGAAAATAGAAAAATTAACCCTCCGAAAGCAGGTCTGCGGTCGCATAATGGACCGTAGAATGGGTATGCGGGCCGCAAAAGTGATCGCAAAATCGGTGCCCAGAACTGGGCTCTTCTGGTCCATTCTGCGACCAGTTTGCGGTCGCAAAAGCAGTTTTGCGATCGCATAATTGGTCGCAGAATTATATTTTTCCAGCCTTTAATAATTTGGTCATAACTTCTTGTAGGAATGTCCAAATGATGAACGGTTTGAAGCGTTGGAAACTAGACACATAGAACTTTCTTTTGATAGGTAACACACCATATAAATCTTCATATCAGGAGAGTTATTCTTATTTGAAATTAGGTCTTGTGCGAACTCACTTGAAACTTTAGTCTATTATGAAATTTCCAACTTTCGCCAAAATGCGTCGAATTGTCTTACGGACTTCCAAATCCAAATCCGAACACGCGCCTAAGTTTGAAATCACCATACAAAGCAATTGACATCATCAAAAATTCTATTCCGAGGTCGTTTGATCAAAAGTCAACTCTTTGGTCAACTCTTTCCATTTAAGCTTCAAAATGAGAATTTATCTTTCAATTAAATTCTAAATCTTCTAAAAATCAAACTCGACCACACCCGCGGGTAATAATATATATTATGAAGTTACCCGGGACCTTAAGTCGTTGAACGGGGCGTTAATTCTTAAAACGACTAGTCGGGTCGTTACATATTCTTTCCTCGTGCTTAACTAACATGCAGGTAGATGCCACCTTTGCGGTGCTTCAAAGGAGGAAGAAAGCAATAGGTTGGACATTGGCAAATATTTGGGATATAAGCCCCGCCTTTTTCATGTACAAAATCATTTTGGAGAAGGACACCAAACCCTCCGTGGAACATCAAAGACGATTGAATGAGGCCATGCAAGAGATAGTAAAGAAATAGATCATCAAGTGGTTGGATGCCGGGGTGGTTTACCCCATTTCCGATAGTTCGTGGACCTCGTCAGTGTAATGTGTCCCAAAGAAAGGGGGCATGAGTGTGATAACAAATGACAAAAATGAATTGATCCCCACAAGAACTGTCACCGGGTGGAGAGTGTGCATGGATTATAGAAAGCTCAACAAAGTTACGCGGAAAGACCATTTTCCGCTTTCATTTCTTGATAAAATGTTGGATAGGTTAGCCGAACGTGCTTATTATTGCTTCTTGGATGTATATTCCAAATATAACCAAATTCTTATTGCACCTGAAGACCAAGAGAAGACCACCTTCACTTGTCCATATGGCACTTTCACATTTTGGCGGATGCCATTTGGGTTATGCAATGCACCGACAACTTTTCAGCGGTGTATGATGTCCATCTTCACCGATATGGTGGAGGACTTTCTCGAGGTTTTCATGGATGATTTCTCTATCGTGGGGGATTCTTTTGAAGAGTGCTTGGATAAGGTATTGGCACGTTGTGAAGAAACTAACTTGGTACTGAATTGGGAGAAGTGTCACTTTATGGTCAAGGAGGGCATTGTCCTCGGTCACATGATTTCCAAGAATGGTATTGAGGTTGATAAAGCAAAAATTGAAGTGATATCTAAACTCCCTCCCCCTACTTCCGTAAAGGGAGTGAGAAGCTTTCTAGGTCATGCGGGGTTTGACCGCCGATTCATCAAGGACTTTTCTAAGGTGGTAAACCCCTTGTGCAAACTCTTGGAGAAAGATGCCAAGTTCCTTTTCAATAAAGATTGTATGAAGGCATTTGAACTACTCAAGTATAAGTTGACTACCACTCCTATTATCATCTCGCCAAATTGGAGCTTACCATTTGAGCTCATATATGATGCAAGCGAAGTGGCGGTTAGTGCGGTATTGGAGCAACAAATTAATAAGATCTTTCATCCGGTCTACTATGCTAGCAAGACCATGAACGAGGCCCAAGTCAACTATACGGTGACCGAGAAATAACTCCTAGCCATTGTCTTTTCTATGGAGAAGTTCCGCCTGTACCTAATGGTACAAAGGTGATTGTTCACACCGACCATGTGGCAATTCGTTATTTGATGAGCAAGAAAGAGTCTAAGGCAAGGTTGATGCGGTGGGTGATTCTATTGCAA
This sequence comes from Nicotiana tabacum, assembly GCF_000715075.1. Classification (NCBI taxonomy): domain Eukaryota; kingdom Viridiplantae; phylum Streptophyta; class Magnoliopsida; order Solanales; family Solanaceae; genus Nicotiana; species Nicotiana tabacum. The sequence goes on along the minus strand of NC_134101.1, from coordinate 20,434,218 downwards.
GAGTTTGATCTAGAGATTCAAGACCGAAAGGGTAGTGAGAATCAAGTGGCGGACCACTTGTCCCGATTGGAGGAGGAGGGGAGGCCACATGATGGCCTTGAAATCAATGATTCATTTCCTGACGAACAACTCCTTTACATTTCTAGGACTGGGATGCCATGGTTTGCCGATGTGGCCAACTATCTTGTGAGTGGCATTGTTCCGAATGAGTTCTCCTCAAACCAAAAGGAGAAGCTCAAATGGGACTGCCTAGACTACTATTGGGATGAGCCATATCTCTTCAAAATTTGCACTGATGATGTTACCCGGAGATGTGTTTCAGAAGAAGAGCAATTGGGTATTCTTGAAGCTTGCCATTCTTCACCTAATGGTGGTCACCATGGTGGGGCGAGAACTGCTACAAAGGTCCTAAGCTGTGGATTCTATTGGCATACCTTGTACAAAGATGCTAGCGAGCTCGTTAAGCATTTTGATGATTGCCAAATGGCCGGTGGGATCTCCACGAAAAATGAGATGCCTCTTACCACCATCCTCGGGATTGATATTTTCGATGTGTGGGGTATCGACTTTATGGGTCTATTTTTGAGCTCGTGTGGGAACACCTATATTCTTGTTGCTGTGGATTACGTTTCCAAATGGGTTGAAGTTGTAGCTTTGCCCAACAATGAAGCACGGAGTATGGTGGCTTTCTTGAAGAAAAATATATTCACAGGGTTTGGCACCCCAAGGGCCATCATTAGTGATGGGGGTTCACATTTTTGCAACAAAGCCTTTGACACTTTATTCTCCAAGTATGGTGTCACTCACAAGGTGTCAAACCCCTATCACCCCCAGGCAAGTGGACAGGTTGAAGTCTCCAACAGGGATATCAAGAGTATTCTATCCAAGACTGTCAATGCAAATCAGACTGATTGGTCAAGAAAACTTGACGATGCTCTTTGGGCCTATAGAACAGCTTACAAGACTCCAATTGATATGTCTCCGTATCGGTTGGTGTTTGGTAAAGCATGTCACCTTCCGGTGGAATTAAAGCATAAGTCCATGTGGGCGTTGAAGAAATTGAACCTTGAGTGGGATGTAGCTGCCAATCTTCAGGTGGAGCAATTGAATGAACTTGATGAGTTCCGGTTCCATGCTTACTCTAGTTCGTCCTTGTATGAGGACAAGATGAAGTACCTACATGATAAGTATATCCGAAACAAAGAATTCAAAGAAGGTGACCTTGTTCTTTTATTCAACTCTCGGTTACGGATGTTTCCGGGAAAGCTTAAATCAAAGTGGAGTGGTCCTTTTGAAGTGGTACATGTGACTCCTTTTGGTGCTCTTAATTTGAAAAATAAGAATGGTGAGATCTTTAGAGTCAATGGACACCGGGTGAAGCACTACCTTGGTAAGGTAGATGATGGCCACGTTGTGGCATTGCTCCATTTCAAATGAATGATGGTAACATGCGTCGTGCCGCGACATTAAATCAGACGCTTCTTGGGAGGCAACCCATGTGTTTTTCTTTCTTTTGATTTTCTTGTTAGATTAGATATTATTTTGGACTAACTGGTTGTGAAGTGTATGCATGAATTGGTTGTGCAGTGCAAAAAATTGACAAGACAAAAATTGGCCAGGTGGTGAAATTGTGCGGACCTTGCCAGAATTATGCGGACGGCACAAGCCCTTCACATCCGCACAATTCTGTGTGCGGTCGCACAGCTAAAAGATGGAAAATGCCAACTCTTTGAAGTTTGGCATGACAAAATTCCTTAAGGATTCGCGGCCGCGATCAAAATTTTGCGGACCGCACAGATTATGCGGCTGCAGCTATTTTTATGCGGACCACGTCACTGAATCAGCTGCTGATATAGAAAAGGTAAAGAGTGCGGACCGCACCAAAATTATGCGGCCGCACTCAGGTAAGTCGGTGGGCCAACATGGTCAGAGTATAAATAGGACTTTTTGAGACTATTCACACTTTACATACTCTGACCTCTCAAGCTAGACTAAAGCACAGTGCACTCTTTCTTGTTTTCAATCTCATCCCATATTCATCAAGTGTTGATTTTCTACTATATTTAATTACTGGTATGTTGATTTCAATGAATTAATTTCATCTTTTTCTTCTTTTTTTTCTCTTTGTTTTAGTTTTCTTTTTATCTAGGGTTATATTCATGCCAAAAATGTCAAATTGATGCTTAGTTCTTGCTTAGAAGCATGTGGGTAGTGTTTGAATGCATAATGGGGGTTGGGGTTAGTAGCCTTTATTGTTTAATTGCCACAAATTAAGCCAAATTAGTGAAAACCCTAGTATTAATAGTACTTCAGTACCGCTCTGATTTGAATTTTGCGGTCGCACACATTTTTGTGCGGTCCGCACTAGGGTATGTGGCCGCATACAAAATTGTGCGGTCCGCGATACCCTAGGTTGAAGGCACTTGTCATTGCTAAGTTTGTGCGGCCGCACTCAATTTTGTGCGGTCCGCGGTTGGTTTTTGCAGCCGCACTCAATTTTGTGTCGTCCGCACAATTAAACTTCAGAGACCCAACAAATCTATTATGCGGCCGCACTCAATTTTGTGCGGTCCGCGATGGGTTTTCGCGGCCGCACTCAAAAGTATGCGGTCCGCGCTGAGGTAACTCCAGAGAACCAGTAGCCTGAACCTGGGATCTCCAGAACCGAACTCAATTTTGTGCGGTCCGCGATGGGTATTATATGGCCGCACTCATTTTTGTGCAGTCCGCGATGGGCAGTTCGCGACCACACTCACTTTTGTGCGGTATGCGCTGCCCTGTTCTGAGAAGCAATGTCTTTCTTTTCAACTATAATTCAATAACACATATTGAACCCCAATTCTAACTGACTCTTACTACTTGTGTGTTGCAGACAATGGTGTGTTCTCGCGGTGAGGTGATACTTCCAAAGGGAGGGCAGAATCCTCCCGAGGCCAGGGTAGAGGAAAACCTAACATGCCACTATCAGTCCAGAAAGTCGTGGGCAAAAAGACTACTCTCAGTAGACCACCTCCGGACTCCTCAGACAACAGTGAATACCTCCCATCCCGGGAAACTTCTGAGGGGGATTCTATACAACCAGAACCGGGGAAAAAATCACAACAATTCCCCGATAGACTCCATTTAGTCAATGAGCCTACCTCCTCCTCTAGTTCTTCTAATGTCTCAGAGGGAGGTAGTCAGGCATCTGAACCATCTTCCCCACCTACTACAACACCTGCCATAACAGCTACCCCAATCAATTTAGATGATGATGATGAGGTCCCGGATGACAGGAGAGGGGGTGACACAATTGTGGGAGGCCTGGCTAGATCAAGGAAGCCGGAGGTGTGGGCTGATAGATTTATAAGTGAGAAGGCGTATGCAAAATTTTGGGAATGGTAGCCCCAAAGGTCGCTCACTCTTGAGCCACAATTCATAACCAAATACCTAAGCCATCACAATTCGAATGTCCTAAAGCAATTTACGAAGAGAAAAGGATGGAAACGGTTCACTGGCCGGTTGCAAGATGCCAATGAATACCTCGTCAAGGAATTTTATGCCAATGTTGCACACATCAAAAAGGGTACAAAGGTGACGAAGGTCCGAAACTTAAAAATCTGGTTTGATGGCCACGCACTTAACAGATATGTAGGGTTTGAGGAGGCCGAGGCAGTGCAATATCTAGAGAAGCAAGCGTTGGGTGATGCAGTTCACCCATGGCTAGCTGAGATACTTGCTATTCTGGGGACAACACCTAAATGGCTCACAATAGGAGTTCAAATTGTCAGAGCCACCCTTAACTTTGAAGCAAAAGGGTGGCAAACATTCGTGTGTAGCCGTCTTGACCCGTGCCAGCATGAGAATGTCCTTCCACTCCCCCTGGAAGTATTGGTAGCTTCCATCATGGCAGGCTATCCTATTAATGTAGGAAACTTGATGTCCTATAACATCTCCAATACAGTCCATAAAGAAGAAAGATCGTATTCCTACCCCAACTTCCTCACAGAGTATTTCCAAGACCAAGGGGTAGAGACGAGGCACTTTGATGTGGATGTGAAGGCTAAAAAGCCCTTCTCATGGTACCACCTCCAGAGAGCGGACAACCCTAAATTCAAGGGTAAAGCCATTACCTCCACTGTCCAGTCTGAAGAGCCAGGGGTAGTGGCTACTGGGTCAGTTGTCGAGCCCTCCACAGCAATCGGTACTTCTACCGGAGCAGCTTCCATGCCTCCTTCTTCCTCCGGACCATCCCTCTCAGTGCCACTGTCAGTGCCCACATCTTCTACCTACCCTCAGACTGCACTGCGGGTTTCACAGACACGATCCAGTGCAGTGGCGGCACAGTCTTCAGCCCCATCTGAGCTTCAGGTACCTCCATCAGTGAAGGAATCTTTGAAGAAGATTCTGGACAACCAGAAGAAGATTCTGGATGACCAGAAGAAGATCTGGGGGACTCTTGATACACATGGGAGGATTATAAAGGATTTGAGGAAGCGGGTGAAGAAGATGCGGAAGACTCAGGCATCTTAGGAGTCGGTGGAGAAGTTGAGCAAAGAGGTTGAGAAGATTGTTTTTGCTGGTGATATTCCAGTGGACCTGCTCATGGAGGAGACACTCCCAGCAACACATACAGCAGTGCCAGAGGTAGCAGCCGGCCAGTCTGAGGAGCCGGCTTCCACTTCACACACTGCTGAGGAGCTGATTCAGATGCTCAGCAACCCCGTAGTCCCCTAGTTAGAGGATGTGGAGATCCAGTTTGAGGATATGGAGGGTGCTGATGAGCCCATGCATTATGAGGACCCCGTCCATGTTGAGGACCCGATGCAGATAGAGACCACATAGGGAGTTTTCTATACTCTCTACCCCTTTTCCCTGTTCTTATTTGTTATGAGCATTGAGGACAATGTTATTTTTCATTTGGGGGATGGTCCCATTTTAATTTGATGACATTTGGTATGTAATAACCATTATACTATTTTTCTTTATCTTTATTTATCCTTATTTTCACTTTTGGTATGTATATACTCTTACCATTCGATGTATATATTCATTTCCATTATGTATATATTCGCTTTACTTCATTTTGTACATATTCAGTCTACTTTCCGTAGTTTACTTCATAACTTCTTTCGTTGTTTTTCCTTAGTAGCATAGCTTCTTATTTACTTTAGTAGCTTCTTTTTAAGTTGTTAGCTTCTTTTTACATTTTGTGTGAACAATAAGCCTTTGGTTTTCTTAATGCCACGGTTCTTTCCAAAGGTGGATGTTGTGTGAACCGGGTGGCTCTTCCCAATGATGGATGGCGTGACAACCTTCTTAAGGGATTGAGTCTGTTTTCTTTATGTTTTTGTATATATAGCAGTAATGAATAAAAGTGTCTCAAGCAAGCTTCACTTGGTACTAACACATTTACCTTCGACCTTATGGTTAGAAACAAGTTGATTGGCAAAGAATAGCTCTAATTGTGACCTTTAGACTCTTGTGTTGACTAAAACAATCATCGAGTGGTTTCTTTGAGCCATTTGTGATTTTCAATCTTAGCTAGGGTTATTATGGGACCTCGAATCTGTTCTCTTTAACAATCCAGCAGCTTGAGAGGTGAGGTATTGAATTGCAAGTCCAAGTTCCGTGCTAATAAGTCTAGAACTTGCCCTGAATATTTGTCTAGGCGAAATTCTAAGTGTAGCTCGACTTGAGAAATGATTGTAGGCTCTCCTTGATCCAATTTGAAACTTGAAAGCTTCCGTAGCCTACCAATGTGATATCCCTAGTCAACCCCTTTGAGCCGAAGCCTTTTTTCATTCAATAGCCATGTTACAAGCCTTTATCCATTTTATAATGACCCTATCTTGGCACCCGATCTTTCCTTAGCATTCTTGATACAATTGGCAAAAGCATAAATTTGGGGGAGAGATGAGGAATGTGAAAGTGATAAAAGGTACAAATAACAAAAAAAGAAATGAAGAAAAGGGAAGGCAAAGAAAAGGAAGAAAGGCCAAAAAGAAATATGTCAAAAAGAAAGTGAATAAAGTAGAAAGTTGAAGGGATTCAAAGAAAGCAATGATGAAAGGCACTGAGTGATTCAAAAAGGAGAAAAATGATTGTCATGAGCAAGAAAGAGTAACATTACGTCTCTCTAGTTCCCCTAAGGAAGAATACAATGACTCAAAGAGTCAAGAAAGTATGAGCCAAAAAGAGGAAATGGAGTGCTTAAGGAAAGATGAAACCATCATATGCCGATAAGTCCTACCTTGATCCAAAAGCCTTAATTACATTTCCACAAAAAGCCCTATATGATTTGAAGTTGAGTGAGCTTACATTAGTGGTGATTTACATAAGGGGCAAGCTTATGGTACTTAGAGCCGGACTTGTGACACTCTTTTGAGAGAGATGAGCGCACTTCTTCACAATCCTTATTTTGAGTATTACATTCTAAAGTGAGATTTGCTCATGGAGAGTAAAGGAGGAGGAGTTTGGGTTCCACAATGACCTACGTGATAGAGCGAGCTTCCTTGGTGAATTAAGACAACTCTGGATGCTCTAGTGTCACGTTAGAACTATGGTACTCAAAAGGTCAAAACATGGTGGTGTTGATAATTCATTTGAGCTGAGGGTAATTGTTAGTCCCAATTGATGCATGATTGATTCACCTTAGGGCAGCTGAAATATCTTTTTTTTCTAATGGAGGTGGGAATTACCTTATTTGCTTGAGGACAAGCAAAAGCTTAAGTTTGGGGGAGTTGATAAGTAGGGATTTTAACCTATTATTTGCTCTCTTTTACTTGTGTTTTAGTCTAAAAATGCTTGAAGGTATTCCCGAAAATTAATGAAATATGCTTGCTTGCAGGAATTGTTCAAAATGAGCCAAAGGAATCAAAATCAACTCATAAAAGAGTCAAAAGTTTAACAAAAACCAAGGCTGGGCAAAGAGGTCTAAAGTGCGGACCGCACAAATATTGTGCGGCCGTGAAAGCCATGATGCGACCGCGGTCATAATTATGTGGTCTGCAAGAGGGATATTCAGAGAGTGTGATTTAGGGCTAAACGATGAGCGCAGACCGCACCAGAAATGTGCGGCCGCGAAAGTCCATGTGCGGCCGCAATTGAAATTATGCAGACCGCGATGACTGAGATTCAGAGAGCTGACAACTTGAGCAAAAGAGAGAAGTGCGGACCGCACCAGAATTGTGCGGCCGCGGTCGAAATTATGCGGTCCGCAAGATGAAGAATCAGAGAGTTGATTTCAAGCCAAACTCAAGCAAGTGCGGACCACATCACTTTTATGCGGCCGCATAATCTGGAGCGCGGCCGCACTTAGAATTATGCGGTCCGCGAAAGTTCAGCTCAACCCAGATCCAAAAGAGAAGAACGCGGACCGCATCAAAATTATGCGGCCGCAAAAGCAAGAGTGTGGCCGCACTCACAATTACGCGGCCGCACAACCTCCGCAGGGGAATTTTTATCAGATATTTTTAGCTTAGTATAAATAAAACTTTTTGTCATTTTTAGGGTATGTTATGTTTTGTATGAGCACCTGAGACGGCTGACTTTTCTGTTTTTTGAAATTTTTGTACTAGATTCACTTCTTAACATTAGATTTTCATTCCATAAATTAATATTATGGATTTTATCTTCATTTCATCTTTAATTTCTGTTATTTTCATGAATAGCTAAACCCATAGCTAGGGTTGTGACCCAACCCTAGTGTGGGTATTTAATGGGTATTTGATTTTAGGGCTTGAATGTGAATCGGTTAGTGATATTTAGCCTAGTTCTTGCTAGAACTATAGAATTAATGGTTGCAAACATTGATTCATGCCTTTATGACTTAGTCTCTACTTGAGAAAGAGGAACTAAGTCTAGGAAAACTAGGCTAACAAGGAATTGGGGTGAACTCAAGAAATTGATAGCCCCAAATAAAGGATTAAACCTAGAGATAGTAATACCCAACTTGAGCTAATATCACTTGATTTGCATGAATACCCATTTGGACTTGAGAAAGCCAAATTGGACAAAATCACTCAAACTACCGAGAGGTATAGAGTGAGTACCCGGGTGTGATAGCTATATTACAATCCCAACTAATCAAGCTTGCCCTAGATTTTGCTACCCGTTAGATATCCACCTAGGTAGAAGTCACTACCCTAGTCTCTTTAAACATTTGAAAAATAACAACAAAAATATTGTCCTTAGTTTCAATTATTGCAATCTTTAGAGTAAAGTTAGAAGTAGAAATCAAACCCAAACTTGTGGAAGTGTAATTAGATTCAAAACCCGCATCTAGCTTAGATATAAACCTAATTCCAAACATTAACTCCCTATGGATTCGATCCCAACCTAGTTGGGATAAAACTGCATCGACTACCCTCGCTACTCAATAGTAGTGTAGGCTTGGACCCGATCAATGCCCGAGTTTTCTCCTCCCCCCCCCCCCATGGGGATTGCTAGTTACCTTAGGTCTTTGGTGACCGAAAAGGGCCAAGTTGTGATGAACGCGGTAGGAGCCGCTTGCCTTTTCAACGAGGCCCAACATGCTCTGAATCGAGTAACTTCGAGGGTATCTCTATTGTTTCTTTTATACTTAAGAGTTGTAGATAATTCTAACATCTTCTTCCTTATTTGTAGGCTTCAGTATTGAATCACGAGGCTTTCCTACGTATCCGGGAGGAGCATGAGGCTGAGGTTGGGAACCTCACTGAGAAGAGTGACACCTACAAACTTCTTAGTGAGAAGCTTTGGGCAGATTTGGCAACAGCTCGGGATGAGCATGCCGAGATAGCTGAACAGGTATTTCGAGTGCTTCACGATAATGAAGATGAATTGGAGATAACTACTAATGATCTGATTTTGCAGGCCCGACAGAGGTTCGAACAAATCAGACGGCTCCAAACACAGGTGGATGCGATACAGGCCGAGGCGAAATAATTTAAAAAGATTATGGACATTCTAGCCTCGAAAAAGGAGATCGTCCAAGCTCAACTGGAGTCGGCCGAGACCCAGCTCCAAGTTGAGAAAGAGAAAGCCTAGGTGCAGGTCGAGAAGATCAATGAGCTTCAGCATCGGTTGGATTTTGCTGTTTCTGATAAGGAAAGCTTGGGCGATGAACTCGAAGTGGCCAGATCCGAGGTGGCCGAGGCTAACAAAAGAGATGATGTTAAAGTGGCCCAATTTAGCGTCGATGTCGAAGTCAATCAGACCAAGGACAAGGGCATGGTCGAACATGCGAAATGGCAGGCTCGAAGGGAAACCCTCGAAGGGGTTCAGACCTGGGGCTTCGATATCATTGCTGAGATCGAAAAGGCCAGAGTAGAGGAAGCGTTGGCCCGAAAGCTAGCCTTCCCTGAGAAAGACACCGAGAGTTCGAGAGAATTCGAAGACACAGAAGATTATGAGGACGGAGATGCGACCCCCGATGAAGACCAAACTTCTTAGTACTTTTTATTTTTTCTTTTATTGAGGCTATTTTTTGGTTGTTGTAAATTTAGGCCGATCTGACCTTTGTAAAAGACCATTGTATATAAATATAAGGCTTGTCTTGCCCTTTCGAATCTCGTATTTTTCCTTTGCTTTTTGTATTTACAAAGGTCAAAAATACCTTAGCATAAAATAAGGTTGTATTCGAGGGTTCGAACAAACCTTGCCTTAATTTCCTTTCTGGGTTTAGGCGTTATCGAGGTTCGATGTTCATCAAAGTTTTTCCCGGAAAACATCTTAAGTCTGAGATTTTGCCGAGCGTAGACTTTTAGAACCGGTTGTGAAAGAATTTTTTATTTTTTGAAGGCCTATTTTTGTTACGGATTTCGGACGTCTCCGAGCCGTGTTAAATTAGTCGTAGCCTTTTAGTTCGGGAGTTACCAATTGGGTTTGTTTTCCCATTTTATCTGGGCTTTCCCGAGATAGTAGTTCCCGAGTGGGGTGGCCGTGACTTTTAGAAATCGGGGCATTGCCTATTAGGTCTTTTGCTCCCGAGGCTCGATGACTTGGGCTGTTTGAGTCGGATGGCAGTCCCCGAGTGAGGGAGAGATCGTTCGTATTCTGGTTAAGTATTGCCCTTGGGCTTGTTTATATTCGAAAGTACGAAGACCTTTGCAAATGAGGAAGATAAAAGAAATTCTACTAATTTTAAAGCAAAAGATGTTTGTAAGGAACATACTTCTCTTTATTCTCGATCAAAACAGGGTTCGAGCAGCATATATGGACACGGTTCGATTTGACCGTTTGACCCTTACAATAAATCCTATTTATCGAGATCCTCCCTTTATGAAGTAGTTTCCTTTCTAGAGTTGATATTAGAAGATAACGCATATCTAATGGTAGCCCCCCCCCCCCCAATATTCCAGGTTGATTGCAAAGGAACCTCGGATAATGTCGAATGGATCTTCGATGCCGATTCGTAATCGGGCTTGATTCTAAGTTAGCACAATTCATCGTTGCCTCGTTAAAAACCTTGCTGAAAACAAACATTTGGGACAAAACTCGGTCTGAGGAAAAAAGAGTGCAACACGTGCTTTCAAACCTAAGGACTTTGTGCCGTTTACTAAAAAGTTCATCGTTGTTTCTTGTCGACCACCTGCAGGTGTTAATCTGAAAATAGAAAAGGAATGAAAAAAGAGCGTACTTTAGCAGTAGTACCATTTTAGGCGAGATATGTTCCAATTTCTTGGTAGTTGTTCCCCATTCGTTGTTCCGATATTGTAAGATCCTTTTTTCGGTGACCTCAAGAATTTGGTGTGGTCCTTCCCAATTCGGACTCAATTTTCCTTCATTAGGATTTTAGGTGTTGAGGGTGACTTTTCTTAGCACTAAGTCCCCGACATTAAAATATCTAAGATTAGTTCTTCGATTGTAGTATCTCTCGATTCGTTGATTTTGGGAAGCTAATCGGATGAGGGCAGTTTCACGCCTTTCGTCTAATAGTTCTAGGCTCATATTTATGGCCTCGTTATTTGATTCCTTTTTTGCATATCAGAACCGGATACTCGTCTCTCCGACTTCGACCGGTATTAGAGCTTCGGCGCCATAAACTAATGAGAATGGGGTAGCCCCGGTACTGGATTTCGAGGTTGTGCGATATGCCCAAAGAACTTCGGGTAGAATTTCCTTCCACTTTTCTTTGGCGTCGGTTATCCTCTTCTTAAGATTTTGGATGATGGTTTTGTTCGTTGATTTGGCTTGCCCGTTCCCGCTATGATGATAAGGTGTTGATAGGATTCTTTTAATCTTATGATCTTCGAGAAATTTGGTTACTTTGCTGCCGATGAACTATTTCTCGTTATCACACACAATTTCGGATGGCATCCCGAATCGACATATGATGTGATCCCAAATGAAGTCGATGACTTCTTTCTCCCTAAATTTCTCGAAAGTCTGTGCTTCAACCCACTTAGAAAAATAGCTAGTCATAAATAAAATAAATTGAGCTTTACCTGGTGCCAATAGAAGGGGGCCGACGATGTCCATTCCCCATTTCATAAATGGCCATGGTGACAAGACCGAATGGAGCAGTTCCTCAGGTTGGTGAATCATTGGCGCATGTTTTTGACATTCATCACATTTTCGAACAAACTCTTTCGTATCTTTTTCCATGTCGATCCAGTAATAGCCGGCTCTGATTACCTTTTGAACCAACGATTCAGCACCGGAGTGATTTTCACAAGTGCCTTCGTGAACTTCCCTTAGAACGTACTCGGTGTCTCCCGGTCCCAGACATTTTGCTAATGGACCATTGAACATTTTCTAAACAAGGTTCCATCTTCGGTCAAAGTGAATCGTGCTGCCTTCATGCGTAGGGCCCTAGATTCTTTCGGATCTGAGGGAAGATTTCCGGTCTTCAAATACTCTATGTACTTATTTCTCCAATCCCAGGTCAAGCTTGTGGAGTTTATCTCGGCGTGACCTTCTTCAACTACTGATCTCATGAGTTGTACGACGGCCCCCGAATCGAGCTCGTTGTCCTCGATTGATGACCCTAAGTTTGCAAGAGCATCGACCTCACTATTTTGATCTCGAGGCACATGTTGCAAAGTCCACTCCTTAAATCGGTGCAAAGTTACTTGTAACTTATCTAAGTATCTTTGCATTCAGTCTTCTCTAACTTTGAAGGTTCCGTTAACCTGATTCACTACGAGGAAGGAGTCGCACTTGGCCTCGATCACCTCCACTCCCAAGCCTTTGGCTAGTTTGAGACCTGCAATCATGGCCTCATATTCGGCCTTATTGTTAGTCAATTTCACAGTTCTAATAAATTATCTAACCATGTTTCCTGTGGGTGGCTTTAGTACGATGTCGAGCCCGGACCCTTTCACATTTGAAGCACCGTCCGTGAAGAGGGTCCAGACTCCTGAGGACGTACCCGAATTTATCAATAGCTCTCTTTCGACCTCGGGTACTAGGGCCGGTGTAAAGTCAGCTACGAAGTCTGCCAAAATTTGAGACTTAATTGTTGTTCGGGGTTGATATTCGATATCATACCCGCTGATTTCTATGGCCCATTTGGCCAACCGTCCCGAAAGCTCGGTTTTATGAAAAATATTTCGAAGTGGGTAAGTTGTTACAACACATATGGGGTGACATTGAAAGTATGGTTTTAGTTTCCTAGAGGCGCTTATCAAAGCGAGCGCCAATTTTTCTAGGTGGGGATATCTAGTTTCGGCATCACCTAAGGTCCGGCTGACATAATAAATGGGAAATTGCGTACCTCGTTCTTCCCGGACTAGGACTCCACTTACCGCTAACTCCAATACTACCAAATATAAGTAAAGTTGTTCGTCTGCCTTTGGTGTGTGAAGCAGCGGCGGGCTCGATAAGTACCGTTTAAGCTCTTCCAAGGCCTGCTGGCATTCCGAGGTCCATGTGAAATTATTTTTCTTCTTTAGCAACAAAAAAATCAGTGGCCTTTATTAGAGGACCTCGAGATGAATCGCCCCAGGGCGGCCATGTGCCCGGTTAACCTCTGCACGGCCTTTACGCTGTCTACCACCGTGATGCCATCGATATCTTTGATCTTGTCGAGATTAATCTCGATTCCTCGGTTTGATACCATGAACCCGAGAAATTTGCCTGACCCGACCCCGAATGCACATTTTTTCGGGTTTAGCTTCATGTTGTACTTCTTCAATATACTAAGAGTTTCCTGCAAGTGCTTTAAATGGCCCTCTGCTTGCAGGGACTTAACTAGCATGTCATCAATGTAAACTTCCATAGATTTCCCTATTTGTTCTTCGAACATCCGATTTACTAGGCGTTGATAAGTGGCACCAGTATTTTTTAATACAAATGGCATTACATTGTAGCAGTAGGTACCATACTTAGTGATGAACGAGGTCTTTTCTTGATCATCCGCGTTCATTTGTATTTGATTGTACCCGGAATAGGCATCGGGAAAACTGAGGATCTCGTGGCCGGCCGTGGAATCAATCATATGATTGATATTAGGCAAAGGAAAAGAATCCTTGGGGCAAGCTTTATTTAGATCCTTGTAATCTACACACATTCTAAGTTTGTTTCCTTTTTTAGGGACTACTACTATATTTGCTAACCATTCAGGGTATTTTACTTCATGGATGGACCCTATTTTAACAAGCTTGGTTACCTCGTCTTTGACGAAAGCATGTTTGACCTAGGACTGGGGTCTTCTTTTTTGCTTTACCAGATGGAACTTCGGATCTAAGCTTAGTCTATGGATGGTGATTTCCGGTGGAATCCTTGTCATGTCAAGATGGGACCAAGAGAAACAATCCATGTTAGCTATAAGAAATTGAATAAGATTTTTCTTGAGCTCGGGATTTAACCCCGTGCCCAGGTATACGTTTCATTTGGGCAGATGTTTGATTAGTGTGATTTGCTCCAGTTCTTCGACCGTTGATTTGGAGCGTCGAAATCATCGGGGACTATGAAGGAATGAGGGACCCCATAATCATCATCTTCGTCAGTTTCCTACTTCTCCAGTTCGGTCGAGGCCGGCGTTTGTGATTGCTATTTGGTCTCCTGTTTTCCCTTCAAATTTGACCCTTTTGTCGATAAGAGTGACGATATCGGAATCACTTCGTCGACGGAAAACATTTCCTTTGCGGCGGGTTGCTCCCTGTAGATTGTTTTGATTCCCTCTGATGTTGGGAATTTTAGAACCTGGTGAAGGGTCGAGGGTACTGCTCTCATGTTGTGGATCCATGGTCTTCCGAACAGGGCGTTATACCTCATGTCGCCCTCGATCACGTGGAACTTCATTTCTTGGATGGTCCCGGCCACGTTTACTGGCAAAGTTATCTTGCCCTTAGTAGTTTCACATGCTATATTGAATCTGTTTAGTACTAGGGTCGCGGGCACAACCTAGTCCTGTAGACCGTGTTGCTCTACGACCCTCGATCGAATGATGTTGGCTGAACTACCTGGATCAATTAACACACGCTTAACTTGAGTCTTATTCATGAGTACAGATATTACCAATGCATCGTTATGGGGTTGCATGATTCCTTCTGCGTCTTCGTCGTTGAAGGACAAGGTTCCTTTTGGTATGAAATCCTGAGCCCGAGATCGCTTCTCCCTTACGATCGACACCTTAGTGTGTTTAAACACTGGCCCTTTTGGGAACATCGATCCCTCCGATAATCATGTGAATAATATGTTGCGGTTCTTCTTGCTCGTTTTGTCTATTAAACGCTCTATTTTTGAAGTGATTCTTCGCCCGATCACTTAAAAACTCTCGAATGTGCCCTTTATTAAATAACCGGGCTACTTCTTCTCTCAACTGCCTGCAATCTTCCGTTCTGTAGCCATGGGTGCCATGATACCTGCATACTTGATTGGGATTTCTCTGGGCTGGATCGGTCTGCAAAGGTCGAGGCCATTTAGTATCTTTGATGCGCCCGATAGACGATATGATGGCGGATGCATCAACATTGATGTTATACTCCGAAAATCGCGGTGCTTCCTTAGGTCCGGTATGCCTGTCAAAACCATTCTTGCTCATCAGCCCTCGGGAGCCTTGGACTCGATCACTTCACCTCTCACCTCATACAGAGTTTTGCCCAGGTCCGTTTCCCCTACGATCTCTATTATATGGTTAGTATCGATCCCTGTTCAACCTCGGTTCTCGATCGATGTCCCTTTTGGTAACGGATCCAGAAGGAGCCCCCAGCTGGTCATCTTCGACTCTAATCTTTGATTGATATCGATTATGTATATCGGCCCAGGTAACAGCCGGGTACTCAATTAAGTTCTGTGTCAACTGCTGTGAAGCCATTGAGCTTCGTTCATTTAATCCTTGCATATCGTTCCATTTGGAAGCGAGATACAAACTCTCTTAGCATATCGTTCTCTTTTTGCTTTACCTTGAAAAGGTCCGACTTCCTGGTCTCGACCTTTATAGCTCCAGTGTGTGCTTTTACAAAATAATCTGCAAGCATGGCAAAAGAATCGATAGAGTTAGGTGATAAATTATGATACTATATCATTGCTCCCTTCGACAGGGTTTCCCCGAATTTCTTTAGTAATATGGATTCGATCTCGTCGTGCTCTAGATCATTCCTTTTAATGGCACACGTGTAAGAGGTGACATGTTCGTTGGGGTCGATCGTTCCATTATATTTAGGAATCTCGGGCATACGGAACTTCTTGGGGATCGGTTTGGGAGCTGCGCTCGGAAGGAAAGGCTTTTGTACGAACTTTTTGGAATCCAAACCCTTCAATATTGGTGGGGGGCCCGAGATCTGATCAACTCTAGAGTTGTAAGTTTCCACTTTCTTGTCATTTGTTTCAATCCTCTTTTCCCCTGATTCTATCCGTTTTGTCAATTCCTCGAGCATCTTTATAATTTCGGGGTTAGTCCTCGATTCTTGTTCATTTGACCTTACCACAGCTGGCCCCGTTCTGTAAGTTACTTCTTGGGGTGGACCGGGCTCAGCCCTGCTCGGTACCTGGGTTTGGCTCTGCAACTGAGCTATCGCCACTCGTTGAGCTTGCAGCATTTCAAAGATCATACGCAGGTTGATCTCGTCTTCTCCAATATTTTGGGTATTTCGAACTGCAAATCGGATTCCACCATGGATGCTGTTTTCGGGACCGGAATGTTGGTTCGCTTCGATGGCCACATGGGAATTAACATCAATCGGATCCACAACCCGAGTTTCAACGGGGTCAGCGAGTGGCCTTTCATCCCCGAGTGTCCCATTGTTATTTTCCCCTTGATGGCCAGATTCGTTGTCGATATGTAGGGGTATTAATTGAGAGTTCGTCATTTTTAGCCTGAAATCAAAGATACTTCCAAGAGCAAATGTAAAATAGTGTGTTTTACAGAGATTTGTATCAAATAACCACTATTATCCTTAGCCCCATGGTGGGCGCCAAACTGTTTACCCGAAAAACGGATAACAATTGAATTTATACGCGGTTCTAAGGATACGTAGTATACATATATATATATATATATATATATATATATATATATATATATATATATATATATATTGCAACAAATAATAAAACTACGTTCAACGCACTTCATGCCCTTTTGGTCTTGTACATAATATTTTAATACAAACGAGGATATTTCATTTTTATTTTCAGAGAGAAAGAGAATTGAGATAGATAATTAACAAATAATGATCGAGAGCCCTTCAATGATTGGCGTATAAAAGCTAGGAACTAGGAATTAGGAAACAAGCAATTGCAAGAAAAAGGATATCCGTTTAGCTGTGACAACCAAGAATTAACTTATTTTGAAGAAAATGATTGGAAAAGCCACCCTTAGCTTGAATAAATAAAAATTGTTTTTTTTTTATACTTTAAATCTAAAAGTTGAAGGAAACGAAATCTAGAAATACTTCAAGCGGCTCGGACGAGAACACCAATAATAGGTATATGCTTGTCAAAATCCATAAAATAAATATCAGACGATATAATAATTAAGTAAAAGTATGATCTCTCTAATTATTTGAATTTTCAGTTTGCTAATTGCTAGACTTCCGGTAACCCTCTTCCCCTCCCTTTTTCTTCTCTTTGTGTCTCTTTTGTGAAAACAAATGTAGTTAAAAAATGATAAATTCAATTAAACTCTCAAATGATTGCTTGCAACTAGGATTGTACAAATCGAATCGGAAAATCGCACCAAACCGACTAAAAATTCCGATTAGGTTTGATTTGATTTGGTTTGGTATTGAGTAAAAAATGCGAACCAAACCGACATATAAATATATAATTTTTATATATACTTTTAAGAGTTTTTATAGAATTTTCTTTAAAAAGAGTCTATAGATATTTGCAATTCTCTTATGCGATGTAATATTTAGTTAAGGCAGAATAGCCTAAGAGACACTCGTACTTATATCGTTTTGACATCCCGGTCCTCGAACTTTACGGATTTTTATTCAGACACTTCTACTTGTTTAAAACTAATTTTCTAAATCTCTCTGACCATTGATCGAGCTTATGTGGCATTGACATAGCTGAGGTGGACATATTATGTCTAACACACGCGTGTAAAGAGAGTGATACTAGTGATTTTGATTAAAAATAAATTAAACTAAAAAAATAAAGTTAATAAGTTAATCGAAATTATCACCCTCTCCCTCCCAATTTTCTTCTCTTTCTCAGTTTCTCCCACCTTTTTTATCGCCCCCAATCCCTCTTTCCCCCTCCCTTTTTTCCCTCCACACTACTGTAAACAATGAATGAGCCTTCAAAATCACAAAATCATGCAGAGATATACTATTTTTCTCTATTTCTTTAACAAAAGAATCTTTTACATTTCTTTTTTCTTTTTCTGTTTAATCAAAACCGAATTGATTTCTCTCAACTGAACTTCTAAAAAGCACTTTTTTTTTTATGTTAACTCAAAACCAATTATCTAGTTCTTTACTAGAAAAAATGGCGGAGACAACAAACTTTCAATTAATCGACTCTTCAGGTAATTTCGAGATAATGGGTTCCGTCTGGTTTATTTTTTAAATGAAATGAGGACAAGATGGGTATTTAATGGAGCTTTTGGGTGGTGGTTTTTAGAGGAATGTGATGACTTCCGGTTGTTTGGTTACAGTGAAGAAAATTTTGTGGCGGTTGAATTTCTCTTTTCTCTATTTTGTATGGTTACCAGTAACCGTAGAACAGTGGTGAGAGGTCAATGTGTGAGGATGTTCTTACAGATGAAAAAGAGTTCTGTTGGTTGAGATTTTGAAAGGACGATCTTTGCTGGTGGTTAGGGAATGGTTCACGGTGGTCAGATAAAGAAAGAAGTTGTAATGGTGGCTATGAGGTAGTTTATTGAGGCATTTTGGATTATTCTTCAAATTTTTTTAAAACATACTTTCTCAAAAAATAAACAATGACGTGGAATAATCGATAAATATAAAATGACAGGAAATATTAGGTTTGGGTTGTTAGTCCTATTTTTCAATAGTTAATTTTCCTATGTGGCACTAGTAATGACGCGGCGTCCTACATGTAGGAGATTGTATAACACGCATTGGCAGCCTCCTGTCATAAGCGTTTATTATACACGATTTGAACTAGTGTAAGTATTCAATTGGCAAAATGATAAGTTTGGGAACCGGCATGACAAAGTGGCAGAAGTATAAGCGTCATTTAAGCTATTCTGCCTTTAGATAAATATGAAGTGCTCCATATTTATTAACTTTAAATAATGGGTTGTATGATCACTTTCTTTTCAAGTGTTAGTGAAATGCGTCAATCCCTTTGTTCTTTCATATTCATATGTCAAGATCTATTAAATTCTTATATCTTTTTCGAATTTGAAATGGTATTTCGATAATTTAAAATTAAATAGAACATATCATTATATAGGTTCATATTTATTTTTATGTTTAATTATTGAATTCGGTTAACCTTGAAAGTGTACATCAACGTAAAATTATTGTCAGACGACTAAAAATAACTATTATGTGCTACTAAAAATTCTTCCATAAGAATATTTTAATAGATCATAAATTTGTTAATTTGTTATTAAATATATATTTACTTATTAATTATTTAACAAAGTAAGATTGAAATAATATTCATATAACAAAAAAAAATTCAAAAAATCCGACAAAATCTAACTAATCCAAACCAATATAGTTGATTTGGTTTGATTTTTAGGTTTTTATAAAAACCAAACCAACTCGTTCCATGTACACCCCTACTTGCAACCAAATTCCATACGAGTCAAATACTACTAAATCACTGCTTCTTTGAAGCAGTGGGTTCAGATTTCATTCATATGTAATTATTTTTGACTTACAGTTTCTACATATAAATAGTAATTCTGACCCGAAGACAATGGGTTCTTTGAACCCACTGTTACTATGTTACATTTGCCACTGAAAGAAGCCTGAAATAAAATCCCAAGAAGAAAAGAGAACAAAATCAATTTCAAACCAAAAAAAAAAAAATCAAAGTGGCTTTGCTAATAATTGGCTTTTTAATGGCAAACTGGGTCCGACTCCTCCATTTCAATCCCCACTTCAGCCAGCCTCTTTTCCTTGTACACATATCGTCTTGAACAAAACAAGAATACCATCAAATTCAAAACACTCAATATTGCCAAAAGCCAGTAGAAATCATAGAGCTTTCCTTTGTTCAAATTATCAGCTAACCATGGCTTTGTTTTTCCAGTCACCTTATCCACAATTGTGACCAAAATTGAACTAAAGAAAAATCCTAATGAAATTGTGCTTATAAACAAGCCTGTACTCATAGTCTTCATCCCTTTAGGACATTCCCTTAAGAAAAAATCAAGTTGCCCAATATAAGTAAAAGCTTCACCTCCACCAACAAGCAAGAATTGTGGGACTAACCAAAACACACTCATAGGAATTATAGCATTCTGATCGTTTGTCAATCCGTGTAATTTCGCAACCTTCAATCTTTTCACTTCTGTTAAAGCAGCGGCTATCATTGCAAAAATTGAACTGACTAGGCCTATAGCAATACGTTGCAACGGGGTGAAACCGTGTGGATTGTTCAAGAATCGACGACAAATTGGAACCATGATCCGATCGTAGAAAATAATCATCAAAAGAATACTTCCAACAAAGAAAGCAGTGAGTGAGGCAGCTGGAATTTCAAAGGATTTACCAATATGACGGTTCATTGTAGTAGCTTGTGACACGGAAAATGTTGTCATTTGAGCATAGACAGTCCAGAACATAATGGTCGTACCCCATGTTGGTAACATTCTGATTACCAATTTAACTTCTTCAACATCGGTTAAAGTTGCTAAATTCCAGTTATTCAATATGGTTGTCCCAGAAAATTCACTGTCATCTTCTTTAATAGCTGCCTTGTCCAAGAAACTGCAAAATAAATTAATTAAACAAAATTAAAGCCACAGGAAAAATGTAATTTTTGGATCGGAACAGAACAGTCAGCATAATGGAAATAATTTTTGGATTTGCTTGGAGACTACTGCTGGTGAATAGGTTGATTGGCCTACCGTATATAAATAACTATCAAAGATTGGCCTGCCATGAAAATAATTTTCCAGTTGCACCAACTTTTCTTTGGTACAATTATAGCTACTTAATTATTACACTATAACTACTTCATACTGTTAAAATATAATGCAAGACTGTTACCCAATTTTTAAATAGTTTTCTAGACATACAAGAGTTAATTTCTTAATTGCACTCCCCCCCCCCCCTCCGCGCCAGATGCTAGTATAAATATGCATGTTCATTGAACAAGTTTTTTGGTATTTGGGTGAACTTCTGTAAATATTCTCCGAAAGATTGTTAATAATGTTTAGCAAATCGGATAGTTTTTTAAAAATATTTTACGTCGCATCAAAAGGAATAAAATTCAAGAGCTAATGATGGCAGGAGCTTATCTAAAAGATCGGTTACGGATAACTTTTGCATAGACTATATATATACATATATTAAAACTTTTACCTAAGTATCTGTATATTTGACTATAATTATAGTATTAACTTAAGAACGTTAACGTTGTAGGATAACTTACCGGAACTCCTTGCTGTGAGGCAACTGCTGTTTATTCTTTTTGTTATCTTCCCCAATAATATCATCAACAGTGATTAGAAAAGAGGAATCAGATGGCAATTTCAGATGCCTTTTCCTCCAAGCAGCAACAAACACTGAAGCAATTTGGGTCAATGGACTCCCTACAAGTTTCTTGAAACGATAATTCTTTGTGCCAGTCAAGAACACGATAAGTCCAACAATAATAGCACAAGCGCATATACCATAACCCCATTCCCTTCCCACTTTATCCTGAATGTAAACTAGTACTGTCACTGCAGCTAGCGCTCCTACGTTTATTAAGAAAAAGAACCAGCTGAAGAATTTTATCATCTGGCCTCTTTCCTTTTTGTCGGAATCGTCGAATTGGTCGGAACCGAAGCCGGAGACACTGGATTTTAAGCCGCCGGTGCCTAGAGCCGTCATGTATAGGGCGGTGTAAAGGACGGCGAGTTGTTTGCCGCTTGCTGGGATGCATGTTGAGCTTCCTAGTTCACATTTTGGAGGTCGTAGGCTTGGGATTATGGTGGATATTGTCAAAATTGTGACACCCTATTCATCACAGCAATAAAAGAAAATTTAAGTAGTACTTACAAAAGAAGAAACAGTATAAATCTAATTTTGTAGTATGTTTCAAAATTTATTATTAATATTGTTTTACTGTTTCATTTTTAAGGCTACTAATTTATACAGTACTTACTACAGGCAACCTGTAATAGTTTTAATTTATTGTAATATGATAGTGTAAAGTTTTATACAGTATCATTTACTACTATTAAATTAGATCTGTTTGATTTTTCTTTTCTTTCTTCCTCCTGCAATTATAGCTAGCATGCAGTTTTCTGCAATTTGTACTCCTCTGTAAATGACTTATTATTAAATTCATAGCTCTACCTCTTGCTCTTGCGTGTGATCTCTTTCATAGGAACTTAGAAAAAAGGTTTTTGTCTACGCAATCACTTTTTTCGCATACTACCAATTATGTGCGAAAAAAGAGGCATACGTATTTATCCGTACGTAAGAGGAAAAAAAGGCTGATTCATGGCTATATTTAATTAGTTCCAACATTTTAAAACTCTAAAGGTGAGTGAAGTGGTTTAAGAAAACTAGAATGAAATTTCTTCCGTTTTGGGTAAGAAGCATTGAAACTTACTATAGCTTGAACAGTGGCGAAGATGCCAATGGTAAGATACCTGCAACGATTAAACCAAGAAGAAATTAAGAAAACATAACTAGTTTTTCATATATAAATTTAAAAAATACTGAGTTTGGTCGAACCGCAGCACATAAGATGCTGAATTGTTTATATATGGAGGAGCGTACTAACCTTCCGATGAAAGTGTCAGCAATGTAGCCGCCAAGCAAAGTAAGGATATAAGAAGTTCCCATAAAGTTAGTAACAATGTTTGCGGCGTTAGCATTGCCCAAGTGCATGGTTTTAGTCAAGTACACCACCAGGTTTACAGCAATGCCTAGTGTTACTAGCCTCTCCACTGCCTCAACCCCTGTTATATATTATACATACAACGTACAACTCTATGTTAAAAGATCAAGTAATGACAAGTGACAAAGAAGAAGTAATCCACCAATCGAAGGTCATGTCGTGTGCTCGAGGTTTTGAGCCTATCTGACATGATCATAGAGAACAATAGATTTCATATACCAAATGATTAAAAATGTGCAAAAAGAAGAGAAAAGGATAAGTCACCTAAAATCATGGCGGAACTAGCCCAACCACCAGAGAGTGATTTAAGAGCAGGTCGCCCTTTGTAATCCCAGGCATCTGGAATAGATTTTGTATCTTGTTGTGTCTGGGGAAGGTCCATATTTAACTTCTTCTTCTTTTTTTTTGTATTTTTATGTTTCTTGAGAAATAGATCAACTCCTGAGAACTGAGAGAAAATGGATAAAATTGGAGGTGTAGAAGGAGATTAAAGGAACATTGGGAGTAAAACTCAGAGCATTGCAGACTGAACTGATTCCTTCACCTTTTTATAGGAGAGTCGTGTGGGTAATTGTTGTTTCTTTAATCATTTTTGTATACCTATTATTTTTATATTTTATGTAGTTCCATTTCAAATGGGAGGGTTTCTCCTATGATTGTCTATTCTTTATTCTTTATTTTGGGGTCCAGGAGCATCAAATGATAGTATGAATGATTGATGGTGAACTTTTATCCGTGTATCATGTGCTATTACCCTAGGCCCCTAAGTCAAAGGCAATATACCTTATTGAAGCTTCTCAAAAAATTTAGGATACATAAAATGTAATTTTTTATTTTCTTTTTTATCACGGTATACCCGCTTGGGGCCCGGCTAATTGAAATTTGAATTGAGAAGTTTCACATTTAGATAAATTATTTTTTCTACGAATGGCCACTCCATAAAAGTAAATGTAAACGATTACAGTGTCCAAAGTAGTGATATTTTTTATATGATTATAAACAAGTAAAATTTCATTTCTGGTTCCCTGTTTTAAGTTTTTTATCTTTTAAAGTACTGATTTTTCTTGGGGATTAAAATTTATACCAGCAACCTATTTGCCTTTAAGAGGGTGTTTGGCTAAGCTTATAAGCTGGTCAAACTGGCTTATAAGTACCTTTTGATTTATCTACGCGTTTGGTAAACATTTAAAGTGCTTATAAACCAAGTGCTTATAAGTTAAAATCAGCCATAAGTCATAAGTCGGTCACCCCCAACTTATGGCTTTTCAACTTATAAGCACTTTTAGTTTGACCAACACTTTTACTAGTTTATCCTTAATAATATTTTCTAATTCACAAAATACTTTTCCCAAAATAAATTTCTTAACTTTCTCTTCATTCCATATTCGTTATTAATTCTTTTCTTTGCAAAAAAATTTTTAATTTATAATCTTTTGAAAAAGATTCAAGGGTATTTTAGTCATTTTAACAAAAGAATAGCTTATCAGCATTTTTTAATCAAACACATCAACTGCTTATTATCAGTTTCAGCACTTCTATCCAAACACGTAAATGCTTATTTTAAAAATCAGTTTCAGCATTTAAAAAAAATTTTCAGCACTACAAGCTTATCAGGTATTTACAATCAGCTAATCCAAACGGACTCTAAGTGGAAGGGTGCATTCACCAAATTAAAGTGACAGCGAGAAAAACGGTCATTCCCTCTTGGTCGCGGGTCAATTCGTGACTTGTTGAGCCCTTAATTAATCTTTCATCATATGGTAATTCTTTTTTGTTCCTCACCTATATATATATATATATATATATATATATATATATATATATATATATATATATATTTAAAAAATATGAGGGAATTTTTAATCTCTTATGTGTAAAAGACACATTTCTTACGTGTAAAAATAAATATATCACGTGTAAAAAAAAAAAAAAAGTAGGGTCATAACTAAAAAACAAATTTGAAAAAAGGAAAAATAATATAGAAAATGTCCTTTCATTGCTAGCGTTCCAATTCAAGGTATCTCCGACTAGAAATAATTTTGTGTCTATCAAGTAGTTTTGGTTGTTTGTGAAAGAATGCAAGAGATAGATATATCTAGTTCTCGTCCACTCCGTCTTTCTATATGTTCTTTCTCCAATCTCCAGTATATACGAAAATGCCTGAAATTAACTTTCATTTTCTGAACCATCACTTTTACCCACTAATACTCCAGTATCTATACTCCAGTATCTAAAGGTGAATAATAGTAACACTTGTACAGCGGAAAAAGGCATGACACGTGAACTGATAACGATGTGACAGGACATGGTACGTGGACCATCAATATAGTGGTAAGTGGCGTTCTTAATTAGATGAGTTAAAGAATGCGGAAAAGGCACGAAAGGAACACCCATGGGATTATACTGAAAAAATAGCCGGATCTAACAGTTGTAAAAGGGGAAACAAGAACGGAATGAATAAAGGTTGTTAAGAAGGGAAGATGCATGAATCTGTCACAAATAAGGAAGGTAAATCGATACGGTTACAAGAAATCTTTAGCTATAAATATTTCCGTTATAATTGTATATGGTAACGGGCAATCAAGACAATTAATACTATTAGTGAGCCCGAATTAAGTAAGAAAACCGTTATAATTGTATGATCCATATAAGGACTCAGACCTCATTTGTAACATCATCAGATACTTAATTGAAATTTATGCAATCATTATTTACTTTATTCGAAATCGTAATTTTGGAAATGATAACCAATCTGTTTCATATTTTCTTTGTCAATTATTTTCATTCCTTGATTTATTCTACAAATTATTGAAAAAGTGAAGTAAACCTTGATTATCAGTAACCCGATTTCTTCTAAATATTGACTTTGTCCGAGAAATCTATTTTTGGGTTAAGCAAATTGGTTCCGTTAACGGGAATTTGATAATTTATTCACTTTCCAAACTCCAATTTTAACAACCAAGTATGTCAATCGTTAAAGAGAACAACCAGTTGAACCAACAAAGTGGAACTTTACCACACCACACACCTACGGGATCCCCTCAACAATCCCGTAGAAATTCACCTGAAAGGTCTACTTCGCGCGCTGATGATTTGTAGGGAAACGACCAAACCGTAGAGCAGGATGCTCTAAAGCAATTGATTGCAGAACACGTGAACAGTGCACTACAGGCTTTTGTCAAAGGATTACCCAATGCGGAGCAAACTCCTCCACCAGTTAATACAACAACTTTGGAGAAGCCACGTTCAGGGCTTGATAATTCTGGGAGTAGAGAAATTCCTAATGAATCTCATGATAGAGGGTCAGGTACGCCAAATAATTCTAATTTACAAGGTTTAGTGCTAACTTTGCAGAAACAGTTGAAGGAGCAAAACGATCGTATAGAACAAATACCTAGCGAGCCTCCCGTGATCAAAGGTGTGGATATTGACAAGTATTCACAGCAATCTTGGAAGCCAAGTGCAACACCTTTACTAATTTCCAAAAAGTTTAAAATGCCTGATATTCCCAAATATGATGGAACAACTGACCCTCGAGATCACGTAACTCTGTTCATTACCGGCGTGAAAGGCAATGATTTAACCAAGCAGGAAATCGAATCAGTTTTGGTTAAAACGTTTGGTGAAACACTCACAAAAGGAGCGTTAACGTGGTATTCTCTTTCACCTGAAAATTCTATTAATTCTTTTGCTGAGCTTGAAGATTCATTTATAAAATTACATTCGGGAGCTAAAAAAGTTGAAAAGAGATGAAAGACGTCTTTAAGGTTAAACAAGGGAGTACATAATTGCTCATGGAATTCGTAGATATATTCCATCAGGATAGGATGATGTTGCCTCGGGTACCTAATAACTGGACGGCTATGGCATTCGCGAGCAACTTGAACGAGAAAAGTTCAGAAGCCATGAGGAGGTTGAAAGAAAGTTTGCGAGAATTTCCTGTAACAACTTGGAACGATGTGTGCAATAGGTACAGTATGAAGCTGCGGATAGAAGAAGATAAAGTCGCACAACCAAAGGCTGATAAAAGACCAGGTTTGAGACGTTCAGAATCAGAAAGGAGGTCCGGTAAAAATAGGTACGAGCCGTACATGGGACCTACAGGGCGAGACTCTCGATCTAAACAGGAAAATGCATGATTTAATTCAAGATCAATGCAAAAAGACGCGAGTTCTTCATCAAAATGAGCAGGATGCCCGAAGCAATGATTCCAGTACGCAAGTAAGGATAGGGGATTACAGCTTTAACATCAGCACCTCTGAATTAGTTGATGTTTTAAGAGGAACAAAGAGATAAGGTGTGATGGCCAAAAGAAATGAGATCAGATCTGAACAAAAGAATCCCAGATTTCTGGTACGAGTTTCATAATGATCACGGCCATAAAAGAACTGATTGCAGGCTTTTGCAAGGAGAAGTCGAACATTTATTGAAGCAAGGTTATCTTACTGATCTGTTCAGTGAGAAAGGGAGACAATCATACATTAAGAACAGACACGAGCGCCCAAAACCTCCATCACCAAAAAGAACAGTTATTTCGCTTGGTCACACTCAGATATGACAGGTATATCGCCGGAGGGTGATAACTCATAAGTTGAATGAGGATCCATTACACCAACCTGTCAAGCAGAAGAAAAGGAAGCAAGGGTCCTTCAAAAATCAAGTGATTCAGGATGAGGTACAAAAGCTTTTAAAAATTAGTTCAATACGAGAGTACCCTGACTAGTTAGCTAATATCGTTGTGGTTCCAAAAAAAAATGGAAAATAGCGAGTTTGCGTAGACTATACTGATTTAAATAAGGCTTGTATTAAAGATTCATTTCCTTTACCTCATATAGATCAGTTAATTGATTCTACTGCAGGTCATGAACTTTTAAGTTGTTTAGATGCATATTCAGGATATAACCAAATAAAAATGGACCCTCTAGATGAAGAAAACACTTTGTTTATCACAGACAAGGGGACTTATTATTATAAAGTGATAGCATCCTAGGAAGCTCAAATCTATTCAAGGACAAGAATAAGCTTTGAAATCTCAAAGAGGGCCTTTTACAAGATGTCAAGTTAAAGAGTTACAAAACAAGGTCATTAGACTTTAAGTGCAAATAAAGAAGTTGTTAATTGGGATGGAGAGCTCAAGGATAAAGGATATGAGTTGTCTAAGTGTTATAATTATTTTATAGTCCAAATTCATGTCCAAGAAGAGGTGGATTAGATACCAAGAGACATCCTCTGAAGAAGGTCCAAATCAGGCCATTATTGGACCTATTTGGCACCTAAAAATGTGTCCAAACTTGCAACCAAATAAGTCCTACATGAAGCCACTTATTATAACATAAAAAGGACTTACTTGCTTCCCAAGAAAGGTTCAATAGACGTGATAGAAGTTGGATACAAGTTTGTGCCAAGTTGCTTGCAAGTTGCCTTCAAGATTTCCAAGATTTCCAAGATCCTATCCATGATTGGTTTGGGACTTTCAAGATTCTATCCTAGATTGGTTTTAACTTATTTTCATATATTTTGAAAATAGATTTATTGCTTTCCTAGGTAGTTAAGGTTATGTTTTCCTTTTCCTAAGATTGTTGGAGTTACTTTCCAAGATTGACTTGGTTTTTGTTTCCTAGTATTTTTCCTTTTTCCAAGGTATTTGGCTTGTTGTCCAAAGTAGTTTAGGACTTTATTTCCTTATTTTTAGGTAGAAATTTCGTGACCCCCTCTCTATATAAAGGGTGTCTTCTTTGTTATTAGAATTTAGATTATTATAGACTATTATTAATAAAAATTGTAAAATTTTTCTTGCACTCTTGTATGTGGCTACTCTTGGATTTATTCTTCAACCTTCAAGACTCAACTTAAGGTGGTAAGATTAAACTCTTTTGAAATCTCAGATCACTTCTAGGTATTCAAGAAAGGTGATAAGTTTAGGCTTATTATTGTTTTTGTTATTCTAAAGGGGTCGGGTTTCACAATCTATCTCTTATTTTTAATTCTCTACCAAAGGCGATTAGTTCTTTGTTAGTTAATTATTGTTGTTAGGATTCAACTTTAAGAATAGACTTCATGAATTCAAGAAACTCTTTCTTGAATTCAATCTATCTTTAATTTTCCGTCGTTTTTTTGTTTCTTTATTTTCTTTTTGCTTCCGCATGTTTCTTGATTTTTTTTAGTAATTCTTGGACCCCTATCGTGTTGTTATCACAAAGTCATGCCATATTTCTTGAAAAATACTGGAGCCACGTATCAAATATTGGTGACTAAAATATTTTAAGAACATCTGGAAAAAACCATAGAAGTCTACACAGACGATATGTTGGTCAATTCAACACAGGGCGGGGATCATTTTCGATACTTGCTCATTTACCTCGGTATGTCAGAAGTAGCAGTAAGTGCGGTGTTGGTATGAGAAGATAAAAGTAAACAATCCCCAATTCTTATGTTAATAAGTCTTTACTAGATGTTGAGATACGGTATCCATACCTAGAAAAGCTTGCTTTAGCATTAATTATGGTATCTAGGAAGTTACGAACTTACTTTCAATATCATCATATTTCTATTATAACTGTTTTCCCCCCTAAGAAACATACTGCATAAACAGGAATTATCAGGTAGATTAGCTAAATGGGCAATAGAACTCAGTGAGTATGATATCATATATCAGCCTAGAACTGCAATAAAACCACAGGTGTTAGCAGATTTTGTAGCGGAGTTTAGCATGAATTTAGTTCCTAAAGCAGAGAAGGAACTACAGGTGTTTACCGGAGCTAATTTGGGGACTTGGACCCTATTTACCGACGGTTCCTCAAATGTTAAAGGAGCAGGTTTAGGAATCGTTTTAATTCCACCCTCAGGTGAAGTCATAAGACAAGAAATAAAATGTTATCCAATCCCTAACAATGAGGCAGAGTATGAAGCTATGATTGCAGGCTTGGAACTGGCACGAGAACTTGGTATCGAACAAATTATGATCAAAAGTGACTCGCATCTGGTGGTTAATCAAATGCACGGGACTTACGTGGCAAGAGAGACGCGAATGCAGCAATACCTGGAAAAGGTACGAGAATTGCTTAGACAATTTCATACATGGAAAGCCGTGCAAATACCCAAGGAGAAAAATGCAGAAGCAGACACATTGGCAAATCTCGTGTCTGTCGCGGATGCAACAAATGCTGAAAATGCCATTGTGATACATTTGTTTCATTCAGCACTTAATCAAACCAAAAGTGGGGTAAATTTCAATAATTTAACTTGGAATTGGAGAAACGAATTTGTGAACTTGTTGTAGTATGGTATCGTGCTTGAAGATAAGAAGAAATCATAATTGCTACGACTGAAAGCTACCTGGTACTGCTTAATTCGTGGAAATTTATATCGTAAAATGTTTGGTGGACTTTAGCACGGTGCCTCAGACAATCACAAACGGAGTGTGTAATGAGAGAAGTACATGAGGGGCATTGCGGCAATCACACCGGGGGAAGATCGTTGGTGAAAACATTAATAAAGGCAGGATATTATTGGCCAAAAATGAAAGAAGAAGCAGAAAACTTTGTAGCCAGGTGCGATAAATGTCAACGATATGTCAATAACATGCACCGACCGGCAAAACTGTTGCATTCAATAATTTCACCATGGCCCTTCATGAAATGGAGCATGGATATCGTAGGATTGTTGCCTCAAGCTAAAGGAAAGGTATGGTTTCTTTTAGTTTTAACAGATTATTTATCAAAATGGGTAGAAGCAGGTGCTTTTAAACAGGTGTGAGAAAAAGAAGTTAGGGTTTTAATTTGGCAAAATATTATATGTCGATTTGAAGTTCCAAAGGAGATTGCATATGACAAGGCCCCACAATTCATAGGCGCGAAAATCACAGAATTCTTCCAAAGTTGGCAGATTAAATGAATTACTTCCGCACCTTATCACCCTGCGGCCAACGGACAAGTTGAATCTACAAATAAGGTTATCATCAATTTAAAGTTGAGACTGGAAGAATCAAAAGGCAAATAGCTAGAGGTATTACCAGGGGTGCTATGGGCTTACCGAACAACAAAAACTAGTACGGGTGAGACTCCATTTTCACTTAGATACGTAGCAAAAGCTTTGATTCCGATGGAGATAGGTGAACCAAGTACGAGGTACACGCATGCTACTGAAGCGGCAAATGAGGAAGAGCTACGGGTAAATTTAGATTTGTTAGAAGAAAGGAGAGAAGCGGCATTAATTCGAATGGCATCTCAAAAGCAGATGATTGAACGATATTATATAAGGAAAGCCAATTTGAGGTATTTCAATATTGGGGACTTCGTCCTCAAAAAGGTGTTCCGGTCAACAAAAGCGGCAAATGCAGGAAAAGTGAGTCTAAATTGGGAAGGCCCATATAGAGTTCGAGGCATCGCTAGAAAAGGAGCATACGAGTTGGAAACCATGGATGGCAAGGTATTACTGTCGAACTGGAATGCAGTCCATTTGAAAAGGTATTACTTCTAAACGAGGATAATACCCACGGTCATGTATCACGCAAGTTCGATTTTATTTTGTTCTTTTGAATATACTAACCATTTTAGATGATAGGCAAAATGCTGGCCCGTACCAAATGATGATATTAGACCCAAAAGACACGTAGAATATTGAATTATTCCAGGTCTAGGTTACAACTTTTTTTATGGGAAAGTGGTTATGCAGTCATCATCTAAGAATTTATCTCCGAGTCTCGTTTGTATTTTCCTTTTCAGGGAAAGGACCAAAAGAAAGGAGTTGATCCAGTGTTCGAGATTTCATACTTCAATGCTCCAATACTAGGGGGACTATGCATATAGAAGGTTACACAAGGAAGAAAAATGTATACCAAGGGCATAGTTTAGCCTGAATCAAAACCTTGAAGAAGCCCTTTGAAAAGTTTTCAAAGGAGTTCAAACTCGCAAAATGGATGCAAGATATTCCCACGAGCTTCTAGGTTAAGGCCATAAATTTAGTCGCGCGAAAATAGACTTGAATTTGTAAACCTGCTACAATGAAAGCAGTTATGAAAGTGTTGTATGAACAGTTATGAAAAATGATGTACAAAATTTATTCATTTGAGAAATCAAGAAATAAAACTTCCTCAAATTATTTCTCTTTTCATATCTACTTCATGTTTCATATATTTTCACAAATATGAAGATGAGACGTCATCTCCATCAGTATCATTAATATAAAAGGGCCCTCTTTTATAAATACCCGTGTATATCGAAGTCATGGTCTGTTAAAGTATTTTAAGTGCAAGAGTAAGCTCAAATATTAAAGGATCATAAAGCATAATATGCGACAAAAGAGATAAAGATATTTATAACCCCAACGAACAGGGGCACTATTTATATCATAACCCCAAAAAGACAGGGGCGTAAAAACCTTCCAGAAGTTGTCCAAAAAATACGAGGGAGTTCCATACAAAAACCAACAAACAAACATTTTCAACAGAAAAAGTCTAGAAATGGGAAAAGCTAAGGAGAATCATCAACGGGAGAAGAAGGATTGACTTGGGGAGAAGAGGGATGAACATCAGCTTCACCAGGAGCAAGTCCATCTCCATCTCCCTTAGAACCTTCGTCTTCGGGTGTGGAAAAGCTTCGACGTTGTTGAATTTGTTCAATTGTTTCTCTGGCCTTAGCAATTTCAGCGTTAAGGTCAAAACCTTCCTGGTTGGCTTCAGTTAAAGTCTCGAGGCGAGTGTTCAAAAAAGTCCAACTAATATCCAGTAATGATTTATCCTTGAGAGCTTCGTAAACCTTCTCCCATTGCTCAATTTCAGCTTTCTTTTCTTCTTTTTTGCCTCCGAGGCTTCATAAGTTGTCTTCAAAAAAAGCAAGAGAACTTTCCAGGAACTGAATTTTACACTTTGAGGCACAGAGATCTTCTTGGGCTTGGGTAAGCGTCTGAACCAGATCACCCACGTAAACCTCTTTTTGATCAAAGAGCTCTTTTAAACTCCTTATCTCTTCAGTAGCCTTGGAAAGTTGTTCAGCAAAAGAGAATTTCAATATATCCTATCTTTTTCAACTTGACTGGAAGAAGCTTTTAGAACCGCTAACTCAGCAAAGACCATCCTCAGTTGTTGTTCCAAAGCTTCTTTTCCCTTTGCAAGAACGTCCTTCTCCAACTCAAGACCTTCAAATTATTCTCTCCAGTTATTAGCCTCGGCTCGCGACTCAATTAATTGTTGGTCAGTCCAAGAGATCCTTTTCATAAGGTGAGTGCCTATCAAGTTAATCTACAAAAAAAAAAGTCAAAAGAAGAAGAGTTACAAATGAGGAAATGGAGGAAGGAAATATAAGTAAATTTATACCTTAAGAGAAGAATGAACAATATCATTATATTCATTAAGGTCAAGGAACGGTGTGCCTCCAACTTCTTCTTCTCCACGGGTCCTAACAATGGCTTCAGTCACACATCAGCTTGTCTATATTTTCTTAACAAATTTCCACCCTCGGGGACTTCAATTACGACTTTTCTCATACCCTGCCTAATGCTAGAAGGCTCAGCTTCTACATGAAGAGCAGCAGCGAGAGCGACCATTGGGACAACATTAGGCAAAGACACATAGGGGTTAACAGTAGGAAACACTGGAAGGGAAGCAAGTGGCAGTTCTTCAGAAACAGGCTCGAGGCCTTCTTCACCCTCAAAGCCATGGGTGAATAACCTTTCAACATGACTTGGGGGGGGATTGGCTGAGTTACCAGTATCTTCATCAGAAATTTCTAAAGGAGCATTCTCTGGCTCATCAATGAGTCTGAAGGGAATCGAACTTGATGGGGGGTCATGGGGACATGGGTTTCGTCATCTGAAATCACGCGTCTTCCACGATTTTCATACCACGGAACCTTCGTCTGAATCCTCTTCATCATCAAACCTACGGGCTTCAACAGTTTTTCTCTTGGAGGAAGAAACACTCAAAATTTATTCTTGGGCAAAACTTACACAGAGCTTGGTTGATGGAACGGATGCCGGAGTGATGCCATGAATAGCAAACCCTAATAAAAAAAAGGGATGATAAAAAATTTATATATGAACAAGTAAAGAAGGAAAGAAACTTTGAGAATGAAAAATACCGTGAGTCTTCACTTTCCAACCAAATTTCAAGGTCTTTTGTCCATGGGAGCAGCAGTCAACATTTTTTCTACCCAAGTACAGAAGTCAGGAATTTCTTCGAAGACTTCCACGGTTGCTGAAAAAATGAATATATGATTACATAAAGGAACTTAAGACATCAAAGAAAGAAAAAAAAAAGGACTTACGTGCAAAGTTCCATTTTTCTGGAAATGGCATATTTTCTTCACCCACTAATCCACTAGTGGGGGCAGCAACAAAACGGGCATACCAGCCACGATCGCGGTCATCCTCGGGGCTAACTAAGACCCTTTTTACTTGTATCCACGAAGGTAGAGACTCTTTCACAAAACATCTTGGGGGAGTAAAGATGAAGTAAATAACGGAAGGTAAAAAGAGCGGAAACTAAATGAGACAAATAGCGAAGGCATGCTACTGCTCTCCACACAATAGGACCAATTTGGCCAATGCAAACATTAAAATAGTGACAAAACTCGATGATCATTGCGGTCAATAAGAGCTTTAAACCCTAAAGTGAAAGGGTAGGTATAAACGAAAGAAAAGCCAACATGATAAGAAGTGATTCTTTGGTTGGCACCATGAATTAAAACTGGGAAATCTGGTTTCCAAGACATTCTCGTCGAACTAAAGAAAGAAGACTATGAGTGATCAAACTTGGGTAGAGTTTAGCAGGGTTAAGGGAAGCTATAGAAGAAACTTGATTTTTCATGGTTTCATGATCTGATACAAAAGAAAACTCTTGAGGAACAATCTCAAAAACCGTAGGCTCACGCATGGGTTCATTCTGGTCCCTATTTTTAGAAGAGGATCTAGAGGTTAAAGGAGCTCTAGGTCTAAAAGAAGATAGCCTGGCGGAACTACTTTGAGAAGTAGAACTGCGAGTAGATAACGAACCAAGATTGCAGAGTCTACCACCTCTCCTACTCCTAGTAGGGGCAGTAGAAGGAGCAAACTCATCAACAATCACAACTTTGTGAGGGTCTGGTGTTAAAGAAGACATATTTAACAAAGAAAATATAGAGGAAAGGTATAGAATTACGAAGGAAGATTAAGATGATGGATACAGAGAAGAAGGAAGAAGATTTCAAGAAATCAAAGGGGATGAAGTATTTATAAGGAGATGCGACTGTCGCCAAAGTTTATCATATGAAGTGTCATAATAGAACCGTCACTTCGTGACTGACGTAGTCGCAGTCGCAGAAAAAACCCTAAAAGGCGCTGAGAAACTGCAGAGCCAATCATATAAAGCCACGTAGCATGAGCATTAAATGAATGTGACGTACGTCGCATCGATTCTGAAGAGGGCATAATGATGCCCGAGAAACAGCGGCAAAGAGTTCCTGCCACAAATACTTACGACTTCCCAAATATTCAGTTAAGAATATTCAGAAAGTGGGGGGACTATCTGTGTTAGTGAAAAAAAGGCATGACGCGTGGACTTACAACGAAGTGATAGGGCATGGTACGTGGACCATCAATATAGTAACAAGTGGAGTTCTTAATTAGATGAGTTAAAGAATGCGGAAAAGGCACGAGAGGAACACTCATGGAGTTATACTGAGAAAAAAGTCGTATCTAACAGCTGTAAAAGGGGAAACATGAACAGAATGAATAAAGGTTGTTAAGAAGGGAGGATGCACGAATCTGTCATAAATAAGGAAGGTAAATCGATACGGTTACAAGAAATCTTTAGCCATAAATATTTCCGTTATAATTGTATATGGTAACAGGCAATCAAGGTAATTAATACCATTAGTGAGCCCGAATTAATTAGTAAGGGAACCGTTATAATTGTATGATCCATATAAAGACTCAGACCTCATTTGTAACATCATCAGATACTTATTGAAATTTATGCAATCATTCTTTACTTTATTCGAAATCGTAATTTTGAAAGTGATAACCAATATGTTTCATATTTTTTTTGTCAATTATTTTTATTCCTTGATTTATTCTACAAATTATTGGGAAAGTAAAGTAAATCTTGATTATTAGTAACCCAATTTCTTCTAAATATTGACTTTGTCCGAAAAATCTATTTTTGGGTTAAAGATACTTCTAGGAATGAAGAGAAAATTTTATCTCACGCATTAGGACGAGGTAAAATATGGGAGTAACGCATGCATCTTTAGGAATGACACCTAATAAAGTTGTTAAAGATGATATACGAAATGTGTTGAGTCTCACGATGGAAGGTGGATTTTCTTGGCTCCTTAAAAGGCCTTGGACAATCCCTATGTCATGAGTTAGTTTTGGGGATTGAGTTAAGTTCAACGTCCATTTTTTTAACATGTTAGAGCCAGAATTGCCCACGCTCCAGTTTGCAGGACCGGGAGTGAGGAGTGTTAGAATCTACATAAGGATATTTGATCGCACCCACGGTCCCGGCCCCTTATGATGGTTTACAACTAGAGAATATAACGTAGCTCCACTCTGTAGTTTTGTCTCGATCTGTTCGTTGACTGAATCTCATTCAACAAATTAAAATTATACAATTACCTAATCACTGATCCTGTCTGAATTTGCTACTAATATTGATATGTGAAGGACGTAGTGAAGTAAATTTAATTGGCGTTATGTATGTAAAGGTATATTTGCACAAACTGTACATAAAGCTTCTGACTTGATAGTGTGAAAAAAAACACCGTTATAAGTAATCAATTCAAACGAAAAAAGATCGTACTAAGATCAGGTTGTGAATATAGTGTTGGTTTCACACTTACACACGCCTCGAAAAAGAAATAAAAACATTCTCCAGAAAATATATATAATTGAACAACTACACACATGGGAGAAACGACAACGTTGTAGAATCTCAAGTAACAAAGAACTCCCAAACAAAAAATAGTAACATGATTGCATGTATCGTTGCTTGGATCAACAGCGACAAACTTTAATGTTAACCAGTCTGTTTTTGATGTTTCGTTTTTGTCCAGCGCATAATATCTCGTGACAACCATGTTTCTACCAATAGTTGATTCTTCGTTAGATTTCAGAACTGCTTTATTTTCGATAAACTATAAATATCTATCACAATTATCTTTAAATAGTTTTCTTTACATTCAAATAATGAGTAGGGGTCATTTTGTTTTACAAAAGGGATTGCTCAGATGGTCACCAAAGGAACAATAGCTCCAATAAGGAAAGGGAAATAAAAAAAAGAAGTAGGAGTCAGTTTTCTTTATATTCAAGATGATTTTTCTTGGATTCTTATTTCTTCCTATGAATGGATTTTGGAAGAAAAACTTCCTTTAGTTTTTACAAATTTCTTATGGAAAAATTAGTAGAAAGAAATTTTTTGGAAAAGCAAATAAGGCAGATAATTAGGGCCAGGGCCGAGGGACTCTCATTTCTTTACAGTGACACGATAAAAATGAGGTGCCACTATTTCTGACAATAAAAATAGAAAACTAAATGCGTATGGCAAAAACAAAATATAGTTCCATGCGTTGGGATCAAATATGAGTTGTTGAACCTATGATCAAAAAAAAAAAAGAGTTCTTGAACCTTAATAAGCAATTGACACGGTGATTGCGAACTCCGCCGTGGTTTTATTGGAATAAACTGTAACCGCTTAGTAACTTGTAACGGGTGTACATGAATCGGGTTGATTCGGTTTTAGTAAAAATCGAACCAAATCATTTACATCGATTTGAATTGGTTCGTTTTTGTCGGATTTTTCGAGTTTTCGGTTTTTTTTTGGTTACATGAATAATATGTCAATCTTACTTTGTTAAATTTTTTATAAGTAAATATATGTTTAATAAAAATTAAAAAAATTGACAAACATATGATTTATTAAAATATGCTTATGAGAGAATTTTCTTAGTAACACATGATAGTTATTTTCTTAGTTGTCTGACAATAATTTTGCCATTGATGTACACTTTCAAAGTTAACCGAATTTAATAATTAAACATAAAATCAATATGATACATAAATAATGATATATTTTATTTAATTTTTAATTATCGAAACATTAATTGATCTTGACGTATGACTATGGAAGAACAAAGAGATTGACGCATTTCAATAACACTTGATAAGAAAGTGATCATACAACACATTATTTAAAGTTAATAAAAATAGAACACTTCATATTCTATTAAATATTACATCACATAAGAGAATCCCAAATATTTCTAGATATTTTTTTAAAGAAAATTCTATATAAAGTCTTAAAAGTATATATAAAAATTATATATTTATATGTCGGTTTGGTTCGGGTTTTTTTACTGATCAACACCAAACCAAATCAAACCAAACCTTATCGGATTTTTTAATCGATTTGTTTTGACTTTTTAATTTGGTGAGATTTTCCGATTCGGTTTGTACACCCCTACTTCTGAATCATAATGGATAAATCAAACTTAAGAGTTGACGGATGAAAAAGTGCAAATTTAAGGGGAATGAATCCTTTATTTGTCGACTCTAGTTTTCAACTTCGGCTATAAATTAAAGTAAGTATTTATTTTTCATATCATTAATTTATTTTAAAATAATTGTATGGTTGTTGCATATTGTTTTATAATGTATCGTATCGTATTATATTGTATTGTATTGTACGGTATCGTTTGATGAATACAATGTTTGGATAGATTGTATCGTTTGTCGTCGTTTTATGATATCATGCACCAATAATATGAAGAATAAACTTGTAATATTATAAAGAAAAAATATGATACGAGATAAAAATATTATATAAAAAGGTAGGGTAAATGATAAAATAAAATTATTTAATAGTAATAAAGGGTGAGATGCGAGAAAAAATGCGTCCACACCAAATCAGTCGTTACATAAAGTGACACATTTCGTCGTTACGTAACGACAGATTTAACGATACGATCCAATAAAATTTACGTAACAATCAAAACAAATATCATATTTAAAGTAACAATAAGTAGGTCAGTTATATGTTATAGCAGTTATTTACCATAAATTCGTTACTATAACTAACACACAAAAAATGCATATAACACGTACGTAAAAGTTGCACTGATAGTGTAAATTTCTTGAAGCTATACATTAGAGCATATAACTTAAATCCATTACACATGATTAGGGGAGCAAACAGATGGGTGTGGTCGAATGTGGACGGGTCAAAGCGGATAATATATATATATATATATATATATATATATATATATATATATATATATATATATATATATATATATAAATATAAATATTTGATTCGTCCATATTTAATATGGATAGAAAATGGGTTAATCTTATATTATTCATGATTTCTTAAATGAAATTATTTTTGAGAAAAAATCTAGTCTCCAAAATTTAAGAAATTCCCAATTTGAGTCGTTGCAAATATATATTTTTTTTCAAATGCTCGGATTATTAGATGAAGTTGAAGTACATCAAAAGGGTGTAGAGCACCCTTTACCTACCGGATTGGAACAGGCTCCAATCTTACATGATTGTAGGATTTCAAAAATTAAAGCTCTTAAAAAATAAGTATACAAAGGGGATATATGAAATCATCCCATCCCTATGTCAAAATAATTTGCTATTCAGGGGACATCAAAAGAGTAGCTCCTATCAGTGTTTCTGTCCAAATGAAAAGAATTCTGTACATGTCTTCTTTCAAAAGAGGAAAATTATAATATGTCCGTATTATATTGTATCCTGATTTCTATAGGCAATTGTTAAGGCTTGCAATTGTAAATGTTAAACTAATTGATTATTCATTAAATATTTATTTTTTAAGTGAATAATATGAATTTTATTCATATTTGACTCATTTTAAAAAAACTCATTATCTATCCTATTTTTTAGTAGATAATATAAATAAATAATTATATTTTTATTTATTTTGTCACCATTACACATGATCATTGCAATTAATAGGATGAAAAATAAGACGACTAGCATTTTTATAATTAGTTAAATTTCATGGATTTTATAAACACTTCATCCACCCATATTGTAGCTATCGAAGCTTAGCTTTCACGTGAAAACGGTTATTTAAACAAGGGGCTGTTTGGTTTTCAGCTCCCACAGACACGTGCAATTCAGCCATTTTTCTATGTCGACACCAGAAACCAAATACTTGACAATCCCGTGTTGCTCAATTTAGCATTCTAAAATAAGATTATATAGTAGTTGTAGTAGTAGTAGTATCAAATAGGATAATAATCTTTTGTGAATTATTTCACGAATCCCAAGAGTACTATGTCTCCAGCCATGGAGTGACAGATGGCCGAATTAATCATAGACTAATTGAAAATGACTGAAGTCTAAGCCAATTATTGAGTTTTATTGATTTTCTATGCGTGAAGTCTAAGCATAATTAAGTTTTATTGATTTTCTTAGTGAGAGATGGATTATATAATAGACGGATTTTCCCACATTGAACAAGTGGTTGGTTAGCGTACTGTGTATGAGAATTGTTTTTTCTTCCTTTCATATTTTATCCACTAAAAATAATGCATGAATGGGTTTTATTCTTAGTAATAATATAAGCAAAGTAGACTTTATTCAACTCATTTTGGTAAAGGGATGTTATGTTAGTTATATTTGTAATACATTATTAGCAATTGTGTGGTCTTGTAAGGATATATATCTTGTCAACATCTTATTTTAGGATACTTCAATACATGTTTAATAAAAAAGCTGTCATAACTGCTGACTCGCTTATCATGTTTGGCCTTCTCTTTTTTCTTTTTTCCAATTATATGTGTAACTTTCCCCAGTTTACAGGCTTGTTCACAAGGCAAGTGCTTTCACCCTCAGTAAATAAATATATCCTCTGTTCCAATTTAGAGAGTGATCTCTTGCCGAGATAATTATTTTCTTTCAGAAATTGCTGTGGCGGGATATTGGCAAACCCTTGCCAGTGTATTAATAACCAATTTTTCTAGACGCATATCAGCTACTACTTGTAACTATTTGGCTCAATATATATGGTAAAAGAGAAAAAATAGGAGTATATGTTAACTCACGTAGCAAATAATTTATTTGAACCAAATTATCACCTC
Source organism: Nicotiana tabacum (assembly GCF_000715075.1). NCBI lineage: Eukaryota > Viridiplantae > Streptophyta > Magnoliopsida > Solanales > Solanaceae > Nicotiana > Nicotiana tabacum. The sequence goes on along the minus strand of NC_134101.1, from coordinate 20,393,737 downwards.
CAAGAATTTTAATGAAATTCGTCCATTCGAGAAGTTGAAAGGGCAGCAAAGAGGAGTGCTATTATTTTTTAATGGGGGAATATTGTTAATCTGCAGTTGTCTTGAGCTGTTCAGGTATGCCCTTCGCGTCTTGTTTTTGTCCAATAATTTTATCTGTCCAATAATTTAATTTTCGACCGATATAATTAATGTAGGGGTATTACTTTAAAATTACTCTGAACTAGTATAATTTAATGAGTACAAAGTTCTGTTTGCTGTCTTTTGTTCCTTTTAGATAGAAAAATATATGTCATTTACTTAATCATTCATCTGTAACAAAATGGAACCATGTTCGAGTTTCCTCTTCTCATTTTGCTTCATTGTCGATTTTCCTCTACTAATTTAGCTTCATTGTCGGATTTCCTCTTCTCATCTTAAGTTGTATTTCCATTTTCTAGTTATTCGATCCATAGTCGAGTTTCCTCGTCTGAATTCTACTATCCTTTTCTATTTATTTCCCTCTTTGAAAATGGGAAGTTTCCTTTTTTGTTAATGACTAGCCACTTGCCCCATCTAGTTAGTGACATCTTCCTCTTGTAATAATATATATGTGGTAAAACCAGACTTCATGAGTTTCGGAAAACTGATAATGAAAGAGAGAACAATAATTCCTCATGGATAATCATTGGAAAGTACTAGCTAGCTGTGTACGGTCAAAACCGATTGACTCAGTCGTACGGACTGATCGAGACGATGATGTTTCGATCAAAGGGTATCTGCATGACAAGCTCGGTCGAGGTCCGAAGTAAGGGCGTCGAGCTTCGAGCTATAAGACCGATCAATGACAAGCTCGGTATCATTATTGAGCTCATATCCAAATCGAACTACGAGGCAAGGCGGAGATTATCGAAGATGCCTAGACCGACCAACACTCACCCCGAATATCGAGACCCCAAGTCAGAATCGAGCTCGAACTAAGACCTAGGGCTCGACCCAATACCGAGCTCGAGCCAGTATCGAGCTCGCAGACAAGAGTCGTTGCAACCACACTATGGGAGAGAATCTTGGCAGAAATCAAGGAAAAGACAATTTATCGTGGGATTTTCACTATATATTTTTATTATTATAGAAAAAGTAGGAACCCTCTAATATAAAAGGGGGGATGTTAACACATTTACGGAGGACGTTGCCTGATTCATGAACATTTCCTTTTCTCTGTTTCATATTTCCTTCCATTTTGCCAAGAAAAGAGATTTTTACATTTCGCTCTACAATTTGTATCAAGTTATATCACGTTCCCTTATAACCATACACAAATTCAACTCTATCCGATTTTCGGGTAAACAGTTTGGCGCCCACCGTGGGGCTAAGGATAACAGTGATTGTTTGATATAAATCTACAGTACACTCCAGCTTACAACTTCGAATCAGCCATGGCTCTACCTATCGACCTCGAAGCCGGCCTTCAAGATGAAAGCAACAACTTGGTCCCCGAGGCCGGAAGGCTACCTGACAACGGCAACGAGGCTCGAATTGAAGAACCCGAAATTCAAGCCGAAGTACCATTGGATATCAATTCGCAGATAGCTCTAGAAGCGAATCAGCGTTCTGAACCGGGGAGAAGCGTTCAGGGCGGTGCTCGATCCATAGCCCGAGACACCTACAGCACGGGGAAAATCGGGGTCAGCTTGCGTATGATTTTCGAAATGTTACAAGCCCAACAAGCAGTGATAGCTCTGTTGCAGAGCCGAACTCATACGCAAAGCGGGCCGAACTCCAATCCGCTTCTTCGAGAAGTCACCCCCAGAACGGAACCCGCCGTAGTGAAATCAAACGAGCAGGAATCGGGGACTGCTCCTAAAATTGCTAAATTGCTCGAGGAACTCACAAAGCAAGTCGAAGCCAACGACAAAAAAGTGAAAACATATAACGCTAGGGTCGATCAAATTTCGAGGGTTCCGCTAATGATAAAAGGGCTCGATTCGAAAAAATTCATACAAAATCCTTTCCCTCGAGCGCGGCCCCAAAAACCAATCCCCAAAAAATTCCGTATGCCGGAAATACCCAAATATAACGGAATGACCGACCCCAACGAGCACGTCACTTCTTACACGTGTGCCATCAAGGGCAATGATTTGGAAGATGATGAGATCGAATCTGTATTACTGAAAAACTTCGGTGAAATCGTGTCAAAGGGGGCAATGGTATGGTATCATAATTTACCATCTAACTCTATTGATTCTTTTGCTATGCTTGCAGATTGCTTCGTAAAAGCACATGCCGGAGCCATTAAGGTCGAAACCAGAAAGCTGGACCTGTTCAAGGTAATACAAAAAGATAACGAGATGCTGAGGGAGTTCGTATCTCATTTTCAAATGGAACGAATGGATCTGCCACTAGTCACAGGCGATTGGGTTGTTCAAGCTTTCACTCAAGGTCTAAACAAGCGGAGCTCGATGGCTTCACAGCGGCTAAAGCAAAATCTGACCGAATACCCAGCTATTACTTGGACCGATGTGCACAATCGATATCAATCCAAAATAAGAGTCGAAGATGACCAGTTGATTTCTAGGTCCGTTACGAAAAGAACCACCAAGCAAAAATTGACCAGAGAACGATACCAGCCATATAGCGAAAACGATACCACTGATGAGTATCCGAGGCCTCTTTAAAATCAACCTCGTATACTGGGGGGCTTTATCATTGAACGCATCTGTGATAATTATCAAGTTCGGTGCAAAGGAAGTTACTTCGTTATTTCATGACAAACAATGTCTCAACATGAAACGTTGTAAGAGCCAAATGATCAAAACGAACCATGATTATATAGTTGGCCTGAGCCCTGACGCAAAATAGGAACACATGTATAATGACTTGCAGAGACAATCTTTTTTACTGATATTCAATGTTCAAGATTTATCATGCAAACAGGATCGAGTTCGAGCAAGCACTCACTCGACTGCTAAGCCTACAGGCTTCTTTTATTTCGAGTTCGAGCAAGCACTCACTCTACCATTAAGCCTACGGGCTACTTTGACCATTACGCCTACGGGCTACATTGCATCGAGTTCGAATCATTCACTCGACTGCTAAGCCTACGGGCTACTTTTATTTCGAGATCGAGCAAGCACTCACTCGACCATTAAGCCTACGGGCTACTTTGACTATTACGCCTACGGGCTACATTGCATCGAGTTCGAATCATTCACTCGACTTCTAAGCCTACGGGCTACTTTACATCGAGTTAGAATCATTCACTCGACTACTAAGCCCACATTCTACTTTTATGTTCGAGCAAGCACTCACTCGATCATCACGCATACGGGCGACATTGCATCGAGTTCGAATCATTCACTCGACTGCTAAGCCTACGGGCTACTTTTATTTTGAGTTCGAGCAAGCACTCACTCGACCATTAAGCCTACGGGCTACTTTGACCATTACGCCTACAGGCTACATTATTGCGAGCAAAACTACTCATTTCTTCGAATTCAAACGAACACTTGACTATTTAAGCTGATTTCGAGTTCGAGCAAGCACTCACTTGACTATTACGCCTACGGGCTACATTGCATCGAGTTCGAATCATTCACTCGACTGCTAAGCCTACGGGCTACTTTTATTTCGAGTTCGAGCAAGCACTCACTCGACCATTAAGCCTACGGGCTACTTTGACTATTACGCCTATGGGCTACATTGCATCGAGTTCGAATCATTCACTCGACTACTAAGCCCACTGGCTATTTTTATTTCGAGTTCGAGCAAGCACTCACTCGACCATTACGCCTGCGGGCTACATTATTTCTAGTTCAAATTATTCACTGAACCTACAGGCTACTTTATTTCGAGTTCGAGCAAGTACTCACTCGACCATTACGCCTATGAGCTACTTTACTTCGAGTAAAATTACTCATTTCTTCGAATTCAAATGAACACGTGACTATTTAAGGCTGAAGGATGTTCGAGCCCGATAAAGCAAATGGGACTACCTACAAGGCTCGAAGGCAACATAGATTAAAATTCAAACTATCTATTTAGCTTGAAAGGCCATTTTGCTTCAAAAGGAAGAAAGATTTATATTTACAAATTTTTTGTAGAGAGGCGGCTACTCTGCCAAAAGGAAGTTCTTTATAAAAAACCGAAAGTGGTATCCAAAGAACGCAGCAAACGACCTAAGGCCCTAAATGACTCAATCTTCATTGGAGGCCGTATTTTCGGCATCATCCTCATCTTCTGACTCCCCCGAGTCACGAAAGGCCAACCTTCGAGCTTTGTTCTCCTCCGCCCTGGCAACTTCAATCTCAATCCCAATATTGAAGCCCGGAGCTCTGACCTCCTCGAGAGCTTCTCTCCGAGCTTGCCATTTTGCATATTCGACCATGCTCTCAGCTTTGGCTTGGTTAACCTCGACATTGATCCTGAACTGAGCCACTTTGGCATCAGCTCTTTTATTGGCTTCGATCACCTCAAATCTGGCCACTTCAAGTTCTTTAGCTAAATCTGCTTTATCTGAAGTAGCCAAATCCAACCGATGTTGAAGCTCTTTCATCTTCTCGATCTGCCCCAAAGTATTTTCTTTCGAAGATCGAAGCTGGGCATCAGACAGCTCCAACTGAGCTTGAATGGCTTCCTTTTTTTAGGCAAGGATATCCATACACTTTTTAAATTCTTCTGCCTCGGCCATTAACGCATCTACCTGTGAGTTAAGCCGTCCGATTTGCTCGATCCTCTGCCGAACCTGCAGAATCGGATCGTTAATGGTTATCACTTTTTCATCTTCACTATCATGGAACATTCGGAATACCTGCTCAGCCATCTCCTCATGCTCTTCCCGAGCCGCTGTCAAATCTGCTTGAAGTTTTTCACTAAGGAGCTTGTATGAGTCGCTCTTCTCAGTGAGGCTCCGAACCTCGGCATCATGCTCCTCCCGGATTCGAAGAAAGGCCTCATGATGCAAGAAGCGGTCTCTTTTTGCGGAACAGTTTTAAACGTTTTTGCCATTTAAAATTCTGTGAACAAAGAACGGGAGTATTTGGTGTTTTAAGAAAGAATTTGCAATAAAACTCACAGATTTGCAGGCAGAAAACTCAGAAAAGACAAAAAGGAACTTAGAAAATTTATAGATTGAAGACGTAAAAGTGATGAATGGCGGAAGGAAAGGCTATTTATAGATTGAAGCAATGACGGTTCAATATCAGCGGTGGGTGTCCACCGTCTGACACACATTAAATGCCTCGGTAAAACCGAGCCGATAGGACAGATATCACATACGTCATAGTCGAGATCGATGTAAATGTCAGCATATATCTGATCGAGCTGTTGGGAAATCATATCGTTTCTCGCCACATCCCTTTCCGAGAAACGAGGGGACTATCTGTGTACGGTCAAAACTGATTGACTCAGTCATACGGACTGGTCGAGACGATGATGTTTCGATCAAAGGGTATCTGCATGACAAGCTCGATCGAGGTTCGAAGTAAGGGCGTCGAGCTTCGAGCTATAAGACCGATCAATGACAAGTTCGATATCATTATTGAGCTCATATCCAAATCGAACTACGAGGCAAGGCGGAGATTATCGAAGATGCCTAGACCGACCAACACTCACCCCGAATATCGAGACCCCAAGTCAGAATCGAGCTCGAACTAAGACCTAGGGCTCGACCCAATACCGAGCTCGAGCCAGTATCGAGCTCGCAGATAAGAGCCGTTGCAACCACACTATGGGAGAGAATCTTGGCAGAAATCAAGGAAAAGATAATTTATCGTGGGATTTCCACTACATATTTTTATTATTATAGAAAAAGTAGGATCCCTTTAATATAAAAGGGGGGATGTTAACACATTTACGGAGGACGTTGTCTGATTCATGAACATTTCCTTTTCTCTGTTTCATATTTCCTTCCATTTTGCCAAGAAAAGAGATTTTTACATTTCGCTCTACAATTTGTATCAAGTTATATCACGTGTCCTTAGAACCATACACAAATTCAACTCTATCTGATTTTTGGGTAAACACTAGCCTAGCATCACAAAATATGGAACAAGTCTTGCTCCAGAAATATTTATGCTTTCAGATAATTAATGGTAAACCTTTAACAAATTTGATCTTCTTTTGATAGAATTCGAGGGTCCACCAAACTATATAGAGAACCAGGTTCTCTATTAGTTTCCACAGATTACACGAACACAGCAGAAAGTAAATAACACTAAGAGTTTTTACGTGGAAAATTCCCAGCTCAACGGGATTAAAAATCACGACCTACCCTTGTAGGATTTCAACTTCACTACTGAGCATCTTTCAGATCACAACCTATGCAACCTAGGAATTAACCTCTTAATCCCTCACTAACTTGTAACATACTATTATAAGCCACTTTGTAATAACTTTTTTACAAAGACTTTACAACTCGACTAACTCTAGGCAAGACACAAATACAAGAGTTTATGATTTACAAAGGGTTTCCTACGGAATGCTTCTAAACAAGCTAAGTAAGAATTACATTTGAAGAACTATTATAAATTTACAACTCAACTAAGGACATATTTTAACTTAATATGGGGAACTGGTCCGTAGCAGTGTTATTCTTTGTTTTTGGTGCACTTGAGAATCGTTTTCTTGATGATCAATCACACAGAGTGTTTTTTGGCAAATTCTCTTAAGTGTTCAAGTCATTTGTTTTACCTTCCTTGATGTTAATAATGCATTTGTGACATCACTAGGATGATGTAAGCAAGGTAGGTAAAAGACACTCCCCGTAAAGTTGACTGTTGCATTGTTTCTGCACTGTAGCGTGTGCAGGCAGTAACTTTACAGATGGGGCAGTTGACTTGTGCAGTTTTCTCAGGAAACGGTAGCTATCTGTTCCCTCTGTTGTTCCTTTGACTCTGAAGAGTTGAACCATATCCCAAGTTGGAACCTTTTGATCTTAAGGTCTTGAGAATGTGTAACAGGTTCCTTATCTGGTTCTTGACAGTAGGTTTGTTAGATCATCAAAACATAACAGGGATATACATATAGCCTATCAATTTCCCTCTTTTTGATGATGACAAACTTATAATTCAAGTTCCCCCTAAGAACTAACATTTTCTGAATTCCCCCTGAATCTGTTTCCCATCCTGTTCCCCCTAAATTATTTTTCCCCCTTTTGGCATCATAAAAAGATTAGTAACGGGTTTATAGCAGAAAGAAGTCTAGCTTGAGTTACTCATGTCACTTGTGTGCACACAACATGACTAAAAATAGATCATAAAGATAAGGCATATACAGCAAAAAGGGAAAAGCTTCCATTAAACAATTTGGATTTGAAAACAGGAAGCAGAGTCAATGTTACTGACAACCATCCACAATCCAGAACAACAAAAATAAATACCACAAACATCATAAAAAACTAATCATAGGAAACCAATACTTAAGAATTGACACTGAGGGGACACTGTTTAGGGAGAACTGGAAGGAGAGGGCTTAGAGGTAGAGACAAGGGTTTGGAAGACGAGATCCATTCGAGCATTCGCCGACATTTTCTCATTGAGCAATTTCTCTTTCACGTCCTCCATCTGTTTCTTGAGCTCAGCATTCTCCTTGGTCAGACAGGCAACCTCTTCACTTTGAGAGATACTGGAACCCGGTGCCTCCTGAAGCTAACTCAACCGACTCTCAAGAATAGCATTCCTTGATTTTAACTGCCTTATCTCAGCAGTAGCACTGTTCTGAGCATTGATTAACTGAGAAATGGTAGAAGTACTTCCAACTCCTCCAGCCCTATCAATGCACTCACATTCTTCCAGAGTGGACTTGGAGAAAGTTTGCTTCTTAGTGCCCACTTTTGCTTGTCCCAGAGGAACCTTGAAGTAATCAAAGACCTTCGTGAGAAGGAACCCATAAGGCAGCCCATGATTACCATCTTTAAAATCTGTCACTTTCTGCATGTGCTCTATCATGATCCCAAACAGGTTGATGGTAGCGAAGTTGTCCAGTGCTTCCATGAGGAATAAGTCTGCACGAGAAGTGATAGATCTTCTCTCAGCACGAGGGAGCAAGACCTTATTCACCATCTCAAATAACAGTTGGTACACTGGAAGGAGGGCCTTCTTCTGTACCCGTTCCCCTTGCTGAACTGCTCTGTCCTTCAGGATGGCGTTTCTGAAATTTTGAGAACAAGATCCCTGAACACTAGACAACCCTTCAGCAGGCACACCCAGAATATATCCCAACAAAGCAGAGTCCATTACCATATCAATTCCATTTACCAGCACGCAGATGTGATCATCCTTAACTTTGAAGAGGTCGGCATAGAAACTTTGAACTTCCTCCTCATACACTTTTGGAGCATCACTTGTGAACAAATGTGTCCACTGTTGAAACTCACAAATTTCAACCAGCTGTCTCATACCAGCCTTCTTCAAAATGTCATGGGCAAATGTGCGGCCCCATAGCACCTTTTTATTCCTCAACTTCTTTTTCCCAACACTCCTTGGATCACCAATTTTGGCCTTCTTTGAGGAACCAGGTTCCTCGTCAGTATCAGTTTTTCTCTTAGCAGACTTGCGAACATTCTTTCCTTTTTCATCAAACTTCACAGACTTTTCACCCAATTCTTCCATCACCCTACCAGTAGACTCTTCTACCAACTTATCACCAGATTCTTTCACCACATTTTCACTAGCGACAACATCATCATACTTGATCAGACTTTCAGCAGACATAGAAGATCCCCTTTAAGGCTTGGGGAAACCATGCTTCTCTGAGCACTTTCTAGTCAAGGAACCAGGTTCCTCTTCTACTTCATCATCCACATTCACAACTAGTACTATCTTCTCGCTCACAACTTTGACTCTTGAGCAACCATTGGTCTACGCCTAATCAAGCTAGCAATTGACATATCATCAGAATCCTCTTCACTTTCCTCAATTACTTCTTTAGAATCAGATCTCATCTCAGGCATGACCATAGACAAAGGCTCAGCATCGAAATGAGGGGAGGGAGCAGGATCAATGCTGACCTGGGGCTTTTGAGAGGACCCCTGAGTTGGATCCTCTGAGGAGGGATCAGGTCCCTCATTTGGGACCCAGTAGTATTGTCCTGTGCCGATTGCTCAACAGGCATAAGCTCTCTACCCTCTGCCACAGTCTTAGACTCTTCCCTCTGAACCTCAGACCCATCCGCGCTTCCTTCTATAACAACCCCTACATTAGCTATAGATAGCATGTTCTCTATTACTTCTTTCTCTTGTAACTCCATTGAAATCGCAGAAGAAGAAGAAGAAGTTGTACCTGTAGGCTCAAGTTTGGGAACTAAGGCATTCTCAGAACCAGTAGTTGGATCTACATTTGAGCCTTCATCCAAAAGAGGACTAGAGATTTCCTGATTCTCTTCTTCATCAACATGACCCTTTTCACCCAGTTTTTCCGGCGAGGCACGAGGAGAGCTTGTAACCACAAATCTTTTAGGAGTTGAGATTTTGCGACTCCTATGAGAACCAGAACTCGATTGGGTAGGAGAGGAGACGGAGTGTGGGGGTGACTCTGCCCTAGGGTTTTGGCTAGTGGTAGTGTTGAGGGATGAGTCTAATATCGGTGTTTGAATAGCTGATGACGCAATGGGGGTGTCACTTGGAACACTTGAGGTTTCGTGATTTTCAGCCATGGAGAGAAGTGATGAGTTGAGAAGAAGAGATGGGTAGTTTGAAAGAGAGAAAGAAGAAGGAAAATTTTAACATTTGAGATGAGGAGTTGTGACAATGATGGATGTATTTAAGATTGATGAGGGACCGGTTAGGAAAAGGCGGCAGTTTTGGGAGTCGGGTCGATTTCTAACGGGTGAGACGTTTGGGTTCAAAAGACGCAAAGAAAAGAAACTAACACACTGATGACATGGCACTTGTTTTAACCGTTCAAAATTGTGCATGAGAGAACAGAGAAACTACTAACCTGTGTCAGGAGAACCAGGTTCCCTGACTAATTCTTGCATCTATAAGCTTTGCCCCTTTTACCAGCGCGTACTGCATCAACTGCCTATTTGCTCTGTAATCATCATGCGTGTCTACCTGTAACGGTAAAAAGATGAGTTAGACTTTGCCAGAAAATACTTTTTAGCTAATTTTACCTGAACATTTCTTTCATAACCAATCATCGAGGGACCAGGTTCTCAGTTGGGTTTTATCAACCCCAGTGCCAGATGATTTCTTTCAAAATGTTCTCTACTTAAGGCCTTAGTAAATATGTCTACAATCTGATCTTCTGTGCTGCAGAATTTCATGCAAATGAGCCCCGTTTCAACATTGTCTCTGAGGAAGTGGTGACGCACATCAATGTGCTTGGTTCTCTTATGTTGGACTGGATTTTTGGCCATATTGAGTGCACTTGTATTGTCGCATAGGAGAGGCACACAATGTGAGAACACTCCAAAGTTTTCCAGTTGCTGCTTGATCCACAACAATTGAGCACAGCAAGAAGTAGCAGCTACATATTCTTCTTCTGTAGTTGAGAGTGCCACTGAGTTTTGCTTCATTGTACCCCATGACATTAGGCAAGAACCCAGGAAATGTGCCATCCCAGACGTGCTTTTCCTATCCACCAGATATCCTACATAATCAGCGTCAGCATACCCAATAAGACTAAAGTTGTCACCTGAGGGGTAGTAGAAAATTAGGTTCTGCGTTCCTTTGAGATATATCAATATTCTCTTGGCAGCCTTCAGATGAGATTCCTTTGGATTGGATTGAAACCTTGCACAAAGGCCCACGTTGAACACAATGTCTGGTCTGCTTGCAGTGAGATACAACAGTGACCCTATGATCCCTCTATACATGATTTGATTTATACGAGAACCAGGTTCATCCATATCTAAACGAGTAGCTGTGGCAATAAGAGTGTCAATAACTTTTGATGTTTCCATGTCAAACCTTTTTAGCAGCTCCTTAATGTACTTCTGCTGACTTATCATTGTTCCCTTTTGAGATTGCTTCACTTGAAGTCCCAGGAAGAAATTTAATTCTCCCATCATACTCATCTCAAACTCACTCCCCATGAGTTTTGAAAACTCTTCACAAAGAGAGTCAGTTGTGGCTCCAAAATGATATCATCAACATATACCTGAACAATGAGCAGGTTCCTCCCTCGTTTCTTCAAAAAAAGAGTGTTGTCAATTTTCCCTCTTGTAAAACCATTTTTTAGAAGAAATTTTGATAACTTTTCATACCAAGCCCGGGGAGCCTTGTTTAGCCCATACAATGCCTTGTCCAGCTTGAATACATGCTCAGGATGCTCATGACACTCAAATCCGGGTGGCTTCTTGACATAAACTTCTTCTTTCAGGTAGCCATTTAGAAATGCACTTTTGACATCCATTTGAAACAATGTGAAATCCATATGAGATCCAAAGGCAATAAGAATTTTAATAGCTTCCATTCGAGCAACTGGAGAAAATGTTTCATCATAATCAATCATTGCCTTGTTTCTTGTTGTATTTCCAAACTCATCAAGTTTGTTCCTGAATACCCACCTGGTCCCTATGATAGTTTGATCTGTAGGTCGAGGAACCAGGTGCCATACCTTGTTTCTTTCAAATTGATGCAGCTCCTCTTGCATGACTGTGATCTAGTCTGCATCTTTCAACGCTTCTTTGATATTTTTGGGCTCTATTTGGGAAAGAAAGGCTGAAAAGGCAAGTGAGTTTCTTGCTTTTGATCTAGTTTGAATCCTAGATTCAATAGGGGTGATTATGTTGTCAAGAGAATGTGAGATTTTGTGCTTCCAATTTGGTGCCTGAATCTCATTGGTAGAGGACCCAGGTATGTCTGACTGAGGTTCTTGGGCGCTTCTTACTTCAGCAAGTGGAGTACCTTGGACTGCATCAGCAACTCTATTTTCAGTTTCAGTTGGTGTGATCAAGGGACCAGGTTCCTCTTAAATAAATGGAGGTGTACTCGCATCATCTTCACTGGATTCCTTTACATGACTCATCATGTCTGCTTTTCCATTTGCCATGTTAGTAACTTCCCCTGGAATAGATAAAGGTTCTCCATATTGATTAGCTTGTCTGTCTTTCTCACAGGAGAGGTGAGATTCATCAAAGATCACATGTATACTTTTCTCAACACATTGAGTCCTTTTGTTGTATACTTTGTAAGCTTTGCTTTGAGATGAGTATCCCAGAAAGATTCTTTCAACACTTTTGGCATCGAATTTTCCAAGGGCTTCCTTTTCATTGTTGAGAATAAAGCATTTACACCCAAAAGTCCTTAGATGTGTCAGCTTGGGCTTCCTTCCATTCAACAGTTCATATGGAGTCTTGTTCAGAAGGGAGTTGATTATGCACCTGTTCACCAAGCAGTGTTGACAGCATCTGCCCAGAAATTCTTTACAATCCCACTGTCCATCAACATTGTCCTTGCTATGTCTTCAAAGATTCTATTGTTCCTTTCCACAACATCATTTTGTTGAGGTGTTCTTGGAGCTGAGAAATTGTGAGTGATACCATTTTCAGTACAGAACTCATCAAATTTGGCATTGTCAAACTCTGTCCCATGATCAGACCTGATACAGGCTACCTTATTACCCATCTTCACTTGGATCTTTTTGACAAAAGCAACGAACACTTCAAAAGTTTCATCCCTGGTTCTGAGAAACAAGGTCCAAGTGAATCTGGAGTAGTCATCAACTATCACAAAGATGTACTTCATTCCTCATCTGCTTGGCACCCTCATAGGTCCACATAGATCCATGTGAAGAAGATCAAGTGACCTTGAGGTACTGACTTCCTTTTTGGGCTTGAATGAGGATCTAACTTGCTTGCCTTTTACACATGCATCACACACTTTGTGATCCTTGAAGCTTGACTTGGGCAGACCACGAACCAGGTCCTTCCTGACCAATTTGTTCAGCAACGTAAAGCTTGCATCACCCAGCCTCCTATGCCATAATTCAGCATCATCATCAACAATACTTAGACAGCTGAGATCACCATTTTGCAGAGACTCAAAATCATCAACTTAGATATTTTTGTATCTTCTTGCCACTAGCACCACCTCACCAGTCACTAGGTTTGTGACTGTACATATTTTTGACACAAATTCCACCTTGTTTCTCTTATCACAAATCTGGGAAACACTTAGCAAGCTATACTTCAACTCGTTCACGTAGTACACATTTTCAATTGAGTGTGAGAGAGACTTCCCAATCCTTCCAACTCCCAGAATGTATCATTTCTTTCCATTTTCAAAGAATACACTCCCTCCTTGCAGGGCCTTAAGTGAAAGGAAGTCATTTGTACTTCCAGTCATATGCTTTGAGCAACCACTATCCATGTACCATTGTAGGGTGCTTCCTTTCATTGTTTTATGTACAAGAAAATCAGGAGTTAGACTTAGGAACCCAAACGAGTTTACTGTTGTTCCTTTGACTCTGAAGAGTTGAACCATATCCCAAGCTGGAACCTTTTGATCTTAAGGTCTTGATAATGTGTAACAAGTTCCTTATCTGGTTCTTGACAGTAAGTTTGTTAGATCATCAAAACATAACAGGGATATACATATAGCCTATCATCTTTTAAATAAATTTACTCCATAAATATCTATAATCCTAAAGGATTAACTCCCAAATGTATAATTCCTAAGGATTAGCGAGAATAATTTCTAGAGTAAAAATAACAATGTTACAGGAGAAGTACAAAAAAGAAGGATAATTTGTAATAGCTTGAGGGGCTTTTGCTGCGGAAATGAGAAAGGGGCAAATGCTCATATAGTCGCTTGGGGGATCGCTATTCAAAACATAGTAGAAAATTACAATGTTTAGCCGTATGGGAATTAGTTTCAAACCAACATGACTGAAGTTAAAAAATCGATAAGCCTAACTTTTAAGGAGGAGCAAATGCCAACATTAACTACCAATTAAATATTTTGGAAAAATTGAATATTACGTGAATAGCACATGCAACAGTGGCTATCTAATACAAACCCTACATTGGGAATTGGCCCAGCCCCAAGAGAATGATGTTATTATGAGCCACCTAACGTGAAGTTTTTAGTTTTTCCTTAAACAGGTTGCCGAAAAATTGCACAACAATTTATCAAATAAATTGATTGCACCAGCCGGGAATTGAACTCGGGTCTGTACCGTGGCAGGGTACTATTCTATCACTAGACCACTGGTGTTGCTTGAAACTTAGTGGGCGTTTGGACATAAGAATTGTAAATTTTCAAAATAGGGGGGAAATGTTTTTAGTGAAAATGATATTTGAAATTTAGAGTTGTGTTTGGACATGAATATAATTTTGGGTTGTTTTTGAAGTTTTGTGAGTGATTTGAGTGAAAATTTTGAAAAATAACTTTAAGGAGTTTTTTAAATTTTCGAAAATTTCCAAAATCCATCTTCAAGTGAAAATTGTAATTTTTATGATCAAACACTGATTAGAAAAAAAAGTGAAAATATTTTAGAAAAAGGAATTTTTTTATATGTCCAAACGGGCTCTTAATTAACATGATTTAATTTATCAAGGAATATAGGTTCCATGACGAAAGGAAGAAAATGACCATCAAGTAATATAATACTCCTTCCTTTATAGGAGTATTTTATATGATCCAGTGGTCTAGTGGTAGAATAGTAAGTATTAAATTTTTTGAAATAGCGATCTAAAATATGTTATAGTACTTTATAACACAGAAGCGAAGTCAAAATTTATACATTATAGATTCTAAATTTGCTACCAACTTCATAGCTCATTTTAGTTATTGTATTTATAATTAAATATTTATACATATTTGATGGATTGCCTGGTACAAATACTTAAGTCGAAGCAAAAACTAATGGATTTGTCTAAACCCAAATATAATAAGTAGCTGCACCCTTATTATAATACTTTTGAAATTCATGATTTTAAATAGGGGAACTTTCATAAAGCACTACACTTTAGAGCCTAATTATCATACATAACTATTATTTGCCTAATTACTATTCTTAGCTATTATTCAATTGTTACCAGCTTGTATCACTTGTATTCAGACGCACAACGCATACAGCCTGTGTCAATTGTATTCGTTCGCGCAACAAATACAATATGTATCAACTGTATTCATTCGCGCAATTGTATTCGTTCGCACAACGAATACAACATGTATCAACTGTATTCATTCGCGCAATTGTATTCGTTCGCACAACGAATACAACATGTATCAACTGTATTCTTTCATGTAATGAATACAACCAAGTCAAAATTTAAGGGTGTATATAAATGATACAACATGCATCGACTGTATTCGTTCGTGTAGCGAATACAACCAGGTTGTATTGATTGTATTCGTTCGCACAACGAATACAACTAAGGCAAAATACAGAAATACAGTAAATAAAATGCTCTTGTAGGGAGTCAAACTCAAGACCTCTACTTACTAAGCAAGTGCTCTACCAACTGAGCTACAGAGCTTGTTGCTCTCTTGTTTCAGTTTAAAACAATTGATCTTTTGTTTCAATACGATAGGTGGATTTGCAATGAAGTCAAATATAGCTACGAAAGGTAATTTTTTGAAAAGTATAGCTACGAATGATAAATACAGTGTAAATATTTGTTGTGGCGCGTAAATTATTCTTTTAAATATGTCATGTATTGTTACACAAATAGTCGGTCAGATTCAATGTTTAATTTTTCTAGTCGATATACATAGAATATACATTAATTATACATATATTATACATGAATTATACATGAATTATACATATATAATACATTTGTCAGTTAATTTTAATTTAATAGATTAAGTGGGCGGCTATTTGAGTTAATTCCTCTATTATGTTTATATGACATTTATATGGTTATTAAAACTTATCATTGAAAATAAAATAAAAAAATATAAGCTCAAGTAGGATCACATAAACGGAAAGAACGGGATAATACCTGTCACATTATAAGCTTCATTCTAAACTACGGTACGAAACAAGAAACATTGAATGTGGTGACTGGTGAGGAATCAAACCAAAGATTCACGGGTCCACTCTTGCCACAAACACACATGCAATACCAGTAGCATAACAAATCAAACAAACACAAAAGATACAAAACACGAGACTCAGCTAAAAGCGTAAAACAACATAAAATATTACAAAGTCATGATTCTTCGAAGTGTCATCTCTTCAAACCAACTTTATTCTCGCAAACTAACACACATGACACTTCTATCCCCAACTCCATCCCATTTTCATATGCCTCAAAATTCCCCCAAAAACAAAAACGTCGCCGTTATCGGTGCAGGTTCCGCGGGACTCGTTACGGCCCGCGAACTCCAACGAGAAGGTCACAGTGTCGTTGTATTCGAACGAGAAAATCAATTTGGTGGCACATGGGTTTACACGCCCGCCACAGAATCCGACCCGATTGGGATCGACCCAAAACGGGAAATCGTTCACTCAAGCCTGTATTCATCTCTTCGTGTTAACCTTCCTCGGGAAGTAATGGGTTATCGGGATTATCCGTTTGTGGCAAAGAAAAAGCCTAATAGAGACCCGAGGAGGTATCCGGGTCATAAAGAAGTGTTGGATTATTTGGAGGATTTTGCGGTTGATTTTGGGCTTATTGGACTTGTGAGATTTGGGATGGAAGTGGGCCATGTGGGATTATTGGAGAATGGAAAATGGAAGGTTAGTTCGAAAAAGAGAGAGAATGATGCTGTGTTTGTTAATGAGGAATATGATGCTGTAGTTATATGCAATGGACATTATACTGAACCAAGAACTGCTGATATTCCTGGTAAAAATTTGATCTTTAGTTCTTTCTAGTCGAACAGAGTACTATATTCTTTTTGTTGCTTTTAAATTTCTGGCGATTTTAGATTCTTTGATATAATAAGTCAAATCCTGATGAATTTTCAAGTATTTGGTAATCCAATTATATTTTGATCTTTAACTCTTCACATTTGAATAGAATATTGGAGTATCTCCTATAGTGACGTTTCAATTTGTGGTAGTTGTAGATTCTTTAAGGGAATAAGACAAATGCTGATGAAGTCTTTGTAAATAAAGTT
This sequence comes from Nicotiana tabacum, assembly GCF_000715075.1. Classification (NCBI taxonomy): domain Eukaryota; kingdom Viridiplantae; phylum Streptophyta; class Magnoliopsida; order Solanales; family Solanaceae; genus Nicotiana; species Nicotiana tabacum. The sequence goes on along the minus strand of NC_134101.1, from coordinate 20,376,747 downwards.
TGGTATGAATATTTCAAGTATTTGGTAATCCAATTGTAATATCCATTAGCCAGGTTTATTTGTACATTAAGCCAACAGTTCCATCCTTCTGTTTTATTTGTGGTGGCCGATCAAAGTTGATCATTTTGAGCATCAACATTATGTGCATGCTGTTTGTCATGGTTTTTCTTAGGAAATTTTGGCTTCCCATCTGAATTGAAATGTTTTCTCCTTTTCTCTTTCTGTTGTTGAGGTAGTGTCACAACAAATAGTGAATATTGTACGAATAAAAGATTAGCCTTTTTAAGCTTCCAGCCATTTTTTTTATTCAAACATAATTTTTGTTTAGTTATGAGGCATATGATAAGTATTTTTTTCTGTTAATTATTATGGTTCATATGTTGCAAGCAGTTGAAAATTTTTGAGTTGGCACTTCTTTTCCATTTTTCTCCTTATTCAGGATGACCTTATGAGTAGCTTTGAGACTATTTATGAGTTGTCATTATGATTTGACAAGCTATGTCAATCTGCAGTTTTTGAAGTTTCTAACTGGAGGCCTTTAGCCTTTCAGGAATCGAAGTCTGGCCCGGAAAGCAAATTCACAGCCACAATTACCGTGTTCCTGATCCTTTTCGAGACCAAGTATGTGTCAGGTTCATTGTTTCTTTAAAATGTTTCCGAATTAGAACTGCGGTCACGTAACTGAAATGCTTGCAGTTATTTCGATTATGAATTTGCTCTACTCATTGGAAGTTATCTTTTAATTTTCTTGACTAAAAGTGTGAACTATGATATTCTATTACATGAAATTTCTGGCTACACATAATAGACTGTTGAACCCGAACATCTTTGGACAAGTCTATGATTCAAGTGTTACTTTTGCATGAAGTACTGGACATATGAAGGATGACACTACAAACACAGATAACTTTTTAATTTTAATCAACTTGTTTGTTTATAATTAATATTAATACTTAGAAGCTATAGTGGTCCTTATTTTCATGAAGCTGTTTAGATATATGGTAGACTATACGGAAAGTGAACGTACTTGTATGCTCATTCGAGCCCAGTCGTGGGAAAAATGCTCCCTGGTTGTATCAGCTTCCATGCTTTGACTAATATATTGCAAAGAAATAATATCATCTTATTGCGCAATCATATGACATTTCTACATTTTGGTATCATATTCAGAGCATATCATATATGATAAATGGTTTGACAGGTTGTTGTGCTGATAGGGAGTGCTGCAAGTGCTACTGATATCTCCAGAGAAATCGCTGAAGTTGCTAAAGAGGTCCACATTTCTTCTAGATCAGCTACAAGTGGAGTTCCGCTGAAGCTGCCTAGCTATGATAATGTTTGGCAACATTCTATGGTAAAATTGTTTATAACTTGTATATTTATGTGGTTTTTATCAACACGAGATGCTGAATCTTCAGTTGTCTAAATGATGCAGATTGAATCTGTTGGTATCGATGGTGGCGTGAATTTTCGAGACGGGTCCAAAGTCCTTGCCGACATCATCCTACACTGCACAGGGTGAGTGATTAGTAATGTTGAAACTTTCCTTTTCACCCCCAGGTTAAAGAAAACAAAAGGAAGGTGATAGTTCTTGTTTTTTTTTTGGGGGGGGTGGGGTGGGGGGGGGGGGGTTCCCCTTAGAATTTATTTTGGACAGTGTATATTATTGAAAATATAGTCTATAGAAAGGTAAAAGCCCAGATTTGGTGAGATATTGTGAGTTTGGCTAAAGGACAGAAAACTTCTCTGATTTTGTAAAGAAAAGTTATTTTTCAACTAAATGAATATTATTTATGTGAGTTTGGTAGTACAGACCTCCTAATTCACCGTGAGAGATCTCTAACTTTGCTTTCATAATCGAGAATAATTGCTATTAATCTTACAAGATAGTCAAATTGATGGGAGGATGAAGTATTCAAGAATGTTGCTTATATGTTTCCTAGGTACAAGTATCATTTTCCTTTCCTTGAAACTAATGGACTAGTAACTGTGGACGACAACCGGGTTGGGCCACTTTACAAACACATTTTTCCACCAGCCTTTGCTCCAAGTCTTTCATTTGTTGGGCTGCCTTGGAAGGTAAAATTAAGAGATTCTGTGCTTGGGTTTATCAATTTACATTTTAAACGGCGGACATGAACAAAGTATTTGTCTGTTGTTGACCCCAGGTTATACCATTCCCCTTGTGTGAATTGCAAAGCAAGTGGATCGCTGGTGTTTTATCTGGTCGCATTTCTCTCCCATCAAAGGAAGATATGAATGCTGATATTGAGGCTTTATACTCATCCATGGAAACCTCTTGCATTCCAAAACGGTACACTCATAATATGGATGATTGTCAGGTATAACATCTGCCAAAACTTGTCGAATGGTTGAAGGTTTCTATTTCTGTTCTCTGTGTCGTCTTCTTTTCCTTTCCTTTTTTACTTCATATGCCTATTCTTAACATACAGAAGTTCTAGGCTACACCACCTTAGTTAATTTGGAAAAGAAAAAGAGAAGAGAAATGAAACTGAAGAACTAGAGAGTAGTAAGCTTCTGTCATTATGAGCAAACGCAAGTTGTTGGTCATACGAAAATCCATGCAGACTTCTCATGTGCACTCAAGTTGGCTTGTCGTGGTTCTTTTAGCACATTTACATCCTCGGATATGAATCTCTGCGCGTGATTGGCATATGTACGTCTGTATATGTGGCTAAACTAGTTCTGGCATGGTAACACCAAATGGTTATGCCCGTTCTATACAAGAAAGTAGCTCTAGTGCTTATTATTCCTATCTTATAGGTTAACCAAAAGAGTGACATGTATGTCTTGCCTCGTTGACAATCCCCATCTTTACAGTTTGACTATGATGATTGGTTGGCTGCTGAGTGTGGATCTCCACCCTCTGAAGAATGGAGAAAGCAAATGTATTTTATTTCAAGAAAGAATAAAAAGACTCAGCCCGAGACATATCGTGACCAGTGGGACGATGATGACTTGATCATTCAAGCTCAGGAAGACTTTGTAAAATATATTCCTGAAGCACAGAAGCTCTCCAAATGATTTTTCGGGAGAACTGGCATGTAATATGCCTGAAATTGCTTATTTTTGTTGTTACAGGAAAATGTAGTTGAATAAATTGAAAAGTATAGAAACAATTGGAAATTCCTCTATTAGTTTCAATTGTAACTCTGCCATCGAAATATAATGTAAGTCATCCCAGCTTATAAACATATACAGGCTACTTATGCTTGTACATTTATTCAATAAGATTCTGGTGAATTCCAATACCTTCTCAGTTTCTCTGCAGCAAGCACAGATAAACTCAATATAATGTATCAGGACATGAAAAACAAAAATAAGGTGGATTAAGGGTGTGTTTGGTATGAAAAACAAGTGATGAAATATCTCAACCATTCTCAAAATTTCATGTTTGATTTAGAAAAAATAACTACTGCTTTATAACACACGAAATAAAAGATAAGTGGGAAAAAGGAATTAATGACTAGTAGAAGTAGCTTAAGGTACATATTTGGTTTAATTAAAGGATAAATAATCTCAATTAAATAACACATGGAGTAGTAGGTATCCCATAGAAATAGTTGAGGTACGCGTAAGTTGGTTCAGACAGCACGATTATAAAAACAAAAGTAACACATAGATTATACTCAAAATAATAGGAAAAGAAAACTCTATGTATGCAAGTTAGCTTAACACCGAGATTAACGAGTGGGTAGGTCATAGGTGGGTTGGGTGCACCTCTCGCCCATTCGCCTTTATTTACATATTTTTTCTAATTCTTACACATTTTGAATTGTACACTCAAAAAGGAAGAGAGGAATATATAACATGGTTACTTGAACTGTTTCAAAATTCTTTTGGGTTGATATTTAAAATGCTTCAAACCTAAATTTGTATGCATTTGTGCAGTTGCTTTCACCTATGATCTCAAGTTAATTTTTCATTTTGTGTGGAGCTACTTGTATACATTCATAGAGGTAACAAATAAGCAAAAAAGATACTAGGAAGTTTAGTGCGAAAATTGATAGATACCTAAAAAGAAAGTGAGTACTCCTAACATGTCGGAAAGACGGCAAATCATGTTAGGCCAAACAAAGCTGGCACAAAATAGTTAAATACTAGTCTAACACCTGATGTTTACATCGATAAATCGAACCAAATCGGATAAACAAAATCCAATTATAATTTGGTTTGATTTGGTTTGGTGTTGGGAAAAAAACCCCAACCATAATTGGTTTGGTTTGATTTTAACTAAAAAAAGTCAAACCGAAACCAAGCCAACCTGACATTACATGTATAGACTTATAATTTTTGAATGCTACAATAAATTTTATAGTCCATAAATATTAGTAACTCAAATAAATCCCAAACCAAAATCATATTAATATTAATGCTAATAAAAGACATTCAATTAAATTGTTGTAGGAATGACAGTAGTGTTGGGTATCTATTTTTTTTAATTTTTTCATGGTTTAGATAAAATGCACAATTTTTTATAGTGGTTAGTCATGTAAAAATATTACTTGTTAGTCGTACTTATTTTAACAACTTAATAATTTTAGATTATGTTTATTTTTATTATGGCTTATTAATTATATTTATTTTATGCGATTTTATTATCTTTATTGTTGAATATTTTAGTACAATTAATGACATAACTCATCTCATATTTTATGTTATTTTCTTGAAAAACACCTTATATAATTATCTCTTACTAGGATCAAAGAATATTTGGAGCACAAATTCTATGTTTTGTGATATGAAGACTTTATAAAGAAAAAAACCCCCGAAATAACTGAAAAACCCGAGATTAAAAAATCCGACTTTTATTGGTTTGGATTGGTCTTTAGATTTAATAATACGACACAATTGATTTGATTTGGTAATTAGAAAATTCGAACCAACCCGACTTATGTACACCCCTAGTTTACGCCAAAAGATAAATTGGCTAAAAGCTAAAAGTTTAACAAGAAAATTCTAGAGGAATTTTCATAAATCACTATTGTTTAGTAGCTATTAACTTCCTATAACTACCATATACATAATTACTTCCTATAACTACTATTCAGTTGTTACGGTAGTGTATTCACATGTATTTGCGTTGCTGTATTCATGAGTACAACAACAAAAAGAGCCTAAAATCAGGGCAGTCCAGGTGTACGCGCATGTATTCATATGTATTTGCGCCATGTATTCATGAATACAACAGTAAAAAGCGCCTAAAATCGGGGCAGTCCAGCTGTACGCGCATGTATTCACATGTATTCGCGCCATGTATTCATGAATACAATAACGACAATCCCTTAAAAATAGGTATGTCCAACTGTTTAAGAGAGAGGAAAAACATAAATAGCGTATTTAATGCCTCAATGGTAGTATATACCATAAAATACTTATTTTGTTATAAAATATAAAAGGTACCTATAGAAAATAATATTTTAAAATAATTTTGGTTTATAATAAATATGGTGTATAACTTTGCTATAGTATATAAAATTTCCAAAATTCTAAGGAATGTAAATCCGTGCACTCAGGTAAATAAATCTTCCGACAATGTATAGTAGCAATAAAAAGTTGAAAAATCCGTGACTCTTTTTTGCTCTTAATAGATGAATAGAAGCAGTATTAAATGCAACTTGCACGACTTGAATCTCTTGGTCTCATGAAGTCCTGCTGTGTATCTTCCTAATAATACATCTACAATCTACCTTCAACGGTAGGTATCGGTCGGTTCTGTTCGCTTGTGAATATTATAGGTCCGACATATCGGATAGTAAGTTAGTCAGTTATTAATCATTATTGTTTCAATATAATTATCGATTTACCCGATAAAGTAACTCAATCTAAAAGGAAAAAAACGTAATATATAACGCTGCATAAAGATGAAAAATTTAAAACAGAATAGTTGGTGATCCTTAACCAACTACCAATTAGTGAAAAATGCACATCTAATCTTACTAATCACCTTCATTCTGATAGTCAATAAACGAAATAAGTTAGTAGGAGTAATTAATAAGATATTCAATAATTTAATCTTACTAACTATCTCAGTACATAGTTCACAGAAAAAATTGTAAATGTACAAAAGATACAATTTAAAGTTTAAAACAAATAATCTGTGAAGAATGAAGATGAGAATTTCAGAAAAATCTAATAGTTATCCTAAGAAGTAAGGTCTGAAAATGAAGAGTGATGGTTGAGAATTAAGAGAATGAGAGAATGAATCTCTAAGGTGACTTTATATACTTAAGGATAAAATTATAGTTTTAATTAAGCTTATTGGATTATCGGTTAAACTATTAATAAAATTAGACAAATCAAGATCCGAACAGATCGTTAATCCAATAGTCAAATAATATTAAATCGTTAATGAATCATTAACCTAATTATCCGATACCGATAACCAATGGTACTTTTCAATTCGGACTATCAGTTTTACCCTATATATGCCAACCCTACTTGCAAGTCTTTGATTTTTACCTTTTCTTGTTTAAGTAGAAAAAATGGGTGCTCCGCGAGCAGTAATTCAGAACTGAAATGAAAATGGTCAAGTGAGCATCTCTCTCTCTCTCTGGGTATGAGAATCAAGAATCAAATACCCATAACTTCGCTTGTGAGCGAGACAGATGCCTAAATTCGATTGAACATGAAAATTCAAATATATTTGTGTGCCGTAATTTTCGCCACACATGTGATGCACTTGAAAAGGACATACAGACTTAGGGGAGACTATAATACTAGGGAATAAATCAGCAAAAAGTTATTTTCCTTCAAATCAAACTAAATTTGGGCACCGACGACGGTTCATATATACAAACTCTCAAGCTGGTTGCTGGCTTGAAATAACAGATTAAAAAATAACGTGTACGTATACCATATGGTAATATTAAAAGTAACTTCCTCTTGGGGGCAACATGCACAGGACTTCAAAATAAGAAAGACTATGACTAAATATATGGACATCAACAAATAATGCTTGGCTTACAAGTTACAGCTACTGTCTAATGAGATCATGGACAATTTTTATCTTATTTTCCCTGTGATCTTTAATTCTACATTAATGTCACTGTCATAGTTTTTTGACTTTCCATTGTTATTCTAGCTAGAGAACACTAGGCCTTCAACCTATTTCACGTCGTGTTCAAAAAGAAAAAAAAAGGAAATTAAAGAAAGAAAGATATATATAATATATGTTGATGTAAGAAGGAGAAACATTGTATACAAGTTAAAATTTGACATTATTTGTTAAATTATGGAGTATTACATAATCTAATCACTTCTAAGTTAATTAATTGGTTACTGGTTAATCTCTATAAAGATTGATAGGTAAGATGGTATATGTTATATACGTACAGAGGGGGCTTAACCCTCAGGCCACTAAAGCGGCCGCTTTAGGCTTCACAAAATTAGCGGCCCAAAAGCCTACTTTTCTTATATGTAATATAAATATTTATTGTACTTATTATTAAAAAGCTATAGTTGATTTGTTTATCATCTTTGTAAATACAAATTCTCATATGATTGTTACTTTGGGAGGCAATTGTATATAGTGAGTTATGTTGACGGTCATGTGGAGAAAAAAATTCAACATTAAACTTAATAAAATCTTATCAAAGGTTAATATATAATGTTTCAACAATCGTACCCCGAGTCATTGGACAGGCTCCTCCACGAATGCTGTTCTCAAGGTCGATCGGCAGATTGGCGTGGATGGCCACATGTGAGTTGGTATCGACTGGGTTTGCAACTGGGACTTCCGTTGGGATCAGTAGGGGGCACCGCGTTGCTAGGCACTATATTATTGTTTTCACCGTAATGGTCAGATTCAACATCAATGTTCAAGTGAGTAGACTGAGGGTTTGACATTTTTAGGTTGACCTGAAATTAAAATCTCAAAGAACAAGCGTAAAACAGAGTGTGTTATGAAAATTTATATCAAACTACCACTATTATCCTTAGCCTCACGGTGGGCGCCAAACTTTTTACCCTTAAAATGGATAACAACTGAATTTATACGCGATTTTAAAGATATATGGATTAATACGATACAAGTGATTAATGATGTTAAATAAGCAAATGAAAGATAGAATAAATAGCCAAACCAGCAGTAGTATTGAATTCGGGCTTGGTTGTGGGCGTAACAATTTATCTGCCTTCGATTCGTAGCCAATATATATATGAAAATTTATGAACAAGAATAAGAACCTTTGAATAGCTTAGAAACAGAGAAATCAAGTTTATATTGTTTTGATATGCGTGTTAGAGTGTGTTTATTAAATAATAAATTTTTTATTTATATAGTGGGGGAGTTTTACCTAAGTACAATTCTAAGAAAGGTAAAAGTTTTCCTTTTCGCTAATCACTGATCTGATGCCGATACGGGCCGAGATTCACGCCGTGATATCCGGTTGGGCACGGATATCACGACCCTTTGTTAACCGTGCGCGAAAGTTTGGTAATACTTTTCGAGGTCTTGGAACTCGAACCAGATCCGGGGGGCATGGTCTCGATGGCTCCGAGGGCAGGTATTTTGTTTGGGCCTTGATACGAGAGGCTCCTAGCTTCATTTACTCCACCGAGAAATTGGGGTGCTCATTAGCCTCGGTTTTACCCATATACAGATAGTCCCTTCGTTTCTCAGAGAGTAGGTTTGCCGAAACGTTGAGAAATGATAGATGTTCTCCGGTTCCTTCCTCCGTACGTTACAACCGAAATGGCGAAGAAGTATAAACGTCCCATCAGTCGCGTCACTCTGACTTCAAACACGAGTCAACCATTGGTTGGTTGCCTCCGAATGCGAAGCGTCGCGTACTTCTCCTATAAAAGCTTCTATCCCCTGTTCTTTTTCCACTTTCCGATCAGGCTTCTACCTTTAAATTCTCTAGCTATCACCAACTTCCTTCAAACCTTCTTCGAATCTTCATACTCTGTTCTTCACCTTCAAACCTCCATACTTTTTCTTCAAATCTTCGAACTTTCTCAGATAGTAATGGCCAAAACATCCAAGCCAGTCCCTCAGCAGGCTGCCTCTTCATCTTCCCAACCGGCCGACTGCTCCTCCCGAAGTGGCTTCCACCGAGTCGACTGCCACCGAACCAGCTCCCAAGCCCCCGTTGAATTTTTTTACTCTCGGGGGCTGTTCAATTGCGGACGACTTCAAGGTCGAGAAACCCTCATCCAAATAGGACCGGGGTGAAGGAGCATCGAAGTATACATGCTCTGTTATCGAAGCGCCCTTCCCGCGGTCCGAGGGGAATGTAAATGGGAAGGCAAAGACGTAGTAGTTCCCGGGCCTGAGGATGCTATTACTACCACGTGGAGGGGTATTTAAGTGTTTACACTTACCCCTTCATACTGGGCCCGGTAGACCAAGTTGTTTTGGATTTTTGCAAGAGATACGAGGTGTGCCTTGGGCAAATCCACCATCAACCATGTTTTATTGTGAATAACACCGAGTCTAATCGGTTCACCATCGACCACCTGCTCCGTCTATACAATCATCGAATTTTTCGAGGGAGACTAATCAAGCTTATTCGCCAGGCCAGCAAGGCCCCATTTTCGAGTATTGATGAAGACCGAGACCGAGACTGGTAGGGGCACTTCTGTCACGACCAAATTTCTCCTCTGTGTGACGTCGTGACAGCACCTAGTCTCTACAACTAGGTAAGCTTAACTTTTTTCGGAAACATGAAATAAAAATATAAATTTAACCAACTATTCAAAAATACACAACAATCCCAAAATCCGGAACATCCTGAATCACAAACTACAGGATGGAAAATCTAGTGTCTCTATACATCAGAGTCTATCAAAAGAAAAGATAGAAGATAATGGACATGGGGAAGAGTAGAAGGGGACTCCGAGGTTTGCGAACGCGGCAGATATACCTTGAAGTCTCCAAAGCTGTCCTAATTCACTGATAGTGCGGTTGATAAGGAGTACATGGATCTGCACACGAAAAATATGTGCAGAGAGTAGCATGAGTACACCATAATCGGTACCCAGTAAGTGCCAAGCCTAACCTCGGTCGAGTAGTGAAGAGGTCAGGTCAGGGCCCTACTGGTAAATATATAATAAAACAAGATAGAGTGTAATACCGCAATAAAATAAAGGCTGAAATCTAACAACAGTGAAATCATAGAAGGTAACAACTCAGTACGCAGAAACACAACAGGGGATCTCCCAAGATACCGTCTCGCAGTCCCAAACGTAAATGTGCAGTACAGGGGGATCTCCTGGAATACCGTTCCGTAGTCCCAAAGTAAATATGTAGTGCAGGAGGATCTCCCGGAATACCGTTCCATAGTCCCAAAGTAAATATGCAGTACAAGGGGATCTCCCGGAATACCGTTCTGTAGTCCCAAAGTAAATATACAGAATATGGGGATCTCCTGGAATACCGTTCCGTAGTCCCAAAGTAAATATGCAATACATGGGGATCTCCCGAAATACCGTTCTGTAGTCCCAAAGTAAATATACAGTACAGGGGGATCTCCCGGAATACCGTTCCAGTCCCAAAATAAATATACAGCGAAAAATAATAGAATTCAATAATCATGGCACGAAATCCTGTAGTTCAACCTAAGTATCAGTTAAGGAAGGACATATAAATTCACTAAACATGCTGCATGTAGTTCAAGTAAACAGTTAAGGCAAGTAAGCATGTTATTCTAATCTAGCAGGATACTACACATATTGATGGAACTCAATTAAGGAAGAAATCAAGTTATTACTTAGTAGAAAATCGGGGTTTTACACAATTAGCCCGTTTACGTACTCGTCAACTTACGTACACGATGCTCATATATCAAAAACAATACAATTCTTACGGGGAGTTCCCCCACACAAGGTTAGGCAAGCCACTTACCTCGAACCAAGCTCAATCAATCTGTAAGAATGCCTTTCCCATGAATATCCGGCTCTGAATGGCCCGAATCTAGCCAAAATAAATTACATATCATAAATTCAATCATAATAGACTCATCTAATTAATTAAATCAATACTTTAACAAAAATTCTGAAATTTGCCCTAAAAGGTCGACCCGGGCCCACGTCTCAAAATCGGGTAAAAGTCACAAAATCCAAAAGCTCATTAACTCTTGAGTCTAACCATATCAAATTTACTAAAATCCGACACAAAATGGTCCTCCAAATCCACAAATCAAACCTCCAAATCCCTAGCCTCCGACTTCTAATTTTCACCTTAAATACATACTAACTAGGTGGGAAAATACATGGGGAAGAAAGATTATTGATAAAAAATAAGCACAAGGGACTTACCTCAAGAAACCCCTAAAAAATGATCTCAAGAAATCGCCAAACCCGAGCTCAAAATGTTGAAAATGAGCAAAAATCGCGAACCCTTGCATTTAAGTGTTCTATCCAGAAATCTCGCACCTGCGGCCCATAGTCGCACCTGCGACGCCGCACCTGTGGAATTTCCATCGCAGGTGCGGAAATGACTTAAGGGGACTGGGTCCGCATCTGCGAGCAATGGGCCGCATCTGCGCGCCCGCTCCTGCGATCCCTCACGTCCTGGCCCCTTCCGCTTCTGCGCTCCATCTTTCGCATCTACGGATGCGCAGATGCGGTTATACCTCCGCACCTGCAACCTCTGGCCTCTTCCTTCCAAACTATACCTGCATCCATTGGCTCGCTTCTGCGGGATCGCACCTGCGGTCAGTGTTGCGCAGGTGCGATTACACTAGGTGCAGCAGCTTCAACTATTCTTCCAAAACCAAATTTGATCCGTCAATCATCCGAAACACACCCGAGGCCCCCGGGACCTCAACCCAATACACAAACAAGTCCTAAAACACCATACAAACTTAGTCGAGCCCTCAAATCATATTAAACAACGTTAAAAACACAATTCATCCCCCGATTCAAACTTAAGGTACTTGAAACTTTCAAATTCGACATCTGATGCCGAAACCAACCAAACCACGCCCGATTGACCCCAAATTTTGCACACAATTCATATTAAACATTACACACCTACTCAAATATCCGAAATTGGAATCCGACCCCGATATCAAAATTTTCACTACCGGTCCAAATCTCCAAAAATTTGACTTTCGCCATTTCAAACCTAAGTAAGCTACAAACCTCCAAAACGTAATCCGGATACGCTCCTAAGTCCAAAATCACCCAACGGAGCTAACAGAACCGCCGAAACTCCATTCTAGAGTCGTCTTCACACAGTTCTGACTACAGTCAAAAATCCTAAGACTTAAGCTCCCGTTTTAGGGACTGTGTCCCAAAACACTCCAAAAACCAAAACGAAACCTCCCGGCAAGTCACAATAGAAGAAATAGATATGGGAGAAGCAGTTAATAGGGGATCGGGACTATAACGCTCAAAATGACCGGCCGGGTCGTTACAACTCTGTTCGGGTGAAGACCGAAGATCTGATCCCTTCTGAGTTTATGCTATTCCCTGAGAAGTGGAATGCATCTCGTAAGTGCAGTCCTTACTTAAGTGCCAATTTTTCTTCATTTTCTTTCTCATCATCTGTATTTGTGGTTATGCAGATGTTGCCCAGGTTCCAAGTGCGGTCCCCTGGCTTAAGGAGAGGATCAAAGTCATCTGCAAAAAGATGTCATACTTTGAACGCTCATGGTGCAAGCTTTCAAAGGGCCGATGGGAGTCCCGTTCTCACGGAAAGGTTCTCATTCGAATAGCTATTACCGTGTTCTTAACTCATATCATACTGACCTTTATTCTTTCTTTTATAGGTTTTCCTAAGACCACCGAGCTTAGGCTTTTGGAAGGGGACGACGACGTATCCCTATCCATTGATCCCTCCATTACGGGACAACCCAGGGCTACCTGAGGGAAAAAGAAGAAGAGGAAAAGAAAACCTGCGGGCTCCCCGGGTCCCGAGGTGAAGCTAAAGAAGAGGGTGGCTCGCAAGCCCAAGAAGAGTACCATCTCCTATGTGCCAGATTCTGACTCGCTTCTCCGGCTCAAGGATGAGTCGGAATAAGATGACATTTTTGTTGCCCATGGATCGACCCCTCCCGAGGAGCAGGTGGCATCCGAGGGGGAGTTTCTTGAGGCCAACCTCCCTCAGACTCGGGAAGACGATATAGAGACGGGGGTGGGACCCCTTGGGATGCCGGCTCCATTCCGAAGGAAGCGCCCGGTGTAATTGAAATTATGGGGACACCTTCCTACACCGAGTCCATGCTTGAGGAGGCCCAAGCAGGAAAAGAGAAGTCCAATAGCGCAGACGATCCCCATCATCTTTCTTTGATGGTATGGACTCGTCCACTTTGGAAGATGTTTCTGGGCTGGGCGACCTGGAAGTCCTGAAGAAGGATACATCTTCAGAAGTTGGTGGGCCGAGTTCGAGCCCAAAATTGATTAATTAGTTTCTCGCTCTGAGTGTTGAACCCGGTCACAAGATATCGGTTATTCTTACTGTCCTGGATGATGCATGGGTTCTATCTTCTCCCATGGTTGTAGCCAGCTACCTCCGATGCCTGGAGACCGAGGAGGACCAGGAAAAAATGAACGAGGTGGACGTGTCGTATCTTTTCAATTAGGGGCAGCATGCGCTGAACCGAGTAAGGCATCATTACATCTTTTTAAATTTTACTCAGGTTTCGATATCTCTCATGACTTTCATTATTTTTCAAGCCTCGGTAGTTCATCATGAAAGCTTCCTCTGGTACCGTGTTGAGGTCAATCAGCTCGATCTTGAGCTCAAGGAGCAAGCTTAAAAGAGGGATACGTACAAGCTCTTCAGCGAGCAACAAGACGGGGCCATCAAGGACCTTCAGGCCAAGCTGATAGGGCTCATAACGAAGCCTCGACCCTGAGGCGGGAATATGTCGACCTGGTCGAAAAGGTAAAGATCTTTGAAGTTAGAAATGAGGAAATAGTCATGGCGACTAACGACAAAACCTCACAGGTCTAGCAGAAGATCAACCTGATCGACCAACTCCAAGTTAAAATGAACGAGGTCCAAGCGATGGCTGATGGGTGGAAAAGAAAAATGGACCATCTGGCTTCGGAGAAGGAAACCGCCAAGGCAAAGCTGTCATCGGTAGAGGTTCAACTTCAGGTGGCGAAGGAGAAAGCTGACAAATGGGTTCAGCTGAATGAAGATCTCCGAGCAGAACAGTACTAAAAAAATCAGGTTTTAGTGACGAACAAATTTTGTAGCTAAATAGAAAAATCCATCGCTAATCTCATTTAGCAACGGATTAGCAACAAATTATCAAGAAATTCTGCTAGCTACGAGCAGTTTAGCGACAATGTTCGTAGCTAATTCCAGGTTTTTTTGTAGTGAGCTGAGCTCGGCTGTCGCAGAACGGGATGCCCTAGGTAGAGACACGAGGCAATGAAGTCCAAGCTGGAGACAACCTCTGCCTATGCTGAAGTGATGGTTGCCCAATACAAGGTCGATGTCGAAGTAGCCAAGGCCCGCCTAAAGACCAATGCCGAATATATGAGGCGACTGTCTCGAAGGGAGACCCTCAAAGAAATTCATGCCCGAGGCTTTGACCTATCGACCGAGATCGAGGAAGAAATAAAGATTTAGGCCGAGGCGAAGAAACTTTCCGAGCCTGAAGGTGCCGAAGGTTCCGAGGGTTCTAGGGGGTCCAAAGGCTCCGACGGTTCTGGCGACGAGTCGGCCCCTGGTGAAGATCAGGCATGAATGCCTTAGAAAGTTTTTTTTTTGTCTTGTGTATATTTGTTGTTTATTTTGAGGTCAGTTTTGTTGGGCCTTTGTAAATACATTGCGGAATATATAAAAATTTCCCTTTCTGGCAATTTCAAGTCTCTACTCTTATAGCATCTTTTTATAATCTCTATTCTTGAAAATATTTTTGATGCCTTAACATAGAATCAAATGTAGTAATAAGTTATTCGTGTTTCATATGTACGAACAGAGCCTGACTTCTATGAAACATTATTTGCTCGAGGCCTTGAAAACTCGGTGTGACCAACAGTTTTCCCAAGGTGCTTAAGTGATTTTAGATGATGTTTTTGCCTAAGGTAACCTTTTAGTAGATTTTTTTTTAATAAAGGCCTTATATTCTGATTACGAGTTTTGGACGTCTCCGAGCCATTTTTTTAGGGTGGCCGTAGCCTTTCGTGTTTAGGCACTACCCAATAGGTTTTCTGTGTCCGGGATTTGGTAGCTCGAGTTGCCCGAACTCTCGAAACTGGAAGGAGAAACAAACCCACCCGGTGGACTGCCGAGTGGAAAGTCCCCTTTCCTAGTAGCTAGGAAAGATTTCTAAATATATTTCCTTCCTTCCGTTCAGGGGCACTCTAAAGGCTTTGCAACCTTCAGAGCTGGTTGACAGCCGTTTAGTCAGTCCCCCTCGCTCTTTGATAGACATCTTTAGGTTCTCGGTTTCATCCGACGAACAACTTTAGGTCTTTATTCTGTGTCCTATCCTTCCTTGTGGATTCCCGGTTTCTGAAGGAGTAACTGCCCATGTCTCCAACACGGACTGATACATGTACCGAATGCTCATACGGAAAAGTTGACTCCTGGGTCTCGAACCTGGGGGGCTGCTCCGAGAAATCCTTTCTTTCTAGTCCACTTAGGGGTCAATTCTTGGTCATTGTCATTTAGATTCGTGTCAATTTGGATTAATATTTAGGTATAGATATTACCTCTTTTTGTCTCCTTTCAAACAAAGAAAAAGACGACAATCCCCAGGTAGGGGTAGTCCTTGGGCTCGATAGTCCCCGAATAGGGTTAGCCCTTAGGCTCAATAGTTCCCGAATAGGGGTAGCCCTTAGGCTCGATAGTCCCCGAGTAGAGGTAGTGTCACAACTCAAAATCCCAACCTGTCGTGATGGCGCCTATCTTGATACTAGGCAAGCCGATAACATCCATGATCCACAACTTCTTTCAAGTTTGAAAATATAATATTTAAATACAATACAAAATCCCACAAATACTAATACGACACTCCCAAAACCTGGTGTCACTGAGTACATGAGCATCTATATGAATACAAGTCTGAAAAATATGGTCTATAATAGTCTAAGGCTAAATACAGTAAACAAGGAGATAGAGAAGGAGAGACAAGGTCTATGGAACACTACAACTACCTCAAAATCTTTTGGAATTCAACTGCGCAAAAGGATCAACACCCGCTATGTCCGGGAATACTTTGATCTGCACACGAAGTGCAGGGTGTAGTATGAATACAACCAACTCAGCAAGTAACAATAATAACTAAGGAACTGAAGATAATGACGAGCTATACAGTTATAGTTCACTTTCAGTAATTCATCAAGGAATAGACATACTTTCAAATCCGGCAGTTTAAGTCAAATCTATTTTATAAAGTTCAATTTCATGTAATCCGGATATAAAATCTTTCAGAGATTTCACAACAATGACAGATAGCAACCAAGTGCAACAACAAATGCAAAGCAAGTATAGCCTCTCAGGCAATAGTCACTCAACTCATCACTCGGCTCTCAGCCCTCAGCACTCATACTCAATGGGTACCCGCGCTCACTGGGGGTGTACAGACTCCGGAGGGGCTCTTACAGCCCAAACGCCATAATCTGCACGGACAACTCACGTGTTGCACGGACAACTCACGTGCTATAATATCCTGCACGGATAACTCACGTGCCATAATATCTTTACCTCACTGATAGGCCCTCGGCCTTACTCAGTCCTTAACCTCTCTAGTCTCTTGAGCTCTCGAAAATCACATAGATCAGCCCAAACAAAGATAACATAGTGTATCAACAAATATTAAGAAAGACTGAGGTATGATATGCATGTAAAATCATGATTGAGTACAATACAACAATTAACAAATAATTCAACAAGTACGTGACCTCGGTAGGTCCCAACAGTACTATCACATAGCCTACGCATGATTTATGATATGATTTAGAGTCAAATTTCTTCAACACAAAGAAAGCATATAACTAACAATAAATTATTCAACTTTACAGTTTTCCGGGACGGACCAAGTCATAATCCCCTCAGTGCATACCCACATGCACGTCACCTAACATGTGCGTCACCTCTAAAATAATCACATGACACAAATCCGGGGTTTCATACCCTCAGGACCAGATTTAAAACTGTTACTTACCTCACGCCGTAAAATTCTTATTCTGCAATGTCCTTTCCTCGTGAATTGGTCTTCAAATTCCTCGAATCTAGTCATAAATAATTTATTTCAGTCAATAAAATTCTTTGGAATTAATTCCATAAGAAAATGCTAATTTTCCATAAAAATCCAAAATTTAGCTCAAAATTGCCTGTGGGGCCTACGTCTCGGAACCCGACAAAAGTTACAAAATCTGAAAACCCATTCAACCACGAGTCTACCCATATCAATTTTACCAAAATTCGACCTCAACTCCACCCTCAAATCTACAAATCTTATTTCCAAATTTCTAAGTTCCAATCTCCGATTTACACCTCAAAATCATGTAATCTAGTCGGATTATTCAATGATAATTCAATATTATGGAGTAGAAATGATCACAAGGGACTTACCTCAAGTTTTCCTTGAAAATCTACCAAAAATCGCCTCTCCTCAAGCTCCAATTTGACAAAAATGGCGAATTGGACGAAGTCCCTGTTTTTATAATTCTGCCCAGACCACCTCGATTCTGCCTCTATCTTGGCCTTCGGTCGAGGTCCTAGATCCTAGGCCTCGATCCTAGTCCTCGATCCTGGGCCACGATCCTGGCTTCTATCCTGGTCCTCGATCATGGCTCTCGATCGTGGCCTTCGATCATGTCTTCGACTCTGGTCTCCGACCCTGGCCTTCGATCATGTCTTCGACCCTGCTTTCAATCGTGGCCCTCGACCCTGGGCTCGATCATGGCCCTCGATTTCTGGGCTCAGTTTCTGGCAGATTCTGGGCTCGATTTCTGGGAGACGAAAATTGCAGCACAAGGAAATTGCAGCAGCTATTTTTGTCCACTTTTTGATCTGTTAACCATCCGAAACTCACCCGAAGCCCTCAGGACCTCAACCAAATATACCAATAAGTCCTAAAATATCATACGAATTTAGTCGAGTCTTCAAATCACATCCAACAACACTAAAAAACACGAATCAAACATAGATTCAAGCCTAATGAACTTTGAAACTTTCCATTTCTACAAACAACGCCGAAACCTATCAAATCACATCCGATTGACCTCAAATTTTGCACACAAGTCATGAATGATATAACGGAGGTATTCCAATTTTCAGAATCAAATTCCGACCCCGATATCAAAAAGTCAACCCCCGGTCAAACTTCCCAAAAATTCGACTTTCGTCATTTCAAGCCTAATTCCACTATGGACCTCCAAATAATTCTTCGGACACGCTCCTAAGTCCAAAATCACCATACGGAGCTATTGGAATCATCAAAATTCAATTCCGAGGTCGTTTACACATAAGTGAATATCCGGTTTCCAACTTAAATTTTTAATTATGAGACTAAGTGTCTCATTTCACTCCGAAATCCTTCCGGACATGAACCAACTACCCTGATAAGTCATAAATCAACTGTAAGGCATAAATTGAGTAGTAACTGTGGAAACGGGGTAATAATACTCAAAACGACCGGTCGGATCATTACAGGTAGCCCTTAGGCTCGATAGTCCCCGAGTAGGGGTAGCCCTTAGGCTCGATGTTTGAAGAGGCAAAAATACGTAATAGCAATGTGGAAACTTTCTTTCATTTTTGAGTGTAAATCACATGATCAAAAACATTTATTATGGATTAGGTGGCCTATGCGGGCACGATTCACTTGACCGTTTGGCCCTTACAATAAATCCTATCCACCGAGCCTAAGTTGTTCAAGTATAAAGTTTCCTTGTTTCCTTGTTAAGAACCTTAACCCGAGGGTGATGGCCCCCAGTATTCGAGGTCGATCTTGAGAGCGCTCAGATACTATTGATGCACCCATTGACTCCGATTTAAAATCGATCTTCGAATCCAAGTTAGCACGATTTATTGTTATCTCGTTAAAAACCTTGCCGAAAAATCCATTTGGAAAAAAACCGGTTCAAGGAAAAAAGAGTGCAACGCGTGCTTTCAGACCTAATAGTCACATTTTCCTTTGGATGTTGCCTGAAAGTGTTAGCCCGATTCATAATATTATAAAATAGTAAATATAATCGTACCTTAGCAATAGTACTGCTTTAAGTATGTCACGTTCTAGTTGTTCGGTAGCTGTGCACTGTTTCCCGCTTCGAGTTTGTACGAGCCCTTGTCGGTAATTCCGACGACTCAATATGGTCCTTCCCAATTCGATACTAACTTTCCCTTGTTCGTGTTTCGGGTATGAAATGTTACTTTTCTTAACACCACGTCCCCTATCTTGAAGTGTCGGAGGTTCACTCTTCGGTTGTAAAATCTTTCTATCCGTTGTTTCTGGGTGACCAGCCGGACTAGGGTGGCCTCTCGTCTTTCATCCAATAGTTCCAGGCTCATACTTATGGCCTCACCATTTGATTCTTCGGTCGCATATCGGAACCTGAGGCTCGGTTCTCCGACTTCCACCGGTATTAATGCTTCGGCATCGTAGACCACTGATGTAAATCCCCATAAAGTTTTACCTAAAACCCGGGGTTTCGTGGTACCAAGATAGACTTATGTGTTGACGATTGCAGAGATTCTTTGTGGCTCGCAAGCTCACTATGGTATAGGCTTGTTGGGTTGAACAGTGCGTTATGGAGTTGAAATTATTTTTTTGGTAGAGTAGGGCATTTTTACGGTCCACTATGCGACCGCAGAATCAGTCTGCGGGTCGCAGGACCTCCACTGAATAAAGCATAGAAATGGCCCATTTTCCTGCATTGTTTTGCGGTCCATTATGTGGCCGCATAAATATTTTACGAGCCGCACAATCCATCACAGATCCAGCATGAAGATTTTCATAGGGGAGTTTTGTGGCGTATTATGCGGTCGCAGAACTAGTCTGCAGAATGCAGACCTGCCAGAGACCCAACCTGAACATCCCAGTTTTGGGACCCTTTTTTGGGGTCCCCTTTGCGGGCCGCATACCTGCTTTGCGGTCCGGTCTGCGACCATAGACCCAGCTTCGTAGAGTTTATGTTTGGAAAATTTCACCCGATCCCATTTTCATAAAAATAACTTGTGGGTTATTTTGGCTGGCCCTAACTGATATTTAGAGAGAGGGGAGTGGTCTAGATTGAGAGAAGAAGTTCCTAAGGTTATTTTTCATCAACTCTTTCTCAAAGTTAAAGAATTCACAAGAAAAACTCATTAGGTCTTCATCGTGGAGGTAAGATTCTATTCCCTATCCCTCAATCTCGGGAATTAATTGGAAATAGGTAATGAGAAAAGCAATTCTTGGGTATGGGAGTTGTTCATCGTGCATGCATGTACCATCAAGGAAGTGGGAAGATTGCTGAGCTCATTTGGGTAAATTTTGGGTAGTGGGATGGAGGGATCCACCATAAGAGGACCTTGAAACCTTAATGCACACCTAGTGTTTGATAAAATGCTCAAATGAGTTGGAACCATAAACTCCATCCTAATTTGTGTTTAATTTTGCTATATTTCTAAATAGATGGAAGTGACTAAGAATTGCGGAATATTGTAGTAATTTAAAAAGCTCGAGGCGAGGTATGTTGGCTAAACTTCTCTCATAGAATTGAACACCACCATGTCCTTGTAAGTCCCGAGTTGTTCATTATAAATTGATTATTCCGAATAAGCCTTGTGTCAAAAGATATATGTTCAATATGTATTCCAAATGTTCTTTTTATGTTATGTTCCATTTGAAAATGTTCTCAAAGCATGGGTTGCATATCTAAATGTTATAACTTCAAGTCGTGATTCAAATGAAAGCTAATATGCCAAATTGTGTTAGAAATCTCAATGTTCTTAACATTCTTATTTGCTCACATGTGGACTTAAAGTCTTGAATCGAAATGTTTTGTTGTTGATGATCCGTGATGATGTTTGAAAGTGAAAGAGATGAACATCAAATATGAAATACGGCCAACATGCCAAGAGTGACATTGTGTTATGGCCATTGGTGCCAATGAAATGAATGATATATAAAAGATAATGAAATAAGTTATCAATCCTTTAAATAAATAAACACCCTGGGAATCTCGTTAGTCACCAAGGAAGGGTAGGTTAAAAAAACCTAACCCTGAAACTACACATGCGGGTGTAAGAGTGAATTGTGGTTATACCCCTTTATTGGGATGCGATTGATGTGATAAGAATATTCCTCTTTATTGGGATGAGATAATTTCTAGAAAAGGGTGATGTTGATACATACAAAATTATGGTGAGACGGGCTAGCCGGTCGGGTCGTGATCGGACGCTATGCCGCACACATGGTGCTGATTGTGCTTGAGATTATGATTGAAATAATGATTGAGATTGAAATAATGATTGTGATTGTGGTTGATGTCTTTGGGTGAGACGACCTAGCTGATCGGGCCGTGATCGGACTCCGTGCTAAAATAACGCTGGTATATCGGTGCTAAGATCTCCCAACCTAAAATATGGAAATTTACTTGAAAATTTGTCTTTCTACTAACTTGATATTTTGGTATTGTTTGAGGATCCCATTGATTTTATGATTGTCCTTCCTTGTGTTATTGTTCGTTCTATTGAGAGGGTATTTAGTCATTTATACTAGTACTATTCCATATGTACTAACGTCCCTTTTATCCGGGGGCGCTGCATCTTTAATGGATGCAGGTGATTCCATAAAAGGCGGCTTTGATCATTGATAGTGGTACACCCTCTTCCCAGCTGACTTGGTGAGCATCAGTTTATATCGGGGTCGTATCTTTTGTTCCTTGTGTATTATGTTTTGAGGTATAGCCGTGGCCTTGTTGCCGATACTATCATCGTTCTCTTTTGTATCTATTGGAGGCTCCGTAGACATAGTGTGTGTGGTATGTTGGTGTTGGGGAGGTCAAACTAGTAATGTTGTAGTTGTATCGCACGTTTTACTTCAAACAATGAAAGTGTATGTATTTTGAACTTTATAAATGATGTAACTAATGATAAGGAATCAGCGTTGTTCACATGGTCCTTCCCATTGTCTAATTAATTAAATGGATATTTTCTTTATTCATGAGTGAGTTTGGGTAGAAGGTATTGTACATGCTTGCTCGACCGGGTTATCTCGGTTGAGTGCTGGTCGCGCTCCCCAAGGTCGGGGCGTGACAAATGAAAATGGGATGGCCCCGGTACTAGATTTCGAAGTTGTACGGTATGCCCACAAGACTTCAGGTAGAATTTCCTTCCATTTCACTTTGGCATCGGTCAACCTCTTTTTCAAGTTTTGGAGTATGGTCTTGTTTGTAGATTCTTCTTGTCTGTTCCCACTAGGGTGATAGGGTGTGGATAGTATCTTCTTAATCTTATGGTCTTTGAAAAACTTGTTTACCTTGCTGCCGATGAATTGCTTCCCATTATCACACACGATCTCGGTCGGTATCCCACACCGACATATTATGTGATCCCAAATAAAGTCAATGACTTCTTTTTCCCAGTACTTTCTCGAAAGCTTGAGCTTCGACCCATTTAGAAAAATAACCAGTCATAAACAATATGAATTGATCCTTACCAGGTGCCCATGGCAGGGGACCAATGATGTCCATTCCCCATTTCATGAATGGCCATAGGGATAAGACCGAATGGAGTAGTTCTCCGGGTTGATGAATCATCGGTGCGTGTCTTTGACAACCGTCGCATCTTCGTACAAAGTCCTTCACTTCTTTCTCCATGCGATCCAGTATTAGCCAACCCTGATTATCTTCCGAACCAATGATTCCGCTCCCGAATGGTTTCCGTAGGTGACTTCGTGGACTTCTCTCAAGACATATTATGCATCTCCCGGCCCCAAGCATATGGAGAGAGGGCCGTCGAATATTCTTCTAAACAAAGTCCCTTCAAATAGGCTGAACCTGTCCGCCTTTGTGCATAGAGCTCTAAATTCTTTAGGATCCGAGGGTAACTTCCCAGCCTTCAAATAGTCTACGTATTCGTTTCTCAATCCCAAGTTAAACTTGTTGAGTTTATTTCGGCATACCCTTCTTCCACTAACGATTTCATGAGCTGTACGACTGTTCCTGAGCTGAATTTATCATTATCGACCGATGACCCCAAGTTGGCTAGAGCATCGGCCTTGCTATTTTGATCTCGAGGCACGTGCTATAGGGTCCATTCCTTGAATTGATGCAACGTTCCATCCAATTTGTCTAAATACCTTCGCATTCGTTCCTCTTTTACTTCGAACGTCCCATTGACTTGATTTACCACAATAAGGGAATTGCACTTACCTTTGACCACCTTGGCCCCAAGTCTTTTAGCCAATTCGAGACGTGCAATCATGGCCTCATACTCGAACTCATTGTTAGTCAATTTCATAGTTCTAATGGACTGCCTAACTACGTTACCCGTAGGCGGCTTCAACACGATGCCGAGTTTAGACCCTTTTGCATTCGAGGCACTGTCCATAAAGAGGGTCCAGATTCTCGAGGAAGTCCCCGAGGTTAACAACAATTGCTTTTCGACTTCGGGTATTAAGGCCGGCGTAAAATCGGCCACGGAGCCTGCCTAAATTTGTGATTTGATGGCGGTTCGGAGTCGATATTCGATATCATACCCGCTAATTTCTACAACACATTTGGCCAACCGGCCCGAGAGCTCGGGTTTGTGCATAATGTTCCTTAGTGGGTAAGAGGTTACGGCACATACGAGGTGGCATTGAAAATATGGTTTTAACTTTTTGGAGGCACTTAACAAAGCGAACGCCAATATTTTCAGGTGAGGATACCTTGTTTCGTCCTCGCCTAGAGTTCTTCTAACATAGTAAATAGGAAATTGCGTACATTCCTCTTCCCAGACTAGGACTCCATTTACCACTACCTCGGATACCGCCAAGTAAAGATACAACTGCTCGTCTGCCTTCAAAGTATGGAGCAAGGATGGACTCGAAAAGTACCGTTTGAGTTCTTCCAAAGCTTGTTGACACTCCGGGGTCCAAGAAAAGTTATTCTTATTCTTCAATAATGAGAAGAACCAATGACTTTTATCTGAGGACCTCGATATGAACCGGCCCAAGGCGGCTATGCGCCCGGTTAGCCTCTGAACGACCTTGACACTATCCACTATGGTGATATCTTTTATAGCTTTGATTTTATCGGGATTAATCTCAATCCCTTGGTTGGACACCATGAATCCAAGGAATTTTCCGAATCCGACCCCGAATGCACATTTTTCTGGGTTTAGCTTCATATTGTATCTCTTCAATATGTCAAAGGTTTCCTGTAAATGTTTTAAATGGTCCTCTTCTCTCAGGGACTTAACTAACATGTCATCAATATAAACTTCCATTGATTTTTCTATATGTTCTTCGAACATTCGGTTTACTAGGCGTTGATAAGTGGCACCGACGTTCTTTAGTCTGAACGACATTACGTTATAACAATAGGTGCCAAATTTAGTGATAAATGAAGTTTTTTCGTAATCCTCGGGTCCATCCGGATTTGGTTGTACCCGAAATAGGCATCGATAAAGCTGAGTATCTCGTGCCTGACCGTCGCATCGATCATGCAATCGATGCTAGGCAAAGGAAAAAAGTACTTAGGGCATGCATTGTTCAAGTCTTTATAATCTACGCACATTCTTACTTTATTTCCCTTTTTAGGCACTACCACTACGTTAGTTAACCAATCCGGGTACTTAACTTCCCGAACGAAACCTTTTTTAAGGAGTTTGGATACCTTATCTTTGATGAATACATGCTTGACTTTGGACTGAGGCCTCATCTTCTGTTTAACCGGGTGGAACTTTGAATCCAAGCTCAGCTTATGAGTGATTATTTCTGGCGGGATCCCTGTCATATCAATATGGGACCAAGCGAAATAATCTATGTTAGCTATAAGGAATTTAATGAGTTTTTTTCCTGAGCTTGGGAGTTATCCCAGTGCCCAGGTATACCTTTCGATCGGGAAAGTGTTCAATCAATATGACTTGCTCCATCTCATTGACCGTTGACTTGGTGGCATCGGAATCATCAGGGGCGATGAACGACCTAGGGACTCCGTAATCATCATCATCGCCTGCTCCTTGCTTCTCCGATTTAGTCAGGGTCGGTATCAGAGATTGGTATTTGGTTTCTCCCTTCCTAACCGACTTCGTGTTCTTTGATGTTGACAGTGCGTATACCGGGATCACCTCATCGACTGCGAACATTTCTTTTACAGTCGGCTGCTCTTCGTAAACCATCTTGATTCTTCCCGGTGTGGGGTACTTTAGTGCCTGGTGTAGTGTTGAGGGTATTGCCCTCATGTTGTGAACCCAAGGCTTTCCGAATAAGGCGTTATATCTCATGCCCCCCTCGATCACGTAGAATTTAGTATCTTGAATTTTCCCAGTGGTAGTTACTGACAAGGTTATTTCTCCTTTAGTAGTTTTGCATGACATGTTGAATCCATTTAAAACCCGGGCTGCTGGCACTATTTGGTCTTGTAGACCCAACTGCTCTATGACCCTCGATCTGATGATGATGGACGAGCTACCTAGATCAATCGATACACGCTTAACTCAAGATTTATTTATAAGTACAGATATTACCAGTGCATCATTATGCGGTTGTATGAAGCCTTCGACGCCCTCATCGTTGAACGAAATGGTTCCCTCCGAAATATAATCTCGGGTTTGTTTTTCCCTTGTGATGGACACCTTAGTGCGCTTTAGCATTGGTTCCTGGGAGACATCGACTCCTCTAATGATCATGTTGATAACGTGCTTAGGTTCTTCTTGTTTGATCTGTTTGTTGGAGTCCCTGTTCCAGAAGTGATCTTTGGCTCGATCACTCAAAAATTCTCGAATTTGCTCGTTATTGAATAACAGGGCCACGTTTTCTCTTAATTGTTGGCAGTCCTTGGTCCTGTGGCCATGAGTGCCATGGTACTTACATATCAGGTTAGGGTCTCTTTGGGTAGGGTCGAACTGCAATGGCCGAGGCCAATTGGTATCCTTGATGCGCCCGATGGAAGATACGATGTTGGAAACATCGACATTGAAGTTGTATTCCAATAACCTTGGTAACTCCCTGGCTCCGAGCGGTCTATCCAAACCGTTTTTGCTCATGAGTCCCTCGCTACTGTGGCCTCGATCGCTCATCTTCTCATTTCTTGTAGGGTTATGCCCAGATCCGTTACTCTTTCGATCTCCGCTATACGGTTGATATCGATCGTTGTTCGGTCTTGGTTTATGGTCGACGACTCTCGTAGACCTGTCATTAGTTCTGATGGGAAAAACGGACCCAGAGGGGGCCCTGAGCTGATCATCCTCAACTCTGATTTTCGACCAATACCTGTTATGGACGTCGGCCCAAGTCACTGCCGGGTACTCTATCAAATTTTATTTCAGCTGCTGCGAAGCCAAGGAGCTTCGGGGGTTAAGTCCTTATGTAAATGCCTGAACGTGCCAATCATCCTCAACCGAAGGCAAGTCCATCCATTCCATTTGAAACCTCGATACAAACTCCTTGAGCATCTCGTTGTCTCTTTGTTTTACCTTGAAAAGATCTGATTTTCTGGTCTCGACCTTGATGGCCCCGACGTGCGCTTTCATAAAGGCATCTGCAAGCATAAAAAACAAATCAATAGAATTTGAGGGTAAGTTGTGATACCATATCATTGCTCCTTTTGACAGGGTTTCTCCAAATCTTTTCAGCAACACCGACTCGATTTTTTAATCATCTTCTAAGTCGTTTCCCATGATGGCACACGTGTAGGAGGTCACGTGCTCATTTTGATATGTGGTTCCATTATACTTTGGAATATCGGGCATACAAAACTTTTTCAGGATTGGCTTCGGTGCCGCGCTCGGAGGGAAAGAAATCTGGACAAATTTCTTGGAGTCGAGACCTTTCAATATTGGGGGCACTCTTGGGATTTGATCGACTCTGGAGTTATAGGCCTCAACTTTTTTGTCGTTGGGCTTAATTTTCTTCTCCCCCGATTTCACCCCCTTTATCAGTTCCTCAAGCATTTTTATTATTTCGGAGTTGGTCCCGGGGTCAGCTTCACACAGCTTTTCTATGGCTTGCTCATTTCTTCGGGTGTTTTCCCGGGATGGTTCGGGCTCAACTCTGCTGGGGGCGCGACTTTGATTTTGTAGCTGTGCTATCGCCACCTGTTGGGCCTGTAACATTTCGAAGATCACCCGCAGATTGATCTCATCACCTTCACCTTCGGGCTTACCCCGAGTTTGACATTTTTAGGTTGACCTGAAATAAAAATCTCATATAACAAGTGTAAAACATAGTGTGTTATGAAAATTTGTATCAAACTACCACTATTATCCTTAGCCCTACGGTGGGCGCCAAACGTTCTACCCTTAAAATGGATAACAACTGAATTTATATTCGGTATTAAGGATATGTGGATTAATCCGATATAAGTGATTAATGATGTTAGATAAGCAAATGAAGATATAATAAATAGCCAAACTAGCAGTAGTATTGAATTCGGGCTCCGTTGTAGGCTTAACAATTTATTTGCCTTCGATTCGTAGCCAATATATATATGAAAAGTTATGAACAAGAATAAGAACCTTTGAATAGCTTAGAAACAGAGAAAACAAATTTTGTATGGCCTTGATATGCGTGTTACAGTGTGTTTATTGAATAATAAACTTCCCCTTTATATATTAGGAGAGTTTTACCCTAAATACAATTCTACGAAAGGTAAAAATCTTCCTTTTCGCTAATCTCTGATCTGCTGCCGATACGGGCCGAGATTCACGTCGTGATATCCGGTTGGGCACGGATATTATGGCTCTTTGTTAATCGTGAACGGACGTTTGATAATGCTTTTCGAGGTCTTGGAACTCGAACTGAATCCGGGTGGCGTGGTCTCGATGGCTCCGAGGTCAGGTATTTTGTTAGGGGCTTTTTACGAGAGACTCCTAGCTTCGTTTGCCCACCGAAAAATCGGGGTACTCATTAGCCTCGATTTTACCCATATACAAAATGGGTTGGTTACATCATCAAAATTAAATTGCATCTCAAAAGCAAAAAGAATACACTTCAAGAAAATTATCTAAAATTATTAAACAAATTTAAGGCCTCTAATTACAGCTTGACTTTAAGCCTCTAACACCATTTAGCCACTTCTGATTATATATAGATTAAAGCGCACTGATTGTGTATATAATTTCTATTGTAATGTATATAACTTAAATTCATTTGTTAAATTTGATCGTTTCAGTTTACTTTTTAAGCGCAAATAGGGGATTACTTTGCAACTGTCCATGACAACACCGACCTTGTTGAATCATTGTACTACTTATTAACTAATAAAAATATAAAATAGAGATTTTTCCGTGCTTTCTCTCTTTTTAAAAACTATTCTTATAAATGATAGTAGGCTTTGTTTATTTCAAAAAGAGAACAATATTTTTTTTTTTACTATTTTAGCACTTTCACGTTGATAGCTCCATTAACTAAGGATTCCTCTACATATATACACTTTTTACTACATTTTCTTTTCCCTCACTCTTCCATAATTTCTTTTTTCTCTTCCATAAATAACACTTACCCAAATATATCAAAGATTTTGAAAGTAGAACATCTCTAAAATAATTCCCTCCCCACAATTCTAGTTTTTTTTTTTGAGTTTTTAACTTTTTTCTGTACAATTTTATTTTAACTCAAAATATATCTTTAATATATTTCAAGTATATTATATTGGGATAATTTACAATGTAAATATTCCATCAATATGTCATATATATTTCTTACATGTATTTATACCACATATATAACTATATATATATATATATATATATATATATATATATATATATATATATATATATATATATATATATATATATATATGAAATATTAACATGCCACCAAAAAGTATATAGAAGAAAAAACAAATGTCACATATACTGTTTATATACGGATAATTTATACAAAGCACGTTATATTAGTGCAAAATATAAATGGTATATTAATAATATCTATTTAAATATAAATAAGTGTATAAATAATATATGCATATATACATGATTTTTCCTAAAAAAAATATATTATTTATAATATACCACAAACACGCATTATATTATTTTTCACGAAATATATGTATTTTATTTCTATAGAATATATAGATATATAATTTTACTAAGATTAAGTTGAATAAAAAGGTCCATGTATAAAAAGGAAAAAAACTTTTATGGAATGGATCGATGATATATATTTAAATATAAAGACGTGTATAAACAACATATGCATATATACATGAATTTTTCTTAAAATACATGATTTATAATGTAATATACCACAAACATACATTATATATTTTTTCATGAAATATATGCATTTTATTTCATCAGAATATAAAGATGTATAATTTCGCTACATTACATTATATAAAAAAAGGTCTATGTATAGAAAGAAAATAACCTGTTATGGAATGCGTTGGTTTCCAACAAAAACATAAAACATGTTAAGGAATTGAGAAAAAAAATAGGGAAAGATATTAAATATTAGAACTGCCTTTTTAAGCAGTTTCATTCTTGCTGATTTGAATTGAATGAAATCTTCTATATGTATAAATATTTTACTGCCATATTTGTTAATCATTAATTATGCTAATCTTTTGTATTATGTTTATAATAGTTTGCTATTAATGAAAGTATTCGAGGATCTTAATGTTAGGACCGAAACAAATCAGGTGTCATGCGAAAGCTAAGCAAAGCAAACCTTGAACGACGATAAATCATACAACAAAGAAAAATATACCAAAAGAGACATAAACGTATAACGTGGTTCGGTCAACTGACCATGTCCATAGCGGAGATGAGCAATCCACTATATAAAAAAAAGAGTACAAAATATCGAGAGAATAACCTCACGAAGAGGCAAACACAAGTGACACACTAACACTTGTCCCGTAAAGTTTTTCCCCTAAACAAGACTTCCAAGCCCCCTATGGCTACATTGTGGATGCTACTGAATGAGAAGGAAGAATCCTTAATTTATAGAAGTCATGTAATGACCCAACCGGTCATTTTTACTTTTAAAATCCCGTTCCCTAAAATAAAACTCCCCGTACGTACTTTTATTGATTTATGACTCGCGGGGATGGTTGGTTCGTAATTTGCAAGTGTTTGGGTTGAAATCGGAACACTTGGTTCCTTAAGTTGGCTTTAAAATGGCTAAGTTTGACTTCGGTCAACATTTTAGAAAAATGACCCCGGAATCGGGATTTGACGGTTCCAATAGGTTCGTATGATGATTTCGAACTTGGGCCTATATTCGAGTCGGGTTTTGGATAACCCGGGAGCATTTTGGCGCTTAATAGTGAAAAATTAACTATTTGAAGGTTTAAAGTTCTTTAAATTTGCTTTGAAGTAGGTTTTTGAGTAATTGAAGTATGTTTGGAATTCCGAGTTTGGAAATAGTTCTGTATAGTAATTTAAGATTTGCACGTAAATTTTAGTATCATTCCGAGTAGTATAAGTATATTTCGGCTCGTTTGGAGTAAGTTTGAAGAATTTGAAAATTTTAAGTTAAATCAATTTGGTTTGAGGTATGATTCTTAGTTTTGATATTGTTTTATACATTCCGAGGGTTCGAGCAAGTCCGTTTTATGATTTTAAATTTGTTGGTATGTTCGGGCGGGCCCCTAGGGGCCTCGGGTGTTAACCGGACAAGGCTCAGATGAATTTTGAACCTTGGAGCCACACCTGAAGCTTTCATCTTCTGCTATAACTGCACATGCGCTTGGCCAGCCGCAGGTGCGAATCTCGCAGGTGCGTGAAGGGAACCGCAAAAGCAGAAATTGCGCAGATGCGCAGGTACGACCGCAGAAGCGCATCGCAGATGCGATGTACAAGCCGCAGAAGCGGACGAAGCCGGCTTAGAGAGAAACCACATCTGTGACGCATTTCCCGCAGATGCAGAGCCACAGAAGCAGCTTAGGAGCCGCAAGTGCGAAAGGTTTGTTTGACAGAAAGCTTTAAGAACGGGAAAAACAGTCATTTTGCCAATTTCTTTCCATTCTTGGGTGATTTTGGAGCTTTTTGAGAGGGGGTTTCAACTAGCAACTTGAAGGTAAATTAATTCTACACACCTTGAGTTAAATACATAGATTATGGATAGATTATAACTAGTAAATCTTAAAAATCAAGGGTTTAGGTGAAAACTTAAGTTTTTATAAAAATGAGATTTTAACCACGAAAATAGTTATAGAATTGGATAGAAATTATATATTTGAACTCTTGAGATTATGGGTAATGTTTTCATCCGAAAATTTCCGGAATCCGGGCCCTTTTCCGGAATCCGGGCACGTGGGCCCGGGGTGAATTTTAAGAATCTTACCATTTTGGATAGGGTAATTTATTTAATAGATGAATTTCGAATTTTTGAGCATATATTAATTATTTTATATAATATTTGGATAGCTTTGGAATTTTTGGCATCGAATCGAGAATTTTACGCGACGCGATAATCGGAAAGTGGACTTTGAGACAAGGTAAGTCTCTTGTCTAATCTTGTGAGGAAAAAATTATCCCATAGGGATTAAATTTAATATTTGTCGCTAATTGGGGGAGGGGGACTACGTACGCACGAGATGACTAGAGTCTGTGCGTAGCTACTATTAAATGCTAAAGTCCGGGTAGTTAAGGACTCAAATCATGAATTACTTGTGTAAATTATATTCTTTATTAATTAAATTATTTGATGTATATATTGTGAATTGTTATGAAAGGTATTAAAAAATAAAATTTTAATATGCTTAATTTTTGTTTAGATTAATTAATTGTTGAAAAAAATTGTTATCCTCTCGAATAAATTTTACAATAAATACTCTCATTTCGAAGGTACGTAAGAAAATGTCCTTTCTTGTGGATCGGGCCGAATGCCTCGGCAGGATAGATGCATCTGTGGATCGTGCCGCACGTCCCTCAGCAGCGTACACGACATTCTGGATCCGACCGTACTACCTTGGCAGAAATCCTGCTTAATAAAAATAATAAATACACGATATTGATGTTTTCAATTTGCAGCTTGTGGATTTAAATAAATGGTTTGGAAGTTGTTCAAATTGGAAGAATTTAATTATTCCTGCTGATTTAGTAAAATTATTGTTAACTCTGTAAATCATGCTGAATTAAAAAAATTATATTTTACTCTATTTATTATTGTTGACCCTTAGTGAGTGTTAAAGTCGACCATCTCGTCTCTACCACTTCGAGATTAGGCTTGATACTTACTGGGTACACGTTGTTTACGTATTCATACTACACTTGCTGCACTTTTTGCGTAGGATCTGAGACAGGAGTTTTCGGTGGACCTATCATCGCACATCTTCGTTATCCAGAGGCGTAGTGGTAAGCTGTTTTCTGTGCCGTCCTGCAGCTACCAGTGCCTCTCCTTGTATTTTTATTTTGTCTATTTTTATTTCAGACAGTATTTAAAATTTGGATAATCTACTAGATGCTCATACACTTGTGACACCAGGTCTTGGCACAAATATTGATAGAATTTGGTGTTTTATTATTTTCTTGGATTTAAATCTAATCGATATATGTTAAATTTACTAGTTGGATTGCCTAGCTGTAGTGTTGGGAGCCATCACGACCTTTAGGTGAAATTGGGTCGTGACAACATGGTATCAGAGCACTAGGTTCACGTAGGTCTCACAAGTTATGAGCAGGCCTAACAGAGTCTTTCGGATCGGTACAGAGACGTCTGTAATTATCTTCGAGAGGCTATATGGTGTTAGGAAACTACCTTTCTTCATCTTCCATCGTGCAATTGATATAATACTAAATATCCTTCTCTTACTCTCTCACAGATAGTGAGAACGCGCTCGAATGAGGTGTCGGAGCAGGGAAGAGCTACTCCCCCAGTTGCTAGAGGCCGAGGGAGGGCTCCAGCCCATGGTAGAGGTAGAGGACGTCTCAGCAGAGGATCCCATTATTGAGGAGCAGGGTGAAGTGCCTGTGGCAGAGCCAACTCCGGTGGATTTCACATCTGCACCGGGATTTCAGGATGTTATGGGTCGTATGCTGCGATTCATGGACACTATGACTCAGGCCGGTTTATTTCCGGTAGACCCAGCCATATTTCAGGCAGGCGGAGGAGCACAGACTCTGACTGCACAGGCTCATGGACAGGCAGCTGCAGTATATCAGACCTAGGGTGTACTACCCGTGGGTGGAGCCCAGCCAGTGGCAGCAGCTACATCTGAGCCCAGGCCAGCTACACCCGCTGATCCTCAAAAACTATTGGGCAGATGGACTAGACTACATCCTCCTGTCTTTGGGGGTGAGAGACATGAGGATCCTCAAGACTTTATTGATCGGTGCAGGGAGAGACTGCACAACATGAGAATATTGGAGTCTCATGGGGTTGACTTTGCTACTTTTCAGCTAGAGGGCAGGGCCCATAGATGGTGGCAGTCTTATGTTCTTAGCAGACTAGCAGATTCTCCTCCCATGACTTGGGACAGGTTTATTTGTATCTTCCTGGATAGGTATATTCCACTCTCCTAGAGGGAAGAGTTGCGGTGTCAGTTTGAGCAGCTCCAGTAGGGTCAGATGTCAGTGATCGATTATGAGGCGAGGTTTTCTGAGTTATCTCTCCATGCACTTATGATACTCCCTACTAAGGCAGAGAGAGTGCGGAGGTTCGTAGCTGGTTTACATACTGGCATTCATGCCACTATGGCTCGAGAGGTTGAGATATGTACCTCTTATGAGCTAGTCGTAGAGATAGCCCGAAGGATTGAGGGTGTACGCCAGCAGAGCCGAGAGCAGGTTATGAGAGATAAGCAGTTCAGGTATTCTGGAGAATTCAGAGGTGCTCCGTTTGGGGGCAGAGGTCAGTTCGTGAGAGGGCAGTCCAGCAGGCCCCCATACCCAGCACCACCGCCTCCTCGGGGTGCTCCACTGCGACCTTATCGCAGTGCTATACCAGAGAGTTCTTACCACCCACCGGCTATTCAGGGTCCTTCCAGTGGGTATTCAGGTCCCCAGTGCCAGACTTCTAGTCAGCGGCTTATTGCACCACAGAGTTATTACGAGTGCGGAGATCCCAGTCACATATGGAGATTGTGTCCCAGGCTGCGGGGTAGGCCAGTGCAGCAGGGTCAGCAACCTATGATTACCGCACCAGTTGCTCCACCAGTCGTCCGACTACCAAGAGGTAGAGGACAGGTAGGTAGGGGCTGTCCTAGAGGTGGAGGTCAGCCAGGTGGAGGCCAACCAGTTGGCGCTCCAGCTCGGTTCTATGCTTTCCGGCCAGACTAGATGCAGAGGTCTCAGATGCTGTTACAGGTATTATTTCTGTTTGCGGCAAAGATGCCTCAGTATTATTTGACCCAGGATCTACGTATTTATATGTGTCATCTCTATTTTCTCCATTGCTGGGTGTTTCTCGTGAGTCCTTGAGTACTCATGTTTATGTGTCCACTCTTGTGGGCGATTCTGTTGTTGTGAATCGGATCTACCGATCTTGTATTATTACATTCTGTGGTTATGAAACTAGAGCAAATCTCTTATTGCTCGAGATGATCGATTTTGAAATTATTCTAGGTATGGACTGGTTATCTCCATATCATGCTATTCTAGATTGTCATGCTAAGACTGTTACCTTGGCTATTCCGGCGTTGCTTAAGCTGGAGTGGAAGGGTTCGTCTGTTAGTTACTTTAATCGAGTTATTTCTTTTATAAAGGCTCAACATATAGTTGAGAAGGGTTATTTGGCGTATCTAGCCTATGTTCGGGATACTGCTACAGAGACTCCGACTATTGATTCAGTATCTGTAGTTCGGAAGTTCTCCGATGTATTTCTTTCTGATCTTCTAGGTTTGCCACCTGATTGTGATATTGATTTCTGCATAGACTTGGCTCCAGATACCCAGCCTATATCTATCCCATCGTATCGCATGGCTCCAAAAAAATTGAAAGAACAACTTGAAGAGTTACTAGCCAAAGGGTTTGTAAGACCGAATGTATCGCGTTGGGTACACCGGTATTATTTGTGAAGAAGAAGGATGGAACAATGCGAATGTGTATTAATTATCGCCAATTGAACAAAGTCACTATTAAGAACAAGTACCCGTTGTCGCGTATTGATGATCTATTTGACAAGTTGCAGGGTGCTAGGGTGTTCTCTAAAATCAACTTGAGGTCGGGGTACCATCAGTTGAAGATTCGGGATTCGGATGTTCCGAAAACTGCTTTCCGGACTAGATATGGTCATTATGAGTTTCTGGTGATGTCTTTCGGTTTAACTAATACCCCGGTAGCGTTTATGGATTTGATGAATAGGGTATTCAGGCCATAGATTTATTCGTTTGTCATTGTCTTCATTGATGACATCTTGATTTACTCGCGCAGTAAGAAGGAGCATGCGCAGCATATGAGAGTGGTGCTTCAGACATTGCGGGAACAAAAGATATATGCTAAGTTCTCCAAATGTGAGTTCTGGCTAGAGTCTGTAGCATTTTTGGGGCATATTGTATCAGGCGAAGGTATTAAAGTTGATCCCAAAAAGATTGAGGCAGTTCAGAATTGGCATCGTTCTACTTCGGCGACTGAGATCAGGAGTTTTCTGGTTTTAACAGGTTATTATCGTCGATTCGTGGAAGGTTTTGCATCTATTGTAGCGCCTTTGACCAAATTAACCCAGAAGGGTGCTCCGTTCCGATGGTCCGATGATTGTGAAGTGAGCTTTCAGTAGCTCAAGACAACATTGACTACAACAATAGTGTTAGTGTTGCCTTCCAGTCCGGGGATGTATACAGTGTATTGTGATGCTTCACGCATTGGTTTGGGTTGTGTATTGATCAAGGAAAGGCAAGTTATTGCATATGCTTCACGTCAGTTGAAGCCCCACGAGAAGGATTATCCAGTACATGATTTGGAGTTAGCTGCAATTGTTCACGCTCTTAAGATTTGGAGGCATTATCTTTATGGGGTGCCTTGTGAATTTTATACTAATCATCATAGTTTACAGCATTTGTTCAAGTAGATGGACCTAATTATGAGACAGCGCAGATGGCTTGAGTTACTAAAAGATTATGATATTACTATCCTGTATCATCCGGGCAAAGCAAACATGGTTGCAGACGCCTTGAGTAGGAAGGCGGAGAGTTTGGGTAGTTTGGCTTTCATTTCAGTAGAGGAAAGTCTATTAGATTCGGATATTCAGTCCTTGGCTAACAGACTTGTGAGGCTGGATATTTCAGAGCCCAGCTGAGTTCTTGCATGTGTTGTAGATCAGTCTTCACTATTTGAACAGATCAAGGCTCGCCAGTATGATGATCCACACTTAATAGTTCTTCGAGAAACGGTACTACAGGGAGGTTCCAAGAAAGTTACTATTGGAACGGATGGTGTTCTGCGACTACATGATCATCTATGTGTTCCTAATGTGGATGGACTAAGGAAAAATATCCTAGAGGAAGCATACAGTTCTCGGTATTCTAATTCATCCAGGTGCTACGAAGATGTATCGTGACATGAGGCAGCATTATTGGTGGAGACAAATGAAAAAGGACATAGTGGAGTATGTAGTTAGGTGTCTAAATTGCTAGCAAGTTAAATATGAGCACCAGAGGCTAGGTGGCCTACTTCAGTAGATGACTATACCAGAGTGGAAATGGGAACGCATCACTATGGACTTTGTAGTTGGGTTGTCGCGGACCTTGCGAAAGTTTGATGCAGTTTGGGTCATTGTCGACAGGTTGACCAAGTCGGCACACTTCATTCCGGTTGTGACTACGTATACTTCAGAGAGGTTGGCCCAGGTTTATATTCAGGAGATAGTTCGGTTGCATGGTGTGCCAATTTCCATCATATCAGATAGAGGCCCTCAGTTTACTTCACATTTCTGGAGAGCAGTACAGAGTGAATTGGGAACCCGTATAGAGCTCAGCACAACTTTTCATCCGCAGACCGACGGACAGTTTAAATTTTGGAGGATATGCTCAGGGCATGTGTGGTTGACTTTGGAGGTCAGTGGGATCGTTTCTTGCCTTTGGCCGAGTTTTCTTATAATAACAGTTACCAATCTAGCATCGAGATGGCTCTATTTGAGGCTTTATATGGTCAGCGATGTCGTTCGCCCATCATATGGTTTGAGCTTGGTGAGGCTAAGTTATATGGTACTAATTTGGTGAAGGATGCCATGGAAAAGGTATAGTTGATTCAGGAACGACTTCGTACAGCACATTCCAGACAGAAGAGCTACGCAGATCAGAAAGCGCGTGATTTATCATTTATGGTTGGTGAAAAAGTTCTCTTGAAGGTTTCGCTAATGAAGGGAATCATGAGATTCGGGAAGAAGGGCAAGTTGAGCCCAAGATTTATAGGCCCATTTGAGGTGTTGAGACGAGTTGGGGAGGTCACTTATGAACTTGCATTTCCTCCCAGTCTATCGAGAGTTCATCCGATTTTCCATGTATTTATGCTCCAGAAGTATCATGCCGACCTGTCACATGTGTTGGACTTCAACACAGTTCAGCTAGATAAGAGTTTGGGTTATGAAGAGGAGCCAGTTGCTATTGTTGATAAACAAGTTCGCCAGTTGAGGTCCAAGAGAATTTCTGTAGTAAAAATCCTGTGGAAGGGCCAACCAGTCGAAAAAGCGACTTGGGAGGCCGAGGAGGACATGCAGAGCAAATATCCATACTTATTTAGCACTCTAGGTATTATTCTAAACCCGTTCGAGGACGAACGTTTGTTTAAGAGGTGGAGAATGTAATGACCCAACCAATCATTTTTTACTTTTAGAACCCCGTTCCCTAAAATAAAACTCCCCGTACGTGATTTTATTGATTTATGACTTGTGGGGATGGTTGGTTCGGAATTTGGAAGTGTTTGGGTTGAAATCGGAACACTTGGTTCCTTAAGTTGGCTTTAAAAAGGCCAAGATTGACTTCGGTCAACATGTTGGGAAAACGACCCCGGAATCGGGATTTGACGGTTCCAATAGGTTCGTATGATGATTTCGGACTTGGGCGTATGTTCGAGTCGAGTTTTGGATAACCCGGGAGCGTTTTGGCGCTTAATAGTGAAATATTAACTATTTGAAGGTTTAAAGTTCTTTAAATTTGGTTTGAAGTAGGTTTTTGAGTAATTGAAGTCCGTTTGGAATTCCAAGTTTGAGAATAGTTCCGTATAGTGATTTAAGACTTGCACGCAAATTTTGGTGTCATTCCGAGTCGTATAAGTATATTTCGGCGCGTTTGGAGTAAGTTTGAAGAATTTGAAAATTCTAAGTTGAATCAATTTGGTTTGAGGTATGATTCTTAGTTTTGATGTTGTTTTATACGTTCCGAGGGTTCGAGCAAGTCCGTTTTATGATTTTAAACTTGTTGGTATGTTCGGACGGGCCCCTAGGGGCCTCGGGTGTTAACCGGACAAGGCTCAGATGAATTTTGAACCTTGGAGCCACAGCTGAAGCTTTCAGCTTCTGCTATAACCGCACCTGCGTTTGGCCAGCCGAAGGTGCGAATCTCGTAGATGCGTGAAGGGCACCGCAGAAGCGAAAATTACACAGATGCGCAGGTACGACCGCAGAAGCGCATCGTAGATGCGATGTACAAGCCGCAGAAGCGGACGAAGCTGGCTTAGGGAGAAACCGCATCTGCGACGCATTTCCCGCAGATGCAGAGCCACAGAAGCGGCTTAGGAGCCGCATGTGCGAAAGGTTTTTTTGATAGAAAGCTTTAAGAACGGGGAAAACGGTCATTTTGCCAATTTATTTCCATTGTTGGGCGATTTTTGAGCTTTTTGAGAGGGGGTTTTAACTAGCAACTTGAAGGTAAGTTAATTCTACACACCTTGAGTTAAATACATAGATTATGGGTAGATTATAACTAGTAAATCTTAGAAATCAAGGGTTTAGGTGAAAACCTAAATTTTTATAAAAATGAGATTTTAACCACGAAAATGGTTATGGAATTGGATAAAAATTATGTATTTGAGATCTTGAGATTATGGGTAACGTTTTCATCTAAAAATGTCCGGAATCTGGGCTCTTTTCTGGAATCCGGGCACGTGGGCCCGGGGTAAATTTTAGGATTTTTACCATTTTGGATAGGGTAATTTATTTAATAGATGAATTTCGAATTTTTGAGCATATATTAATTATTTTGTATAATATTTGGATAGCTTTGGATTTTTCGGCGTCGAATTGAGAATTTTACGCGACGCGGTAATCAAAAAGTGGACTTTGAGACAAGGTAAGTCTCTTGTCTAATCTTGTGAGTGAAAAATTACCCCATAGAGATTAAATTAAATAATTGTTGCTAATTGCGGGGGCTACGTACGCACGAGATGACGAGAGTCCGTGCGTAACTACCATTAAATGCTAAAGTCCGGGTAATTTAGGACTCAAAGCATGAATTACTTATGTAAATTGTATTCTTTATTAATTAAATTATTTGATGTATATATTGTGAATTGTTATGAAAGGTAGTAAAAGATGAAATTTTCATATACTTAATTTTTGTTTAGATTAATTAATTATTGAAATAAATTGTTATCCTCTCGAATAAATTTTACAATAAATACTCAAATTCTGGAGGTACGTAAGAAAATATCCTTTCTTGTGGATCGGGCCGAATGCCTCGGCAGGATAGATGCATCTATGGATCGTGCCGCACGTTCCTCAGCAGTGTACACGACATTCTGGATCGGGCCGTACGACCTCGGCAGAAATCGTGCTTAATAAAAATAATATATACACCATATTGATGTTTTTAATTTGCAGCTTGTGGATTTAAATAAATGGTTTGGAAGTTGTTGAAATTGGAAGAATTTAATTATTCCTGCTGATTCAGTAAAATTATTGTTAATTTTGTAAATCATGCTGAATTAAATAAATTATATTTTACTCTATTTATTATTGTTGACCCTTAGTGAGTGTCAAAGTTGATCATCTCGTCTCTACCACTTCGAGATTAGGCTTGATACTTACTGGGTACATGTTGTTTACGCACTTATACTATACTGGCTATACTTTTTGTGTAGGATCTGAGACAGGTACAATGGAGGACCTATCATCGCACATCCTCGTTATCCAAAGGCGTAGTGGTGAGCTATTTTCTGAGCCGTCCTGCAACTACCAGTGCCTCTCCTCGTATTTTTATTCTGTCTATTTTTATTTCAGACAGTATTTGGAGTTTTGTATAATCTACTAGATGCTCATACACTTGTGACACTAGGTCTTGACACACACATTGATAGAATTTGGCGTTTTATTATTTTTTTGGATTTAAATCTAATCGATATATGTTAAATTTACTAGTTGGCTTGCCTAGCTGTAGTGTTGGGCGCCATCACGACCTTTAGGTGAAATTGGGTCGTGACAAGTTCAAACCTTTTCCTACAAGAAAAAGGACTAGCCAAACATGGAAGAGTTATAATTTTCTTCTACAAAAAGGAAAACCCAATTATGGTAAATATATTGTACTTTCCTTCAAGAAATAGGAAAACCAAATATGATAAGAAAATCAGGATAACCCCTAATAATTCTCCCCCTTGGTCTGAATTTTCTAACAAAATAAATCTGATCCACCTTTTTCACATAGCCTTCAACAGGTCGCATCTCCAAATCTCCACCACAAAGTTTGTCTCAACGTGCGTAGCATACCGGTCAAATTTCTCAGACAAAAATTACGATTATCGTCAAATATGTTGCGGCTAGAACTGAATCCGCCAAGATGAACCTGTCTTGAATCTTGCTCTGATACCACTTGTTAGGACCGAAAAAAATCAGGTGTCATGCGGAAGCTAGCAAAGCAAACCTTAAACGACGATAAATCATACAACAAAGAAAAATATACCAAAAGAGACATAAACACATAGCGTGGTTCGGTCAACTAACCTACGTCCACGGTGGAGATGAGCAATCCACTATATAAAAAGAGAGTACAAAATAGCGAGAGAACAATCTCACGAAGAGACAAACATAAGTGACACACTAACACTTGTCCCGTAAAGTTCTCCCCCTAAACAAGACTCTCAAGCCCCCCCTATGGCTACATTGTGGATGCTACTGAATGAGAAGGAAGGATCCTCAATTTATAGAAGTCAAAACCTTTTCCTACAAGAAAAAGGACTAGCCAAACATGGAAGAATTATAATTTCCTTCTACAAAAAGAAAAACCCAATTATGATAAATATATTGTCCTTTCCTTTAAAAAATAGAAAAATCAAATATGATAAGAAAATCAGCACAACCCCTAACACTTAATATGTTTGGATCGGTCCAAAATCACTTTGAACTCGTGCAAATTACTACAAGTGTCTCTTTTTAGGGAATCAAGACAAAAATAACTCGTGCGATTAATAAAAGGGTGTGAGATCTATGATTTTAATGTAGTAATGAGATGGGATTTTTAACTTCTCTTTTTCACCCCAAAAAAATGTTAGTAAACCTATGTGAAAGATCAAAAGTTGAGGATATTAAAACCAAAAAGGAAAATGCATTTTGTCAAGATTAATTAGTCCACTTGTAAGTCTTAGTAGATGTTAAAAGTGTCAAATTTTAAGGGTTTCGTAAATGCCACACGTGCTTAATAGCAATATGCAGCCTTGTTGATTCCTTTATTGTGGCAACATTTAGAGTGAATTCAAAGTTAAAAGTAGACATTTAATTCAGAGTAACCTTTACAAGATTTGTTTCCACAAAATTAAACCAGTGTCGTTTTGAGTGATGGTAAAAGAGCAGCAATTTACTTAACTTAACTTATTTTAGAAAAAGATGGAAAGAGGAATCATCTTTGATGATCCTTCCTAATTCTTTCTCTAACCAAACAAAGAACAAGTATATAACCCTGTCTTAATTATGTAGAACCTTCACCTCATAATTTTACGTTGATTTTTATAATGATCTTTTTAATAGAAAAATAAAATTTAAATCAAATTCACATGGCTACAACATTTCTTGAACATTGCTCAAGCTTAATGCAAATTCATGTTGGTCTAAAGAGTCCAAAGGTACTTTGAATGATTAGACAAAGACTCAAAGTAGTAGGAGAACCATGCAATTACATAATTTAATTGTGCTTTTAAGCAGTAGTCCAAGAACGCCAATTAAACCAAACGAAAGATA
This sequence comes from Nicotiana tabacum, assembly GCF_000715075.1. NCBI lineage: Eukaryota > Viridiplantae > Streptophyta > Magnoliopsida > Solanales > Solanaceae > Nicotiana > Nicotiana tabacum. Next base: position 20,334,637 of record NC_134101.1, on the reverse strand, counting down.
CCAAAATCAGTTCGTTACTATTCTTAATCTTGTGTGACTTTAATTAGTCCCATGTTGTTTTCGTAACTAACCAAGTAAAGCCTCTTTCCTACTTCTGATTTTGTAATGGCTTTTTGCAACAATTTCGGAAACTGGCCAGACGCACTAGATTTTCTTTTCTCACATGGCTAGATCAATTCTGACCAATCAAATTTTCTGGCACTAATTGAGCGCTAGATTACGAGTTTTAGTTTCTAATTTCGTTCTTAAGAGATGTCGAAGAAATTATTTCAATAAGACAGTTAAGTCGTTAAAGGGTCACCACGCAAATAATTTTGTTACAAGTTCATATGCCAATAATCTTTTAGTTTACTCTTTACTCTTCTAGGAGAATAATTATGTTAAAAGTTTAACTAAAAGAGAAGTTACAAAGCTTTGAATTAAGGTTTTTCTAGTTCTCGGAATTAGAAGTTGTGGACTAGGTCATTTGTGTACGGGCCATTTAATTTGGTATTCCCCATTAAGTTATAAACTTTGTTCGATTAAATTTCTGCCTTTCACATTTTCACAATTTAAATATAGCTATTTAGACGTATGAACGTATAATTTCAAAGTTCACCAATCCAAAAGAAAAAGAAAAAGAAAAAGAATTAATTAATTGCATTACATGTTTTGGTTACTTTTAAACGTAGGTTGTGTAAGATTGATTTACTCCAAACTAAATTCGGGTTTATACTAAATCAAATATAGGTAATTATTTTACCATGGTGATCTAGTGCTAATTTATAAATATTATATACATAATAATATCTATTTTGCAATTATTAATTTGATTTCAACAAGTGCGTCTAATTAAGTTTTTACTGTATAAAATAGTTCTGAGTGACATTTGTGTAATTGTGTTTTAATTGATGTATCGATTCCCACGTAGTAGAAATTATAAGATTTAAGGAAATATTACAAAAAAGAGAAGATTTTAAATTAAAGTTGATTTAGAACCATTTCCAAATGACACGTCCATAACTCATCATTGTTGCTCGTCTAATTCTCACCTAGAAACAACGTTCGTTGCACTTGGTATTTATTTAATTACCGTTGAGATTTTTTAAATAAAAGGACCTCTGTTGAATTTTAGTTTTACAAGTAATAATAATAGAAGTTGCTTTGATATTTTTAAGGAAGTGGAACTATAAAATATTAATGAAATTCGAATATACAAGTAGAGTGATGAAAATTTGGGAAGGACAGTTAGATTCTCTGCATGTAGGCACTTCAAATCGTACTGTTCGATTCACCTGTTTTAATTTAGGAGATAATTTCTATCAAAACTTCCACAGTCCAATACCCCCAACAATCAAGAGTCTTTAAAAAAAATAATTAAAAAAAAATCACTACAGTTAAACAAAACGTATTTTCCTTTAGAGGAGAAAAGGAATATTAAAACAAGAATATGAGAGCATCTGGAGTACCTCCTGATGATGAGATTTTATTTAGGTAGGTGAAGTAGCCAAATATGTCAGAGTTGAGTGGTAATTTAGTGATAAAATTGTTACAAGAACGTTCAATTCTTACTAAAGGCCTTCCTTTTCTCTTTATACCCCTCTCCCCCCCCCCCCCACACACACACACAAAACAATCTTCCCGATAAGTTATGTGTCTTTTTTTTTTGTTGATAATTTAATAAATTTCACATGATAACCAGATAGGGAACCTGATACAACTAGCCTTTTCGCGCTCAGAACAATAACTCAAATGTCCGGCATAAGTTCCAATGAAATCAGTTAAGCGAACAATAAAGGGAACATATAGATATTAGTTCCTCCGGTCACAGTACAAGTCAACTCTTACGGCGGTTAAAGTTGTTGCACTACACAAGCAACAGTGCAGCATCACTGTTGAAGCATGCTGTGTACCGGACACTCCCTTGCATCATCTTTGATGACCTCACTTATATATTACCAACATGAGACAATGGATTACACACACTTGCAAACCCTAAAGCATATTTACTCTCAAGTGTGCAATCGCCTTCATTCCCTCTAAGGCATTGAAGAACAAAACAACAACATAACAAAGGACCAGATCCCATCATTGAATAAATCGTCTGTCCTTAGTATTGTTGTGTCTTTGTTTATGTTATTCACTTATAACTCCTACTCAGCTTATTTAGAAGCATCTCGTAGGACACTTTATAAACCATAAACCTTGTGTTTGTGATGACTAGAGTATACCTGTTTCCCTATTTCACTAACAGCCCAATTGTTATTACAACATTATTACAGACCAGATGAGGGCTACAAGTATAAATATTACATAAGAAACTATAGTAGGCCTACAGCAGGCCCAAAAGATACCCAGTATTGTCTGGGCCTTCACAAACTCCTTCTTCACACATAGCATACCCAGATCCCAATAGGGGACTGTGTTCATCAGCACAGCCCAGAAACCTTAAAGAAACTCAAGCCAAACCAAACAACCATAGATTGACCATATGACCCAAACATTGAATCACTTAAACAAACCAATTTGCATATTTAGTAGGGAGAATAAGGAAAGAATTGAGTGTGAAAGATAGCTCAAGTCTTAATAGTAAAGAGAGTGGCTAAAGAACCCCAAGTACTAGTGTGTCAGAATTCACAAGGGTCTCAATGGGACTCCGAGCAATTCTCACACTAGGGAGGTTAATAGAGAAAGTCTTAGTAGCCTTGGCTTTTAGCCGGCCAAGAGTGATAGATTCAGAGTAGTATAAGCAACAAATAAGAGTGAGAGAACAGTGATTAAGGGACAGAATTTGGAGAGATACTGAGTGACACAATAGCAGGGGAGCAAGTCATAGTTAATAATACACTACAGATGTGAGGCAACCATTGCAAGAATTCAAAGTAGAGTAGAAAATCAAATTCATGTTAAATAGTAATGTAGACATTCAGGTGCCAAAACATTAGGCTAAATGAACTTAAGAGAGTCTAAATTATTCAAGGGAAGCATATTCAAATAGCATATCTCAAAACTGGAGATTTTAAGTAAAAATCTAAATGCTAAAAATGGTTAGCTTTATAATAGAGTTATTACAAAAAGGCTTGTAACACAGTTATTGTAAGTAGGTGAGGGATTACGAGTTTAATTCCTAGATTATAATAGGTTGTAATCTAAAGTTGCTTAGTTAGTGAAATTGAAATCCTACGAGTGTAGGTCGTGGTTTTTAATCTCGTGAGCTGGAAGGTTTCCACGTAAATATTGTAGTGTTATTTACTTACTACTGTGTGTTCTGTGGGAACCGATGGAGAACCAGGTTCTCTATACAATTTGGTGGACTCTTAGTTTATATTAATTGGTATCAGAACGCGTTCTTTCTATAAAGCTAGCACCTAGAAAGGATCTACATGGATGCTCCAACAAATTTTGAAGAAGGTCAATCAACCTACAAACCACCAAGATTCAATGGACAATACTATGGCTGGTGGAAGATAAGAACGCATAATTTTATTATAGCTGAAGATTCAGAGCTTTAGGATGCCATCTGTGATGGACCATTTGTCCCTATGAAGACTATTAGCGAAACAACAATCATAGTCCCAAAGACAAGAAAGGAGTATAATGATGTCGATCGTTAAGCCATCGAGAAAAATTTCCAAGCAAAGAAGATCCTCTTATGTGGTATTGGACCAGATGAGTACAACTGAATCTCAGCCTGTCAATTTTTTAAGGAGATCTGGGAAGCTCTCCAAACTGCACATGAAGGTACCACTCAAGTCAAGCAATCAAAAATCGACATGCTCACTACTGAGTATGAACTCTTCAAGATGAAGGAGGATGAGTCCATTCAGAACATGCATACTCGCTTTACTTCCATAATCAATGAGCTTCATTCTCTAGGAGAGATTATCCCAAGAAACAAACTGGTCAAAAAAATACACAGTGTGTTACCTGGTTCCTGGGAGAGAAAAGTCAATATTATCACGGAAGCAAAAGATCTACAAAAGCTAATGATTGACGAACTAATTGGAAATTTGAAAACCTATGAAATGAAGAAGAAGAAGAAGAAGAAGAAGAAGAAGAAGAAGAAGAAGAAGAAGAAGAAGAAGAAGGAGGAGGATCATGTAGGAAGAGAACCCAAAAAGGAACCTTTTAGCTTTTATTTTTTTTGTTCCAAAAGTAATTAATTGTGTTCCCGAAACTGATAAAATTTTGCAAATTGCAAGAATGCTGGAAGTTTGGTCTACCGAGATAAAATCCGACTAAAAAAAGATTTTTTCGAAGAAAAAGACAATAAAGGGCGCAAAAGCACAAATGTGCGGTCCACAGAAGAAATTTTGCAGCCGCAGAAGGTATTTTGCGGCTGTAGAAGAAATTGCGGACCGCAAAATTCCATCTGCGGCCGCAGACCAAGAAGAAAAACCCAACTGACAAAGATGCAAAGTTTAGAAAATATGCAAGAAGAACAAGTGCTGGAGCCTTTGTGAGGTGCGGACCGCACAAGAATTGTGCGGTCACAGAAGTTGCCTCGCGGCCGCAGTTCAAAAATGTACGGTTGCATAACTCATCTTCCTGCCTGTTGAAGAAATCTGCGGACCGCACATCGAATTGTGCAGCCGCAGAACCTGCAGAGGGGCATTTTTGTCAGTAATTTTTGGCCCTGTATAAAGAGACGAGTTTCATAAAATTAGGTTAAGTTTGAACATTAAAAGTTGATGTAGCCGTTTCTTTTTACTACTTTCAGAAGTTTTACATTATTTTGGTGTATTAACATTAGATTTGGCAAAGTTTAAGCCAGTTTTCTTTTTCGTGTTTTTATCTACCATAATAGGCCTGCCAATCAAACTACCTATATTGATTAACCCTTTAGGGCTCTAATACTTAAAATCCAACCTTGGCATCTTCACTCAAATGAGCACTGTAAGTAACTCCTCTCTTGTAAACTCCATATTTGGTGACCAAGCCTTCACTATGAATGGTCTACTATCAAAGTGGTAGATTCCACCATGAATAACTTCATTCTTCCCAATTTCCATGTCAAATCGAACAATTACTATTCCATTTTTTAGCATAGCAATTTTGTTAATCCCATGCTTTGCCCATAAGCGTTGAATATAACCATTTAGCACATAGAAAGAGGGGTGTGCCCCCAATACATAACACACTACTGCATTTTTCCAGTAATTTATCTTCGAACTAATGTCCTCTGTTTCAATTTCACATATTATGGAATATCCTAGCTTCTTTGGCGAGATATAATCCATCTTAAAACCTGCATTTGAGATTTTTCGTATGTCGAAATTGTCCCAAATTGAGCTTTTCTTCTCAATTTCTCCATTTCTTCGACTTCATCAGCCCAGGATAGTTTTCGGCTATTACTTGCCAGGCTACTCATTGAAGTAGAGGTAGATGTTGCTCTGCCTGAGAAGATATGGTTTAGAAATAAAAAATGGAACTTAATAGAACATAAACTAATGTATGACTGGAAGCCTACACTTTGTAAGTTCTGCAGTAAATATGGGCATGCTGAAGATGAGTGTAGGAAAAAGAAAGCTCCACAAAAGTCACGTAAGGATGAGAAATAGACAACTGAAGAACCTAAAAAGAGGGATAAACAACAACAAGAAGGAGCAGGTAGTCAACAGAGAATGATATTACAACAATCTAAAGAGAATGAAGGCACATACAATAAAATAGATGGAAGATTAAAGGGGAAGACTATAGAAGTGTGGGTTACACCACAACATACAAATAGACAACAATCAAGTGTAGTGTAACAGATCAGGAATTCTAACAGTTTCCAGGCCCTTGATGATACAGGTCCAAGTATGCAAGCAAGTAAACTTGATGTGGTAAAAGATAGTGATCCTAACATTCCCTCTTCTGGGAATGGATAGCCTACTAATTAGGAATGTTAGGGGCTGAATGGCCCTAATAAGCAAAAGGAGGTGAAACTCCTTTGCTGTAGATAGGAAGCTGGTCTAATTGGTCTTTTGGAAACTAAGATCAAAGCCAGAAAAATTAAAAAGATTGCTAAAAATATGTTCAGTGGCTGGGAGTTGCATACTAATTTAGAGATGCATGATAATGGAAGGATTTGGCTAAAATAGAGAGCAGATTATTTCAAAGTCACACTAAGAAGTATGAATGCTCAAGCTATTACTTGTAAGGCGTATGACATCACACAACAAAGGACCTTTCTCCCCACTACTATCTATGCTTACAACATCAGGGAGGATAGGAAGGAGTTATAGGAGTATTTAAAGACATGGAGTGTAGGGTATAAGCTACCATGGATTATAGCTGGTGATTTTAACTCAGTACTAAGGAATGGTGATAGATTAGGTGGTAGCCCAATCACCTTAAGTGAAGTGTATGACTTCCAAGAGTACATAGACATGGTTGAGCTGATTGAACTACCAAAAAGAAGCAACATATATACATAAAATGACAGACAAGGAGATAACAAGATTTATTCAAAAATAGATTGGGTCTTTATTAATAGAGAATGGCTAGACCACATGCCCGCATACACAGCCATATTCCTGCCGGAGGGGATTAGTGACCATTGCCCATTGAGCTTAAAACTGTCAAATGCGATGAACATCAGAAGGAAACCATTTCAGTATTGTAACTCATGGTCTCAGCATCCCGAATTTCTAAATATTGTAAATGAAGTGTCGCAAGAACAAACGGAGGGATGTAGAATGTTTCAGATTGTCAAGAAATTAAAAGGCCTTAAGCTGAAACTGAAAATGCTTAAGAAGTACCAACACAGCAGCATTATAAAGGAAGTAAATAATGACAGAGAAGCTTTAGAAAATGCACAAAAAGATCTGCAAGGGAGGCCAGGAGATCCAAACCTGCAATCAATTGAGAAGGAAAAGTGGCAGAAATTCAGGAGGTCTTCTTATATGGCTGAAATAATTTTGCAACAAAGAAGTAAAGCAACATTGTTTGGGCTAGGTGATGATAATACAAGATGCTTCTACTATGTTATCAAGCATAAGAGATTGGAGCAAGCAACTACTCAACTGATGGACAAGTAAGAAGTATTACAAACTGATTCTAAAGCTATAGCAACAATTTTGGTGGATCTCTATATGGATCTACTAGGGACAAAAGGAGATCATAGGATCAGAGCCCTTAGAAGCTTTCTCCACAATGTTTACAGATTAATAGTGGCACAACAGTTGGAATTGGTGAAGCCTTTCGGTAGGAAGGAAGTTAAGCATGCTTTGTTTAGTATAAGGAGCAACAAAAGTCCAGGTCCAGATGGTTACAGTAGTGACTTCTTCAAAACTGCATGAAGTATTGTAGGAGATGATATTACATTGGCAATCTTAGAATTCTTTGACAATGGGGAGCTGCTTAAGTAATTGAATGCTACAATGATCACACTAATTCATAAAGTTGAAGTGCCACGAAAAGTTATCCAATTTGGACCCATAGCATGTTGTAATGTCCTATACAAGTGTATTTGCAAGCTGATATGCATAAGGTTGAGGAAAGCAATTACTCCTCTAGTTGCTATAAATCAAGCAACATTTGTGGAAGGGATATCACTAGTGCACAATGTTCTCATATGTCATGATCTGCTCAGACACTACAATAGGAAGACTATACCTAGATGTTTGATGAAGATTGATATTAGAAAGGTATATGACATGGTTAGATGAAAATTCAGTGTGGAGGCTCTAAGGGGGTATGGGTTCCCAGAATACTTTGTTCAGCTAATAATGACATACATTACATCTACCAAATTTACCATCAAGGTAAATGGTGAAGGTCATAGTTATTGTGCAGGTAAAAGAGAATTAAGACAGGGTGATCCCATGTCTCCTTTTATATTTGTATTAGTAATGGAATACTTATCTAGAGCTCTGAAAAGGATGAGTGAACTCCCTGATTTTAAGTGGCATCCTATATGTAAGAAAATTAAATTAACACATCTGATTTTTGCTGATGACTTGATGATATTCTACAAAGGTGATATCAAGTCTGATACTAAAGTGAAGGAGGTACTTGATCATCTTATTGGGGTTACTGGGCTGGAAGCTAATCAGGAAAAATCCAACATGTTTGTGGCAGGAGTAGAGGAGGACATGCAGGAGCAGCTACTGAGTATTATAGGGTTCACATTGGGGACATTGCCAATTAGATATTTAGGACTCCCACTTACTTCTAAAAAGTGGAGCAAAATGGAATGCCACCAACTTGTAGAGAAAATCACATCCAGAATAAACAATGGCTATGCTAAAACACCATCTTATGCAGGGAGGATCCAAATCATTACTGTTGTGATGTTATCAATATACAACTTCTGGGGTGCAGTTATTATACTACCTCAAAGTGTCTTGAAGGAGGTAGACAGGAAATGTCGAGATTATCTATGGAAAAGTTCAGAAGAGAAAAGAAAAGTGGCACTAGTGTCTTGGGAGAAACTTTGTATCCCCAACAAGAATGGAGGTCTAAACATAAGAAGTTGTAAGAAGTGGAATGTGGCTTCTGTTGAGAAGCTAATCTGGCAGCTGGCAAAATAATGAGGATACATTATGGATAAGATGGGTGCATGGCCTTTATATTAGAGAGGACTAGAACATATGGCATCATAAGCCACCAGCTGACTGAACTCAGTCAAGGCAGAAATGAGAGATTGGTATAATAATGATAGGTACTGCTTATCACCTAGTGGTAATTATTCTATCAATAGAAGATACAATGTTATGCTGAGGATATGTAGAAACTTGAGGTTGCTAATCTAATATGGAACTCAGCAATGCTACCTAGACATATGGTAATAGTATGGTTGGCTAAGCAGGACAAATTAATAACTAAGGAGAGACTGGTTAGACTGCAGATACCTATTGATGGCAACTTATGTTGTCCCTGTGATGAGCTCACATCTATTTTCTGAATGCAAATGGATAAAGGTATTGAGACTGATAGTAGATAAATGGTCAGGCATACACATGCAGAGTATGGGAGTTGATAAAAGTCTGAGATGTATGGAACGAAGACATTGGAGTAAACTCAAGAAGGAGATAACAGCGGTATTTAGGATGCCATGATATACCATACATGGAGAGTAAGGAATTATAAGTTTTTCAAAAATAAAAATGTAAATAGAGAAACACTGGTTACACAGATTAAACACGAAGTAAAGGAAAGATTAGAACTTAGGAAATGCTCTAGAGTACATAGAGGTAGTTTTTTGATTCAGAAGTTTTGTAACTAGTTTCTTTCTCTGGGGGATTGGAATTACTCAACACACACCTAGGTTGTTGTAAATTTTGAGTGCTCCTTTAGGTGTATCAATTTGGATGGTATATGGTAATATATTCAAAGTTATTACAAAAAAGAATATTAGATTTCATCATATTAATCTTTCATTATGGGTTTAATTAGCTTTTCTTCTTTATTCTCTTCAATACCCATTATGAGTAGCTAGATTTTCACTAGGGTTGTGATTCAACCCTAGTATGTAAATCTTATGGTTGATTAATTTAGTACTTGTTTATGATTGGGTGTTAATTATTTAGCTTAGTTCATGCTTCAATTTTAGAATTAATGGTTGCAAACATTAATTCATGCCTATTTGACTTAGTCTCTACTTGAGAAAGATAGACCTAGTCTAGGATAACTTGACTAAGAAGGAATTGGGTTAATTGAGAAATTGATTAGCCTAATTAAAGGGTCCAAACTAGGTATAGTAAGAACCCAACTTGAGCTCATATCAACGATTTTGTTTGATAACTATTTAAAATCACTCTCTGACCGAGAGGTATTGAGTGAGTAACATAGAGTTGAGAGCTATAATACACCTCAATCAACAAAATAAGTGTTACCGTATTTATCCCATTAGAAAAATACTTAGGTTATGGTCACAGCCCTATGCCTTTAAACTATTTGAAAAAATATCAAAAACATTCATCTCTAGGTTATTTACCTTAGCATACAATCATTAGAGTAATAGTAGAAGTAGAAATCAAATCTTTGTTGTGGAAGTGCAATTTAGGTAGTCCATTCACTTGCTTCAAATATATACTCCTGACACCCCTTATAACTCCTAGTGAATTCGACCCCGACTCATAGCTGGGTAATTATTATTGTATACGACCGTATCATATCTCTTATTGAGGTGTGTTTTGGACGTCATCAATTTTTGGCGCCATTTGTCGGGGAGTTAAAATGGTCTTAGCTATATATTTGGTTGTGTTTTTGGAATATCTTCTTTTCCTTTCGTGTTACTAACTTGTGTGAGAAATCGTAACAATGAGCTTGGAAATTTGCCTTTGGGGGATGTGGACATTGAGGATGAGCAAGTTGATGAGGTTCCTCTTGAACCTCAAGCCAATAGAAGAGGCCGAGTGCCTCATGACAATGTCCCCGCTCCACCACCACCTCCACCACGAGTGGCTCCACACTGGATATTACCCGATGAAGGATATGCAAGTGTAATAGTCCCTCCCCGTATTAGGGCGAGCAACTTTCAAATTACCAATATGATGATCACTTTGCTTGAGCAACGGGGTTTCTTCACCGGTGCTCCAACTCAAAATGCATACAAATATTTGAAGGGGTTTGTGGATACTTGTTGGGGGAGCAAACAAACAATTATCTCCGAGGATGTGTTGATGCTAAGGCTTTTTATCTTCTCTTTACGGGGGAAAGCTTTAGATTGGTTGGAACGTTTGTCGAACCATTCCATTCACACTTGGGATGAGTTACCGGAAATATTTATTTCTAAGTTCTTCTCTCTGAGGAACATGGCTATACTTCGAGATGAGATTTTGGCATTCAAGCAAGATCCAAATGAACCACTATACGAGATTTGGGAATGTTATAGAAAAATGGTTAAGGAATGTCCCAACAATGATATGACGGAGAACATGATTCAGTAAACTTTCTATCGTGGGATTAACACAACCAACCAATGTGTAGTGAATCAACTTGCCAGTGGGAACTTCATGACTACGCCTTATGCGGAGGTGTGTGAGATTTTGGATGAGATGGCAGAAACGTCATCGGCTTGGTAATCTCGGGCCATTGTTCCACAAGGTGACTTAAACATGATCCACCTTCACAAAGAGTTGCAAGACCATGGGCAAGCCATTGCCAAGTTGACAACCACCATGACACAACTAGAAAAGGCCCAACTAAATTAAGTGCAAAATTCTAAGCAAGTCGATGCCATGGAGGGAGTAAACATAATGGTGAACAAGAGGAGGACCAAGGGTCCACAAGTGCAAAATCGATTGGAGAATTATGTGCAAGAAGATAGTGGTTTTGTAAAACATGATTCCTATAATGAACAAGAGGGGGAAGTGTAATATGTGAACAACTTTCAAGGGCAAAGAAACAACTTTTAAGGCCCAAACCAACAACAATGGCAACCTCAAAACAATCAAGAAAATTGGAATTCTAATAATAAAGGAAATTCGAGTGGAAACAACAATCAAAGGAATTGGCATAACAACAACAATCAAGAAAATTGGGGAGGTAACAATCAAGGCGGATGGAACAACAATCAAGGCAACCGGGGGTTGGGTTTTCAAAGGCCCCCAATGAACCAACAACCATGCAACCCACCTCCTTATCCTTCCCATGGTTCATGTTCTTCAAACAACGAAATGTGGTGTATTGAAAATATGCTCAAACAAATGAAAAGAATATTGATTTGGATGCCCAACTTACCTCACACAACACATCAATACGCAACCTAGAATTTCAAATGGTGCAAATATCTCAAGCTCTAAATTCTCATCCTATGGGGGCACTACCAAGTGACACGGTAGTAAACCCAAAGGGTGGAAATAACACAGGTCATGTCATGGCCGTTACTACAAGAAGTGGAAGAGGTGGGAATGCACCCACCTTAAGTCAAAGGCAATTAATGGATGATGAGAAAGTGGTACAAGAAGAAGAGATCCAGAACAATGTGGTGCAACCTAATAATGAAGTTCGGATTGATATTGATGATAGTGTGGAAAAGACTCAAGAGGAGGTGAACCCATCTAGGGATCACATTATTGACATACCGGAGCCGGTAGTGCAAAAGGCTAAGGCACCATTTCCTAAGCCTCCACCTTAATACCCTCAAAGACTTGCCAAGCAAAATGGTGAGAATAAATTCAAGAAGTTCATTCAAATGATGAAAAGTCTCTTAATCAATGTTCCATTAGTCGAAGCTTTTAAACAAATGCCCGGTTATGCCACGTTTATGAAGTATCTCGTGACAAAGAAGAAGTCAATGAATTTTGAAACTATCAAAGTCACTCATCAAGTGAGTGCAATTGTGCATTCAATGGCTCCTAAGTTGGAGGATCCCGGTGCATTCACAATTCCTTGTACAATTGGAAGTGCCGATTTTGCTAAAGCTCTTTGTGATCTTGGGGAAAGTATCAATTTGATGCCCTATTCGGTTTTCAAACCCTTGGGAATTGGGCAACCAAGACCCACCTTTATGAGATTGCAAATGGCCAATCGTACTATGAAGAGACCTTTGGGAGTGATTGAAGATGTATTGGTTCGTGTTGATAAATTCATTCTTCCGGTGGATTTTTTTATTCTAGATTGTGAGGTTGATTATGAAGTGCCGATTATTCTTAGGAGACCTTTCCTTGCTACGGGGAAGGCTCTTTGTGATGTTGAAGCCAGAGAGCTTACATTCCGGGTTAGTGATAAAAAAAGTGGTATTCCCTATGTGCAAGTTCATAGGGCAACCAAAGAGCACTAATGTGTGTTCGTTTGTGGACTTAGTGGCCGATATTATTATTTGTGATACAAGTGCTACAATCAATGTAGGTGATATGTTGGAGGCCGTTTTGCTCAACTTTGATGATGACGAGATGGATGACTTCATGGAATGTGTGAACTCTTTACAAAGAATGGGGTCGCACAATTATGCATCCCGAAAATTATCTTTGAATCTTGAATAGGACAACTACTCCTACAAAGCCTTATATTAAAGAGCCTCCCACCTTGGAGTTGAAGCCATTGCCTCCACATCTTTGGTATGAATTTCTTGGCCCTTGTTCTAGTTTACCGGTTATTCTTTCCTCTTATTTGACTAACTTGCAGGTAGATTCCACATTGGCGGTGCTACAAAAGAGGAAGAAGGCTATTGGGTGGACATTGTTGGCTATTTGGGGGATAAGTCCCGCCTTTTGCATGCATAAGATCAAGATGGAGAATGGCGCCAAACCATCTATTGAACATCAAAGGAGACTCAATTAGGCTATGCAAGAAGTTGTCAAGAAAGATATTATCAAGTGGTTGGATCTCGGGGTGGTCTACCCCATCTTTAATAGTTCGTGGACTTCTCCGGTTCAATGTGTCCCAAAGAAAGGGGGCATGACGGTGGTCACCAATGACAAAAATGAGTTGATTCCTACAAGAACGATGACAGGATGAAGGGTGTGTATATACTTTAGCAAGCTCAACAAAGTCACAAGGAATGATCACTTTTCACTTCCTTTCTTAGATCAAATGCTCGATAGATTGACCGGCCGTGCTTTCTATTGCTTTTTTGATGGGTATTTCGGCTACAACCAAATTCTTATTGCTCCGAAAGATCAAGAAAAAACAACCTTTACATGTCCCTCTGGTACTTTCTCCTTCAAGCGGATGCCATTTGGTTTGTGCAATGCACCGATGACTTTTCAAAGGTGTATGATGGCTATCTTCACGGATATGGTAGAGGACTAGGCTATCTTCACGGACATGGTGGAGGACTACTTTGAAGTTTTCATGGATGACTTTTCGGTGGGTGGTGATTCTTTTGATGATTGTCTTGCAAATTTGGATAAAGTGTTGGCTAGATGTGAATAAACAAATTTGGTGCTTAATTAGGAGAAATGCTTCATGGTCGAGGAAGGCATTGTCCGTGGCCACAAAATCTCAAAGCATGGAATTGAAGTTGACAAGGCAAAAATTGAGGTGATTTCTAAACTTCCACCTCCAACTTCGGTAAAGAGTGTGCGGAGTTTCTTAGGCCATGTGGTTTTTACCGGTGTTTCATCAAAGCTTTCTCTAAGGTGTTGAACCTGTTGTGCAATCTTCTTGAGAAGGATGCTAATTTCAACTTTAATGATGTTTGCATTAGGGCTTTTTAATTATTAAAGTTCAAGTTGACAACTACCCTCATCATCACCGCTCCAAATTAGAGTGTCCCTTTTGAACTCATGTGTGATGCAAGTAATGTAGTAGTTGGGGCTGCTTTGGGGCAACACATTAACAAAAATTTTCATCCGGTCTACTATGCTAGTAAGACCATAAATAGTTCCCAAGTCAACTATACCTTTACGGAGAAAGAGCTCATTGACATTGTGTTTGCAATTGAGAAGTTCCGCCCATACTTGATGGGTGCAAAAGTCATTGTCCATAGGGATCATGTGATGCTTCGGTATCTTATTATCAAGAAGGACTCCAAAGCTCGGTTGATGAGATGGTGCTTTTGTTGCAAGAGTTTGATATTTACATCCAAGATAGAAAAGGGAGTGAAAACCAAGTGGCAGACCACTTATCTCATTTGGAGGAGGAGGGGAGGCTGGATGATGGCCTTAAAATCAATGACTCCTTCCCCGATGAGCAACTATTGCCTATTTCAATGAAAGAGGTACCATGGTTCACAGATCTAGCAAATTTTCTTGTGTGTGGAATCATTCTGGATGAGTTCTCTTCAAACCAAAGGAAGAAACTCAAATGGGATTGTCAAGATTATTATTGGGATGAACCATACCTTTTTCGGATTTGTACGGATAGGGTGATTAGAATATGTGTACTGGAAGAAGAGCAAGTTGAAATTCTTGGGGCTTGTCATTCTTCGCCATATGGTGGTCATCATGGTGGAGCAATAACGATGGCCAAAGTTCTTAGTTGAAACTTCTATTGGCCCACTCTTTACAAGGATGCATGTGAGCTAGTGAAAATATGTGATGAATGTCAACGGGCCGGTAGAATCTCAAAGAAGAATGAAATGCCTCTCACAACCATTTTGGAGATTGATATTTTCGATGTGTAGGGTATTGACTTCATGGGCCCTTTTGTGATTTCTTGTGGAAACACCTACATCTTGGTCACGGTTGATTATGTGTCCAAATAGATTGAAGTCGTTGCTTTACCCAACAATGAGGCGAGAAGTGTGGTGGCTTTATTGAAAAAGAATATTTTAACAAGGTTTGGTACTCCACGTGATATTATAAGCGACGGGGGGTCACATTTTTTCAATAAGGCTTTCGACACTTTGCTTAGAAAGTATGGTGTTACTCATAAAGTCACGACTCATTTTCCCCCACAAGCTAGTGGGCAGGTGGAAGTATCCAATCGAGAGATAAAGAGTATCTTGTCCAAAACAGTAAATGCTAATCGAACGGTTTGGTCCAAGAAGCTTGATGATGCATTATGGTCTTATCGGACGGCTTACAAAACACCTATCGATGTCGCCATACCAGTTGGTGTTCGGAAAAGCTTGTCATCTTCCGGTAGAACTAGAGCACAAGGCCATGTGGGCTCTAAAGAAGTTGAATCTTGATTGGGATGTAGCCGCTAACTTGAGGGTTGCGCATTTAAATGAATTGGATGAGTTCCGATACCATGCTTATGCAAGTTCATCCTTGTATAAAGAAAAGATGAAATAACTTCATGACAAATACATTTGGAACAAAGAGTTCAAGGTGGGCAATCTTGTATTGTTGTTTAACTCAAGGTTTAGGATGTTTCCCGGGAAGCTAAAGTCTCAATGGAGTGGTCCTTTTGAAATTTTGGGTGCAACACCTTTTGGTGCATTAGACTTGAAGAACAAAAACAATGAAGTATTCCGAGTCAATGGTCACCAAGTGAAGCACTATTTGGTGAAGGTTGGAGATAGCCACGTTGTGGCGGTCATTCATTTTAATTGATGGTATTCTACATCATGCCATGACGTTAAATCAGGCGTTTCTTGGGAGGCAACCCATGATTCTTTTCCTTTTTTTCTTTTGTGGTTAGGTGATATTTTCATTCTAACTTGATTTGAAGTGTGCTACAT
Source organism: Nicotiana tabacum (assembly GCF_000715075.1). NCBI lineage: Eukaryota > Viridiplantae > Streptophyta > Magnoliopsida > Solanales > Solanaceae > Nicotiana > Nicotiana tabacum. Next base: position 20,318,652 of record NC_134101.1, on the reverse strand, counting down.
GACTGAGTGTGACTTACAGGAATTGTGGACAAAAATCTGGCTAAGTGTTGCAAGAATTGCGGACTGCAATTGATTTGTGCAGACCACATATTTTTGGGTGATGTAGCAAAAGAACATTGCGATTGCACAATTAGCTTGCGGACTGATGGTAGGCTAGAATTGCGTATTTTAGTCGCTTATTGTACTCTAATTCACTGCACTTTACTTGTTTTGAGCTTTAATTGATAGTGGTTTGCACTTATTATGTATTTTATGCCTTATATGAGTGATTCCAAGCTATGTAGATGTTGTGGAGCTAATTCGAGCTATTTGGAGCTTTGAAGTCTGAGCAAAAGCCCAAGCGATTAAGTCGGGATCGTGTTCGGGGGTCGAGGACCAAGTTTGGACGTCAAAAAGCAAGATTTAATTCGTACTCTGAGAAATGTGCACCGATGTGACGCACTGTGCGGGGTAGCAATGTATTTTTGGGCTGCCTGACAGAAGTTGATCTCTTTGGATTTCCCCACTAATGCCCCGCATGGCGCGACGCCCCATGCGGCGCGCCTGTGTAATATTTACAGAGTAAATATCCTATTTCGGCTAGGAGAAGGTGGTTTCGTCTAGGCCAATCCTTACTTGGTATAAATACATGAAAAAATATTATTTCCTGGACTTTTGACATAATTTAGACCTAAGGAGGCTAAGGAGGAGTTGTAAGAACACAATCACAAGGATTTCGTCATTCCTTCCTCACTCAAAACCCGAGTTTGTATTGAATTTATGTTTTCCTATACTTTAATTTTATTTGTGATGAATTTCTCCATATCTATGGAGTAGTTCTCTTTAGGGTTTGATGGATTTGATGTATTGATGATTGTTTGTGGATTATAACTCTAGTTTTATGTATTGAATCATTTTTGGATGATTTAATTATTGCATCGATATTCAAAGGTTCATGTAATCGAGAGAGGCATAACTTGTGATATTTTTACATTCTTGTTGGTTGAGTTCTTTAATTCTTCTTAGTAATTGAGAGAGGCTAGTTGAATCATTGGCTAAACCTAGTTAGGAGGATAATCAAGAGAGGTTCTCCTAAATACAAATCCATTACGCATTCTTACATATCTTCACGTGCTTAAATTGGTTCATCTTGTGAGGTTTAGACTTAATCGAGAGAGGCATTTTTGCTAAATGTTTGAACTAATAATTGAGTGAATTCGAGAGACTCACTTAAACCCTAGAAGTGAATTACCTAGAGTTAGATCCCAAATAATTATCTTGCACCTATCCTATCAAAACCGCATCTTCTCCCATTGATAACCTTCTTTGCTTATCTTTGTTTCAATTGTCATTAGTCAATAGCTTTAGATTCATAGTTAATTTTAGTTAGAAATCATATAAACCTCAATTGTTGACTCTCTTGGATAGTGATCAAGCTAGAAACTACGAGAATATTGTTTAAATCCAATCCATGTGGATACGATATTATACTATACTATATTTGATTTGCGAGCATAATTTAAGTGTGTGTTTTGCGCTCGTCAAATTTTGGCATCGTTGTCGGGGATTGGCAATCAATAGTGTTTGAAATAGTTTGTAGTGATAATTCAGGAATTTTTCTTTTTATTTTATTTTATGTTTCCCCTTTTACGGTTGGTGTTCTTTGATTGTGCGCAGGTTACATGTTAAGATTAGTGCATGGCTCGAGCTTTTACGAAAGAAGTGCTACCATACAAGTCAGAGATAGAAAGACAATTGCGACAACTGAGGAAGGAATGAAATCTCACCAAGACTTTAGAAAAGGTTGGGCAATCCTCAACCAAAGAAACTATGGCTGGGAACAGTAATGATAACGTAGATTTGGTTGCAAGAGAGGCAGCCCAAGAAAGAGAAAAAGTTGCACAGGATGCTGAGGAAGCATCTATTAGAGAAGCACAGATTATCTATGAAGAAGAGAGGGGTCGTAGAATTGATCAAAATCAACCCTTGGCTGTAGAACAGTTCGGAAATTTAGCTCCCGTGATTAGGAGATCACTGGGCGATTATGCTAGACCGGTCTACAATCAAGGCTTATCAAGTGTTAGACCACCTCCAACTGCAACCAGCAATTTCGAGTTGAAGCAAGGGTTGCTTCAAACCCTTCAGAATTGTTGTGTCTTCAGATGGAAGATGAACGAAGATCCAAATACACATCTAATGGACTTCGAGGATATTATGAACACATTTCAATATAATGGTGTGTCATAAGATGTAGTGTACTTAAGGGCATTCCCCTTCATACTCAACGATAATGCAAAGTACTGACTTCAAAGCTTACCCACGGGATAGATTAGAACATGGGAGGAGATGACCATAAAATTCCTTGATAAATATTTCTTCTCTGCTTAAATGGGCAAGTTTAGAAGAGAAATCCATAACTTCTGCTAGAAAGAGACTGAAACTGTTTTTGAAGCATGTGAGAGGTTTAAGGAGATTGTTAGAAAATGTCATCATAGTGGAATTGAACTCTGGATGCAACTCAAGGACTTTTGGAATGGATTGACATCGGCCTCACGTAGAACATTGAGCAATGCAGCTGGAGGGCCGTTGATGAAGAAGACTCCAGCGAATATAGTTACAATTCTTGATGCGTTATCTGAAGATACAAATCAGTGGCCCTTTGAGAGTGCTGAAAGAAGAAGATCAACTGGTGTTCACCAAATTGATGCTAACACATCTGTGCAGGTACAACTTGATGATATGGCTAAAGAAATAAGGAAGTTGACCTTGGCTACAATACAAAATGAGCCTCACAGCTTGTGAAATATGTGAAAGAGGACACCCTACTCACGAGTGTCAAGCCTCAATTGAGGAAGTAAATACTGTGGGAAACTACAATTTCAATGCAATGGGTCAGAGGCACCCCGGTTTTTCATGGAGTTCACCTGGGGGTACCGTGAATGAATGACAACAAAATAACTCAAGACCCAGGGACAAGGAGCTCCAGCTTACTAAAATCAACAAAAGCAACAATTTCATCCTCAACAGCCCATTCAGTCTGGTCTAGAAAACCTAATGAATGCCTTCATTATCAAGATAGATGAGAGACTGGATGCCCATGGAAAAGCTATCAAAGAGTTGGGCACATCTTTTTAAAACTTGGAGAGACAAGTGGGGCAGGTTGCAATAATTTTATTTGAGAGGGCTCCAAGAACTCTCCCCGTTGATAATGAGAGAAATACCAAAGAGACAAGGAATACTGTAACCTTGAGAAGTGGGAAAGTGTTGAAAGAGTCCACACCGATCTAAAACTATGTGAAACTTGAAAAAGAAAGTGGGGAGCAGCTAAAGAATAATGTTGATAAAAAGAAGAAGGGTCAGATGAAAACTGAGAAAAAGAATAAGGGTGAAACTTCAAGAAGGGATGAGCATGATGAGAGCGAGCATATGCCTGCTTTACCTTTCCCCCAAAAGCTATATAGAGAAAAGCTGGACAAGCAGTTTGGGATATTTCTGGATGTGCTTAAACAGGTTCATGTGAACTTACCATTCACAGAAGTGCTCTCACAAATGCCTGCCTATGCCAAATTCTTGAAGGAGATCCTGACGAAGAAAAGGAAAATCGAGGAGACCTTAGTGGTCAAGCTCTCAGAGCATTGCAGCGCGATATTACAAAATAAACTCCCACAAAAGTGTGGAGATCCAGGGAGTTTTACTATACCTTGCTCATTAGGAACTATAAATTTTGACAAGTCATTATGTGATTCTGATGCCTCAATTAATTTAATGTCTCTATCTATTTACGGGAAATTGGAGATGAAGATTGGAGAGATAAGGTTTGCACCAATATCGTTGCAGCTAACAGACCAAACGACTTTAATACCCGAGTGGATAGTGGAAGATGTGTTAGTTCGGGTGGATAAGTTTGTATTTCCTGTGAATTTTATAGTGGTGAAAATGGAGAAAAACAAGGAGGTCCCCCTTATCCTAGGAAGACCATTCTTAGCATCGGGTAGAGCAATATTGGATATACATGAGAGAAAACTCATGCTTAGAGTGGGTGAGGATACTGTGAATTTCAAGATGGATGTAGAAAAGGGGGCACAAAAGGAAAAATCAGCTTCGAGTGTTGAGTGAAAAGTGAATGGCTCAAAAGAGAAGGCTGCGACAAGTGAGAAAGATAAGTGTGGGGTATACCCCAAGAAGGCTAAGAAGAAGTTATCTGCATGGATGTGCGCATTAGTTCGAAGGCAAGGAATGGAGCCCGACTTCGACTCAGACCCCGACTAGATATTCAGGGAAGTTTCCTTTACTTTATGCTTTTTAATTAGTTTTCATGGGGACATGCCACAACTTAAAGTGTGGGGTGGGGGTATGTTATGTGTATGTATGTATGTTAGTTTTAGTGTTTGTTGTTTTAGTAGTTAGAGATAGAAATAAATTGAAAAAAAACATATAATTTTAAAAATATTTGATTTTTCCCGACGATGGATATCATCGACAAGTTTCTTGTAGGATTAAAGTCGGAAGGAGAAAGACAAAGAGATTTTCCTTTTGTAGGTAGTGTAATAATTTCCCCTTGGTTTTTCTTTGTGCCATGGTTCTTTTCCAAAGGTTTTGTTTGAACCGGGTGTAGTTAGTTTTTATTTTTTAGGAGTAGGAAACCTTGTTCTATGAATTGAATTGAAGGAAATATCTCTTGATTTTATTATACCTTGAGAATAGTGAGTACTTCAGTTGTGACGCTTATGCTCAGTTTGTGACTCTTCTATAAGTACTTTAAACTATATGATCTTAACTTTGCTTAACTACTTTGACTAGATTGTCTTGATAGTCCAATCTTGAGTGAGTTATGTTCCATGTGGGTGTGAGGTTTTGTGTTATTTTGTGTATTGCATTTGATGTCTAGAACTCGCCCCGTGCGTTTGCAAAGAGAAATAGTAGTTTTGTTCAGTCTTGGAAGTGTTTTAGGCATTTCTTTGTTAAGCCAGATATATGATTCACCCACCTAATTGTTCTGTATCGTAGTTAACCCTTTTAAGCCTGTAATCTTGTTTCTTTGGCAACTACAATACAAGCCTTACCCATTTGTTTGAATTGACCATCTATTTGAACCTTGTACCTCTCGTGAGCACTTGAATTTTTTATGAACTTTGTAAAAGTTAAAGTGTGGGATGTTGGTTTGGCTTTTGAGTGGAACTATTGAAATAAGGAAGAAGGTGCACTATTTTAAAAAAGTAAGAGCCACTTGAATTGAAAAAGAAAAAGAAAACAATAGTTGTATTGTTGTGCAAAATATTCTTTGATAGTGGTGACTCTTGATGTAATTGTGCTTAAAGAAGTAGGGAGTTAATGTATATTGATGTGAAGGTGTAGTTATGGTGTAATATAAGTGTGGGGTTTTGAACAATGAATTGTATGTATTAAAGTGTTTTTGGAGGTGTAGTCACTCTTATATCCAAAAGTATCCTACCCATCCTCGCAGCCTACATTACAACCCATTAAAGTCCTACTTGATCCTTGACTGAATGAGCTCAATTAGTAGAGTAGTACACTACGGGCAAGCCTATGGTACATATTTTGTGGCATATGAATGTTGTTTCTGAGAGTGAGCGAATTCTTTCTATCTTGAGTTCCTAATTGTTCTTAATTTCTATTGTGTATGGAACTACTCTCTATTATTGTGTGAGGGTACTTTATTCATGAAGGAAATATAATATTGTTGACCTCTGTGTTAGAGTAAGTGAGTGAGTTATAAATAATGCGTGGTGCTTTTGAGTCAAATCTTGAGGCTGGGATGTTACGGTATTATGCTTAATCTATTTTAAATATTCTTGGTATGATGAGTTATGAGAGTTGTTTTAAAAGGTCATATTCTATGTGAATTGTAGTTAGATTGCTCGAGGATGAGCAATGGTTTAAGTGTGAGGTGTTGATGGTAGGCTAGAATTGCATATAGTAGTTGCTTATTGCACTCTAATTCACTGCACTTTACTTGAATTGAGCTTTAATTGATAGTGTTTTGCACTTATTGTGTGTTTTATGCATAGTAGAAGTGATTCCGAGCTATGTATATGTTGCACAGATAATTTGAGCTATTTGGAGCTTTGAAGTCTAAGTAAAAGCCCAAGGGATTAAGCCGGGATCGTGTTCGGGGCCCGAGGACCAAGTTTAGACGTCAAAAAGCAAGATTTAATCCGTACTCTGACAAATTTGCACTGATGCGACACACTATGCGAGGCAGCAGTGTATTTTTGTGCTGCATGATACAAGTTGAGCTCTCTGGATTTCTCCACTAATGCCCCGCATGGCGCGCCGCATAGTGCGGCGTGCCTGTGTATGTTTATGAGCAAATATCCTATTTCGGCTAGGAAAAGGTGATTTCGTCTAGGCCCGACCCTACATGGTATAAATACATGAAAAAACTTTATTTCCTGGACTTTTGACATACTTTATACCTAAGGAGGCTAAGGAGGAGTTGGAGGAACACAAGCACAAGGATTTCGTCATTCCTTCCTCACTCAAGACCCGAGTTTGGATTGAATTTATGTTTGTCTATACTTTCATTTTATTTGTGATAAATTTCTCCATATCTATGGAGTAGTTCTCTTTAGGGTTTGATGGATTTGGTGTATTGATGATTGTTTGTGGATTATAACTCTAGTTTTACGTATTGAAGCATTTTTGGATGATTTAATTGTTGCATTTATATTCACTAGTTCATGTATTCGAGAGAGGCATAACTTGTAATATTTTTGCATTATATTTTTGGTTGAGTTCTTTAATTCTTCGTAGTAATCGAGAGAGGCTAGTTGAATCATTGACTAAACCTAGTTAGGAGGATAATCGAGAGAGGTTCTCCTAAAGACCAATCCACTACGCATTCTTGCATATCTTCAGATGCTTAAATTGGTTCATCTTATAAGGTTAAGACTTAATCGAGAGAAGCGTTTTTGCTAAACATTTGAACCAATAATTGAGTGAATTCGAGAAACTCACTTAAACCCTAGAAATGAACTACCTAGAGTTAGATCCCAAATAATTATTTTGCACCTATCCCATCAAAACCCCATCTTCTCCCATTGATAACCTTTTTTGCTTATCTTTGTTTCAATTGTCATTAGTCAATAGCTTTAGATTCTTAGTTATTTTTAGTTAAAAATCATATAAACCTCAATTTTTGATTCTCTTGGATAGCGATCAAGCTAGAAACTACGAGAAATTATTTAAATTCAATCCATGTGGATACAATATTATACTATACTATATTTGATTAGCGAGCATAATTTAAGTGTATGTTTGGTGCTCGTCATAGACCGCACAAATGAGAGGTTGAAAATGTCAAATCTCTGAAATTTAGTCTTTTAGAGAAAAGGCCGATGTGCAACCGCACATGAAATCTACGATTGCACACAAAATTTTGCGGACCGCAGATGAAATTATGAGAGAATGTCTTCAGGTAACAGAGTGTGGACCGCACATGAAAATCTGCGGCCGCACTCGCCCTTATTTCCCTTAGCAAACCAAGTCATATAAATAGAGGAGTAGGGCCACAATTACATTTTTTAACCCTCTGAACAAAAGAATAGTGCCTCTTGAAATTTCTTGGTGATATCATCTATCCACACACACAACATCTTTGATCAGTCACTCATTACACTTATTCATTTGGTATGCTTCAATTTCTTGTTAATCTTTCTCTTTTATTTGTAGATTTTTAGTTTTTTTTAGGCCATTTATCATTAGAATTCAATTGTGGATCCATGTGTGGGTAAATCTGTAATGGGTTAACTAATACATGTTCTATGGGGAATGGGTCAACATGTTTTCATGCCTCTATGATGTTGCCATGTCAAATTGTGCACGAAATTGAAAAACCTAAATAGAAAAAACTGAACTGTTCGTAATTTTTGAATTCTGCAGCCGCACCTAAATTAGTGCGGTCCGCAAAAATTGATTTTAGGGTAGCATTAGTGAATAAGTGATCTGCGGCCGCAAGTTAAAATGTGAGTACCGCAGTCGCGGCCACAGAATAGCACTTTTAGTGTCATCAAAGAGTCTATACTTTTTGACTTCAATGTGTGGCTGCATGTATAATTGTGCGGACCATAGAATTCATGTTGTGGCCGCACATCAGCCATTTCTTTATCATCAGAGAGTTGGCATCTTTTGGGTTCCACTTTTGCGGTCGCACAATAAAATTGTGCAGACTGCACTTCACTTTTGCGGCCGCACAATAAAATTGTGCGGTCCGTAAGTCCTCATCTGCAGCCACGAGAAAAATTGTGCGGACCGCAGATCATTTCCATGCAAGCATGTTATAACTGTGTACACTCACTATGTTTTCTGATTTATATCTTACTTGCATAGCTCCTGTGTATGTCTGAACATTGAATTGCAACTAACAATCGTCTTTGCTTGATACAGATAATGGTTCGACCTAGAGGATGCGGCGACACATCTAAAGGAAGAGGTGAACCTTCTCGAGGTCGAGGCAAGAGTTCCTTACCCCTTGGCCAAAAAATGACAATTACAAAGAAAGCTATAGCCGACAGAGGGAAAGGTGCAGATCTCTCCGAGACGAGCTTATATGTCCCGCCTAGGGAAGTATTAGAGGGCAACTCAGCCTCTGTTCAGGAGCAGTCGACCGTACAGTCAAGGCTACAAAGCAGGTACCAATTTAGGGATGAGCCGTCCTCATATCATAGCACTTCCGAGGAACCGGAGAGTGCTAGTCAAGCTTCAGAGCCATCAGTTACACCAGTCCCCGAGGCACATGATGCACTAGTTCAGGAAATCCCCGATGATGGCAGAGGGGGAGATGCTACAACTGCCTGTCTTGAAAGATCGAAGAAGAAAGAGGTTTGGGAGGACCACTTTGTTAGCTTGGCTGCCTTCACCAGCTTTCGTACATGGTGGCTAGTGAGGTCACTAACCCTTGAGCGACAGTTTATGTTGAAAGATTTGGAGAGGTACAATCCAGTCGTTTTGAGGAAGTTCAGGGAACGTAATGGGTGGATGTGGTTCACTTAGAGTGTAGTATATGCCATAGAGTACATGGTCCGTGAATTTCATGCTACTGTGGCACATAACAAAAAGGAGACAAAGGCGACCAAAGTGTGTAACCTCAAAGTGAGGTTTGATCAGTAAACACTTAACACGTACTTGGGCTTCGAAGATGTTGAGCCGAAGGAGTATTTGGAGAAGTGTGCACTGGAAGACGTAGTCCGACCTTGGTTTGCAGAGATTCTAGAAGCACCAGGGCCACCACCGGAACACTCTGAGTTTCGAGGCGAAGGGGTGGCAAACCTTTGTTTACTGCTGACTAGACCTGAGCCAAAATAAGACTCACCTTCCGATTCCTCATGCAGTTTTGGTTGCTTCAATTATAGCCAGGTTACCCTATCAATGTGGCTATGGTGATGTCAGCTAACATCTCAGTGATTGCTCGGCAAGATGACTCGTCCTACCCGTATACCAATACTATTATAGAATATCTCACGGATGCATGGGTAGAACCGAGGGATTATGGCACAAAGGTGAAGCCGAAGAAGCCTTTTACCTGGTATTCACTGATGGATGCAAAAAATCAAAAGAATAAAGTTCATCCTCCTACCACCGCGGGCCAGTCTGATGAGCAAGCTATGGTAGCTGCTGAGGCTGTTGATGTTCCATCCACTTCAGCCGATCCTTGCTCTAGTGTCGCAGCTATGCCTCTGCCCTCCTCCAAAACCCCTACTGCATCTTCTACTACAACTCCGACCTCAACTTTGAAGCCAGTGCTCGTGCCTCCTCATGCACTATCTGTACTACGAGTCTTCTAGACATTGGCGAGTCTCAACAACTGGATACAGACAACCACTATAAAGCTGACTGAATTGTCCAGTACTGTTGCAGCGCAGTCCGCCTCATAGGCATCACAGGTTCCCTCTGATATTGAGGAGACATTAAAATTCTAGAGAACCAGAAGACTATTATGGACACCTTGGTACAGCTTGGATCGGTGATTGAAGAGTTGGGAAAGGAAGTAAAGAAGATGAAAAAGTCCCAGGCCAGTAAGAAGTCAGTGGACAAGCTTCAGAGACAGGTGACCAGGCTTGCTACAGCCGAAGATCTCCCCTTTGACATATTGCTTGACCCACACCACCCCGTCCCAGATCCTGTAGCACCATCTGCACTGGTGGCACCAGCTGGCCAGTCTGAAGAGCCAAACCTTGCTATCGACACTACTGAGGCAGTGCGTCAGATGTTCACCAACCCAGCCACACCTAGAGTTGAGGATGGTGAGATTCAGTTGGTTGATCCTGAGGGTACATTGCTGGGGATGCAGAGATGTCCAAGGAGCCATAAGGAGTTTTCTTCACTCTTCCATCGTTTACTCTTATTTTGCTAAGCATTTGGGACAATGCTTACTTTTATTCGGGGGTGGAGTTTATTTGATACATTTGGTACTTTGATACATTTGGCCTGTAATAATTTGATGATATTCTCTCTTTTCTTATTTGTATGTATATATCTTCTCTATCTCTCTTACTATGTAGATTCATTTTATCCTAAGTAGTTTTGTTCATTAGCTACTTTTTATCTTTTTTTTTGCTTATTAGCTTATTTTTATATTTTAGTAGCGTATTAGTATTTGTTTTTCTTAGTATCTTCTTTTTATGTTTTAGTAGGTAATAAGCCTTTGGTTTTCTTAATGCCACAGTTCTTTCCAAAGGTAGTTTTAGCGCGAACCGGGTGACTCGTCCTAACGATGGATGGCGTGATAACCTTCTTAAGGGAATGAGTCTATTTTTGTGTTTCGGTAATAATAGTAGTAGTAATGAATAAAAATACCTAACTAAGTCATGCTCAAAGAGTCAACCATGCTTCAGTTGGCACCAATACACTTAACTACGTGCTTATGGTTAAGGACAAGGTTTTTGAAAGAAGTAGCTCTAGTTAGTGACTTTGTGACTCTTGTGTTGACTTTGGCAATCATTGAGCGGTTTAATTGGACCATAATGATCTTTAAACTTGAATGTTGTCGTAGTGGGCCCTCGACTTTGTCCTCTTTTATAATCTGGTTGCATGAGGGGTGAGATAAAATGTTGTTAGTCCAAGTATTCGTGCGAAGGGTCTAGAACTTTCCTTGGACCGTTTAAGTTTTCTATTGCCAACCAATGTCATTATCCCTAGTCAACCCCTTTGATCCTCTAGCCTTTCTCATTTGATAACCATGTTACAAGCCTTTATCCATTTTGTCGTGATCCTCTCTTGGCACCCGAGCTTTCCTTAACACTCTTGTGAAACATATGGCTTAAAACGTAAGTTTTGGGGAGAGATGAGGAACTTGAAAAAGGTATCAAGGCACAAAAAGAGAAAAGAAATGATCTCTATAAGAAGAGAAGGAAAGAAAAGAAAAGAGCAAAAAAGAAAAATGCAAAAAGTGAATAAGTGGAAGAGTTGAATGGATTCTAAAAGAGGTAATGATCCCAAACATGGAGAAATAAAAAATGGGAGAAAAAGAATGAAATTATCAAGAAAGAGTGATGCTAAGTCTCTCTAGTCTCCAATGAAAAGAAAGTGCCTCTAAGAATTGACAAAGTGTGACCCGAGAAATGAAAGATGGAGTGCTTAAGGACAGGTGTAACCACTTACCCATACGGTATCCTACCCTAATCCAAAAGCCTTCATTACATCCCGAACGAAGTCCTACTTGATTTCAAACCGAGTGAGCTTACATTAGTGGCGATCTACATGAGGGGAAAGCCTATGGTACTTGAAGTCATACTTTTGACATTCTCTTGAGAGAGATGAGTGAACCTTTCATAAATCTTTGGATTGAGTGCTAAATTTCTTAAGTGAGCTTGGAAAATGGAAAGTAGAGAAGGAAGAGTTTGGAGTCCATAATGGCCTACATGATAGAGCAAGGGTCCTTGATGAGTAAAGTCAATTCTTGAAGCTCAATTGTCACATTAGAACTATATGTGTATGAATGTTTAACGTTTCGCCTTGTTAATAATGCATGAGTAGTGTGGATAATTATCGGTCACAATTGATGTGTAAATGGCTCACTTTTAACTTGTTGAAATCACCCTTAACTTTTGGAGGTGGGAACTAATTTATTTACTTGAGAACAAGCAAAGACTTAAGTTTGGGGAAGTTGATAAGTGGGAATTTTGACTGGTTATTAGCATCTTTTAGCTTTTGATTTGTTCCAAAGAATTGTGTTCTTGAAACTAATGAAATTGTGCAAATTGCAGGAATGATGGATATTTGGTCTCCCGAGATGAAATCCGACTCAAAAAGGAGTGTTCCAAAGTACAAGGCAATAAAGAGCGCAGAAGCACAAATACGCGATCCACAAAAGAAATTGCGGACCATAAAATTCCATCTGCGGCCGCAAACCAAGAAGAAATATCCAATGTGCGGACCTCACATGAATTGTGCGTCCGGAGAACTGGGCTTTTACTGACAAAGATTAAAAGTTTAGAGAATGTGCAAGAAGAACAAGTCATGGAGCCTTTGTGAGGTGCGGACCAGACAAGAATTGTGCGGTTATAGACGTTGCCTCAAGGCCGCATCTGCGGGCCTCACATGGAATTGTGCGGCCGCAGAACCTCCCGAGGGGCATTTTTGTCCGCAATTTTTTGCCCTGTATAAATAAACGAGTTTCACAAAATTAGGTTAAGTTTGAACATTAAAAGCTGTTGTAGCCGTTTCTTTTTACTACTTTAGGAAGTTTTGCATTATTTTGGTGTATTAACTTTAGATTTCATCATTTAAATCTTTCATTATGGGTTTAATTAGCTTTTCTTCTTCATGTATCTTCAACACCTATTATGAGTAGCTAGATTTTCACTAGGGTTGTGACCCAACCTAGTGTGTAAACCTTATGGGTGATTAATTTAATATTTGTTTATGATTGGGTGTTGATTCTTTAGCTTAGTTCATGCTTTAATTTTAGAATTAATGGTTGCAAATATTGATTCATGCCTATTTGACTTAGTCTCTACTTGAGAAAGAGAGACCTGGTCTAGGATAACTTGGCTAACAAAGAATTGGGTTAATTGAGAGATTAATTAGTGTTATTAAAGGGTTCAAACTAGGGATAGTAAGAACTCGATTTGAGCTCATATCAACTATTTTGTTTGATACTCATTTGGATTTGAGAAAGCCAAATTTGGCAAAATCACTCTCTGACCAAGAGGTATTGAGTGAGAAACATAGTGTTGTGAGCTATAATACACCCTAGTCAATAAAACGAGTGTAAAAGTCTTTATCCCATTAGGCAAACACCTAGGTTATGGTCATAGCCCTAGGCCTTTAAACTATTTAGAAAAACATCAAAAATATTCATCTCTAGTTTATTTACCTTAGCTCACAATCATTAGAGTAATAGTAGAAGTATAAATCAAAACTCTGTTGTTGAAGTGCAATTTAGGTAGTCCATTCTCTTGCTTCAAATATATACTCCTGACACTCCTTATAACTCCAGTGGATTCGACCCCGACTCATAGTTTGGTAATTATTATTGCATACGACCGTATCATATCTCTTATTGAGGTGTGTTGTAAACGTCATCAAATATGACTCCATATTTTCCCTGATGGCAACATCTGATGAGGACGAAAATGATGATGACGATGAGGTAAACTTTCTAGACGTTCAAAGAAATTTAAAGTCTTATTCTTAAAAGAAGCTGGTATCTTTAGTTAATGTCTTAATTGATGCTTACCACAATCTCATTAAAGATAAAAATGATTTAACTGAGGAAATAAGAGAGATAGAACATGAGAGAGATGATTTACTAGTCGTAGTTGTTGATTTGAAAGAAATAATATAGGAGTTAAGGAAAGAAAAGATGTTCTAACTGATAACATTGGAGAGATAGAACATGAGAGAGATGACTTATTGGTAGTAATTGTGGATCTGAAAGAGACAGTAGAGAAGTTAAAATGGATAATAATTCGCTAAAATTTTCAATGAAAAATTGCATGAACTCCTCAAAAGGAAAGGAAGTGGCGAGTGAGGCACACCTTAAGCTTGAAAATGAACTCAAAAAGGCAAAATTAAGTCTTTGTGCAGAACTTGAAAGAAGTAGACAACTTCAAAAAGATCAAAGTAGGGTTAAAAATGACCTAGATAAATTTGTGACATGAACCTGGTCCTCTGACACAATCATTTCCATGTATAAAAGTAATGGGGGGAACAGGTAGGGAATCGGGTTCCAAAAAGAAAAGGCTCCCTACAACTCCCATAGCAAGTATGTTACGGTGTCTGATAACTGGCTTTGCACTCACTATGGTAGTACTGGTCATTTCAAAGATGCTTGTAATGCAGGTTTTAGTCCCAACAGAAAAATAAAGGTTTTGATGAAAAAGTATCTACTGCTAAGGAACTTGTTTCTCTTAAAAAGAGATATGTGATGCCTGCTTGGAAAAAAAGAAGTTTAAACCGCCTTTTTTCTCATTACAAGGGACTCAAACTTGTTTGGGTTCCTAAGTCTAATCTCTGATTTCCTTGTGCACGCAACAGTGAAAGGAAGCATCCAAAGATGGTACATAGATAGTGGCTCCTCTAAACACATGACATGAAGTACTAAAGATTTTCTTTCACTCAAAGCCCTACTAGGTGGGAGTGTGTCCTTTGAAAAAGGCAAAAACGGATATATTCTCGGAGTTGAAAAAATTGGAAAGACACTTGATAAGTGGGTTTTGACTACTTATTAGCTCCTTTTTGCTTTTGTTTTAGTACAAAAGTATTGATTTATGATTCTAAAACTAATGAAAATATGCAAATTACAGGAATGTTGGAAGTTTGGTCTCCCACTATGAAATCTAACTAAAAAGAAGTGTACTGAATTACAAGGCAATAAAGGGCGCAAAATTAAAGAAGTACGGTCCCCAGAAGAAAGTGTGGACTGCACAATTCCATCTGTTACCGCAAACTAAGTAAAAGAACCCAACAAGACTTTGGCCAATGTGCGGACCGCACATAAATTGTGCAGTAGCAGAACAGGGTCTGCACTGACAAATGATTTCAAGTTTAGAGAGTATGCAAAAGACCAAGTCCTGAAGCCTTGCTGAAGTGCGGACCGCACAAGAATTGTGCGGCCATAGAAGATGTTTTGCAGCCGCAATCCAGAAATATGTGGCTGTAGAATCCCAGCTTCTGCCAACGAAAGAAATCTGAAGACTCACGTAGAATTGTGCGGCCGAGAACGTCCCAAAGGGAATTTTTGTCAGCGAATTTTAGGCCACTATAAATAGACGAGTTTCACATTTTTAGGTCAAGTTTCGAAGTTTGAGCTGCTGTAGCTGTTACATTATTCCATTTTAGGACGTTTGTGACTATTTTAGTGTTTAAACATTATATTTTATCATTTTAATCTTAGATTATGAGTTTAATTAGCATTGCTTCTTTATTTTCTTCAATTCTCACTATGAGTAGCTAGATTCTTACTAGGGTTGTGACCCAACCCTAGTGTGTAAATCTTATGGATACTTAATTTAATGTTGGTTTATGATTAGATGTTGATTATTTAGCTTAGTTCATGCTTCAATTTTAGAATTAATAGTTGCATGGGTCAGTTATCAAGGACACCTTGGTACAACATGGGTCAGCTATTGAAGAGCTGGAAAAGAAAGTGAAGAAGATGAGGAAGTCCCAGGTCAACACGAAATTAGTGGACAAGCTTTGGAGGGAGGTGACTAGACTTGCTACAGCTGGCGACCTGCCCTTTGACATGTTTCTTCATTCGCACCAGTCCGCCCCAGATATTTTAGCACAATCTGCACTGGTAGCACCAGCTGGCTAGGCTGACGAGCTAGACCTTGCTGCTGACACTGCTGAGGCAGTGCGTGAGATGTTGCCAACCCAGCCACACCTAGATTTGATGATGATGAGATTTAGTTGGCTGATCCTAAGAGAGATGACATTGTCGGGGACACTGAGATGTCCAAGTATCCATAGGGAGTTTTCTTCACCCTTTCTTCTTTTACTCTTATTTTGCTAAGCATTGGGGACAATGCTTACTTTTATTCGAGGGGTGGAGTTTATTTGACATATTGGTATACTTTGATACATTTGGTCTGTAATAATTTGATGATATTCTTTCTTTTCTTATTTGTATTTATCTATCTTCTCTCTCTCTCTCTCTCTCTCTCTCTCTCTCTCTCTCTCTCTCTCTCTCTCTCTCTCTTTTTCTCTTATTATGTATATTCTCTCTATCTTTAGTAGTTTTTGCTCATTAGCTTCTTTATCTTTGTTTTAGCTTAATAGCTTCTTTATCTTTTCCATATTAATTCTTGTTTTGTTAAGTAGCTTCTTTTTATGCTTTAGTAGATAAGAAGCCTTTGGTTTTCTTAAAGCCACGGTTCTTTCCAACGGTAGTTGTTGTGTGAACCGAGTGACTCATCCCAACGATGGATGGCGTGACAACCTTCTTAAGGGAATGAGTCCGTTTTTGTGTTTAGATAATAATAGTAGTAGTAATGAATAAAAAGACCTAATCAAGTCATGCTCGAAGAGTCAACCATACTTTAATTGGTACCAACACACTTAACTACGTGCTTATGATTAGAGACAAGTCTTTTGAAAGAAATAACTCTAGTTAGTGACTTTGTGACTCTTGAGTTAACTTTGGAAACCATCGAGTGGTTTAATTAGACCATAGTGATCATTAAACTTGAATGTGGTCATTGTGGGCCTCGACTCTATTCTCTTTTATAATCCAGTTGTGTGAGGGGTGAGATGAATTGTTTCTAGTCCAAGTATCCATGCGAAGGGTGTAGAACTTGCCCCCAAATATGTTTCAAGGCGAAATCCTAAGTTTTGCTTGGTTTGAGAAGTGATTGTAGGCTTTTCTTGGCCCGTTTAAGATTTCTATTGCCAACCAATGTCATTATCCCTAGTCAACCCCTTTAAGCCTCTAGCCTTTCTCATTTGATAATCATATTATAAGCCTTTACCTATTTTGTTGTGACCCTCTCTTGGCACCCGGACTTTCCTTAACAATATTGTGAAACAAGTGTCTTAAAACATAAGTTTGGGGGAGATATGAGGAATTTGAAAAAAAGGTATCAAAGCAAAAAAAAAAAAAAAAGAGAAAAGAAAGGATCTATATGAAAAGAGAAGTCAAGAAAAGAAAAGAACAAAATAAAATGCAAAACGTGAATAAGTGGAAGGGTTGATGGTCTGAAAAAGAGGTAATGATCCCTAGCATGAGTAATCAAAAAATAGGGAGGAAAAAAAGAATGAAATGAATAAGAAAGAGTGATGTTAAGTCTCTCTAATCTCCAGTGAAAATAAAATGCCTCTAAGAATTGGCAAATGTGAACCGAGAAATGAAAGTGTGTAGAGCTTAAGGAAAGGTGTAACCACTTACCCATATGGTATCCTACCCTAATCCAAAAGCCTTCGTTATAACCCGAAAGAAGTCCTACTTGATTTCAAACCGAGTGAGCTTACATCAGTGGCGATCTACTGAGGGGCAAGCCTATGGTACTTGAAGCCGTACTTGTGACATTCTCTTGTGAGAGACGAGTGAACCTTTTATGAATCCTAAGATTGAATGTTAATTACTTAACTGAGCTTGGCAAATGGAATATAGAGGAGGAAAGGTTTGGAGTCCACTATGACCTACATGATAGAGCAAGAGTCCTTGATGAGAAATGTCAATTCTTGAAGCTCAAATGTCACATTAGATTTATATGTGCATGAATATTTGTCGATAATGCATGAGTAGTGTGGGTAATTGTTGGTCTCAACTGATGTGTGAACATCTCATATTTAACTCGCTGAAATGACCCTTAACTCTAGGAGGTGGGAACTAATTTATTTGCTTGAGGACAAGAAAAAACTTAAGTTTGGGGGAGTTGATAAGTGGAGAGTTTGACTACTTATTAGCTCCTTTTTGCTTTTGTTTTAGTCTGAAAGTATTGATTTATGTTCCCAAAACTAATGAAAATATGTAAATTGCTGGAATGCTGGAAGTTTGGTCTCCCATGATGAAATCTAACTCAAAAAAGAGTGTGCTGAATCACAAGGCAATAAAGGGCGCATAATCAAAGAAGTGTGGTCCGCAAAAGAAAGAACGGACCGCAGAATTTCATTTGCGGCTGCAGACCAAGTGAAAGAACCCAACAGGACTTTAGCCAATGTGCGGACCACACATGAATTATACGGTCGCAGAACAGGGTCTGCACTAACAAATGATTCCAAGTTCACAGAGTGTGCAAAACACAAAGTCGTGAAGCCTTGCTGAAGTGCGGATCGTACAAGAATTATGCGGGCGCAAAAGATGTTTCGCAGCCGCAATTCAAACATCTGCAGCTGCAGAATCCATGCTCCTGTCAACTGAAGAAATCTGCAGACTGCACATGGAATTGTGAGGCCACAAAACCTCCCGAGGGGCGTTTTTGTCAACGAATTTTGGGCCACTATAAATAGACGAGTTTCACATTTTTAGGTCAAATTTTGAAGTATGAGCTGTTGTTGCCGTTATATTTTTCCATTTTAGGAAACTTGTGACTATTTTAGTGTTTAAATATTATATTTTTATCAATTTAATCTTAGATTATGAGTTTAATTAGCATTTCTTCTTTATATTCTTCAATTTCCACTATGAGTAACTAGATTCTTACTAGGGTTGTGACCTAACCCTAGTGTGTAAATCTTATGGGTACTTAATTTAATTCTTGTTTATGATTGGGTGTTGATTATTTAGCTTAGTTCATGCTTCAATTTTAGAATTAATGGTTGCAAACAATGATTCATGCCTATTTGACTTAGTCTCTACTTGAGTAAGAGGAGCCTAGTCTAGGTTAACTTGGCTAACAAGGAATTAGATTAATTGAGAGTTTGATTAGCCTAATTAAAGGGTTCAAACTAGAGATAGTAAGAATCCGACCTGAGCTTATATCAAATATTTTGTTCGATACCCATTTGGACTTAAGAAAGCCAAATTGGGCAAAATCACTATTTGACCGAGAAGCAATGAGTGGGTAACGTAGAGTTGAGAACTATAGTACACCCCAATCAATAAAACAAGTATTAACGTATTTAACCCATTGGCGAAAACTATGTTATGGTCACACCCCTAGGCTTTTTAACTATTTGAAAAAAAGACCAAAAACAATCATTCGCTTCTAGATTCTTATCTTATCTTATCTTACAATTGTTAGAGTAAAAGTAGAATTAAAAATTAAAACCTTTTGTGGAAGTGCAAATTTAGTTAATCTATTCGCTCTCATCAAGTGTATACTCCTAACACATATTGTAACTCCCTGTGGAAATCGACCCCAACTCTTGTTGGGTTCTATTCTTCCAAAGACTATTTCCACTCACTATTGAGTATGGGTTGGACGTGGATCAACACTCACTCACTCAATTGAAAATTTGTATTATGTGAATGGTTTGAAATACAGCACGCTGAATGTCTCTCAAATTTGCGACAAAGGAAACAAAGTGGAGTTCTAATCAAAGTCTTGCACTGTCACCAATCTTATAACTAATGAAGTAGTTCTGGTGGCAAAAAGATTTAAAAATATCTATGTTGCAAACTTTGAGTCTCTGAACAGTGGTGATCTTGCATGTTTGATTGTTATTGATGATGATGCTCAACTGTGGCACAGAAGATTGGGACATATAAGCTTTACTCTATTGAACAAGCTAATCAAAAAGGACCTGGTTTGTGGGTTGCCGAAGTCAAAGTTCAAAGATCATAAGATATGTGATGCATGTATGAAAGGGAAGCAAGTCAGGTCCTCGTTCAAGCCAAAGAAGGAAGTAAGCACCTCAAGGCCACTGGATCTTCTCCATATGGAACTGTGCGGAACTGTGAGGATGCCCAGCTGAGGAGGAAAGAAGTACATCTTCGTTATTATTGATGACTATTCCAGATTCACATGGACCTTATTTCTCATAACCAAAGATGAATCCTTTCTAGTATCCTTATTTGTCTATTTATACTAAACAATAAAAAATGGCTATCTATTACATTTGTGGCATATGATCTGATCATGACACCGAGTTTGACAGTGTAAAATTTGATGAATTCTATGCTGAAAATGGTATAAGTCATACTTTTTCGATTCTTAGAACACCCTAACAAAAAATGTTGTGAAGAGGAAAAATAGGACTCTTGAAGATATGGTAAGGACGATGCTAATTGATAGTGGTGCATCAAAGAGCTTTTGAGCTAAAGCAGTGAACACTGCCTTTTATCTGATAAACAGGTGCATGATCAGGTCCCTCCTCAACAAGACCCTATATGAATTGCTAAATGGGATAAAACCAAAGCTAACTTACCTGAGAGCATTTGGATGCAATGTTTTGTTCTCAATAATAGTAAGGAAGCGTTGGGAAAATTTGATGTTAAAAGTGATGAAGGAATTTTTCTTGGCTATTCTTCACAAAGTAAAGCATACAAGGTCTACAACAAAAGGACTCAATGTGTAGAGAAAAGTATACATGTAATCTTTTGATGAATCACATCACTCAAGTGGGAAGGTTCACATGATGTGAATGATTAAGATGGAGATTATTCAAAGGTCCCTGGAGAGGTCATTGATATGGCAAACTAGAAGGCAAATATGATGAGTTAGGTCAAGGATTCTAGTGAAGAAGATGCAGCATAACCTCCAACGGATTCGGAGAAACCTGGTCCCTCTATCACAGCAACTGAAGCTGAAAATAGAGTTGTTGATGCTACACTAGGTGCTCCTGATGCAGAGCAGAGAAGTGGCACTCATACTTACATTGACGTTAATAATGGGTCCCACATGACTGAACCTGGTCCCTCACACCTTGAGACTCAGGTGTCTAACTAGAAGCACAAAAGCTCACATCCTCTCTAAAACGTAATCACTACTTTGGATTCAGGCATTCAGACTAGATCAAAGACAAGAAACATGTTTTCTATATCAAATTAAGTCGAAAAATATCAAAGAAGCTTTGAAAGAGGCTGACTGGATTGCTGCTATGTAAGAAGAGCTCTATCAATTTGAGAGGATCAATATATGGCACCTGATTCCTCGACCCTCAGATAGAACAACCATTAAAACTAGGTGGGTGTTAAGAAACAAGCTTGATGAGTTTGCCAGTACAACAAGAAATAAAGCCAGGTTGGTGGTCTAAGGCTATAATCAAGAGGAAGGAATTGATTATGATAAAACTTTTTCTCCAGTTGCAGGAATGGAAGCAATCAGAATTCTTATTGTTTTTGCATCTCATATGGAATTCAAATTGTTCCAAATGGATGTTAAGAGCGCTTTTATGAATGGTTATTTGAAGGAAGAAGTTTTTGTCAAATAACTACTTGATTTTGAATGCCATGAGCATCCTAAACATGTCTTCAAGCTTGACAAGGCCTTATATGGATTAAAGTAGGCCCCGCATGCATGGTATGAAAGGTTGTCCGGGTTCCTTCTGGATAATGGCTTTAGTAGAGGGAAAATTGACAACTCTTTTTTTCTAAACAAAAGAGGGAGGAACTTGCTCATTTTGTAGGTCTATGTTAATGACATCATCTTTGGTGCAACAAAAGATTCTTTGTGTGAGGAGTTTGCAAAGCTTATGAGAAGCGAGTTTGAGTTGAGTATGATGGGGGAACTGAACTTCTTTCTAGGACTACAAGTTAAGCAAACCTCTAAAGGAACAATGATAAGTCAGCAAAAATACATTAAGGAGCTTCTAAAGAGGTTTGAAATGGAAAGTTCAAAGACCATTGATACTCCTATTGCAACTGCCACTCGTCTAGACATGGACGAACCTGGTTCCCCTGTAAATGAAACCATGTATCGGGGCATCTTTGGATCTCTCTTGTACCTAACAGTCAGTAGACTTGACATTGTATTTAGTGTTAGGTTGCGTGCTATATTCCAATCAAGTCCTAAAGAATCACACTTGAAAGCTGCTAAAAGAATTCTGACATATCTCAAAGGAACGCAGGACCTGGTCCTATATTATTTCTCAAGAGATAATTACGACTTAATTGGGTATGTTGATGCTGATTATGCTGGTTATCTGGTGGATAGGAAGAGCACATCTGGCATGGCGCATTTCCTAGGATCATGCTTGATTTTATGGGGTACAAAGAAACAAAATTATATGGTTCTCTCAACTGCAGAAGCTAAATATGTGGCAGTTGCCTCATGTTGTGCTCAACTACTGTGGGTCAAGCAATAATTAGAAGATTTTGGTGTATTTTCTCACTGTGTGCCACTGCTGTGTGACAACATAAGTGCCCTCAATATGGCAAAGAACCTAGTTCAATATAAGAGGACAAAGCACATTAATGTGCGACACCATTTCCTAAGGGACAATGTTGAAAAGGGACTCATTTGTATGAAGTTCTATAAGACAGAGGATCAGGTAGCCGATATCTTCACCAAAGCACTAAGCAGAGAGCATTTTGAAAAGAATAGACTGGAGTTGGATTTGATCAAGTTGAACTAAGAACTTGGTCCCTCGATGATTGGCTATGAAAGGATGGTAAGGCGAATTGCTAAAAAGTGTTTTCTGGCAACTTCTAACTCAATTATATAGAGTTGCAAGGTAAACACGCATGGCAACTATAGGACAAAAAAACAGCTAATAACATTACAATTTGTTAGAATGATGATGCTCATGTTTCCAAAATTAGTCAGGGAACCTGGTTCCCATGACTCAGTTTAGTAGTTCCTCTTACACTCATACGTATTTTGAACTGCTAGTGTGCCACATCATTAATTATTTCAGCCCTTTCCCATATCTCTTAAACCCAAACGTCATACCCATTACAAACTGAACCATCTACCCGCTCAATCACGTCCATTTTGTAACCCGTTCCTCTTTCCCCTCTAAATACCCCTAAATGACAAGTCTCCCACATAACTGTCTATATCAAAGCCATCAAACTCTCCCTCTCTTTATGAAAACCCTCTCTTTTGTGTCTTCACTCTCAAAAACTCACCATGTCTTCACAGCAATCTGAGTCACCAATGGCCACCACTGAAATCCCTGATGTGTCTCATCCCAAGAAGTATAGCCATCAGGATAGGAGCCCCAACTTTCACCTGCTGAAACCCTTATTTCTAACCAACAACCACCTACCATCTCCTCCCCCACTCAACAAGTTTTGGTTCCCATCGCAGCCAGGAAAATCAAACTCCTAAGAAGTTTGTTGCTTCGACCTCTCTTTCTGCTACCAAAGAGAAAATGGAAGTAGAGGGACTGGTGTAAGGAGAAGAAGGTGCAATGGTTTCTAGTCAACCCGTTGAGAAAGAAAGTGTGGACAAAGTGGCTATCACTAGTCTGGGTGGACATGTGTCAGCATATAGTGTATCTGACACCTCTACAGTTCAAGGATTTGATTTAAATGTTCTGTCATCGTCAAGTAATGCTCCATTAGCTCTTACTGATTCCGCATTGTTGGAAAATGGGGGTAAAAAAGAAGATGTTGAAAATATTTTGTCTATTGTTGTTGAAGGGAGTCCGATTGGGGGTTATGTGTCTGGTTGTGTGAATGTTAGGGTTCAGGGGGAAGAACGAGGGAATGAGGACTGGAATGGAGACCTGGTGCCTCAAGGTGACACGAAACCAGTTAGTACTACATAGGAGCCAACAGAGGGACATGTTCTCTCTACCCAAGAGGAGTTCTCTGCTCCTACTTGGGATGAAACTCCATGCTCTACTAAATAGCCTTTGGACAATACTGACCCTACCCCTTCCCCTCACCTTGATGCAACCCATTTAGACATTGTGTATCCTGAAATAGAAGAAGGAGATGAAGTGTGGAGGACTATGACAATATGTCTATAGCCCAGTTTATCACTACTAGGAGTTGTAGGACAGCTACTCAAAAGTCTATTCTTAAAATACCCACCACTAGGCTCTAAAAAAGGTTGCCCTTGACAATGCTTTAAAGGAAAATAAGGAGAAAAAGAAGAGAAGAAGACTGGTGAAAAGTAGATCAATTGATGAGGAGGATCCGCGTCCGGCAATTGTTGTGGAAGTTGAGAATGAAGAGGTGAATGAGGAACTTGCTTCCCTTGTCCGTAAATCCTCTAAGAAGACTTTGTCTGTGAAACGGAAGAAGGTATCATCTATAAAGGTTGTTGAAACTGGTGGTGAAGAAAGTGTTGAGAAGAAGGAGTCTAGTGAGAAGGAGAAGTCTATTGAGAAGGAGAAGGGTGTTGGAAAAAAATATGGCTCTCAAGAGAAAGCCAAGCGGCAGTGAGGAACCTGGTTTTTCAAAGAGGGCTGGAGTTGATGTGTCTGAGAATGAAAGGAAAGCAAAGATGAAGAAACAAAAACGTCCTGTGGGAGAGAGTCTTTGATACTGACATTCTTGACAAGTCAGGCATGAGGCAGTTGGTTGAAATCTGCGAATTCCAAAAGTGGACTCATCTATTTACTGTTCAGAGTCCAAAAGTTTATGAGGAGGAAGTTCGCAGTTTCTATGCTGATCTGTTCACTGTGGAAGGTGACACCATCTACTTGAAGGTCAATGGGGTGGACTTTGTGATTGATGAGGTTGTGCTCGGGGATATTTTTGAGGTACCTCCTGAGGGGATCTCAACTATTGATGGGACTTGTTCCCCAAATTTTAGGAAGCTTATTCTAAAGCCTCAATTCAGCAAGGGGAACGAGTGCGCAAGAAGGCACTGCTTCCAAAATACCAACTCTTGTTCGAGTTGGTGAACAAGATCCCCCTACCACGAGCTGAAAGACGATCCATTGCATCTATAGTGGACCTGATTCTTTTGGAGGCATTGGACGGGTACACTGCCATCAATATGCTTGGGATTCTAATTGAACGCATGAAGAAGGTGGCAAAATTCAAGGATGGAAACCATGGGTTTTCATATAGGTTCCTGCACACAAAAGTCTTTAAACGTTTTAAAGTCTCTTTGAGGAGAGCAGTTGTGGGAACTTGTAAGCAAATATTCTCAATGAACATCTTAGAGAAATGCGAGTGTATTGATAAAAAGGGGGGAGTTGGCAGCAGTTCTACAATCTCTCAACTAATCGATGCTCAGAGTGTTGCTAATGAGGAGATCAGAAGGCTGAAGGCCTAGAATACCATTCTTGAGAATAAGCTCAATCAAGCCAACACAGAACCTGGTTCTAATAGTGCTTAGGGTGCAGAAGTTGCTCGCTTGACGACTGAGAATACAGAGCTGAGGCAACAGGTGGAGAACCTAAAAGAGCAGTTGATCAATGAAAATAGGGTTGCTAATGCTCGTGTGGATGGTCTCCTCAAGGCTTTTGCTCTTTCGTCCTTCGCTTCCTTTTCCAGTGCCCCCTAAATTGTCCCCTTATCAGTGTCCCATTTGTCAGTCCCTGCCAAAGTTTACAATGTTTTTTTTGTTCTCTGTTCCCTATGGTTTTGATACTCTAGTAATGTTTATTTTGTGAATGTTTTGTAATGATGGTACTGTGAATTGTTTTTCTTCTTATTAATTTAATGAGCATCTTAGTCCTTTTTCTAATGCATGTTATACTTTAGTATCCTGTTTTTAGCTATGATGTGTGCACAAGTGGCATGAGTTAACTTTGTTGGACTTCTTTTTGTGTTTACTTATATAATTCTTTTTATGATGCCAAAAGGGGGAAGAAAATTGAGGGAAAAAACATGTTTTCAGGGAGAATATGGCTATTCTACAGGGGGCAATATGGAGATCTGGTTCTCAGGGAGAATATCAATTCTAAGTTTGTCATCATCAAAAAGGGAGAAATTGATAAGTTATGTATCTTTTTGTTTTGATGATTTAACAAACTTCACGTGAGAACCAGATAGGTAAACTGATAGCACTAGCCTCTCCGCGCTCAGAACAACAAGTCAAATGTCTGGCACAAGTTCTAATGAAATCAGTTAAGGGAACTGATAGAAATCAGCTCCTCCGGTCAAATTATAAGTCAAGTCTTACAACTGTTAAAGCTACGTGTCTAGTGCACTGTTGAAGCATGTTATGTACCAGACACTCCCTTGCATCATCTTTGATGACCTCACTTATATATTACCAACATGAGGCAAGGGATTACACACACTTGCAAACCTTAAAACATATTTACTCTCAAGTGTGTAGCTGCCTTTATTCCCTCAAAGGAATTGAAGAACAAAACAACAACATAACAAAGGACCAGATCCCAGCATTGAATACATCGCATGTCCTTAGTATTGTTGTGTCTTTGTTTATGTTATTCACTTATAACTCCTACTCAGCTTATTTAGAAGCATCTCGTAGGACACTTTGTAAACCATAAACCTTGTGTTAATTGTGTTGACTAGAGTTAGTCAACGTAGTTAGCTTTGTAATAGAGTTATTACAAAGAGGCTTGCAATATAATTATTGTAAGTAGGTGAGGAATTAAGAATTTAATTCCTAGGTTACAATAGGTTGTAATCTAAAGTTGCTCAGTTAGTGAAGTTGAAATCAAACGAGTGTAGGTTGTGGTTTTTAACCTCGTGAGCTGGAAGTTTTTCACGTAAATATTATTGTATTATTTACTTATTGTTGTGTGTTCTGTGGAAACTGATAGAGAATCAGCTTCCCTATACAGTTTGATGGACTCTTAGTTTACATCACTTCCTACCATAACAAATAGGAACAAATAAAAAATGCTAACCTTAGTGCCAAAAAACATTCGGACCAAATAAGCTAGCTTAATAAAAGGCAAATATGAGATAGTTTTGTTCATCAATAAAATTGGATAGATGAGAAGAAATTATTTATTTTGTATCGATCTTCCGAAATTATCCGAGTTTATTGATCAACATACCACACACTTGGATTGTATGATTTTATTATATCGGAGGTTTAAGAAGTCTGAGTAAAAGGAGGAACTGTTAGGCATTTAAGAATTGAATCTTTTTATAGGCCGTGCATGTCTAAACATTAATTGGAACTTTTGCTAATAGTTTCGTGATTCGACAAGCGGAGGAAGAGGTTTCCTTGTATGGCACGTCGTTTTGGGGGGCTATTTAAGCTCTATAAATACTTGGCCTTTTCCCACCTACAATTACTTCTTCCTAATTAATTTCCTTTCATTTTTTCTCTCCCTCTCCTTAATTTCCTTCTTAATTTTCCATCTATACTCCATTCTTAAGGTTTTCTCATTTCTTTGTACAATTCATTTCTTTCTCTTTCCCTTCTTCCATCTTCTTCTTTCATTTCCCATAAGGAACAATTTTTTTCTTCATTTTCATTTTATTCTTAAAATTTGCATGCTTTTGTTTCTTCTTTTAGTTCATGATTTTGGTTTCTAATAATTCTCCTTGGCCTTCTAATTAGATAATCTACATTGGTTTTTCTGGATTCAGGGTTTGGACATTCACATTTTTTTGAGCTCTTAGTTTCAACCAGGTATTTAATTTGATGTCGTGTAGCTACAATGTTTCTTTTCTTTCTTAATTCAAGTGACCTTTTCTCATGCCTTTCTATTAGATTTCCCCATAAGTATCTTCATTTGGAACCTCGTAATTTTCCCTTTTCGGAAATTCTTGCATCTTTCGTACCTTTAATTAACGATGGTGTCGTACGTTTCTGCGTAGCTTATTTAATTTGACCGATTAAATTTCTGTCTTTTGTACGATCATTAACCATATAGTACTATGTTTTATCGGCTAATAGTAATTTGACAGCACATAATCCTTGAATTCATTGTTATATGATTTAAGTTATTTAATTCTGTTGGTTGTTGCAAGATGTTGAAATCTTTGATTATGTGACAACAATCTTTACAGTTAAATACTAACGGTTTTATAGTTTCATATCTAGCCCAGGTATTTTTCTCATTCATTTTTATTTATTGTTTTTGGTCAGGGATTCTTATGAGCCATGCTTAAATTTATCAGCTTCTCCTGATTTTCGTGGCTGAATTGGTGTAAATAAAGCTGTAGAGAGTTTGGTTCAAAATCCTAATGGTTATTTATACTCTTTGCCGTTTGGTTCAAAATCCTGAAAGACCAATCTATTTTTATGAAAATTTATAGAGATAATTGTCCAAGAGAAATCCTGATTATTAGGCTTCTGCCACTTTTCAGTGTAAGATCAATCTCGTAGAATGATCCTTTTACCATTAGAAGGTCCACCTATAACAACAGATTAACCAATAAAACTGGTCAATTGGTGAGAAAGAAATTTATATCTACCTGATATAATAGCCGCAACTACCGTTCTGATAGAAATGGAATCTTTCACACCCTTTGTAAAAACAGCATCACAGTAAGACAGTATACATCCCGTAGGATATGGATTTAAATAGTTGTGCAGAGTTAAATCTTATCTCTGGTTTTTTGTTCTGGTCTTCTATTTTCTTCCATTTTCTAATGGTTTTGAAGCCAACCAACAAAATGCCTTCCAAAATAGAGCGCTGAAATTAATCTTGCTTCCATATTGACGTAAGGATTGTGGCGCAATACTTTTCCTCTATTGATATTACTTACATTATTCCTTTGCTAATAGTACAAGATTCCTTTTTGTTTATATGCTCCATGTTGAGTGTTACTATAACTTTGTTTAGTCAATACTTTATCCTCCAATGGGTTTCCAGATTTAAGGTAAAACCATGACATGTATAGGTTGTTTTCTTCCCTCCTGGTAGGAAAACACAGAGGCCTATGACTAATATCAAATTCTGAACCAAAAATGTTGCGGCCCTGGAAATGAGGTACTTGCGCTGATGGATTTATATAATTGGCTCAATGACACCACTATTTTGAGAATCTTGGCGCATGAAAATTTGTGATTGACCAGATTTCAGGAAGCCTAAGCTTGATGGACAGCATATCCAGCAGCAGCGAGAAGAAAAAATTAAAGAGGTGGTTTTTCGCTGACAAAAGGGTGGGATAGAAAGATTAGGTACTCCATACACCTACTAATATTCAGTGGTCTTCTACATAGCGAAATAAAAATCAGTAAATTCTGAGACATATAATGGACTTAAATTCAGCGAATGCTTCTCCTGTTCTTACGGATCCTTCACTGATAAACAAGTCTACATTTCGGATCTGTTCAAATTTATTGCCTTATTCACAATCGGGGCCTTCAATCTCCACTAGCGTGCTAATGATTCCGAGAAAAAAGCCAGGGAAGCTTGATGATGTTCGTTCTAATGGTTGGCTTGATGCAATGAAGTCTTCTTCGCCTCCTAGTAAGAAGGTTCAAAAGGAAGTAGACATCCAGGATTTCTCAGATGATGCTGATATTGTTTACTGCTCTTGGATGGTGTGTTAAGACATTTTATTGTTTTTCTAAATCTTGCACACTTGTCTATCTGCCTAGGCGGAGTGAATGTCAAATACCTTATAATCAACCGTCTCTTTTCCTGTTGTTTGTTTGCAGTTCAAGTATCCATCAGCTCTTAACTCCTTTCAGCAAATTGTTAGCCATGCAAAGAATAAACAGATTGTTATCTTCTTAGACTATGACGGGACTCTTTCTCCTATTGTTGATGACCCTGACCGAGCTTTTATCTCCGCTGATGTAAGTATTTCCTTCTTGCAAGAGAGAAGCTTAACTGCAGATGTTCACGCATTAATGAAAAGAAATTACACATTCTGCAGATGCGTTCAGCTGTCAGGGATGTTGCCAAGTATTTCCCAACAGCCATCATCAGTGGAAGAAGCCGTGATAAGGTAAAATTCTTACATTAACCAGTAATTCATGTATTGTTAGTTGTTTACCCCATCTACTTTCTGAACCTATCTTTTCGCTTTCAGCAATGTGACTTATGTCAATCCTGTTTCAGGTTTATCAGTTGGTAGGATTAACTGAACTCTATTATGCTGGTAGCCATGGTATGGATATCATGCTTCCAATTAAAAATGAGGTGTGCAGTTATGGTTCACTTATTAAATATACTGACCAGCAGGTATTACAATTTAATTTATGAGAGTTGTCACCTTCTTCCATTGCCTAGTATAATTGACATTTTGTCATTTTTATTCATTTTTACCGTACTTATAACTAGTTCTAATTTACGTCTCAAGCAGGGCAAGGAAGTTAATCTATTCCAGCCTGCTCGTGAATTTTTGCCTATGATTGACGAGGTGGTTTACTTGTTTCTTTAAGCCTTGCAAATAAGTAGTGATTGGCACCAAATGAAAAAAAAAAAAAGATTTATAGACTTGAATTGGATGAGCTCGATTATTTTGCAGGTATTTAGAACCCTTGTCGATAAAACAAAAGAAGTAAAAGGTACAAAAGTTGAGAACCACAAGTTTTGTGCCTCTGTACATTACCGTAATGTAGATGAGAATGTGAGCCTCATTCCTTGCTGTTTCATAATGTCTGTGAATTCTGAGGTTAATTACCTTTGTGAATTATTCTGCAGCCAACTTATGATGATGGTTTTCATTTTAAAAGCAGAGTTGGCCAGTCGTTGCACAATGCGTCCATGACGTCTTGAAAGAATACCCTCGACTACGACAAACTCATGGCCGGAAGGTTTCTCAGTTACTTGATTTTAGTAACATGATTACATACATAATTGCAATTTGTTGAAATATTGCTTCTTTTTTGTTTTTCAATAGGTTTTAGAGGTCCGTCCTGTAATAGACTGGGACAAAGGAAAAGCAGTTGAGTTTCTGCTTGAATCACAAGGTATGTGAGTGTTGGTTTAGAGCACATAAAAGTGGTGAAGTCAAGAAATTTTAGAATGGATTGTTCTGTCCATGTTTATCAAATATATGCACAACCATGCAGGTTTTCGAAATAGTCATAATGTGCTCCCTATCTATATTGGAGATGATAGAACAGACGAAGATGCATTCAAGGTAATTAATAGTATACAACAGAATCTCATGTCAATACTAGTAGCATTACCATTTCTTCTGACATTAAAGAGTATTTTAAATCCAGGTTTTGAGGGGAAGATATCAAGGTTATGGGATTCTTGTTTCGGCTATCCCAAAAGAGAGTAATGCTATCTTCTCTCTCAGGGATACCTCAGAGGTGAGAATATGACATTTTTGTTCTTGATGTCAATAAAATGTAAAGTAATTTCTTGATGTGAAATCTAAAGTCTCCAATCAAAATCATATGCAGGTCAAAGAGTTCTTGGAATCTCTTACGAAAACTATGGAAAATCACTAAAATTAAAATAAAAGGAGGGGAGCAGAAAGGATAGTATAGATAAGAAACATTACATTAGGTTATTGGAGTTTTATGAATAAGCTGAAGCCATTTTTTTTTATCATTCTTTCAGTATTTCTAATACAAGTGGAAGAAACATGTACTTTCTTTCGTGTTCTCCTTTGAATATGTATTAAGGCCTTTCTTCTCTGAGTTAATGTGATAGTAATGTTTCAGATGACTATGTAGAGTTCGTTGTTCTGTCATTTCATTCCCATTGTTTTTCTTTCTTTTTGTGGTTGAAACAAGATAACAAATAGGGTAAGTACTATATTGCTGCACTCTCTTTTGCATTTAACGGTTCAAATACAGGCTTTGTTGTCTAGGGTGAGCTCTGTATCAGGCCAAGCAATATGGACTCAGTTATAAGACCAACACAGATCTAGGCAACAAAAAATTAACATAAATTACCCTCCAACAGAAAAGTAGCCCGTAGATATATAATATAAGTACATATGTGTGTAGCGGTGCATAATTAGTATATAACGACTATTAATATTTAATATATTTGGCCGAGCGGCCAACTATGTAACTTCTGTGTTCTAAAGTTTCCTTTCCCAGCTTATTTGGATGGTTGTGACATGTCGTTTCATAATATATTGTTTTGTATTATTTGATGAATACAACGTTTGGATAGATCGTATCATTTGCCGTCGTTTGATGATGTCATGCACCAACAGTACGAAGAATAAACTTGCAACATTTTCAAAAAGAAATACAATACATAGTAAAATTATTATATATAAAGGTAATGTAAATGATAAAATATGATTATTTAATAATGAGGAAGGGCAAGATGAGAGAAAAAAGCAAGGTAACACCACCATACTAAATCTGTCATTACATAATATGACACTTTTCGTCTTTACGTAACAATGGATTTAACAATATGATACAATAAAATTAAAGTAACAATCAAATAAACATTGTATTTATAATAACAATACAATACAATAGTAACAACCATCCAAACAGCATACGTTAGTAGTATGCAAACCAAATTGAAATTACACATTTCATAGGTAAAGAATTGCTAATGCTTCCTTTAATCAATATTTTAGTTCATTATTTATTTTATTGATATAGATGTTATAGAAATAAAAATAGGAAATCTTACAGAAATATCTCAAATAAGTCCCAAAATTATCAACCTCTAGCCATTAATTATACACTTACCAAAACTAGTCAAGCACATATAAAATTGAAAATTCAAATAAATAAGGTTCTTTCTCTCCAAGAATCACACACAAAGATCTTCTTCCATATTTTTAAGCGTGATTAGCAACATTAGATGAAAGACGAAAGGAAATTTCATGTATGAGATAGCAAATAAGGTGATGGAATAATATATATATATATATATATATATATATATATATATATATATATATATATATCTAAGCAAAAAAGGATCTTTTTCAATGGATATGGTTGAAATTCATTGAAAACATATACAGTCAAACCTTTCTATAATAGCAGTGTTTGTTCCGATATTTTTTGGATGCTATAGTGAAGTGTTGTTATAGAGGACATATATTATAACATAACATAAAAGATCGATTTCGAGAAAATTAAACTTGGCTTTTATAGTGAATGACTATTATATATGGATATTGTTATAGAGATATCTGACTGTAGACGAGTCAACATACAAAACTTGAGGAAGTTTGGAGGTGATTTGGACTGATTTGGTATCAAACTTCGTAGTTAAAATCGAGTTCAAAAAATTCTTCTGCGACACATGCATCACGCATGTATCTCACACTCAGGTATACATGTGATACACATTTGATATAAATATGATACATATATGATACACAAATGATACACAATGAGATACACATATCATATTTTTAATGTTCATCTTCTACTTCGAATTTTCAATTCAAACCACCTCAAAACTTCACCAAATCATCCCAAAACTGAGACTAAGCTCCTAAGATGTACCCAATCTACTGTAATAATATCTACTCAAAAGAAAGCAAAAATTTGACCTTTTTTAGTTACAAATAATTAATTGGCTAATATTTGTAGTATTTTATAAATCGGCCAATTTTTATAATAATCTACTAATTATAATTGAACATAGATGATAGTTTCTCACAAGAATAGTCCTATAAATTACCAAATTCTTAGCCAATATGCTAGCGCCTCCTAACATGAGAATGAAAAACACACATTTTTGCGCAACTAAAAACGTGGATAAGTGCAACTTTATAATTTGAGAAAAATAAGTACATTATTTTATTTGAGGAAAGTAAATATAATGGCCGCAATTATCAAATGCATCTGCGCTTTATCTTTTTGAATCCTCCAAAAACCCCAACATACGTACTATACCTTCCAAGTTCCATAAATCTTAAGATGTTTTTATAAAACCAGATAAAATGCAATAACCTTCCTTTATGTTCAAATATCTTGAACATTATTAATCCATGGCACATATATCTGTAACATCCTCTATTTTCTTTATAAAGTAATGCGTCTTATCACTCACTATCACGATTTTATGGAGATAAGCTCATAGGTCTCTTTCCTACATGTTTATTGCCTGTTATGGTTACTAGTACGTAAGTATACAGGTAAGGGTCCGGCCATTGTCGCCACTCAGTTCTATCTCAATTTATGTGATATAATTTTCTTATTAGTTTATTTTTAAAAAATACTTATATTTTAAAAATTATTTTATTTTAAATTTCTCATTTTATTACTATTGAGATGATATATAGTTACATAAATGTCTATACGCTATTTTAAATCATAGTTTTAATTTTTTTTTCTTAAACTATATGCGTTCAACGTGGACTCTTTTTTAGTTCAAACTTTTGAGTGATGTATTTAGCTTTAGCTTTTCAGTAAAGGCATGGTTTACGGGACAAACAAAATCTTATCCCATTTTCTGCTGTATCATTACCACTATCTAATACTAATAATACAGGGAAGCATACATAAGAAGCTTTTGAGTTGATGAATATATAGTCATATTGTTAATTTACATCTTATCCTTTTGATATTTGGTGCAAGGACGAGTCACAACAGATTTCTCATATGAAAATGCATCATCTCACTTTATCTCATTAATTTGTGAACAACTATTCCGAAAAAGATTTAGGGTTCCTATATGGCTACATCAGGGTGTGTTGGAAATTAAACCAAGATTAATTAGTATTCCTACGTCGTCTAGGATTTGGTATTTACTAGTTTATTTAGTTTATGTCTAATTAGGATTCACAACCAAAATTATGTAGGAATAGGTTTTCTAGATTCTAGTCAAATCTGATTTTATAATATTATAAATAGGGGTGTTACTACATATTTTTTATTGTGGAGAGGTAGCTATGATGTAGAGAGATTCAAGAGTTTATGAGTTGTGAAAAAGCCTCCTACCACATTCTCTCCCTAGTTTAATAAATTTCTTCTATATAGTCTTTGTTGAATTTTTTGCTTGTGCCTAAATTATTCTTGGGGTATTTCAATCCTTCAAATTGGTATCAGAGTCTGTGTGAGATTCTATCAGAGCCGGTAGGAGATCCAAAAAAAAATATGAATACCTTATTACCTAATTGTCCCGTTTTTGTGTTTGATGGCAAAAGTAATTTTGAAACTTGGTATCAAGAGATGAAGAATTTTTTTAAGGATATTGGATTATGGTCCATCATTGATGAAGGATTTGAGTAACTCCTAGAAGGCACAACGTTGACGGGTGATGCAGCTACGCAATTGGAGAAGAAAAGACATTTAGATTATAAGGCACGCTACTATCTCACCATTAAGGTCGAATTGCATGTATCTAAAAAAATATTTGCATGCAAAGTCAAAAAGGGAGGCTTGGACAATTTTGGTGAAATCATATCGAAAAATTACTAATATATATAAAGAAGAAGAAACTACAAGAGTGTAGGAGTCAATTTGAGTTTGCTCGTATGAGACCAACAGAGTTTATCAAAGAATTCTTTACAAGAATTGAAGAAATAGTCAATGGTCTAAGGACTAATGGAGAAGTATTGGAATAAGTTAAAGTTGTTAAAAAAATATTGCAATCTCTAAGTTTAAAGTTTCACAATAAAAAAGTTATTTTTGAGGCTACCAAAGATCTTAGCACATTCAGACTTGATGAGTTAAAAGGTGAATTGGTGACATACGAGATATCAATGAATCAACAAAAAGATGAGACATTGGAGGAGGCATCGCAAGAAAAGGATGATTAACCAAACGAAAAATAAGACAGACCAGATCTGGCAGAAATAAATCAAGAAGGCCAAAATTGAGAAATAGAGAAAATAAGAGAAGGTACTTGTAATTTTTGTTATGATAGAGATTCCATTGAAAGCGAAGAGAAGTCAAACAATAATCAAATTGATCTACCAAAAATTTCTGTGATTGTGAAAAAGGACGATTTGATTGCAAGAGATGCCCGTCCAAAAGAGGTTGGTGTTTCACCAGAAAAATTATTTGATAGTATTGAAGATGAACCTAGTAATCAAAGAAACAAGATGGTTCATTGAGAGAAAGTTTTATTGATCAATCCAAGATTAAGGCAGAAATAACTAGGGATTCAGAACCACAACAACATATGATTATAGATATTGAAGATGCAATCAATTTTGTGCCATTGTTCAAGATTGCATATTTCAAGAAGCATGACAAAATATTTATTGGCGGCATTACTCTACACCTTGTAGAATATTTAATTGGAGTTGAATGGGTGTACAAGTCCAACTACAAAGCAACTCGAGAAGTAGATGGTTTTAAAGCAAAGAAAAAATATGTTGATGATATTTTTAAGGGATTTACCATGGTTAAAGATAAATCATATATGGCCAATATTGAAGAGAAATTGATGTTAACTAAAGATGATACTCGCGACTTTGTTAATGCAATATATTTTAAGGAATTGGTGGAGAGTCTAAGGTACTTAACTTCTACAAGGCTTGATATTACTCATGACATGCTCAAGTTTGAATATCTTTGTGTAAGAGAGGCTGTTAGAAATTAAACCAAGATTAATTAGTATTCCTATGTCATCTAGAATTTGGTATTACTAGTTTATTTAATTTATGTCTAATTAGGATTCACAACCAAAATCATGTAGGAATATGTTTTCTAGATTTTAGTCAAATTTGATTTTGTAGTATTATAAATAAGGGTGCTACTACATATTTTCTATTGTTAAGAAGTAGCTATAATGTAGAGAGATTTATAATACAATATTTTCTTTCGGGGCATATCGTGACTTGTGAAATGAAGGCCACACAATTATGTAACTCCGAGTTGTAATCAACAAATTTTCAAGGGAAGGATTTTGATGTTGATAAGTTCTGGAAGATTGAAAAATAGGGTGCAAATCATAAAGTAATATATGCATTAGAGATACAAATAGCGCAAAGAGCCAAGAATGAGCCCATTAAAAATATAAAAAAAACAAAAAAGGAGGGAAGCAAAAATATATCAGGTAGCCACTTTTAGGGTTGTCAATTAGAATATGGACAACGTCTCGAAAGTAGTTGAGCAAAATTCGTTTATAGCCATTCGGACCAAATTTATAATACCCGATAGCCTAAAATTATAATATACATTTTATAGCTTAAAAGTAATTCTAGCAGCTAGCTCAAACGTCAGATCTGCAAAGACAGATCGCGGAAAAGAGAGGCGAGCACGCCATGGCTGCAAAATCACTGATTGCATGCAAAGTAAAAACCTTTGAATCGCCGGTCGTCCGGTGATTTGCCAGGCCAAGATACGGGTCGGATCGTTTCTATGCCCGATCCAGTTAGCCCAGAATCTGAATAAAATATCATCAGTGCCTCAATTGTTATGTACCAAAAAAGAGGAACTAAAATCACAGAAACAGAGACAAAGAAAGAGAGATCTGGTTGTTGTTGTTGATTGATGCTGAAGAAATGCCTGTATAGTAGTACGTATTTTCAGAAATTCAAGGGCTATTGATTTTATTTTAAAAGTGGAAAAGAAAAATTATTGGCTAAACAAAGAGGGACAACCACCCTTTGAATAAAAATCCCAAGCTCTCTGTTATTACCTCATTTTTTTCTGGGCTAACTTTCTTTGCTAGGGAAATCCTTTGGTTTTCACTAAATAAATTTCCACATATATGTCATTAGTTGATTTTGATGGGAATCATAATTTCAGGGCCACCATTAGTATATATTTACATGGATATTTATGTATTTCTTTCGGTGAAAATAGATTTGAATATTGGTATATTACAAAATATATACAAAATAGATTGTCACTATACAAAAATTATATAAAATAGACTGTCACTATACAATTTATATACAATAGACTATCACTATACAAAATATATACAAAAATTGAGTGTCGTTATACAAAAAAATATACTAAATAGACAGTCACTATATAAAATATATATAAAATAGACTGTCACTATACAAAAATATACTAAATAGACTGTCACTATACAATTTATATACAATAGACTGTCACTATACAAAATATATATATAAAATATTTACTAAATAGACTATCACTGTAAAAAAATATATAAAATAGACTGTCAATATATAAAATAGACTGTCACTATACAACGACTATACAAAATAGACTGTCACTATATAAAAAATAATAAAATAAATATTTTGAATTATTAGATGTAATATGTTTGGGCCGGATGGTCATTTTGTGTCAATGGGCAAAAATAGGAACTATTAAAATTTTGATGGGCTATAAAGGATAGTTTTTCTCAAAGTAGTCGGCAAATAGTCACAGCTTAAAAATTTACAAAGTAATCGAAAATAGCCACAGCTTGAAAATGTGCGCGAAGCAGTTGAAAAATAGCCACACAAACTTGAGTAAATTTCCTTGGAGTTCGATTTGCTGCAAAGTAAAATATCCAGATTAAGTATTCTAAAGTTTGAAACTAAACTAATTTGAAACTCCAGGAAAATATTCTGAAGCTCGAAATTTACACATCTAAAGTTCCAACAAATTTCAAGAATATTTCATGAACTTCAGAGGAAATTATGATGGGTCCATCTCATGTGTAATATGGCCATTAATTTGGCTTCTTTTCAAGTATGGGGCAAGTTTCATGACATTTGTCGTGACATCATATCCACTATAATAAATTTGTGAACCTAGTTTTTATGACATTTGCCATGACATCATATTCACTATAGGCCAAGAATTTCTTGCTATAAATAGATGAGCTTCTCCTCATTTGAAATCACATCAAAACAAAGAGAAGCAATAGAAGTCAAATAGAGTAATCCACATATTGTAGTGTGTGAGATAAATAGTGA
Organism: Nicotiana tabacum; assembly: GCF_000715075.1. Lineage (NCBI taxonomy): Eukaryota > Viridiplantae > Streptophyta > Magnoliopsida > Solanales > Solanaceae > Nicotiana > Nicotiana tabacum. Next base: position 20,280,308 of record NC_134101.1, on the reverse strand, counting down.
GTGTCAGTAATATTGTAGTGAGGTATTTTAAATAAATAGTATTATTTCTTTCAAAATTGTAATAGTCTCTTGAAACTACTAAGTTGTAATATTATAGTGATAATATTGCTCCGCTCGGGTATTGTATTTACCTCGTTAAAAGAGTTAATATCATTGTTACTCTCTTTTGTTATTATTATTATTTTTCATGGATATTATTTCTGGGCGAGATAATTATTTTTCCTAACAACGTGGTATCAGAGCCATAAAAAATAATGGTACGCTGTCTTTTCAGTGTACCCGTCTCACAAAAGATAATTATGAGAAATGGTGTCTACGTATGAAAGTCATTCTTAGCTCCCAGGATGTGTGAGAAATCGTAGATAGAGGGTATGCAAAACCCGATAATGAGTAAGCTCTGCCTCAAACTGAAAAAGATGTCTTGGCAAAGACAAGGAAGAAGGATCAACAAGCATTCACGCTCATCCACTAATATTTGGATGATGCCATGTTTGAGAAGGTGGCAGATGCTACCACCTCAAAGGAAGCTTGCGAGATTTTACAAAATTCTTTTCAAGGAGTTGACAAGGTGAGGAAGGTAAAACTTCAAACTCTAAGGGCTGACTTTCAAGTTTTAAAAATGAAAGAATCCGAATGCATTTCGGATTATTGTTCAAAAGTGAAGGCTGTTGTAAATAAATTAAGAAAATACGGGGAGGACATAGAAGATGTTTGTGTGGTAGAAAAGATCTTTCATACTTTAACACCTAAATTTAATTTTGTGATGTGTTCTATTGAGGAGTCTAAAGAATTAGACTCTATGCTGGTAGAGCAATTGGGGGAGGGGAGGGAGGTCTTTACAGGCCCAAGAAGAAAAGATCAAAAGAAGACAAGAAGTGCCATTGGAGCAACTTCTTAAAACTCAGGCATCCTTTAAGGATTATGGAGGTGAAAAGAGCTATCGAAGAAACGGACGAGGCTGTGGTGGTCATGGAAGAGGAAGAAGTAATGGTAACAACTTCAACAATAAAGTTAAAATCCACCAAACATTCAGAGGTCGTGGTCGTAGACAAAGGGGAGGAAGAGGACGTGGCTACTACCAAGAAAATAATAGACAAAGGTATGAGAAATAAAAAATTGAGTGTTATGATCGTCATAAATTTGGCCATTACTCTTGGGAATGTCGTAGCAATATTGAAGAAAAAGCTAACCTTGTTGACGACAAGAAAGAAGAATATGAGTCAACGTTGTTGACGTCACTCAATGAAGAAGACATGGATGGTTGCAGGTCGTGGTATTTGGACAATGGAGCATGCAACCATACGTGTAGACGCAAAGAGAAGTTTAGGGAGATCAATAAAACGGTGAGAGGTAATGTGTCCTTTGGAGATACCTCAAAGATTCAAATAGAATGGATAGGTACGATTCTGATCTCCTATAAAAATGATAGTCATAAGCTAATTCTAGATGTTTATTATGTGCAAAAAAAAGTAATATTTTGAATTTGGGCCAACTTCTTGAAAAGGAATATGACATCTACATGAAAAATATGCATCTTTGGCTTAGAGATTCAGGTGGAATTCTAATTGCTAAAGTGCATATGGCAAAAAATAGATTATTTTCTCTAAATCATAAAATAATTTATGCAAAGTGTTTGAAAGTTAATGTGCAAGATGAATCATGGTGTTGGCACATGCGATTTGGGCACTTGAATTTTGAAGCACTCAAATCAATGGGAGAAAAGAACATAGTGCATGGGATACCATCAATCAACCATCCCAATCAATTGTGCGCATCTTGTCTTCTTGGAAAACAAGTAAGGAGGAGTTTTCCAAAGGAGGCCATGTCAAGATCAACTAAACTGCTTCAGCTTGTTCACACTGATATGTGTGGACCAATCAATCCACCTTTCTTTGGTAAAAGTAAATACTTTCTACTTTTAATTGATGACTTTAGTAGAAAGACTTGGGTTTATTTCTTGAACTAAAAATCTGAAGCTTTTGTTGCTTTTAAAAATTTCAAAATACTTGTGGAGAAAGAAAGTGGCAATGAAATAAAAGTTTTAAGATCCGATAGAGGAGGCGAATTCACTTCAAAAGAATTCAATGACTTCTGTCAGTCTAATGGAATTCGTCGTCCTCTAACGATACATTATTCACCCCAACAAAATGGAGTTGCATAGAGAAAGAATCGAACGATTCTTTATATGGCTAGATGTATGTTAAAAGCTAAAAGTATGCCCAAGGAATTTTGGGCAGAAGTTGTATCTTGTGCAGATTATTTGAACAACAGGTCTCCAACAAAGAATGTTAGAGATCACACCCCTCAAGAAGCATGGAGTGGAAGAAAGACAAGTGTCAAGCACTTGAGAATCTTTGGAAGCATAGCCTATGCTCATGTGCCACATCAAGGGAGAGCGAAGCTTGACTATGGAAGTGTCAAGCATGTGTTTGTTGGCTATGATACAAGTTCAAAAGGCTACAAGCTATACAACCCAAGTAGCGGCAAGATGGTGGTGAGTTGTGATGTTGAATTTGATGAAGAATTGGCATGGAATTAGGAAGCTCAGGAAGAAACTACATATGATTTTCTTCCATACTTTGGCGATAAAAAAGAACCAGAGACACGTTGAACTTGTGCAGGATACAACTCCACCTCCTTCTCCAACCAATGTTGCATATCCTTCTTCTCAACAAAGTTCAAACGAGCAACCGCAAAGGACAAGGAGCATTCAAGAGCTCTATGATAGCATGGAAGAAGTTACTAATTTTGATTTTTTGTATTGTCTCTTTGCTGATAGTGAACCAATGAACTTTGATGAATTTGTTACAGACAAAAGGTGGAGACAAGCCATGGGGGAGGCGATCGAGTCAATAGAGAAGAACAACACTTGGGAGTTAATAACTCTTCCCAAGGGTCATCGCGCAATTGGAGTAAAATGGGTATACAAGACAAAGAAGAATGCTGATGGAGATGTAGAGAGATACAAGGCACGACTTGTGGCTAAAGGATACAAGCAAAGGCAAGGCATTGACTATGAAAAAGTCTATGCACCTGTTGCCCGCATGGAGATGATTCGTTTGCTGATCTCTTTGGCGGCGCAAATTAAGCGGAAGATCAATCAACTAGACGTCAAGTCAGCCTTCTTGAATGGCTATCTTGAAGAAGAAGCCTATGTTGAAGAACCATTGGACTTCATGGTCAAAAACCATGAAGATAAAGTGTTGCGGTTAAAGAAAGCTTTATATGGATTAATGTCACGACCCAAAATTCGCATGTCGTGATGGCGCCTATTTCAATACAAGGCAAGCCGACAACCTCAATAAGCCACAATTTCTTTTAAGTTTGAAAACATAATATATAAATTTAATGGAAAAATCCGACACATACTGATAAAAAATTACACTCCCAAAATCCGGTGTCACTAAGTACATGAGCATCTAAATGAATACAAAGTCTCACTAATGAAAACACTGTTTGAAAATATAGAACAGTACAATAACTGAAAGAAAGAGAGTCAAGGTCAGCGGACACCAGGCAGCTACCTTGCTAGTCTCCGATTGATAGCACTCTGAAATCTAACAGTCGCCATGTCCGAAAGCACCTGTATCTGCACACGAGGTGCAAAGTGTAGTATGAGTACAACTAACTCAATAAGTAACAAGACTAACCTCTAGGCTGAAAGTAGTAACGAGCTCCACAGGTACAGTCCAACGTAGAAATAACGGTACAGAAATGTAGGCATGCTTTCAAGTTCGACAATTAAACTCAGTACAAGTAAGATATATCAATACTTCATTATATGAGGAATATGTCTCAGTGGAAAACCTCGTGTACTCACGATCACTAATCACTCGGTCACTCGGTACTGTTTATGTCCAATCCAGCCTAGGGATATTCCATCCTGTATATATTTATATATATATATATATAGGCATCGACTGACAGTTAGTCACTCAGTACCGTATAATGCCAATCCAACCCTGGGGTAATTTATCCCCAAATGTAAATGATTCGGACAAGATCCATGTCTAGGAAAAATTTATTACAAATATAAATAAGTAAGGCAAGTCCATGCACTGGGAAGTCCATCCCGTATATAAAATCATCTACGCTCACTATAGGGTGTGCAGACTCCGGAGAGGCTCCTTCAGCCCAAGCGTGATATAAAGTCAATATGGCCTGCTGCAGGCGGGCAGCCCCGTTTCATATAATAATAATAATAATATAAAGCCAATATGGCCTGCTGCAAGCGGGCAGCCTCGATCCCATAAATATCCTCACAATTGATGAACATGACTGAGTATGAAATATACATTTTAAAAATAATTAAATTCAACAGCAATACGACCCTGTGGGTCCCAAAAATATCGTCATGTAGCCTAATCATGATCTTTAATACGAGTTTCAGCTCAATTTCCTAACACGTGGAGAATATTCGGGTAATAACATGATTCTTTAATTTTACAACTTCACAGGATTTATTCAAGTCACAATTTCTATGGTGCACGTCCACACGCTCATCACCTATCGTGTGCGTCACCTCCAAACAATTTATATAATACCAAATTCGGGGATTCATACCCTCAGAACCAAGTTTAGAAGTGTTACTTACCTCAAACCATGTAATTTCTTACTCCGCTATGCCCTTGCCTCGCGAATTGGTCTCCGAAAGTCAATACAATTTATTGGAATTAATTTCATATGAAAATACTAATTTTCCAACATAATCCGAAATTTAACTCAAAAATTACCCGTGGGGTAGGGCCCACATCTCGAAACCCGACAAAAGTTACAAAATATGAACGCTCATTCGACCACGAGTCTAACCATATAAATTTTATCAAATTCCAACATCAACTCGACCTCCAAATCATCAAATCTGATTTCTAAATCCCTAGGTCTAAATTCTCGATTTACACCTCAAAAACACGTAATCTAGTCGGATTATTCGATACTAATTCAATATTATGGAGTAGAAATGATCATAAGTGACTTACCTCAAGTTTTTCCATGAATTCCCTCTGAAAATCACCCCAAAACCGTGCTTGAAAGTCCAAAAATGGTAAAACTCGGAACCCCTTCGAAATGTATACTGCCAGGGGTTCTGCATCTACGTTATTTTAACCGCTTTTGCGCAACCACTTATGCGGTTTTGGCATCTGCTACTGCTCCCCTTTTCGCTTCTGCGGACACGCTTCTGCAAAGAAGCCGTCCGCTTCTGCGGCGCATCCAAATTGACCCTTCTGCTTCTGCGATGGTCCTTGCGTACCTGCGATCAAAGCTTCGCAGGTGCGGTTACACCAGAAGCAAAATTTTCAGATTTTTCTAAGTCCAAATTTTCGATCCGTTAACTATCCGAAACTCACCCGTGGCCCACGGGACCTCAACCAAATACACTAACACGTCCTAAAATATCATACGAACTTAGTTGAAACCTCAAATCACATCAAACAATGCTAAAATCACAATTCACACCCCAATTCAAGCTTAACGAAAACTAACGAATTCCAACTTCTACCTTTGATGCCGAAACCTATCAATTCAATTTTGATTGACCTCAAATTTTGCACACAAGTCATAAATGATATAACGGAGCTATGAAAATTTTTATAACTGGATTCCGACCCCGATACCAAAAAGTCAACTCCCTGGACAAACTTTCAAACTTAAATTTCTATTTTAGTCATTTCAAGAGTAATTTAATTACGGACTTCCAAATAATTTTTCGGACAGACTCCTAAGTTCAAAATTACCATACGGGGCTATTGGAATTATCAAAACTTTATTCTGAGGTCGTTTACACATAGGTCGACATCCAGCCAACCTTTTCAACTTAAGTTTTAAACTTTGGAACTAAGTGTTCCCATTCATTCCAAGATCTCACCGGACCCGAATCAATTACCCCGGCAAGTCATATAGCAATTGTAAAGCACAAATTGAGTAGTAAATAGAGGAACAGTATTGTAATACTCAAAACGGCCAGCCGGGTCGTTACATTCTCCCCCTCTTAAACGAATGTTCGTCCTCGAACGAGTTTAGAATCATACCTGGAGCCTCAAATAGGTGTGCATATTTGTTCCACATCTCCCGCTCAGTCTCCCAAGTAGCTTCTCAGACTGGCTAGCCTCTCCACTGTACTTTCACTGAAGTTATGTTCTTTTATCTCAACTTTTGAACCTGCCGGTCTAAAATGGCCACCGGGTTCACATCATAAGTCAAATTATCATCCAGTTGCACTATGCTAAAATCCAAAACATGAGAAGGATCCCCGACAAACTTCCGGAGCATAAATACATGAAACACTGGGTGAACACCCGATAGATTAGGCGGCAATGCAAGTTCATAAGCCACCTCTCCAATCTTCTTAAGTATTTCAAGAGGTCCAATATACCTAGGACTCAACTTGCCCTTCTTCCCAAATATCATAACACCTTTCATAGGCGAAACTCAGAGTAGTACCTTCTCTCTTACCATGTAAGCAACATCACGAACCTTCCGATCGGCATAAATCTTCTGTCTAGATTGCGCCATGCCAAGTCATTCCTGAATCAATTTAACCTTATCCAAGGCATCCTGTACCAAATCGGTACCCAACAACCGAGCCTCTCCCGGTTCAAACCAGCCAACTGGCAAACGGCACCGCCTCCCGTATAATGCTTTATATGGAGCCATATGAATGCTCTACTGGTAGCTATTATTATAGGCAAACTCCACAAGTGGCAAGAACTGATCCCAAGAACCTCCAAAGTCTATAACACAAGCGTGAAGCATAACTTCCAATATCTGAATAGTGCGCTCGTACTGTCCGTCCGTCTGAGGATGAAAAGATGTACTCAACTCAACCTGTGTGCCTAACTCATGTTGTACATCCCTCCAGAAATGCAAGGTGAATTGCGTACCTCGATCAAAAATGATAGACATGGGCACACCGTGAAGGCGTACAATTTCGCTGATGTAAATTTTCGCTAACCACTCTGAAGAATAGGTAACTGCTACTGGAATGAAATGTGCTGACTTGGTCAACCTGTCCACAATGACCCATACTGCGTCAAACTTTCTCTGAGTCCGAGGAAGCCTAACAATAAAATCCATAGTGATACGCTCCCTCTTTCACTCAGGAATTTCTAACTTCTGAAGCAAACCACCAAGTCTCTGATGCTCGTACTTGACTTGCTGATAATTTAAACACCGAGCTATTTATGCAACTATATCCTTCTTCATTATCCTCCACCAATAATGTTTCCAAAAATCTTGATACATTTTGGCGGCACCTGGATGAATAGAATACCGGGAACTGTGGGCCTCTTCCAGAATTAATTCACAAAGTCCATCCACATTAGGCATACAAATATGACCCTGCATCCGCAGAACTCCATCTTCCCTCACAGCAACCTTCTTGGAACCATTGTGTCGCACCGTGTCCTTAAGGATAAGCAAATGAGGATCGTCATATTGTCTCTCTTTGATACGCTCATATAAAGAAGACCGAGCGAATGTGCAAGCTAGAACCCGACTGGGATTTGAAATATCTAACCTCATGAACTGATTGGCCAAAGTCCAAACATCTGCAGCTAATGGTCTCTCACCAACCGGAATATACGCAAGGCTGCCCATACTCACAACCTTTCTACTCAAAGCATCGACCAACACATTGGCCTTTCCGGGGTAATACAAAATGGTGATATCATAGTCTTTTAATAGTTCCAACCATCTTCTCTGCCTCAAATTGAGATCTTTTTGTTTGAACAGATACTATAGGCTACGATGATCAGTAAATACCTCACACGAGACACCGTAAAATTAATGCCTCCAAAACTTCAGCGCATGAACAATGGTTGCCAATTCTAAGTCATGAACAGGATAATTCTTCTCGTGAACTTTCAACTGACGCGACGCATATGCAATTACCCTGCCATCTTGCATCAATACACACCAAGCCCAACGCAAGATGCATCACAATACACCGTGTAAGATCCTGAACTTGTGGGTAATACCAACATTGGTGTCGTAGTCAAAGCAGTCTTGAGCTTCTGAAAGCTCAACTCACACTCGTCTTACCATCTGAATGGGGCACCCTTATGGGTCAATTTGGTCACTGGGGATGCTATGGATGAAAAGCCATCCATAAACCGGCGATAATAACCTGCCAAACCCAGGAAACTCCAGATATTTGTAGCTGAAGTAGGTCTAGGCTAATTCTGAACTACCTCAATCTTCTTAGGATCCACTTTTATGCCTTCAGCCAATACTACATGCCCCAAAAAGGCAACTGAGTCTGACCAAAATTCGCATTTTGAAAATTTGGCATATAACTGATTATTCTTCAAAGTCTGAAGTACAATTCAATGATGTTGCTCATGTTCCTCTCGACTGCTGGAGTAAATCAAGATATCATCAATGAATACAACTATAAAAGAATCCAAATAGGATTTGAATACCTGGTTTATCAAATCCATAAATGCTGCTGGGGCATTTATTAGCCCAAATGACATCACTAGGAATTCGTAATGCCCATACCGAGTCCGAAAAGCTGTCTTAGGGATATCGGATGCCCTAATCTTAAACTGATGGTAACCATACCTCAAATCTATCTTTGAAAACACCTTGGAACTCTGAAGCTGATTGAATAAGTCCTCAATTCTTGGCAATGGATACTTGTTCTTGATAGTGACCTTGTTCAACTGCCGATAATCTATACATATTCTCATCGACCCATCTTTCTTCTTCACGAATAACACGGGCGCACCCCAGGGCGAGACACTAGGTCTAACAAAGCCCTTATCAAGCAATTCTTGTAATTGTTCTTTTAATTCCTTCAACTCCGGTGGGACCATACGGTATGGTGGAATAGAAATGGGATAGGTATCCGGAGCCAAATCAATACAGAAGTCGATATCTCTGTCGGGTGGCATCCCCGATAAATCTATAGGAAATACATCTGGAAACTCACGGACAACTGGGACTAAATCCATAGAAGGAACATCCGCACTAGAATCGCGAATAGGATCCAAATAAGCTAGAGAGCCCTTCTTGACCATACACTGAGCCTTCATATAAGAGATAACCCTACTGGTAGAATGGCTAGGAATCTCTTTCCACTCTAATTGAGGTAACCCCGATATGGCTAAGGTCACCATTTTGGCGTGACAATCAAATATAGCATGATAACGTGACAACCAATCCATACCCAAGATTGCATCAAAATCTACCATATCAAGAAGTAGAAGATCCACGCTAGTCTCAAGACTCCTAATAGTAACCACACACGAACGATAGACATGATCTACCACAACAGAATCTCCCACCGGTATGGACACACACATAGAAGCACTCAGAGAATCACGAGGCACAACCAAATACAAAGCAAAATAGGAGGACACATAGGAATAAGTAGATCCTGGAACAAATAGAACTGAAGCATCTCTATGGAAAACTGGAACAATACATGTGATCACGGCATCGGATGACTCGGTCTCATGCCTAGCTGGAAAATCATAAAATCAGGGGTGGGCCCCACCACTCTGAACTGCGTATCTGGAACGGCCTGACCTCCACCTCTAGCTGCCTGACCCCCACCTCTAATGACCTAACCTCTACCTCTAGCTGCCTGACCCCTACCTCTAGTTGGCTGGTCAACATAAAATCTCTCCACCACCTCTTGGCGTAAGCCGTTATCTAAAATACTACAAAATTGACCCCATTGGTCTCAACTATACCCATGTTCCGCAACACCTCATGGCAGCGGTCAATATAATCCTGTGGGTCCTCAGAAGGTGTACCACTGAAGTGAACTAGAAAAAGCGTAGTAAACTTGTCCAACCTCAATAAAGCCTTAGAAGACATGGCAGGCCTATCACCGGCCTATGCCGCAACAACTGGCTGAACTACCCCAACTGGCGGGGCTGCTGGAGCCTGATACCGGGGAGCCATCTACTCCGGAGCGGGAGTAGTGGGAGTCTGTGTTCCTCCCCCAGCCTGTGAGACGGCTGGTGCTACTGAAAATGTACCATTCTGGGCCACGCCCTCCATAAGACTTACCAAACGGACTAGAGCATCATGAAGCACTGGAGTAGCTATGAATTCTTTCGGGACCTGAACTGGTCCAACGGGTACAGTCTGAACTAGAACTTCTTCCTGAAGATCCACGTGAGGCTCCACTACGGGTGCTACTGCTCGAGCTCTAGCTTGAGCTCTGCCTCGGTCTCTAGCATGACCTTGGCCTCGATATCTACCCCTGGTCATAGTTTCCACCTGGGGCTCTGGCCCTTGTCCGTTAGTAGATGTATTACGTGTTATCACCATCTTCGAGAGAAAAATAATAGAATGGTTCAATCATCGATGATAGAATAAAATCGCATGACAAAATAAGAAAGAAGTGATATTGTTCCTAAACTTCATAGCCTCTGAGAGATAAGTACATACGTCTCCGTACCGATCATTCAGACTCAACTAAGCTTGCTCGTGACTCGTGAGACCTAAGTAACCTAGTGCTTTGATAGTAACTTGTCACGACCCGAAATTCCCACCTTCGGGACCGTGATGGTGCCTAACATTTCACTTGCTAGGCAAGCCAACGTTAGAATAATCTTAACCATTTTTAAATAAATTAAATTAAACGGAAGTCAATTACTGAAATAAAGTGCGGAAGACCATAACTATTAAATCATCAAAATACATCCCCGAATCGGGTGTCACAAGTGCACGACTACTAGAATAATATAAATAAAGGTCTGAATAAAATTCAAACTGTTTGAAAGATAATACACAGCTAAGATAAGATAGAAGGGGACTTGAGAACTGCAGACGTTGTGCAGTTATACCTCAAGTCTCCCCTGGGTAGCTGAATCCGAGTAAGTCTATGGTACGTCGCTGGGACCAACTCCAAAATCTGCACAAGAAGTGCAGAGTTACGAGTACAACTGACCCCATGTATTCCGTAACTGTCGAGCCTAACCTCGACGAAGTAGTGACGAGGCTATGACAAGACACGTACGTAAACAACCTGTACAAGAATATACAAATACGAAGGAACAATAACACAATAATTAATAATAATAAATTTGGGAGGGAACATGCGAAGGGGGATGATATAATAATTTCAGCAGGAGAAGTGTCACGTATCAGCCAATTAATTCATCAACAATAAAATGAGCAGCTGATAATATAAAAATGGTACGGCACCACTCTTCGTGCTTTTACTCTCATTCTTCCCATAAATTGATAAATAAATAATAAGATTGGCACGGGATCACCCTTCATGCTTTAGCTCTCTTTCTTGCTATGAATTGATAAATAAATAATAATAATTGGCACGGCATCACCCTTCGTGTTTTAATACTCTTCTAGCACGGCATCACCCTTCGTGTTTTTACACTCTTTGAAAATGGCACGGTATCACCCTTCGGGCTTTTACACACTTTCTCACCATGACAAGGATAATATAAATGGCACGGCATCACCCTTCGTGCTTTTACATTCTTCCTTACCATGAAGATAATAATATAAATTCGAAAGAGTATTTAAATGCGGGGATATATACTTATCAATCAATTCAATGACAGAATACCGACCACATCTTCCAAAATATTCAATAATAATTAAACAAGCAATAATCTCCTGAAAAATGATCAAATAAACAATAATAACTTAAGCAGGAATATCTTAATTAAATAGGCAATTACTCACAAAAAACAAATTCCACCTGTATTCTTCGACTCAACCACAACGCATAAGTACTCGTCACCTCACATATCCGTTGTACTCGCACATTAAATCATGTAGCAAATAGACAAATAAGTCATACTCCATCAAGTCAAGGTTAACCACGATACTTACCTCGATTTGCAACCAACTCAAGAATCCAATACACCTTTGCCTCGCGAATTAGTGTCTGAAAGTTTCAAATCTAGTCACAAACAATTCAATATACTCAGCACGATTCGTAAGAATTAATCCACATGAAATTTCTACTTTTCTGAATTAAATTCCGAAATTTATTTCAAAAATTAACAGTGGGACCCACGTCTCGAATCTCGAAAAAATTTACGAAATTCGAACACCCATTTCGAGACGAGTCCAACCATACAAAAATTATCAAATTCCAATGTCAAATGGACCTTCAAATCCTAAATTTTCGTTTTTGAAAAGTTTTACAAAAAATTCAATTTCTTCTATCTAAATTCGAAATAAACGATAAATATAGACATGGATTTATGAAATATCATCAATATATGATAAGGAACACTTACCCAGTTCGAAATCGTGAAAAACTTCTTCAAATCGCCAAAAAAATGAGGTTTTAAAACCCAAACTAAATGAAGAAAAAAGGCCATTTTCGACCCCTTAATGTTCTATCCAGTCTCGCATTTGCGGGCAAAAGGTCGCATCTCCTGCCTCGTATTTACGAGACAAGGGCCGCATTTGCAAAGTCAAGCAGCCGGGAGAGTTCCACATCTGCGAAAAATGGGCCGCATTTGCGGTTGCGCAGAAGTGCAAGAAGGAGCCGCAGAAGCGACGAGGTGCGCATGTGCGATCGGCTGGCCACAGAAGTGGTATCACGCCTGCAATCAAAGCTTCGCAGAAGCGGGCACGCACCTGCGGCCAAAAATGTGCAGGTGCGATGCACCAGAGCCAACACTATACATCATGTTCCAAATGGTCTGTGGCTCGTCCGAAATTCATCCGAGCCACCCGGGACCTCGTCCGAATATTTCAACAAGTCCTTAACATAATACAGACTTACTCAGGGTCTCAAATCACATCAATTAATATCAAAATTACAATTCACACCTCGATTACGACAGGAGTTTCAAACTTTTCTATTTACAAAACTCGTGCTGAAACGTATTAAACGAATCCGGAATGACTTCAAATTTGGCGCACAAGTCATAAATGACATAATGGAGCTATTCAAATTTTCATAATCGGGTTCCGACCCCAATATCAATAAAGTCAAATCTGTGGTCAAACTTTGGAATCTATAAGCTTTCAAACTTCCAATTTTCAACAAATGACGATAACTCAAGCTTGGGACCTCCAAATTAAATTTTGGGCATACGCCCAAGTCCCAAATCACAATACGGACCTACCGGAACTGTCAAAGCACTGATCCGGGTCCGTTTGCTCAAAACGTTGACTGAAGTCAACTCAAATGAGTTTTGATGCACTATTTCATATTTTAATTAATTTTTCACATAAAAACTTTTCGAAAAAATTTTACGGACTGCGCACGCAAGTCGAGAAAAACTGAATGGTGCTATTTGAGGTTTAAGAACACAAAAATAATTATTAAGATAACCTATCAGATCATCACAAATACGTGCACAGTGCATTAATGGAGGTAAGAATGGTAGCTTTCCCTAATCTTGCCATTGATAGAAATGTCTATTTTCTACTTGAAAACATTTAAACAAATCTAATAAGAAAAGTTTCAGAAGCGATATATTAGGAAAGAAAGCTGGCACACATCTTATTTATTAGATCCCTTCAATATTCTGGATTAATTTGATTTCCATCAATGACCCGTTAGGGCATCTCCAACCTTTATCTCCATTTTGAGGTTGGAAATTTCTCCATTTTTTGGAATAACTTACTCTAACCATTCCCCTATTTTTTCCCCTAAAAGAGAATATTCTTTTTTATATCCTTCTCTCTCTTCTACATTATATTATTATCTTTTATTTTAATTTTATTTTTAAATTTTCATTAAACAAATTCCATCTTTTATTTTCATTAATTTGTAATTTTCATTAAAATAATTCCATAAAATTTTAAATAATATAATTTGTAAGTAATTATTATAGATTAACTAATAATTTAAATAAAAGTAAAATTATTACGATACATGATTAATTAAATATATATTACATAACGATAAAATTTATTCGAAATACTACACAAATATTCAACTTCAACCTCTAGTATTCTCCCATAAATGATCTATTAATGCATTACGAAGTGCAAAATGAGCATATTTATGATGTTAGCATATCCTTCCATAACCATAAATGCCTTTTATTTTTCTTTAACCATAAATTCACTTTTTCTCTAATCATTTGAAAAATAAAATGTCCATTCGATACGTAGGATATTCTGTAGATGAAGATCTTCTATTATGCCAAATGTATTTAGATGCACGATAATTAATTTTTTAAAATTATACGTCAAAGTTAAGATGAAAAATTAATTAGGTAAATATATTATATAAACATAATTAAGTATACATAAAAAGATAAATTAAAAGATTAAATAATAATAATAATAATAATAATAATATTTTAATAGAAAATAGTAAATGGGGAGATAAATAGTGTGTTCCCAAATTTGGGGAGACACTATTCACTCCCCATTTTGGGGATAAAAATGGTTGAGGGTTGGAGTGAAATTTCTCCATTTTTGTCCTCAAAAATAGGGAAATCCCCATTTTGGGGAAAAGGTTGGAGTTGCTTTTAGAGGTAGAGTTAGAATTTTAAATTTATAAATTTTAAATTAATAATTTATACATATTCAATAAATATTTTTAAGACAAATATAGAACTTAAACCAAAACGATATATTGGATTCATAACCCACACTCTAACTCCGCTGCTAGACCATGGCCACTTCTTATCTCTGCAAAGACGGAAGCAGAAAAAGAAGAAAAAGTGACCTTTGCTGCTTTGTTAAGTTGTGGCTAATTTTTATTTATTTTTGGAACAATAATAACTACCACTCAATTTTAAATAAAGTAAAGATCGGCAATATGAATCTTCATTTCTTTCTTTTTCCTTTCTTATTACATCATGTCAAAATAAAATAAGAGTAGTTGTCTATATATATATATATATATATATATATATATATATATATATATATATATTACATAAATAATTGTCATAATTTGAAGAAATGAACAAATGAATAAATTACTATAATGATAAGCAGTGTTATTTTTCTATACATGTTCACAATATTTTTATTTTTCTTATAAATGTCTAATGAAAATTTTCGACCACCGTATGGTTTAAGGTGCATATGCCCCGTGTAATAATAAGAAAATTTTCCAAGAGACATAATATCACCTATATGGAAATTTTTCTTTAATTATGCCTTATTTTTAGCTAAGTCTGTATTGATTTCAAGAATTTATCGGTCTTTCGAAACAACTCTTTTCATGTGATTTTAGGTCTATCTTATCCCTTTTTAACACTTTCATTTACCCTAGTTTCCCCCTCCATACCGATACATTTAATTTGCCAATGCTGATTATATTTCAATACCCATCATAAAAGTCAATATTTATGAAAATCATCAAAAAGATAGCGGATCATTCATATACTAATTTAATATTTACCCACAAAGTAAGCAAACATACGTGAATCCTCATATATTTGCACAATCGAACTAATCCTAGTTTACTGTGAAAACCACAACTAGTACATCCTATCAATATTTTCAAAAGTTGGAGACAATCGCATAAAAAGTTTGGAATACCAGCAAACCGCTGGTTGGTCGAACAGCAATAACTAATGACGACTACTTTTCAGATTCAAAACGTGTAGATCTACTATACTAATAATTAGCTTCTTTTAACAAAAGAGATGAAGATTAAGAATATTATTAAGCACAATATAATCATAGCCAATAGATATGAAATTTGGTGAGTATGATCTGGGCGGCCCGGCGAGTTTTGTGGCCTAAAGTCAAACTTTATGAGGGACCTTAACATTTAAAAAAAATTATTTATTTATTTATTTATTTGAAGTCTATTTTTCTAGCATTTCTTAGATACAAAGTTATTAATAATTTTCTTATAATCAATAACTCCTAATAAGTCTTTCTTAATTGAAAATATACCTAATCCATTTAATTTTTCTTGACATTGTTGATCTTAGGTAAGATTTTATCAATTTTAATTTTAAAAATTTCTTTCCGGTGAGACGACGGTAACAAGAGTTATTAACATTATTCCATAAGTAATATAGGCATTGAAAAAAGAATCAAATCTTTTTATTTGACCGAGTGCATCAATTAAACTGTTATCTTCTAATTGTACTATTTTCTTAAATATTTTTAATTTCAAAAATAAATCTAAACCATCAATATCGAATTGATTATTATGCTTTAAGGAACATTCAAGGTTAAGGCAATAGTTTTTCAAATTTTCATCATCTAGTGATCTTAATTTTTACCGCTAAATAGAAAACCAAAAATATTTTTATATGCTTCGAATTATTCAAATCTATTTTGAAGTGAAAAAAATAGCTTTGTCTACTATGTATAAAGTAATCAACGTCAAAGGACTCATCGAAAGATTTTGAGATTTTATTATCAACATTCTCATCAAATTGTTAATTCATATATATCATACATTTCTTACGAAAATGGGGTTCGATATTCATTTCAAGTGCAATTTTTGTGGCAGAAATCATAGCAGTAGCAAATCCTTCTTCTCTATACTTGTTAAAGAAAGAAGGCAGAATAGCCTAGTAGACCATTGTACTTGTTCCGGTTTGACATCCCGATCCTCCTACTTCATTTGTTTTTATCCAGACACTTTAACTTGATCAAAGTCTATATTTTAAACTCCTATGACCGTTGACCAAGCACATGTGGCAACAAAATGGTTGAGTTGTACAAAGTGTGTGTAATTCACGCGGACAAGGAGCGTGCATATGAAGATTTTGAAGAAGAAATAATTAAAGTAAGGAGAAAAAAATATTAAAATAAGAATAAAAAAATAAAATAAAAAGATAAAGATAAAATAAGTATAAAAAATAAAAAAAAAAAAAGCAAAGAGATATTGTCTCTTTCTGTTAAATCTGCTTCTGATCAAAATGATGCTTTGGACGATTCTTGCTACATTGGTTTTGACCTTTGGGAAGACATTGGGGTATTTCTCTCTCTTTTTTTGTATATTTGCTTGTATTTTCACACACACACACCCTCGCCCCACAGTTTCCTAACAGTTCAATGGAAACAGGCTCAGCCGAAGCCTGAATCAAGCAAACCCAAGGAGTGCCCTATCTATGAGCAGCTGTGCACAATATTTGCTGACTCGGGTGCCGTTGGGAAGTATGCCCAATCTAGTCACTATGAAGGGCTGGACAAATCTGCTGGGCTAATGCCCCCTCCCCCCTCCTTCAAAAAAAAAGAAAAATAATCCCTGAAGATTCCTTAAAAGTGGCCATTTCTACTATCAATACTTATATTCTTCTGTTTTTATCTAATTTTGACCTTTTCTGGTCGTGAAATCCCCAACCTAGCTTCTTCTTTCTCATCCCCCCAATATTTGACTTCGGCGATGTCTTGATAGCCGCTGCTAAAAACAATGCGGCGATGATCTACCTAATTAAAAATTCCTAAATAATTATTCATCGACGAAATGTGAGACAGAGAAGGGAGAAGGGATATGAGACGGACAAGGAAGAAGAAATCTGTGCATTACTAAGCACAAGGCAACCCTATATGTATTTTGCCTATAAAAAATAACGTGGAATATGATGTGTCATCCACGTCAAGCAAGTGAGATACACACACGATCAGAGGGGTTTAAAATATAGACTTTGATCAAGTTAAAGTTTTTGGATGAAAACAAGTGAAGTAGGAGGACCGGGATGTCAAATCGGAACAAGTACAATGGTCTACTATGCTATTCTGCCAAGAAAGAAATCAAACTTTTTTCACTTCACATAATCTTTTTTTAAACTTATACATAGCTTAGTATGTGTAACAAAAAATAGACCCACACAAATGTGGGACTTAAAGCAGTTGATTTACTTACTTTACGGGAAGGGCAACCTCTAAGTATGATTTGATTTGTTGTGTATGTACTGTGTTCTAACTCAAGTTATGCACAGAGTGTCGTTGCCGGCTTGCCGCGGTCAGCCTTTTGCATTAATTGTGTTTTACTTGTGAGGTTTTATTTTGTCAAATGCATACACGAAAACAGAAAACATATAGTAGTACACAATAAGATTGGAGAACTGTTTCCCTTATACTACTACTACACTTCTTGCCATTTTCCCTTTCACTTTCTAAACTGTGTTAAAGGCTTAACTAGAGCTACTTTTCTTAAATTCATTGAATCTAACACAATGTTTCTTTTTCATATTTACCATTATATCCAGATACATATGCTTTAGAGCAACTCCAATCTTGTCCCCAAAATGGGAATTTTCCTATTTTTTGGGACAAAAATGGAGAAATTTCACTCCAATCCTCCTCCTTTTTTGTCCCCAAAATGGGGAGTGAATAGTGTCTCCCCAAATTTGGAGACACACTATTCATCTCTCCATTTACTATTCTTTATTAAAATATTATTATTTTTATTATTTAATTTATCTTTTTATATATACTTAGCTATGTTTATATAATATATTTACCTAATTAATTTTTCATCTTAACTTTGACGTATAATTTTAAAAAATTAATTATCGTGCATCTATTTTTTAATGTAAAATTGGTAGTTAATTTTATTATGAGTTATAATTGTATGAAAAAGATATAACCATCACAAAAAATGAAAGGTGCAAATATAAAACATGATATCACTTTTTTTTGAATTATTAGTTAATCTATAATAATTTCTTGCAAATTATATTATTTAAAATTTATGAAATATTTTTAATGAAAATTACAAATTAATGAAAATAAAAGATGGAATTTGTTTAATGGAAATTAAAAAATAAAATTGAAATGAAAGATAATAATATAATATAGAAGAGAGAGAAGAATATAAAAAAGAATATTCTCTTTTGGGGGAGGGAGGAGGAAAATGGAAAAATAATTGGAGTAAGTTGTCCTCAAAATGGGGAAATTCCCATTTTTGGAGACCCAAATGGGGATAAAGGTTGGAGATGCCCTTAGTACTAAATATCTCTGTAGTTTTTCTATTTTCTCATCAAGTAGATAACCTCATATATATATATATAATGGATAAAAAATATTTAATAGGACCATCATTTTATAAATCAAAATTAAAATAAAATAAAATAAACGATAACATTAGTAATTTTACTAATGTATGGGGTTGAGTGTTGGCCATCATGATGTATGAATCTGAGTGTTGGCCCGTTAACAACTCACATATCCAGAAGATGAAAGTAGCAGAAATGAGGATGTTGCGGTGGATGTGCAGGCACACTAGGATAGATAAGATTAGGAATGATGATATTCGGGAGAAGGTGCACGTGTCTCCCATTGATGACAAGATGCGGGAAGCGAGACTTAGATGGTTTGGACATGTTCAGAGTAGAAGCCCAGATGCTCCGGTACGGAGATGTGCACGGCTGGTTGTGAAGGGCACGAGAAGAGGTAGAGGGCGACCTAAGAAGTATTGGGGAGAGGTGATCAGGTAGGATATGGCGAGACTCCAGATTTTCGAGGACATGACACTTGATAGGAAGATGTGGAGGTCGAGTATTAGGGTTGTAGGTTAGAAGGTAGTTGAGTCGTGCCTTACTTCGTACCATTGTGGGACTAGCCATGTAGGATTTTTGTCTAAGATAGCTAGTGGCAATGTTATGTTTTACTATTTCGATTTTCAGTGCAGGTCCTATTTACTAGCTATTGTTTTTGCTTTGCATCTTTCGTCTGGATTTCATGGTGTTCCTATTTTTCTTATGATTGTTGTGGTGATACTAATATTGTCTCCCTATGCTTTGCATCTTTCTTCTAGATTTCATGGTGTTCCTATTTTTCCTATGATTGCTGTGGTGATACTAATATTGTCTCCTTTTGCCCTTTTGTCTTTTTATTTTCTTGAGCTGAGGGTCTTTTGGAAATAACATATCTACTCTTTCGGGGTAGGGGTAAGGTCTGCATACACACTACCCTCCTCATACCCCATTAGTGGGATTTCACTGAGTTGTTGTTGTCGTCGTCGTCGTTGTTGTTGTTGTTGTTGTATTAGTAATTTTACTAATAAAAGTAAGCATAAAACCAAAGTAAAGAGAGAGCAGAGATGATTTGTAGTTTGTAGAGAGCTTTATTAAAGAAATTTTTATATATTTTAAATTATAAAGAAATAACTTTTAGTTAAAAATTACTTTTAAGATGTAGTTGTTTATTTCTACACAAATATTTAATTTTAAGAGTTATTTTATTAGGAAACTTTTTAGATTGAAAAAGAATCAAATAGACCACACATGGTGGTCTCCGTTTAGTTTTGGCAAACAAAATAGTTAGAACTTTGAACCCGTGAACAACATGTCACTTCGAACACCTTGAACTGTTGTACTGTCTCACTTAATTGTATTAAGAGTGTTCAAAATATAATATATAATCATATAAAATAGTATTTAACTTATATACGAAATATAATTTTTCGACGAAGGGTGCGCGCTTGACCACCCTTGACATAGGTGGCTACGCCAATGCTGGTGTTATTCTACAACCGAAACATATGAGGTTCCTAATTTCAGTTTTAATACTGTAATAATATGGAAAACTTTGGGGTCCCCGGGACTATTTTATCTCACGTGGGAGGTAGGATAAAATAATCTCAAGTTTGATGGGATAAGAGGGGATAAGATAAAATATTCAGTATTAAGTTTGAGATTAAATTTATACCATGTTTAGTTGATAGTACTCTCTCCGTTCCAATTTATGTGAACTTGTTTGATTGGGCACGGAGTTTAAGAAAAAATGAAGATTTATGGAATTTGTGGTCCTAAACAAGTCAAAAAGGGACTAGAGTATTTTTGTGGTTATAAAAGTTTTTCAGTAGAATTGTAAGTTTAAGCTAAATTATTACCAAATTTAGAAAGCGGTTATTCTTTTTGGAACAGACCAAAATGGAAATAAGTTCACATAAACTAGAACAGAAGGAGTATAAATTTATCCCAAAATAAATTTATTTTAAGATAAATTTATACCATTAACCAAACATGATATAAATTTAATCTCTTACCTCTTCCCACTTTATCCCGAGTACCAACTACCCGTTAATGTATGTCACCACAGTGTTTTACACGGAAATAAGAAAATACCGAATGTAGTGGATGAATCATTCGATTGATGTGGATCAGCATTCTTCTTTTGTGCAATTATGAAAACCCTTTATTTATTCCAACTAAAAAAAGTCTCTTTATTTGTATTAGACGTCTAGATCCTATGTTGAGCGCAGTGGTACAGATAAATATCTAATAAAAGTTTTTTTATAAAATAATGTTAGTGTCTATAGCATTATTATAAATGAGAACTAAGCGTTGCTAACTTAAATTTAATTCTTAAAACTCTTAAACAATTGAAGGTTAGACGTTTGGGGCTAGCAAGCTACAATAATTTTTTTGTCTATCCTTTTTTTTCATAGTTGTGATTTATTTATTTTATTTATTTTATTTATTTTCCTATATTTTCCTTTTCTCCTATTTGTTTTCCTGCTCGCTTCTTTCCCTCTTTAATTTTTCCTCTCATCATCTGAGATAAAAGAAGGCTTTTAAGGCCTCAGAACATAGAATTTACTTGTAAGTCAAGTGATGGCCTTTTGGTGACCCACAATTTCTTTTTTCCTATTTCCTCTTTTTCTTCTCCTTTTCCTCTTTCCTTTATCTATATATGCTTTTTTCTTCTTTATCCCATCCATTCCAAAATCTCTTTTCGAATATCATATTGTATATTTTCCGTCATTACCTTTTTTTTTTCTTGTCCTTTTGTATTCCCTTTATGTTTTCTTTTCCTTTATAATCCTTCCTAAATCTCAGTCCCTATGTATATTCCTTTGTCTCTGCTTATACAAATTCCAACTAACATCTCACATGGCGCGTTTCCAGGGGAAGAGTAGTAAAATGATAAAGTTCTAGGTAACTCTTGTTCTTTCCTTTTCCCTTCAGTAAAAAAAAATGGTAATTAAAAGATTTTACTTCTTTCTGTTTAAGTAATTGATTGACCATATTTAATCTAATTTCTTATTTTTCTATTTACTGCATTGTCATGAATATTTTGGTCACTTCGCATATTGAATAACAGAAACTTTTTATTTAAAATTAATTAATAATTGAAGCAACAAATTTGAAACAGACAAAAATATACAATTTACAAAAACTAATGAGCGGTGGCAGCTCTTATTATTTTAAAATCCTGATGAGTCCTAAAAATTATTCTAATTCTTGAAAATTGGTAGATTAGTCGAATTCGTTATGCTGAATAGCGCGTATGTTCGGCTTACAGTTCTATTTGCTGAGGAAAAAAAACTTATAGTTCTCTATTTCAGTAATTTGTCGACGTGGGTATTATTAATTGATAATCAAATAAGAAGTACATAAAATATCATAAAATTTGTTTTTTTTGGTGTAATTTTAATTAATGAAAATCTTTATTTTGTATAACCATATGATATCTAAAAGGCCTCTGGCAACTAGTCCAGATTTGCATCCCATAGGGCCAATAAAAAGAAAACATTCCTTATCAGAAATTTCTCCATTTCTAGGGCTTGAGTTCGAACTTGAGACTGCTAGTTAAGCACGAATGAATTCCATTTATCCACCACAATTAGTAGCATGATTAAAGAGCATCAACCATATATAAAACATATACATACAAATAAAAACAATCCATTCAAATGAAGTGACACGGATAGTAAACATTCACACATATGTGTATATATATGATGCAAATTAACTAGAACTAAAATTTGAAGTCCAGCTAATTAAACATATCGAAAACATTAAATTGCATATCAGAAAGAAATTCTTCGCAATAAATAAATAAATTGTAAAACCTTTTTTCCTTAAAACACCCCTTAATTTATTTTTTTAATCAGAAATGAAGAATTATTATTGCATGAGATATAATTATTGAGCGGGAAAGGTCGTTGAGAATTAGTTAAGCAGTTTCTTTAGTTACGTTAAGATCCGGGAAGTTTGCTTAGTTTTTACTTGCCAGTCTAAATTTGTTAGATCCAGTTAATTACTGACCGTGCATGTTTCTCCATCTCTATAAATACCTTCTCTGTAAAATTGTTTGATGCTAATTATACGCGTAATTTCATCATCATTTTTAATTCTTCACTTTTAGTATCCGAGTATTTTTTAGTGCTTCGTTTTCTTTTTCATTGCTTTACTTCTTGAGTTGAGTGATTATGACATCCCTATAAAGTATAAACCCATGCAACGTCTTCTTTTGAATGATTGATTATTGGTCAGGGTTTCCCATTTAAATATATTTATTCTTGGTGTCTTTAAATATTTGGATTTATATTCAAAGCAGAGTCCTCTATATATTGAAGAAGGTTAATTCAGACGTTCTGTAGTACTGAGAGCTAGCGCTTAGTAGAAGACAACATGGGTGTTGTTCACGCTCTACAATTTACTTTCGGGATTTTCGGTACGTTGGTTTGATCACTTTCATTTCCATATTTTATTTCTTTTTATTTTTTCTTCAGTTCTGGTTAAGTTTTCGTTATCATTATATTGCTTCTCTTTTTTCTGCTAACAGGAAATGCTGCTACTCTGTTTCTCTTCTTGGTACCAACGTGAGCAAGAACTCTTTTCAGACCTTTTTTTTACTCTTAAATATTGCTCCTTCTTGTAAAGAGTCATGTCCATATTGAGATTTAACTTATATATACACACTGGCAAAATAAATAAAGTTTTTACTAGTATTAGTTTACACATGTATTTTTAACATGATACTATGGAGTAAGAAAACTATTGTATACATTATCAGCTTACAGAGGCAAAACTCTTGTAATTACATTCTCTTCTTATTGTTATAAGTTTCGGGAAAGACGAGAATAAGGTGTTTTCTTTTATGATCGTCCGTGTATCGATTTTTCTATTTCAATTAAAGGGGATATATCTGAAACTCCACGTGGTCAAGATTTTATTTTGATATATTTTTGTCTGATTTTATTTAGGTTTACATTCAAGAGGATAATCAAGAACAGATCGACGGAACAGTTCTCTGGCTTACCTTACGTCATGACCTTTCTCAACTGCTTGCTTTCTGCATGGTAACTATCTTTACTAAAAAAAACCTCTTTCCGTTGAGTTCTTGAAGTGCCTCTTTACCAAACTTAATTAATTGTAATGATAATTTATCGGTTTCCTAATTCCAATTAAATGTTTGGCGCGTTTTGGGATGAAATTGTCTGTCCACACAGAGTAGATTTACAATTTAAATTTGATGGATTTTTTCTATAAAAAAAAGTTGATGGATTCCATATGATCTTTAAGAATTAAACACAATACTTTTGAAATTATAGATTAAGATTTTAATATTTGTTGAAATTTAGTAGACAGGAATAATTGTTTTCACACATATATATATCATGTGTCGAAAATTTTGAGTTCAGTTAAAACCCTAGTATATAAGCTGCTTCCACCCAACTTTATATACCATCCAAAATGTTGAACTTGCATAGTAGCCGATAATCCATAACAACTACAATTGCCTTTTCCAAAAGACTGGTATCCAAAATGAATATGATATTGAAAGGAAAACATTGTCTAATTAAATTTTCAAAAGAATTGTGCAGTTCCTTCAAACCCTTGGATTAGGTAATCTATTTACAGAAATAAATTTGTCTAATCTTCAAAAACAAGTAGGTACAAAGATGGATTAGGATTTTTCATCATAATGATATTGTCTCAATTGTTTGGTCATAGACTGATAAATCTATTACTAATTGAATAGGTACGGTCTGCCTTTTATAACATCTGACAATATTCTAGTAACAACAATAAATGGGGCTGGAGCTACAATTGAGCTCATTTACGTGCTGATCTTTCTCGCACTTGCACCCAATAAACAGAAGGGAAAAATCTTAGCAACCCTCCTTTTAGTCCTCCTCGTTTTTGCTGGCGCAGCGCTTGTTTCCTTGCTTGTTTTTCATGGGAAAAATAGGAAGCTGTTTTGTGGTACAGCTGCCACCATCTTCTCCATCGTTATGTATGCATCTCCTATGTCTATCATAGTAAGCTCTTTAAACTTCTAATTATCACTTTCAATTTTTATGTTTTTACGAGGTAGATTCAAGATTTGAATTTAATGGATTCAGTATTTATGTTCTGATCACCATTGGATTCATCGCATAATTATTTAATGAAATTTTAGTGATTTTTGTGAAGAATATATTGGATCTACCCCCTGGTTTTATACTCAATTCAAGTTTATTGGTGCAGAGACTAGTAATCAGGACAAAGAGTGTGGAGTACATGCCATTTTTCCTGTCATTTGCAGTTGTCATATCTTGCACCTGTTGGTTTACCTATGCCATGCTTGGGAGGGATCCATTTATTGGTGTAAGCATCTCTCCTATTGAAATATGAAATAAATCATATATACAAAAGTGAATTATGGGGTAATGTTTTGTACTGCATGCAGATTTCAACAGGGGTTGGCTTGTTTTTAGGAATAGTGCAGCTGATCTTGTATGCCATTTACTGTGACAAGAAAGTTTTAACCAACAAATCAACTGATGTGTCTCTGGAGATGGACAACGGCCATAGCAATGTTAAACTTCACTATGAGGAGAAGCAATATAACCAGTCGAACCATGAGCAAGTCTAGAACTAACAGGATCGGATCAAGTTTCGTGGGCGCTCAAAAGTACTCTTGGATTGTTGCTCAGAATCTGTATATTTTAGATTCTAAAAGCACTCTGATAAGTGCTAATATATAATGCTGTAGAAGCATAAAGGCATGTCAGGAATGGTGCAGGAGATATCTGCATTCCCTAATGAAATGTATTTATGATTAATTATAAGCAATAGCAGATAAAATTAATAACGTTGTACAATATTCTATCAGACCTCATCCAGCATTTAATTGTCACTAATTCCACTCCTCCTGCTCACATAAATTATGTTCAAAACATTCAATAGCTTTTAAACTAACTAGAACCTTAACTAAAGCTTAAAATCAACGTGTCAAACTGAATCTAATTAATCTCAAGAATACCTACGAGTACATGGAGCTGACTCTAAAATTTAAGATGTGATAGAAGGCTCCACAGAAGTATATATAGACGTCCCAATTGCACAGAATCTGAATCATGTAAAGTAATGTAGTTGTTATATTAACAGCCTGTGAAATGAGTAGAGTTATACTAGGCTTTTCTTAATTTTGGCTTAGCTCGGCATTTGCATCCTTTCAGTAAAAATTACTTCCCTTCTCGTCAGTAAACCTGAATTGTCTGATCGAATGCTACCTCTAAAGCCATAAAAATGGACTTAGCACGCGAGACAAGGTGAGGCTGAATTGTCTTTTTCTTTAGCAGGCTGGTCTTCGTTTTCAAAAAACGAGACATAACTTAAAAACGCCCACCGTGGGGCTCGAACCCACGACCACAAGGTTAAGAGCCTTGCGCTCTACCAACTGAGCTAGACGGGCAGCTTATCCTCATATTCGAACTTCTTCATAATGATACGTATTTTAGGTTAATCTATTGGAACATTACACAGGAAGACTGATTATAATCAAATAAAACTAGCCGATAAATCAGCAAACAGATACAAATAGGTGCATGCTAGAACCCGTTTGGACATAAGAAATTTTTTCTTTTTTTTCAACTTTTTTCCGAATTCAGCGTTTATTCATAAATTTTCAATTTTTCACTTGAAAATACATTTTGAAAATTTTCGAAAATTTGAAAAACTCCAAAAAACTGTTTTTTAAAATTTTCACTCAAATCACTTACAAAACTTCAAAATTAACCCAAAACTATATTCATGTCCAAACACAACTCTAATTCAAATACCATTTTCACCTGAAAAAAATTTCCGCCCTTTTTTGGAATTTTACAATACTTATGTCCAAATGCCCACTTAATTTCTACATGCCTGATGTATTTAATTATCAGGAGAATAATATGCTACTATAATATTTTCAAAATATGCAATACATAATTTCTCATGATACTTTTATAATACAGTAGGCAAAACATGTTATTCTCGCTTCTAAGGAATTGGTTGGGTCTTTTGCATCTCTCAGCAGCTCTCCACTCCAGTTTTTACTCGGGTAGTATTAAGTAGAAATCAGTTACTATATCACTATAAGACATGTTTTCTAAGTTGTACGCACAGAAATTCGCATAAACACATGGTCTAATAAAAAAAAAACTACCAGTGTTACTACTACAATTCTAAAGTCTAAACTTCTACAAATGGCGTTCCTTTCACCATAGATTCTCTAACGAAATTTCAAGAATGGCTTGAATACTTTTCATTTAGTCACTATCCCCAATGATTTCATCATACGTGGCTAGTATTAGAATCTTCAGTTTTCAGTATTACACGTATTTTTTGACCAAAAAAAACATTAAAATTTCAAAATAAGAAAAGAAAAAAAAATACATCCTTGCATTGGCATACTATTCGATCTTGTATTGCCACCTTACCCCTTTCAGTTAAAGCTTCCACCAGTTGTGTTCTTCCCCACTCTTCAGTTGCTATACCCTGATAATTTCTCCACCCCCCAGTTCTAAATTACCAGCAAAAACGATAGTGTAATAAATTGCGATTATGTCTCCATATATTTAACCAAGTACATTTCTTTCTATCGTTACACTTACATAACTCAATTCAAACTCTTACCCAATATCTTAGAAAACATATTGCGATTTCCTAATTAATGTCACTATCAGAGAATTAACTATGTTTCTTGAGGGGGTTTTCACACAGCATAGTCTATATTAAGGAATTAAAGGGAAGAAAATTGTAGGTCCTGCATGTTTATTGAAAATTATGACACCAAATCAATCCCTAATTAAACCTACAATACTTTATTGAAATTTTATTGGGTGATCAAAATTATTTGTAAGCCAACATTATGACCAAACAAAAAAGGGAAAAGAACAAAGAAATTCAAAATGTTAAGGAGTATGTGGTAATTTAGCAAAACTTTGAACAGATAGCGATACCTGCAATTTCCAAGAAGCTTCCCGCGCCATCAACTGAAATGATTTCATTCACAATTGTCAGCCAAATATCGTTATCACAAACTCCCCATATCTTACGTAATATATCTAGCTATAAAAACACAGATATCTCAACATATATCAATCATATATATATACTGCTGCGTATTAAAATTTATCCTAGTATGAATGTAATATTATATTGGAGATCTTCTAAACCTCAGACCAGAAATGAGAGCTCCGCCAAGACTTGCCGCTGTACATACAAATTCGAAAGTTTTATCGGAAACATCTGATAAAATTGAAACGATACAGAGAATATTAGAATGTTCAGTACAAAAGCGCGGAGGCAGCAGCATAGATGTCCTGGCTGGAAATGTGACAATAATTGGTCAGGAGAAGCAGCAGAAGCTAACGAAGTTGTTGTTGAATGTACATATACAAAACAGTTTGGGGCCGGTGCATGTCGTTATGTTGCCGGAGAACACTGTCGGAGACTTGATAAAGGCTGCGATAGATATTTACGTGAAGGAGAAGCGGCGGCCATTGTTGCCCAGTCGTGATTCTCGGAGTTACAAGCTTCATTACTCCCAGTTTAGTTTGGATAGTAAGTTCTCTGTTTTGTTCCCAACTTTGAGCTAGGAATATTAATGTTTATGTCATTTCCTTTTGTTGAGTGCAATTTAGTCCCTTTAAATCACATTTTTGCATATAATGCCGTATTAAAATTCCTTTTTTAAAAGTTTGCGACTTCAAATTATTTATTACAAGAAAAAAAAGAAAAAAAGAGAAAGATCTGAAGTGTATGGTTGTGGGCTTGTGGCTTCCTATTTTCCATGTTCTTCGTATGTATGAAGACAATTCTCAAAACTGTGAAAATTGCACCGCAAAAAGTTTTCAGTACTCCTTTTGTAATAATTCGTTTCACACATTTTATTTTGCTTGTCAATTTGATAAAAAATTATAATTTTTTGAAGAGTCAATTAGCAAAAGATTATATTTGAAATATCAATAAAAGTTAATTTTGTTTGACAACATTTTGGAACAGACCAAGGAGTATATTTGTCCTTTGTTTAAGTAATAATTTTAAGGCATTTTTGTTTTTTCTGTCTCGTGCCATCTGAGTTCACTTTCCTTTTATAATTTTCTTCTTTTGGAAAAGTTTTATATATTTGCTTTGGCTAGTTGGCAATTTTCAATTTATTTAGGAGATAGGTAATAAATTCAACTTATGAAGTAAACAAGCACTAATACCGGTCATTAACCTGCATAATTTCCCGAAAAAATGATACTGTATAACCGCTCTTTAAATAATAGCCGAAAAATGTATATTTTTTGTATATACATACATTATGTATTATGTTATATATAAAAATTATACAAATTTTATATATTTTTTCAACTACCGAATATAAATAGTTTCTGCCGCGGGCTAAAAGTGAAAAAAATCCTAATTTCCCATCAAGAAGCCTAATGATGCCCGATAATTAATTAATTTAGTAAATAGGATAGTGTACTAATGTTGTTCTCAAAACTGAAATATACGGAGTACGCTGCAATGTCTCGTGTTCAGTAACTTCTTCCAATTAAATTGAAAGATGGAAGTAACTTTTATATGAAATTAATATTCTATTTGACTAACTATTTTCATGGTGGGAATATATATATACAGGCTTAAAGCCAGAGGAGAAGTTGCTAAATTTGGAATCTCGAAGTTTCTTTCTATGTCCAAAACCAAATTGTAGTATTAATTCATCTTGCAAGGACAAAGCAAAGGCCGCGGCGAAACTTTCACTTCTATTGGCAAAGTTCATGGATCTCTTAGTATAAATTGTGATTATTCTAAGCAGTTTTTTTCGCCAAAATGCCACCTTATCCCCTTGCTTTAAGCATTTCGAGCAAACCATGATCACAACAAATAATATTCTTCACTCGACAAAAGACTCACACCCAAATTCCATAGTGTTTGATTCGCTATATTGATCATGATTTTCCTACCCCTAAAGGGATAGGTACTTTTCTTTTGGGCCAGTTGTGGGTGAAGTTCACGTAAATTTGACACTTGATAGTATTTTTTTTCTCTTTTTATTGTAATTGTTTCTGCTTTTAATTTTGCATGTGTAATTAACAAATTGTATAAAGTAGCACGAAATGGCTACGGATGCACGATGAGTTTAATTGGTTACTTCATTAGTTTAATTTGGTGCAAAATGCATTCACTTTGGAGATGTACACACTTTACATTTAAATTTAAGCTCTACTTTGTTTGTCAATGAAATATCATCTTGGATAAGTTTTGTTGAGATTTTGCTTCAAAAGCTTACACTTCTTAAATGAATTCTCTTTATCCTCTCTGAATAAATTTTTGGAATTTTTGTCTAACTCCAAATCTCTAAATCCATATTTACTTTGACTTCTTAATTGCGAACAATGAAAACTAAAATAACAGAAAGTACTTTAAAAGGTGAAAATGAACTAAAACCATTCATTCTTCTTTTGGAGTTAGCAGCTTAATTTGTGGAGCAAATTAAGAGCGAATGCTATCAAATAATGAAACATTAATTAGGGACATAAACAATTACGAACACTTACCAAATGGGCATTTGGTATTCAGATAACTCAATTTCTTTTTTTTGGGCTAATGAAAGAAGCTTTTATTGAATAACACAAACGGAAGTTATTACATGATGGTAACTAGTGGGTATACAAAAGTCAAAGCACTGTTTCCCAATTCCCATGGCTGGATCTCTGCCTTTTCCATAGCAAGCCAGCTTATCTGCTGCAGCATTTGCTTCCGTAAAGATGTGGCACACTTGTGGGCTGCCCAGCTTCTCCATTAGTTGTCTGTGAGTCAGTTTCCACAATAAGTGGAACTAAGCTCTTACTGAGTGCCAGCCTTAGACCATTATAAAAGGCCGGAATTTCCATATGAATGGCAGAGTGTGCGTAGTTGTAATTTGCATAGCCAATGATCCAATCTCCATTGCGTTCATATAGTTGGAGTTAACTTTGATAATATGTCTGTGTACGGCTAAAAATCGGGCTCATGATACACTCCGGCCTCCAACAGGGTAAAACGAGCTCGAGATATGATTGCGAAAGATCGGAAAATCGAAACAAGGATATCCTCGAGTCAGAGTACGGGGGCCGACCATCTACCCTCGATAATATCCGGGTCATGATTCGAGACCGACCTAATACTTTAAGGACTTCGGAGGGCGTCGCCGGGTAATCAAGCACGGCAAACAGGAGGTCGTAATATCCGTGACCGGCCGGATATCACGGCATGGATCTTGGCACATATCGATGTAGAACCGGCAACTAATTAAACAGTTAACTTTTATAGAGTTATACTTAGAGTAGAATTCTCCTACTATATAAAAGGGGTCTGACAATTTATTAAGCACACTGTAACACGCATTCCAAAGTAATATATTATTATTTTAACTGTTATTAACTCTTTCTCTTATTCATCAGTGCTGGCTATAGCGAACCCGGATCGAGGGTAAATATTTCAATAAGGCTGGAACTATCCTCCTCGTGTGGTTTGAATCTATTTTATCTTTGTTTATTCAACTTGACTTAATATATCGCTTTGTATCAAGTGAAATCATATATCCTTAAAATCACTTACAAATTTAATTGTTATACGATTTTAAGGGTAAACAGTTTGGCGCCCACCATGGGGCTAAGGATAATAGTGGCAATTCGATACAAATTTTCATAACACATTCTATTTCACACTTGTTCTTTGAAGTGTCTTTGATTTCAGGTCTGTGTTGAGAATGTCGAACTCCCAATCTGCCCCTCTAAACACAGATGTTGAGTCTGGCAACCATGGCGAGAACAACAATATACCCGGTAACGGGGTGCCCCCCTCTGATCCCAACGGAATCCCGGTCATGTACCCGATCGACACCAGTTCACATGTGGCCATCAACACGAATTTGCCCATCGATCCTGAGAACAGCGTCCATGGGGGAGTCCGGTCGGTAGCCCAAAATGCTCGTGACTGTGAAGGAGATGGGATCAACTTATGGGTGATCTTCGAAATGATGCAAGCTCAACAGGCAGCGATAGCCCAGATGCAGAACCAAAGTCGCGCTCCCAGTGGAGTTGAGCCCGGATCATCCCGGGAGAATACTCGCAGAAATGAACTAGCCGCGGATAGGCCAAATGAAGCTGAACCTGGGACCAACCTCGAGATAATAAAGATGATCGAGGAATTGAAAAAGCGTGTGGAAACGAAAGAAAATAAAATCGAAGCCAATGACAAAAAGGTGGAAACCTATAATTCTAGGGTCGATCAGATCCCAGGAGCATCGCCGATATTAAAGGGCCTGGATTCCAAGAAGTTCGTTCAAAAACCTTTCCTTCCGAGTGCAGATCCGAAGCCAATCCCTAAGAAGTTCCGCACGCCTTAAATTTCTAAGTACAATGGGACAACTGACCCAAATAAACATGTGACCTCATACATGTGTGCCATCAAGGGGAACGACCTCGAAGATTATGAGATCGAATCTGTCTTGCTGAAAAATTTCAGAGAGACCTTATCAAAAGGAGCTATGATATGGTATCACGACTTACCCCCTAATTCTATTGACTCATTTTCCATGCTTGTAGATGCTTTTGTGAAAGCGGAGCTATCAAGGTTGAGACCAAGAAATCAGACTTTTTTTAAGGTAAAGCAAAGAGATAACGAGATGCTCAGGGAGTTCGTGTCAAGATTTCAAATAGAATGGATGGACCTGCCACCGATGGCAGACGATTCTGTCGTTTAGGCCTTCACCCAAGGACTCAATACTCAAAGCTCATTGGCTTCGCAACAGTTGAAGCAAAATCTGGTAGAATATCCGGCCGTAACATAGGCCGATGTGCATAACTGATATCAGTCAAAAATTAGAGTTGAAGATGATCAGCTTGGGGCCCCTTTCGGGTCTGTTTATCATGTCCGAGCTAGTGACATACCCAAAAGAGACATTGATCGTGAACCAAGGTCAACTAGGGATCGATATCTGCCATATAACGGTGATCGCAGAGGTAACGGGTCCGGACGACACTCTGTGAGAAATGAAAGGAGAAGCGATCAGAGTCAAAATAACCGAGGAATCATGAGCAAAAACTGTTTTGACAAGCCCATCGGGCCTAAGGAAGCGCCAAGGTTGTCGGAGTACAACTTCAATGTCGATGCGGATGCTATCGTATCCGCTATCGGATGCATCAGAGACACCAAGTGGCCTCGACCTCTACAGTCCAATCCAGCCCAAAGGGATCCTAACCTAATATGCAAGTATCATGGCTCACACGGCCACAGAACAGAAGATTGTCGATAATTAAGGGAGGAGGTAGCCCGGTTATTCAATAACAGACATCTCCGGGAGTTCCTGAGCGATCGAGCCAAAAATCATTTTAGGAATAGAGATTCTAATAAACAGACCGAGCAAGAGGAACCTCAGCAAAAGTCATTAACATGATCATTGGTGGGGTTGATATCCCCTAGGTGCCAATGTTGAAGCATACCAAAGTATCCATCATGAGAGAAAAACGGATGCGAGATTACGTACCAGAAGGGACCTTGTCTTTCAATGACGAGGATGCTGAAGGCATCGTGCAACCCCACAATGATGCACTGGTAATATCTGTACTCATAAATAAATCTCGAGTTAAGCATGTGTTGATTGATCCAAGTAGCTCGGCCAATATCATTAGATCGAGGGTCGTGGAACAACTAGGTTTGCAAGACCAAATCGTGCCTACAGTCAGGGTTCTAAACGGATTCAACATGGTGAGCGAGACCACTAAAGGAGAGATAACATTACCGGTGAACACCGCCAGGACCATTCAGGAAACGAAGTTCTGCGTGATCGAAGGGGACATGAGGTACAATGCTTTGTTCGGGAAACCGTGGATTCACAACATGAGGGTAGTGCCCTCGACTGTGCACCAGGTGTTGAAGTTCCCGACACCGGGAGGGATAAAAATAATTTACGGAGAACAGCAAGCCGAAAAGGAGATGTTCGCGATCGACGAGGTGGTCCCGATATCTGCACTTTTTACACCAAAGGATCTGGGTTCGGTCACCAAGGGAGAAACCAAATAGAAACTACTAACACCAGCCCCACCCCAACCGGAAGAGCAGGAGATGGGTGAGGACAACGACTACTGAGTTCCCAGGTCTTTCATAGCCCCCGACGATTCCGACGCTACTAAATCGACAGTTGAGGAACTAGAGCAAGTCATACTGATTGAGCACTTTCCCGATCGAAAGGTATACTTGGTCACGGGGTTGAGTCCCGAGCTTAGGAAAAAACTCATTCAATTCCTTATAGCTAACATAGATTATTTTTCTTTGTCCCACCTTGATATGATAGGGATCCTGTCGGAAATAACCACTCACAAGCTGAGACTGGACCTGAATTTCCACCCGATCAAGAAGAAAATGAGCCCAGTCAGAAGTCAAGCATGCGTTCATCAAGGACGAGGTATCTAAACTCTTTAAAATATGGTCCATCCGAGAGGTTAAATAACCGGACTGGTTAGCAAATGTAGTAGTAGTCCCCAAAAAGGAAAACAAATTAAGAATGTATGTAGACTATAAAGACTTGAATAAAGTGTGTCCCAGGGACTCTTTCCCTTTGCCTAACATTGATCGCATAATCGATGCAACGGCCGGCCACGAGATCCTCAATTTTCTTGACGCTTATTTCGGGTACAACCAAATTTGGATGGACCCAGGCGATCAAGAAAAAACTTCCTTCATCACTAAGTACGACACCTACTGCTATAACGTGATGCCATTCGGACTAAATAACGCCGGTGCCACTTACTAACGCCTAGTAAATTGGATGTTTGAAGAACAAATAGAAAAATCAATGGAGGTTGAGGACCATTTGATACATTTGCAGGAAACCTTCAGCATATTGAAGAGATACAATATGAAGCTGAACCCGGAGAAATATGCATTCGGAGTCGGGTCCGAGAAATTCCTCTGATTCATGGTGTCCAACCGGGGAATCGAGATTAATCCGGATAAGATCAAGGCCATTGAAGATATCACTGTTATAGACAACATCAAGGCCGTTCAAAGGTTAACCAGACACATAGCCGCCTTGGGGAGATTCATCTCGAGGTCCTCCGACAAGAGCCACCAGTTGTTCTCACTGTTGAAGAAAAAGAATAACTTCTCATGGACCTCGGAGTGCCAACGAGCCTTGGAGGAACTTAAGCAGTTTCTCTCGATCCTACCTCTGCTTCATACTCCGAAGACAGACGAACAACTATAACTGTACCTAGTAGTATCCGAGATAGCGGTAAGTGGGGTCCTGGTCTAGGAAGAGGAATGTACGCAATTTCTAATCTATTATGTTAGCAGGACTCTATGCGAGGTAGAAACTAGATACCCTCACCTAGAAAAATTGGTGCTCGCTTTACTAAGCGCCTCTAGGTAGCTGAAACGGCACTTTCAATGTCACCTCATATGTGTTGTAACTACTCACCCGTTGAGGAATGTAATGCATAAACCCGAGCTCTCGGGATGATTGGCCAAATAGGTCGTGGAGATCAGTGGGTAAGATATCAAATATCGACCCTGGACCTCCATTAAATCTCAAATTTTGGCAGACTTTGTGGCCCACTTTATGCCGGCCTTAATACCCGAGGTCAAAAGAGAGTTGTTGTTGAACTTAGGGATTTCTTCAGGAATCTGAACCCTCTTTACGGACGATGCCTCGAACGCAAAAGGGTCCGGACTTGGCATCGTATTGAAGCCACCAACATGTAATGCAGTTAGAAAATCTATTAGGACGTAAAATTGACTAACAGCGAGGCCGAATATGAGCCCATGATTGCAGGTCTCGAACTGGCCAAAAGCTTGGGGGCAGAGGTGATCGAAGCTAAGTGCAATTCCATCTTTGTGGTGAACCAAGTTAATAGGACGTTCGAAGTCAGAGAGGAATGAATGCAAAGATACCTGGATAAGCTGCAGGTAATGTTACATCGGTTCAAGGAGTGGACTCTACAACATGTACCTCAGGATCAAAACAGTGAGGCCGATGCCCTTGCTAACTTGGGGTCGTCGGACGATGACGATGGGTTCAACTCGGGGGCGATCGTACGACTCATGAGATCGGTAGTGGAAGAAGGTCACGCCGAGATAAACTCAACAAGCCTAACTTGGGATTGGGAAAACAAATATATAGAGTATCTAAAGACAGAAAAATTTCCTTCGAATCCTAAAGAATTGAGGGCTCTGTGTACGATAGCTGCCTAGTTCAGCTTGTCCGAAGACGGTACCCTGTTCAGAAGAACATTCGATAACCCACTCGCATTATGTCTAGGACCAAGAGATACCGAGTATGTTCTGAGGGAAGTCCACGAAGGCACCTATGGAAATCATTCGGGCACCGAATCATTAGTTCAAAAAATAACTAGAGCCGGCTACTACTGGATCGACATAGAAAAGGACGCGAAAGAGTTCGTATGAAAATGCGACGGGTATAAAAGGCATGCTCCAATGTTTCACCAGCTCGGGGAACTGCTGCATTCAGTCTTGTCATCTCGGTGGTTCATGATATGGGGGATGGACATCGTCGGCCCCTTTCCATGGGCACCTGGTAAGGATCAATTTATATTATTTATGACTGACTATTTTTCTAAGTGGGTGGAAGCCCAGGCATATGAGAAAGTCAGGGAGAAGGAAGTCATTGATTTCATCTGGGACCACATAATATGTCGGTTCGGAATACCGACTGAGATCGTGTGCGACAATGGGAAACAGTTCATCGGTAGCATAGTAAGCAAATTTTTCGAAGACCATAAGATCAAAAGGATCTTATCAACACCCTACCACCCTAGTGGGAACAGGCAAATGAAGTCCACCAACAAAACCATACTCCAAAACTTCAAAAAGAGATTGACCGACGCCAAAGAAAAATGGAAAGAAATCTTGCTTGAAGTCTTATGGGCATACCGTATGACCTCAAAGTCTAGTACCGAGGCCACCCCGTCCTCGTTTGTTTACGGTGCCGAAGCTCTAATACCAGTTGAAGTAGGAGAACCGAGTCTCAAGTTCTGATATTCGACCGAAGAGTCAAACGACGAGGCCATGAGTAAGAGCCTGGAACTGCTAGATGAAAAGCGCGAGGACGCCCTCAACCGGATGGCCGCCCAAAAGCAACAAATTGAAAGGTACTACAATCGAAGAGCCAACCTTCGATACTTCGGTATCGGGGACTTAGTATTAAGAAAGGTGACGTTGAGCACCCGAAACCCGAATGAGGGGAAGGTGAGGCCGAATTGGGAAGGTCCATATCGAATTATCGAGATCACCGGCAAAAGATCATACAAACTAAAAGCAATTAACGGTGAGCGACTATCGAACAACTGGAACGTGACCCAGTTAAAATGATACTACTCCTGAGGTACGATGCCATTCATTTATTTTCTTTACATATTAGACTAAAACTTGTAGGTAACAATCAAGGGACAATACGACTATTAGGCTTGAAATCACGCATTGCACTCTTTTCTTCTTAGATTAGTTTTGTCCCAAATGGGTTTTCCGGCAAGGTTTTTAACAAGGCAACACTGGATCGTGCTAACTTAGAATCGAAGACCGGAATCGAGGACCACATCAGCAGTATCTGAGGCATCTCTATGTTCGGCCTCCGATACTGGGGGCCATCACCCTCGGATAATGATTTTGGCAAGTAGAGAAACTTTATGCTCGAACTGCCTAGGCTCAGTGGATAGGATTTATTGTAAGGACCAAACGGTCAAATAAACCATGCCCACGTAGACCACCTAAGCTCTGACGTGAAGCATGTACACATTTGTAACCTTGTATATTACGCATAGAAATGAAAGAATGTTTCTCCTTGCGTATAAATATTTTGTCCCTTAAACATTTCTATATTTTGTCCCCTAAAGATATTGAGCCCAAGGTCCACCTCTGTCTGGATCCAAGAGATCACTCTCACTCGGAGACTATCTTCCAAGGCAGGCTCAGGCGACCCGGGGTATCGAAGCCCAGAAGCACAAAGCTTATTAGGCAGGCCCGAACTTTAAAGTCTATGGCCATCTTCATTCGGATCTATTGTCCTAGGCAAGTCCGGATAACTCGGGATAACGATCCCATTGGGCAACACCCGAACTTAAAAGGTTGTGTCCATCTTAGAACGGCTCGGAGACGTCCGAGATCCGTAACCAAAACATAAGGCCTTCAAAATTTCTAAACCGGTTCGAAGGCTACTCTCGGAAAAATTATAAAAAATTCTAAGTGAACATTTCAGGGAAAGCTTCGGTCATACCAAGCCCCCCACGAGACTTAAGCAAAATAGTCTCAAAAATGAACAATGTTCGAACCTCCGAATAAGATCTAATTATTACGTGTTATGACATCCAAAATCTTTGAAATCATAAAGGAAAAAGCAAAACGAATCAAGCTTGAAAATTACCGAAGAGAAAAAGCCTTATATATATATGGCCTCGGCCTCTTCCTCATCCTTGGGGTACACCAACTTCTTGGCCTCGGCCTCGAGCCTCTTAACATTTTCGAGCTCGGCCGATAAATCTAACCCCTGGGCATGAACCTCATCGAGAGCCTCCCTACGGGACTGCCACTTCACATGATCGACTATGGCCTTTAGGCGTTCCTGAGCTACCTCTGCATGGGATTTGTACTGGGCCGCCATCTCATCGGTATCGACCTTGGTTATTTTAACCACTGACTTGGTTGATTTAAGCTCCTTGGAGAGGGTCTCCCGGTCGGCAACAACCGAGCTCAGTTGGGATTCGAGCTCCTCAATATTTCGGGACCGTGCCTCTACTTTCTCCTTCATCGATCGAAGTTGGGCCTCCGTCGAGGCCAATTGCTCCCGGGTTGTTTCCTTTTCAGAAGTCAGCCGGTACATCTTGCCCTTCCACACCTCCTCCATGGCCTTAACTTCGTCCATCTCAGCCCGGAGCTAGTGAACCCGATCAATCTTCTACTGGACCTATGGATTCTGACTGTTAGACACCGTGTCTAGCGCATCATCACTAACTTCAAAAATATTTACTTGTTCCAATAAGTCGGAATGTTCTTTCTGGGCCGCATCCAACTTGGCTCGGAGGCTCTTGATTTCACCTTCACGTTTCTCGCTGAGAAGCTTACACATGCTTCTTTTCTCAGCAAGCTCTTTGGCTTCGGCCTCGAGTTGGCTTAGCTCATCCCGGTACCGGAGGAAGGTCTCGTGGTGGAGCACCGAGGCTTGCAAATACGAGGACATATATTAGAGTTATCAAAAAAATAGTTCAAATATCAGAAAAAATATTGGAATCATCAGGAATTATTAAGAGTTACCCGGTTCAGCGCCTGTTGTACTTCGTTGAGCAGGCATGGTGCGTCTACCTCGTTCATTTTGGCCTGGCCTTCTTCAGTCACCAGGAACCAGAGGTAACTGGCTATCCCTACGGGGGGCGGAGAGGACCCAAGAATCCTCAAAAACTGTGATAACTATGGCCCGCTTCCGACCAAGATCCGTGCTCGGAGCAGGGAACCGATTGGTTAATTTCGGGCTCGAGCTCGACCCGCCAGCTTCCGAAGGTGGAATTTTCCTTGGCACCTCTAACTCACCAACCCGGTAAAATCTTCCAGGACGGATGAGTCTATACCGTTAAAAATGCATCCACCCCGTGGGCCTCCTCATGGGATCGATCCTTCGTCGTTCGGGCTTCATCGAATATTGACTCTGTGAACGAAGACGATCCCAAAATATCTATAACACCGGGCGGGGAAGGACCAGCAGATCCTTCGTAGTTCGGGCTTCATCAAACATTGACTCTATGAACGAAGGCGATCCCGAAATATCTATAACACCTGGCGGGGAAGGACCGACATCTCGCGAATCCTCGAACCTTACTTCGGCTTCGACCTCGCAAACTTGAGGGGGATCAGCTTCAGTCACTTCCGCCTCGGCTGCCACCCGTTCCTCGGGGATAGATGGAACATGGGCCATGAAAATGTCATCATCGTCAGGCTCGTCTCTGAGCCGGAGGAGTGATGCCGAATCAAGCACTCAGGAGCTGGAGGTTTCCTTTGGCTTAAGAACCAGCCTCCTTCTCATTTTCTTTTTCTCCTAGATTGGTGAACTCGGGGCTCTTTTTCTTTTCTTCTCTGCTGCTATGGTCTCGGGCTATCCCGAAGCGGAAGAATCGGCAGGTAAGTCCTCGTCCCTAACTGAGGGCCTAAGTTTGACGGTCTTAGGCAAACCTGCAAAAGGGAAGTAAAGAAAAAATAATAAGAACGTAGAGCTGGAAAAGAAAACAAAAAGAGCCTAACACAACCTACTCGGGAAAATATTATCATGGGAACGGGCCTCCCAACAGCCCTTAGAGAGTTTGCGCCATGAGCGCTCAAAGTAGGGCATCTGTGAGATGATGCATTCGACCCACTCCTTGAGACGAGGAACAACATTTGGGACTCGAGCAATGGCTGCACCACCACAATTACCACTAAAAAAAGGGGTGAACTCGGAATAGACATTTGAAGGAAAACTTTTACTTATGTGATGTATTTCACTTCTCGGTGAATGGCATAAATTCGGCCGGGATCAAATTCGAGGTCCTCACCCGGACAAAACGATCCTACCAGCCTTGGTCCCGATCCTTATCAATACTCAAAAATGGGGCTTTGCTGGACCGGCGAACAAGTTTTATCAGTCCCCTCCCCTCCCCCCTCCCCCCCTCCCACCCTCCGAAAAATTCGGGGACTGTATAAGCGGAGCAGATGATCTATGGTGCAGGTGAGCGAATCGGTTTTATTTACAAAAAATTGGAGGAGGATCACGATCCTCCATAGTGAAG
Source organism: Nicotiana tabacum (assembly GCF_000715075.1). Lineage (NCBI taxonomy): Eukaryota > Viridiplantae > Streptophyta > Magnoliopsida > Solanales > Solanaceae > Nicotiana > Nicotiana tabacum. Next base: position 20,239,645 of record NC_134101.1, on the reverse strand, counting down.
GGTGAATTTGGCCGAGGCATACCTCGTACCTCTTGCAGATCTTTATGATGACCGGATCCATCGGGCCCAGCGTAAAGGGATAAGTGTAGACACTTAGGTATCCCTCAAAGTGTGTAGTAATGGCCTTCTCAGATTCAGGGACCACTACGTATTTATCGGCCCAGTTACAGTCCTTTCGGACTAAGGGGAGATCGTGTTCGGTGATCGAGCAGATAAATCTCAATGCCTCTTCACCATGACCCAGCACCAAGGAGGGTTTCTCGACCTTGAAGTCGTCAGCGATCGAACAACCTCCGAGAATGAACATCTTCAAAGGAGGTTCAGGAGTCGGTTTCTCGATAGCCACGTTAGCAGCAGGTCTCCCGAGGTCGACCACAACGGAAGTAGTTTCGGCAGTCATTTGGGAAGTAGAAGTAACCTTTTGGGGAACAAATTTTGAGGTTTTGGCCATTGTTCCAAGAGAAAGCTTGGAGAAGATAGAAAAGGATTGAAAATTGGAGGCTCAGATGTGTTGGCCTGAGCGGATGTTGAGTAAAAATTTCAAAGAAATCTCGAATACCAGAGGTAAAAATGCTAGAATGTAAAAGGGAATACTGAAATCCTGAGGGTACGAGGGTAGACGATTTAACGCAAAGTAATAAATGAACGAAAGAGGGGTTATTTATAGTGGTGTTGTGACACTTCGCCTCCAGGAACAGCCGACCGGTGGCTGACATACATTTAATGCCATTATAACATGACTGACGAGATGTTTCAAGTTTTTGTCGCTTACGTAACGGTGTATCGAAGAAGAGATCAGGACACTCATATCGTTCTCATCAGTTTACTTTCTGAGAAACGAGGGGACTATCTGTGTATGGGTAAAAATCGGGCTCATGATACACTCCGACCTCTAACAGGATAAAACAAGCTCGAGATATGATTGCAAACGATCAAAATTGAAGCAAGAATATCCTCAAATCAGAGTACGGGGGCCGACAATCTACCCTCGATAATATCGGGGTCATGATTTGAGACCGACCTAAAACTTGAAGGACTACAGAGGGCGTCGCCGGGTAATCAAGCGCGGCTAACAGGAGGCCGTAATATCCGTGATCGGTCGGATATCACGGCGTGGATCTCAGCACGTATCGATGTAGAACCGGCAACTAATTAAACAGAAGATTCTTTTCCTTTTATAGAGTTATACTTAGAGTAGAATTCCCCTACTATAAAAAAGGGGGTCTGATAATTCATTAAGCATATGATAACACCCATTCCAAAGCAATATATTATTATTTTCTCTGTTATTAGCTCTTTCTCTTGTTCATCAGTGCTGGCCATAGCGAGCCCGAATCGAGGGTAAATATTTCAATAAGACTGAAACTATCCTCTTCGCGTGGTTTGAATCTATTTTATCTTTGTTTGTTCAATTTGACTTAGTCTATCGCTTTGTATCAAATTAATCTGTGTATTGTTAAAACCACTTATAAATTTAATTGCTCTTTGATTTTTAGGGTAAACAATGTCAGCAACTCAGCATCTCAAGATTCATCTTCTCAATTTCGGATCAGGAAATCAAGCAACTAAGATTGAGTCATAATCTTTTCTTCGAAGAGCATCAAGATCCAATCTAAGGTTAGCACGAACGAGTAGGTTAAGACAAGTTGACTCCAGAAGACACATAGATAGGAATTTTGTTAACTTTTAGCTTACAGACATATGTAGTTATCTTCTCTTTTTATTTTGATGTAAGCAACAAGTAACGACAACAACAACAACAACAACAACAGTAGTCTTAACTCTAGTTTGGTAGTCCCAGCTACCAAATTATTTTCAGAACTACACTGACTTGATTCTTTATAGCCAAGGATATGTAGGCAACCTTGGAAGCAAGGTTCGGTCACCTTTTTTCCAACCAAATGCTTTCATTGGAATGATACATGAGCAAAATTAGCTATGGTATTCACTTTCTTTGCACGAAAACTCTTCATGTTCTCGAGCAAAGAGGGGCAACTGTAAATATCTAATTTTTGCTCTTTCTATTTCTCCTACATAATATTTTTCTATAGATTTATTGTGTGTGTTTATAGAATTTAGCATTAGATTATTAATTAGTTTGTTAAGGAGCTTAAGGGATTGTATTAATGCCCATTTCAGTTGAGTTATGCATAAATCATGCCCAAACTTTGAGCCCAATTCGTTTGACCCAGTCCAATTGTTGGCTTGCCAAGACCCATATCAAAACTATGTCATCTCACTTAATGAATTCAAGACTCAATCTCCCCCATTTATCACCCATTCATCTAATGGTCCATATTTGATTTCTCAAGAGGTATATAGAAGGGGAGGTGAGGCTGGACTCGCAGGTCATCCCTAAGAGAAGGAGTTTTAAGTACCTTGGGTCTATTATTCAGGGGGATGGGGAGATTGATGAAGATGTCACACATCGTATTGGGGTAGAATGGATGAAATGGAGACTCTCTTAAGGTGTTTTGTGTGACAAGAATGTGCCATCGAAATTTAAGGGTAAGTTATATAGAGTGGTGGTCAGACCAATGATGTTGTATGGAGCTGAGTATTGGCCACTCAAGATCGCTCATATCCAGAAGATGAAGGTAGAAGAGATGAGGATGTTGAGATGGATATGTGGGCACACCAGGTTAGATAGGATCAGGAATGAGGTTATTCGTGACAAGGTGTGTGTGGACCCTATTGAGGACAAGATGCGGGAAGCGCGGCTCAGGTGGTTTGGTCATGTGAGGAGGAGGAGCACAGACGTCCAGGTGAGGAGGTGTGAGAGGTTGACATTGCAGGGCCTACAGAGAGGTAGATGTGGGCCAAAGAAGAGGTGGGGAGAGGTGATTAGGCAAGACATGGCACAACTTCAGCTGACCGAGGACATGACCCTTGATAGAAAGGTATGGGGGTCGAGGATTAGGGTAGTAGAGTAGGTATCTAGAGTGTTCATAATAGTAGTACTGGCACGCTGTCTCGCTTTCTGTTGGTAGTAGGTTTTTATGCCTAACCGTTGTTTTCTTTCATTGTTGATTACCTTACTGTCTTGCTGTTTTTATTCTACTTTTATATGGCTTTTTGGTACTGTCTCTTCTTGTCTATATTTTCATTAATGTGGTGTTTATGCTTTCTTGAGCCGAGGGTCTATTGGAAATAGCCTCTCTATCCTCACAAGGTATGGGTAAGGTCTGCGTACACACTACCCTCTCCAGACCCCACGGTGTGAGATAATACTGGATATGTTATTGTTGTTATTGTAACAGAGATTCTATGTGAATAATAAATAGATAAGAGGACAAAAGATCACCTTGCCTAATTTCGCGAGTATGGTAGAATGAATTGGTAGGTTTGCCATTTATTAGGATGGATATGGATGAGGTTGTGACACAGGATATTATAAGGGCAATTAATTTGGGAGGAAAATTTAGGCTCACTAAGGAGCATCTAACGAAGGACCATTCTAGGTGGCCGAAAGCTTTTTCAAGTTCGATTTTCAGCATCACATGACCGGTTCTACCCTTAGCTCTATTGAATGTATGGGTAGGCATAATACTGACTGAACCAAAAAAATCGGCCGAACCGTAAATTTCAGTTTTTCGGTGTTGGTTTAATAGGTTATTCGATCGGTGTGCGGTTTATATATTATTAAATTTTGGTATTCGGTGCGGTTAACGGTTTTGGTATTTCGATTTTTCGGTTAACCGAAAAATTGAAATTTTGGGTATGAGAATTGAAAAATATAGGATATTAATTATTGGGTTTGGGTTATCACTTTTGAACATATGGGCTCACCCACCTGGCCACCTCCTTTTTAGTCCAATTTATCCAATACCATCCACAAATCTGAAGCCCAATTTACCCAAGTCTACTTACGTTACTTCCTAGACCTACTTCCTTAGAAATTAGAAATTGTCTTAGTTCTAATTAGGGTTATTGAGTCCTGACTTCCTTCCTCCTCTTGTTGGCTGTTGCTGCTGTGCCTGTTGTGCCGACTACCGCTCGTCGCCTGCTATTGTTGCACCTGTTGTGACGCCTTCTTCCTCTTCCGCTACTCGTTTTGGTGTTATTTTCGATTTTTGGTCATCTTTCCTAGACGTATTTTGGTTATCACTTGCTGGGTTTGCATATTATTATTTTTTGTGCAACAAATTAGTTTTTCAGACTTGAGCAATTAGTTTTCCAGACTTATTTTAGTTATTGTTTTACGGTAGTCCCTAGTAGCCTGTAATCAAAGGGTACTAGAGCCTAACTGCTCTGCTCTTGCGATCAGCCTTCGTCTTTTCTGTAATTTGGTGGTTGGAATGGAATGATAGAGTTGACTATATGAATAAGAATGGAATGGAATTCTTACAAAGTCTGTGGTAAGGCACATGGAACGAATTAGATACATGGAATGAAAAACAAATTACGTAGAGCTCAGTTGACTATATGAATTGTACATAACAAAAATTCCGCTGCATTTACTCCTTTTTATTCCAGGAATATGGATAATTTTGTAACATGTATTTGATATGGTCTCTCTTATTCATTTCTCATCTTAGCTAGTTCTTAAATTCAAGGTTCTTGTCCTTTTCCAAGGCAAGTAATCTGATTCTTTAAACACCTATTGATATTCCTTTTGAATTTGGTGTTTCGGATCAGTAAGTTAGGCTCTGCCTTGTATTATTGAGCACCAATTGACTCAATTGAATGATTGATACATAAAAAATCTTGCACCGTTAATAACCAAAAAATAAAATCAGAAATAATCGAACCGAACCTTGAAAACATCGTACCGAACCGTAAATACTTTGGTTTGATTTGGTTATTAATATTATAAAATCAAAAATCGATAAACCAAACCGTATTTTTATACTAACCGATCGAACCGACCGACGCCCACTCCTAATTGAATGAGTGAATAGCTTCTTGGACAATAATACTATTATCACTAGCCTTGTGCCCCTGAATGAAACTACATTGATTTGGACTAATAATTTTGTCTAGTAGTGGTCTAATACAGTTGACTATTATTTTTGTGATGGTTTTGTAAACCGTATTATAAAGACTAATATATCTATACTGGGTGATGAGTTCAGGGTTGCTAACTTTAGGGATGGGGGTGATATAAGTAGAATTAATTTTTGGAGGAATTTGAGATGACGAGAATGCGCCCATACATGATTTATTAATTGCACAACTACTGTCTTCTCAGAACTTTTGAAAAAAGTGTGGGTGAATGCCATCGGGTCCCAGTGCGTTAAGAGGCTTAAAGAATTTGATAGCGCGGAGAATCTTATATAATATAAGGAGTTTCATAAGGTTCAATTGTTCCTCCTGTGTTAGAAAATTAATACTTTTGGGAATGAATGTTTTTAGGCTAGATCTTAGCTCAGTAGTTAAACTTCAGTAAAATAATTTATGATAGTAGATTTAATTACATCTTGGTCCAAAGTCCAGTTACCAACAACATCAGTTAGACCAAGAATGCGATTTTTGCGGTGTCTATGAACTGTAGTTGTGTAGAAAAACTTTGTATTTGCATCACCCTAATTTAGCCATTGTACTCTAGATTTTAGCTTCCAAAAATATTCCTCTTATCATAGTATATTATTATAAATATAAATAATCTTTGTTTCAAGATTGTGGTGGAACATGTGTTTGTGATTCAAGTCCATCTTTTGAAGACCTTCAATTCTGGTAATGAGCTTCTTCTTTTTAGTAAAAATATTGCCAAAGCAAGTAGAGTTCCAGTCTTGTGCGTGTTTTTTTGAAAGTAGTTGATGCGTTGTTGTAATCAAGATTTGAGTTCCAACAGGAAGAAACTATTTTTTTTAAAACTGGGTGACACAACCACATAGTTTCAAATTTAAAGGTACTTTTAGGCTTGGTAGTCGGTCGAATAAGTTTAAGGAGTAAAGGGCAATGATCCAAATCCGTACGAGGTAGGTGAATTACTTTGAAATCTGGGTATAGGTCTAGCCATTATGGGTTGCTCATAAATCTATCCAATCTTTCCAAAATAAGCTTATTATTGTTTTGACAGGTTGGTTTTTTTGTCCAGGTGTACCGTGGGCCTACAAAACCTAAGTCTATCATATTCATAGTATTGATACAGTCAATGAAAGCAGAATTATTTTTATTTTTGATCGGGTTTCCTCCAAGCTTTTCAGAGGCTTTAGTTACTTCATTAAAATCTCCACAAATTAACCAAGAAAGATTTATAATACTAGACATTTCTTTTAAGTTACTAAACAAAATATTCTTAAATCTGGCCTTATTTTTTGCATAGAAATAGAAATAATCCATGTAGGAGAGGAGGTACTTACTCGCATAATTGCATGTATTTTCTGTTCTGTGAGAACCATTGGTTCAACCACGACTTCATGGTTGTTCCACAGCATTGCTATTCCGCCAGAGATACCTGAAGCTGGTACTTGGATTAAATCAGTGAAGGGTAATTGTTGCAATAAAATCTCATTATCAGTCATATGTGTTTCTGTTAGAGCTAAAACAGATGGTATGTTTCCTTGTAGGATGGCGTCCAGATTATGCCTGAAGGTGGGATTGTTTCCACCTCTATAGCTCCCCAGAAGAATCTTTATGAGTAAGATTGGTGGTGTTGTTGAGTTCCCTCCTGGACCTAGTGTCAGGTCCAAGTTCGTTGCAAGAGCTGGACATAGATTCACCACATATTGTTGTATTGGTGACCATTAATGAGTGGGGATTTTGACTACCTATCGGCACCTTTTTGCTTTTGTTTTAGTCCAAAAGCGTTTAATTAAGTTCCCAAAAACTGATGAAATATGTTTAATTGCAGGAATGGTGGAAAATTAGCCTAAAAGATAAAATCCAACTCAAGAAGGAGTAATCTGAACCAAGGACAAAAACATGAACAAAAACTCTAAAGTGCGCTTGTCAGAGATCTGTGAGAAGTGCGGTTCGCACATGAGATATGCGGTCACAGAAGCAAGGCAATATCGGAAGTTCAGAGAACATGCATATCAAGTTCAACGGAAGTGTGGACCGCGCAATTATTGTGCGGCCGCAGAAGATCAGCTATGCGGCCGCAGTTGCATTTGTGCGGTCCGCAGAAGAGCTATGTGCGGACGCACTCAGAAATGTGCGGACCGCAGAAAGAGAGAGATGCGGCCGCGGTTCAGAATTGTGCGGCCGCAAGAGTCCAATCCCATCAAGCTGAAGCAAAGTGCGGACCGCACATGGAATTGTGCGGCCGTAGAACCTCCGAAAGGGCATTTTTGTTCGAAAATTTTAGGACTGTATAAATAGAAGAGATTCACTTTTTAGGTCAAGTTTTGACATCAGCATCTACAGTAGACGTTTTCTTTTACTCTTTTTAGTAGTTTTTTCCATTTTGAGCTTTTTGAACATTGATTTCATCATTTTAATTATCAATATGGGTTTAATTATCACTTCTTTTTATTCTTCTCTTCCAATTTAAGAATGAGTAGTTAGATTCTCACTAGGGTTGTAGACCAACCCTAGTGTGTGAACTTAATGGGTATTTGATTTATTGCTTGTTTATTGTTGGGTGTTCATTATCTAGCCTAGTTCTTGCTTTAATTTGAAGAATTAATGGTTGCAAACATTATTTCATGCCTATTCAACTTGGTCTCTACTTGAGAAAGAGAGATTTAGTCTAGAAAAACTTGGCTAGCAAGAAATTTGGTCAATCAAGAGATTGATAAGCCCAATTAAAGGGTTGAACTTAGAGATAGTGAACTCCGACTTGAGCTTATTATCAACTGCTTTGTTCAAAATACATTTGGACTTGAGAAAGCCAAATTGGGTAAAATCACTCTTTGACCGAGAGGTATCGAGTGAGTATTTGAGTGTTGATAGCTATAATACACCCCGACCAATAAAATAAGCTTTAAGGCTTACAACCCATTAAGCGAACACATAGGTGAAGGTCATAGCCCTAGGCCTTTTATATCATTTGAAAAATAACCAAAAATAATTTCCTAGTTTAAATTCTTAGTTTGTAATCTTAGTTTAAATTAGACCTAGAAATAACCCAAGTTTGTGAAAGTGCAATTTGAGATAATTCAAGCTCATAAACTATAATATATATCCCTAAGACACATTCATAGCTCCCTGTAGAAAATCGACCCCGACTCCTTGTTGGGTATTACTATTGCATCGATCATTTTCATATCCTCAAATAGAGGAGTGAAATTGGACGAGATCAGTTTTTGGCGTCGTTACCGAAGAGCTAAAAAATGGTGTTAGCTATATATTTAGGTGATTTTTTGGAATATCTTCTTTTCCTTCCTTGTTACTAACGTATGAGTATTGTAGGTGCAATCATGGAAAATAACGAGCTCGAAAACATAGCCGTGGGGATGTGGATGTTGATGATGATACAATGGATGAGGTCCCTCTTGAACCTCAAGCAAATAGACGAGGCCGACCGCCTCAAGATAATGTGCCCGTTCCACCCCCACCTCCACCACGAGCGGCTCCACACCGGGTGTTGCCAAATGAAGGATATGCAAGTGCTATAGTCCTACCCTATATTAGGGCGGGCAACTTTCAAATAACCAACGTGATGCTCACTTTGCTCGAGCAACGATGGTTGTTCACCGGTACACCAGGTCAAAATGCATATAAACACTTGAAAGGGTTCGTTGATACGTGTTGGGGGAGCAAATAAACAAATGTCTCCGAGGACGCTTTGAGGCTAAGGCATTTTCCCTTCTCTCTACGAGGGAAAGCCTTAGATTAGTTGGAACGTTTGCCAAATCATTTCAATCATACTTGGGATGAACTAGCGGAGAAATTTATTTCAAAGTACTTCTCTCCCGGGCACATGGCCATTCTTCGGGATGAAATTCTATCATTCAAGCAAGAGCCTAATGAACCACTACACGAGATATGGGAAAGATATAGGACAATGGTGAAAGAGTTCCCCAACAATGATAAGACGGAGAACATGATTCAACAAACTTTCTATCGGGGGATCAATACCCCCAACCAATGTGTAGTGAATCAACTTGCCGGTGGGAACTTCATGACTACGCCGTATGCGGAGGCATGTGATATTTTGGATAAAATGGCGGATACTTCATCGGCGTGGCAATCTAGAGCCAATGTCCCTCAAGGTGATCCAAATGTGATTCTTCTTCATAAAGAGTTACATGACCATTAGCAAGTAATAGCCGAGTTAACAACCACCATGAACCAATTGGCAAAGGCTCAACTTCAACAAGTGCAAAACCCGAGGCAAGTCAATGCTATGGAGGGAGTCAATATGATGGTAAACAAGAGAAGAACTATAAGTCCACAAGTGCAACAAAAAGTGGATAATTTTGTGCAAGATGATAGTGGGTTTGATCAAGGATATTCTTATAATGATCAAGATGAAGAGGTCCAATATGTAAACAACTTTCAAGGGCAAAGAAATAACTACCAAGGCCCTAGTAAACAACAATGGAGACCTTCGAATAATCAAGGCAATTAGAATTCTAGCAACCAAGGTAATTGGAATAGTGGAAACAATCAAGGCAACTAGAGTGGAAGCAATAACCAAGGGAATTGTCAAAATAATAATAATAATAATAATCAAGACAATTGGGGAGGCAACAACCAAGGTGGGTGGAACAACAACCAAGGAAATCAGGGGTCGGGTTTTCAAAGGCCCCCGATGTACCAACAACCGAGCAACCCACATCCATATCCTTCTCAAGGTCCGAGTTCCTCCAGCAATGAAATGAGTCATATTGAGAACATGTTCAAGCAAATGATGGAGAAGAATGTCGATTCCGATGCCTAACTTGCTTCACACAACACATCAATCCGCAACTTAGAAGTGTAAATTGGTCAAATCTCTTAAGTTTTAAATTCTTGTCCTAAAGGGGCACTAAGTGATACAGTAGTGAACCCAAAGGGTGGGAACATTATGGGGCATGCCATGGCCGTTACTACGAGAAGTGGAAAAGGTGGGAATGCACTTACCTCAAGCCAAAGGAAACTTATGGATGATGAGCAAGTGGTAGAAGAAGAGGAGATCCCGAACATGTGGTGCAAGAAAATGATGAAGTGCAGATTGATATTGATGACACGGTGGAAGAGACTCAAGAGGATGTGAACCCGTCTAGGTATCATGTGATTGACATACCAGGAACGGTAGTGCAAAAAGCTAAGGATCCATTGCCTAAGCCACCTCCTCCCTATCCTCAAAGGCTTGCCAAGAAAAATGGCGAGAATCAATTGAAGAAGTTCTTTGATATGATGAAGAGTCTCTCTATAAATGTGCCATTAGTTGAAGCTTTAGAGAAAATGCCCGGATATGATAAGTTTATGAAAGACTTTGTGACAAAGAAGAGATCGATAAATTTTGAAACTATCAAAGTCACTCAGCAAGTGAGTGCAATTGTGCATTCGATGGCTCCAAAGTTGGAAGATCCAGTGCTTTCACAATTCCTTGTACTATTGGAAGTGCCGAATTTGCAAAAGCTCTCTGTGAACTTGGGGCGAGTATCAACTTGATGCACTATTTGGTTTCAAAACATTGGGAATTAGGCAACCAAGACCCACATCTATGAGATTAGAAATGGCCGACCGTACAATGAAGAGACTGTTGGGGGTGATTGAGGATGTATTGGTTCGGGTTGACGAGTTCATTCTCCCTGCGGATTTTGTGATTCTTGATTGTGAAGTGGACTATGAAGTGCCGATTATTCTTGGTAGACCTTTCCTTTGCAACAGGAAAGGCTTTTGTTGATGTAGAAGCCGGTGAACTCACTTTCCGAGTGGGTGATAAAATATGGTGTTCCGCGTATGCAAATCTATGAGGCAACCGAATAGCAATGAAGTGTGTTCGTTCGTGGACTTGGTGACCGATGTGATTATTGATGGTACAAGTACCACGATTAATGTGGGTGATATGTTGGAGGCCGTTTTGCTAAATTTTGATGATGATGAAATGGATGGCTTCATGGAAAGTGTCAATTCTTTGCAAAGGATGGGGTCATACAATTATGCACCTCGGAAACTTTCCTTGGATCTCGAAAATAGGAAAACTCCTCCAACAAAGCCTTCAATTGAAGAGCCTCCTATCTTAGAGTTGAAGCCATTGCCTCCACATCTCAGGTATGAATTCCTTGGCCCTTGCTCTACTTTACCGGTTATTTTTTCCTCATGTTTGACTAACGTGCAGGTTGACTCTACATTGGCGGTGCTCCACAATAGGAAGAAAGCTATTGGGTGGACTTTGGCGGATATTCGGAGAATAAGCCCCGCATTTTGCATGTACAAAATTAACTTGGAGGAGAATGCCAAACCCTCCATTAAACATCAAAGGAGACTCAATGAGGCCATGCAAGATGTGGTAAAAAAGGAGATCATAAAGTGGTTAGATGCCAGGGTTGTCTACCCCATTTCTGATAGTTTGTGGACTTCTCCTCTGCAATGTATTCCGAAGAAGGTGGAATAACTGTGGTCACCAATGATAAGAATGAGTTGATTCCAACAAGAATGGTGACCGGGTGGAGAGTGTGTATGGACTATCGGAAGCTAAACAAAGTCACAAGGAAAGATCATTTTCCACTACACTTTTTTGACCAAATGCTTGATAGGTTGGTCGGTCGGGCATTCTATTGCTTTCTAGATGGATATTCGGGCTACAATCAAATCTTTATTGCCCCAGAAGATCAAGAGAAAATAACCTTCACTTGTCCCTATGGCACTTTTGCTTTCAAGCCGATGCCATTTGGCTTATGCAATGCACCGACAACTTTTCAACGGTGTATGATGGCGATCTTTACGGATATGGTAGAGGACTACCTTGATGTCTCCATGGATGACTTTTCGGTAGTCCGGGATTCCTTTGATGATTGCTTGGAAAATTTGGATAAGGTTTTGGTAAGGTGTGAAGAAACGAACTTGGTGTTGAATTGGGAGAAATATCATATCATGGTCGAGGAGGGTATTGTCCTTGGCCACAAAATTTCAAAGAAGGGAATAGAGGTCGACAAGGCAAAAATAGAGGTGATTTCTAAACTTTCACCTCCAACATCCGTGAAGGGCATGAGACGTTTCTTGGGTCATGCGGGGTTCTACCGGCGTTTCATAAAGGATTTTTCCAAGGCGGTGAGCCCCTTGTGAAAGCTTTTGAATTGCTCAATGATGATTGCATGAGAGCATTTGAATTGCTCAAGTTTAAGTTGACAACTACTCCCATTATCACCGCCCCGAATTGGAGCATTCCTTTTGAGCTTATGTGTGATGCTAGTGATGTGGCGGTTGGAGCAGTTTTGGGGCAACGTATCAACAAGATCTTTTATTCAGTCTACTATGCTAGTAAGACCATGAATGATGCCCAAGTCAATTACATTATGATAGAAAGAGAGCTCCTTGCCATTGTGTTTGCTATTAAGAAGTTCCGCCCGTACTTGATAGGTGCAAAAGTGATTGTCCATACGCATCATGCAGCACTTCATTACCTTATGAGCAAGAACGATTCCAAAGCCCGGTTTATGATATGGGTGCTTTTGTTGCAACAGTTTGACATAGACATCCAAGATCGAAAAGGAAGTAAAAACCAAGTGGCGGACCACTTATCTCGTTTGGAGGAGGAGGGGAGGCCGCATGATGGCCTTGAAATCAATGACTCCTTCCCCGATGAGCAACTCTTAGCCATTTCAAGGAAAGAGGTGCCCTGGTTTGCGGATCTAGCAAATTTTCTTGTAAGTGGGATCACCCCGAATGAGTTCTCTTCAAACCAAAGGAAGAAGCTCAAACGGGATTGTCAAGACTATTATTGGGATGAACCGTATCTTTTCCGGATTTGTACGGATGGAGTTATTAGAATATGTGTACCGGAGGAGGAACAAGTTAAAATTCTTCGTCGTATGGTGATCACCATGGTAGAGAAAGAACGACGGCTAAAGTGCTAAGTTGCGGTTTCTATTGGCCCACTCTTTACAAAGATGCAAGTGATCTAGTCAAGCGTTGTGATGAATGTCAAAGGGTCGGTGGAATCTCAAAGAAAAATAAAATGGCCCTCACCACCATTTTGGAGATTGATATTTTCGATGTATGGGGTATTGACTTCATGGGACCTTTTGTGAGTTCTTGTGGAAACACCTACATTTTGGTCTCGGTTCATGTGTTTAAATGGGTTGAGGCTGTTGCTCTATCCAACAATGAAGCAAGAAGTGTGGTGGCATTTTTTAAGAAGAACATCTTCACAAGATTTGGTACTCCGCGGGCTATCATAAGCGATGGGGGTCGCATTTTTGCAATAATTCTTTTGACACTTTACTTAGAAAGTATGGTGTTACTCATAAAGTTACGACTCCCTATCACCCTCAAGCTAGCGGTCAAGTGGAAGTCTCCAACTGGGAGATAAAGAGTATTTTGTCCAAAACAGTGAATGCTAACCGGATGAATTGGTCAAAGAAGCTTGATGATGCACTATGGGCTTATCGGACTGCTTTAAAACTCCTATGGGGATATCTCCATACCAGTTGGTGTTTGGAAAATCTTGTCATCTTCCGGTAGAACTCGAGCACAAGGCCATGTGGGCTTCAAAGAAATTAAATCTTGACTGGGATGCAACTGCTAACTTGCGAGTTGCACATTTGAATGAATTAGATGAATTATGGTATCATGCATATGCAAGTTCATCCTTGTACAAAGAAAGAATGAAGTACCTTCATGACAAATACATCCGAACAAGGGAGTTCAAGGTGGGCGATCTTGTTTTGCTGTTCCACTCACGATTGAAGATGATTCCGTTGAAATCCAAATGGAGTGGTCCCTTTGAAATTGTGGGTGTGAAACCTTTTGGTGAATTGGACTTGAAAAACAAAAGTGATAAGATATTCTGAGTCAATGGACACCGGGTGAAGCATTATTTGGAACAAGCTGATGATGGCCACATAGTGGCAGTGATTCATTTGAAGTGATGATAATCTGCGTCGTGCCGCGACGTTAAATCAGGCGCTTCTTGTGAGGCAACCCATGTTTCTTTTTCTTTAGATAGGTCTTATTTTTGTGCTACCTGGTTTTGAAATGTGTTGTAGGAACTGTGCTCAGAAAAATTGGCTAAGTATGGAAAAATTGTGGACCGCACATGTATTGTGCGGACCGCACATGTATTGTGCGGACCGCACAATTTTCAATGCTACAGCAGAAGTCAACTACGGCCACACAATTCTTGTGCGGACCGCACAAACTGAGATGGAAAATTACAAACTCTCTGAAGTTTGTTTGTCAGAGAAATGGTCAAAGTGCGGCCGCACAAGGAAATCTGCGGTCCGCACCAAAACTTGCGGTCGTACACATAATTCTATGGATCGCAGATCAACGGATGGAAATTGAACAACATGTAACAGAGTGCGGACCGCATAATGAATTCTGCGGCCGCACTCGTCTCTTGAACCCTCAGCCAATCCCGTATAGTATAAATAGTAGCCCTAAGGCTATTGTTGAGACTTTACACTCTCTGAGAAATTAAAACAAAAGGATAAAATCTTGCATACTACCGAGTCAATTATCTGCCACTTAATTGAGGATCTTTAATCATTCCTTAACATCACTTCATCACTGGTATGTTCAAATCATTTCTAAAATTCTTCAATTTTCTTAGTTAGTTTATAAATTATTAGTTATTTTAGACCATTTGTCAATTTCATATCTATGAGGGGTGTAATTTATGTTATGTAAACTTCTAGTTGTTATTTGGGGAATGGGTATTTGGTTTATCATGTTTAATTGCTACTACCATGCCCAATTTGTGTAAAAGATTGAAACCCTATAGGACTGTGCCCGATTTAATTTTGAAATGTGCGGCCGCACAAGGAATTGTACGGTCCGCATAATTACGTGCTTAGGGCATTTAGTTAGGCAAAAGTGCGGACCGCACTTGAAATTGTGCGGTATGCAGAAAAGTGTGTGCGGCCGCAGCTTGGGGCATTCTCTGTCTTCAGAGAGTTTCCATTTTTAAGGTATTCACTGTGCACTCAAAAATGTACGGTCCACACTTCAGATGTGTCGCACTAAAAATTGCGCAGATCGCAGTTTCATCTCTGCAATCGCACTTTCAAATTGTGTAGTCCACACAACCCAACCTGCGGCCGTACTTGCAATTGTGTGGACCGCACTTCCCCACCATGCAACATGTTTTGTTCTGTGACTTTCTGTTTATCTGCAATTGAATTAGAATTAACTCTTGCTACTATTTGTTGTAGAAAATGGTTAGATCCTGTGGTCGTGGTGATACATCAAAGGGGTTGGGTGAACCTTCCAGAGGCAGAGGCAAAAGTAATTTACCCCTCGCCCTCCAAAGAGTAATCAATAAGAAAGCCACAACAGACCGACGAAGACAACCCGAGCCTTCCGAATCAAGTTCATATGCCCTGTCTAGGGAAGCATCGGAGGGCAACTCAGTGCAAGAGCGGCCTGCTATATAATCATAGCCACAACCGCTTCAGGACAGATACTAACTGAGAAACGAGCCTACCTCTTCTGAGAGCACTTCTAAGGGGTCAGAAGGTAACAATCAGGCTTCAGAGCCTTCATCTACACATGCCCCCGACGCACCAGCTAACTACAGTGGATGTGGATGAGATCCCGGATGATGGCCGAGTGGGTGATACCAGAGTTGCCGGCCTTGAGAGGTCGAAAAAAAAAGAAATTTGGGAAGATAGGTTCGTCAGTCTAACTATATTCAATGGTTTTCGAGAGTGGTGGCCGTCGGGATCGCTCACTCCTGAGCATTAGTTCTTGTTGAAGATGCTGATAAATACAACCTGGCGGTGTTGAGGCAATTCCGGGAGCGGAAGGGGTGGACATGGTTCACTCAAAGTGTGGTAGATGCCAAGTAGTACCTGGTCTGATAATTTTATGCCAATGTGGAGCACATAAAGAAGGGGACCAAAGTGACGAAAGTGTGGAATCTAAAAATGAGGTTTGACCAGAGCACCTTGAACACATACTTAGAGTTGGAGGATGTTGAGCCGGTGCAATACTTGGAAAAGCTGGCTATGGGCGATGCAGCTCGCCCATGGCTAGCTGAGATTCTGGCAGCTCCGGGACCACCACCACCATGGATCACAGCAGGGGTTCCTATTTAGTGGAACACCCTAAATTTTGAGGCAAAGGGATGGAAGACGTTTGTGTGTAGCAGAATAGACCCGTGCCAAAATGAAACAAATCTCCCAATCCCGCGGGCAGTGCTAGTCGCCTCTATCATGGCCGGATACCCAATCAATGTAGGTACTGTGATGTCGGCCAACATGTCTTTGGTTGGCAGGCAAAGTGACAGCTCCTACTCATACCCCAACACTATCACTGAGTACCTTACGGATGCGGGGGTGGAGCCGAGGAATTTTGACACAAAGGTTCGGGAAAAGAAGCCTTTCACTTGATACTCTCTAAAGGACCTGAGGAACCCGAAGAATAAAGGTCAGCAGACTACTACCGTGGGCCAGTCTGATGAGCCTTCAGTGATAGCGGTAGAGTCAGTAGACATGCCTTCCCCTCCAGCAGTGCCTTCTACTAGTACAACTGTCATGCAACCACCTCTTTCTTCAAGGCCTTCAACAGCAGTTCCCTCCACCTCGACTTTAAGGCTGGTGCCTATGCCCGCCCATCCACTATCTGTGCTGCGAGTCTCCCAGACACTGGCGAGCCTCAACAACTGGATGCAGACAGCTACTGCAAAGCTATCTAACTTATCCAGTGTTGTTGTAGCACAGTCATCCACCCCGACCCCCAGATTCCTCCAACAGTGGAGGACACATTGAAGAAGATCTTGGAAAACCAAACCACCATCATGAACACCTTGGTAGCACAGGGATCAGTGATTGAGGAGCTGGGGAAGCAGGTAAAGAAAATGAGAAAATCACAGGCGTCCAAGAAATCAGTTGACAGGTTGAGGAGAGAGTTGACCAAGATAGCAGCAGCTGGTGAGCTTCCTTTCGATTTGCTCATAGGGTCAGACCCACCAGCATCAGTAGCTCCAGCAGCACCATCTGTTCCAGTGGCACCAACTGGCTAGTCTAAGGAGCCAGACATGACTGCCGACACTGCTGAGGCGGTGCGACAGATGTTCACCCACCCAGTTACTCCCAGAGCTGAGGATGATGAGATCCAGTTAGAGGAGACTGAGGGCGGTGACACTGCTATATACACAGCCACATAGGGAGTCCTCTTCACTCTTACCCTTCTTTATTCTTCTTTTGTTAAGCATTGGGGGCAACCCTTCTTTATTCGGGGGGTGGAGTTTATTGGATATTTGGATGATTTGACATTTGGTTTGTAATAACTGATAACATTTTTCTTTTTCTTTTTATCATGTATAGATTCTCCTCTTTCTCTCTCTATTGATGTATATATTTATCTTTTCTTCCCTCATTATGTACATTCATTATGCTTGCAGTAACTTGCTTTGTAACTTATTTATTTTATTTTCTTATTAGTCAATGTTTAATTCAGTAACTTTTTTTTTAATCTAATAGCTTCGTTTTAATCTAGTAGCTTCTTTTTATGTTTGAGTGGACAATAAGCCTTTGGTTTTCTTAATGCCACGGTTCTTTCCAAAGGTAATTTTTGTGTGAACCAGGTGACTCTTCCCAATGATGGATGGCGTGACAACCTTCTTAAGGGATTGAATCTGTTTTTGGTGTTTAGGTAAGAATAGTAGTAATAAGGAATAAAAAGACCTAATTGAGTCAAGCTCAAAGAGTCAAATATGCTTCACTTGGTACCAACACACTTAACTACGTGCTTATGGTTAGAAAGATTTTTTTTTTGGAAAGAAATAGCTCTAGTTAGTGACCTTGTGACTCTTGTGTTGACTTAGGCAATCATCGAGGGGTTTAGCCGAGCCATAGTGATTATCAAATCTTGATTATGGTCATTGTGGACCCTCGACTCTATCCTTTTTAACAAGCCAGCTGCGTGAGAGGTGAGATGTTTTTGTTGCAAGTCCAAGCACCCGTGCAAATGGTCTAGAACTTGCCACGAATGTGTTTCTAGGCGAAATTTTAAGTTTTGCTTGGCTTGAGAAGTGATTGTAGGCTCTCCTTGACCCGCTTGAAATTTTCCATGGCCCACCAATGTTGTTATCCCTAGTCAACCCATTTGAGCCTAAAACCCTTCTCATTTGATCACCATGTTACAAGCCTTTACGAGTTCTGTTGTGACCCTCTCTTGGCACCCGAGCTTTCCTTAACACTCTTGTGAAATAGTTGGCTAAAAACATAAGTTTGGGGGAGAGACGAGGAGTTTGAAAAAGGTATCAAGGCACAAAAAGAGAAAATAAATGAAGAGATGAAAAGGCAAGAAAAAGAAAGAAGAACAAAAAGGAAAATGCAAAAAGAAAGTGAATAAGTTGAAGAGTTGAAGGGATTTCAAAGAATAGTAATGATGCAAGGCATGGAGAAAACAAAGAAGGAGAAAATGAATATCATAACTAAGAAGGAGTGAAGCTAAGTCTCTCCAATCCCCCTATGAAAAAGAAAATACCTCAAAAAGTTGGCAAAGCATGAGCCGATAAGAAAAAATGGAGTGCTTAAGGAAAGATGAACCCGTTCTATCATAACATATCCAACCTTAGTCTAAAAGCCTCCATTGCATTTCGAAAAACCCCTATGTGATTTCAAGCCGTGCGAGCTTACATTAGTGGTAATTTACATGAGGGGCAAGCCTATGATACTTAAAGACGTACTTGTGACATTCTTTTGAGAGAGATGAGCGAACCTTTCACAAATCTTTGAATTGAGTGCTACATGCCTAAGTGAGATAAGCAAACGGAGAATAGAAGAGGAGGAGTTTGGGATCCACAATTACCTGCATAAAAGAGCGAGTTTTCTTGATGAATTAAGTCAACTCTTGATGCTCAAGTATCACATTAGAACTATTTGTGCTTAAAAGTTCAACCCATTGCCTTGTTAATAATTCATAAGTGTGTGGGTAATTGTTAGTCCCAATTGATGTGTGATTTATGCATTTTTTTATTAGCTGGAATAGCTCTTAACTTGTGGAGGTGTGAATTACCTTATTTGCTTAAGGACAAGCAAAAACTTAAGTTTGGGGGAGTTGATGAGTGTGGATTTTGACTACTTATTGGCACCTTTTTGCTTTCATTTTAGTACAAAAGCATTTAATTGTGTTCCCAAAAACTGATAAAATATGCTTAATTGCAGGAATAGTAAAAAATGAGCCTAAAAGATGAAATCAAACTCAAGAAGGAGTAATCTGAACCAAGGACAAAAACAGACACAAAAACTCTAAAGTGCGAACCGCAGATTATCATCTGCGGCCACAGATTGTGCAGAAGAACTTGTCAGAGATCTGTGAGAAGTGCGGTCCGCACATGAGATGTGCGGCCGCAGAAGCAATGCAAGACCGGAAGTTTAGAGAACATGCATATCAAGTTCAACGGAAGTGCGGACCGCACAATTATTGTGCGGCCGCAGAAGATCAGCTATGCGGCCGCAGTTACATTTGTGCGGTCCGCAGAAGAGCTATGTGCAGCTGCACTCAAAAATATGCGGACCGCAGAAAGAGAGTTGCGGCCGCGATTCAGAATTGTGCGGCCGCAAGAGTTCAATCCCGTAAAGCTGAAGCAAAGTGCGGACCGCACATGGAATTGTGCGGCCATAGAACCTCCGAAAGGGCATTTTGTTCGAAAATTCCAGCACTGTATAAATAGAAGAGATTCACTTTTTTAGGTCAAGTTTTGACATCAACAGCTACAGTAGACGTTTTCTTTTACTCCTTTTAGTAGTTTTTTCCATTTTGAGCTTTTTGAACATTGATTTCATCATTTTAATTATCAATATGGATTTAATTATCACTTTTTCTTCTTTCTCTTCCCATTTAAGCATGAGTAGCTAGATTCTCACTAGGGTTGTCACCCAACCCTAGTGTCTGAACTTAATGGGTGTTTGATTTATTGCTTGTTTATGGTTGAGTGTTGATTATCTAGCCTAGTTCTTGCTTTAATTTGAAAAATTAATGGTTGCAAATATTATTTCATGCCTATTCGACTTGGTCTCTACTTGAAAAAAAGAGATTTAGTCTAGGAAAACTTGGCTAGCAAGAAATTGGGTCAATCGAGAAATTGATAAGCCCAATTAAAGGGTTGAACCTAGAGATAGTAAAACCCGACTTGAGCTTATTATCAACTGATTTGTTCAATACCCATTTGGACTTGAGAAAGTCAAATTGGGCAAAATCACTCTTTGACCGAGAGGTATCGAGTGAGTACTTGAGTGTTGATAGCTATAACACACCCCGACCAATAAAACAAGCTTTAAGGCTTACAACCCATTAAACGAACATCTAGGTGAAGGTCATAGCCCTAGGCCTTTTATATCATTTGAAAAACAACCAAAAATAATTTCCTAGTTTAAATTCTTAGTTTGTAATCTTAGTTTAAATTAGACCTAGAAACCACCCAAGTTTATGAAAGTGAAATTTGAGATAATTCAAGCTCATACACTATAATATTTATCCTTAAGACTCATTCATAGCTCCCTGTGGAAAATCGACCCCGACTCCTTGTTAGGTATTACTATTGCATCGACCGTTTTCATATCCTCAAATAGAGGAGTGAAATTAGACGAGATCAGTGACCATGCACAAGACCTTATGTTGAATGATACCTTGCGTATGTTTGGTGGTGTATGAATTAGAATTCGTTCTTTTGCATTTTCGAGAAAGGTTAGTGTGAGGCATTCCTCCGTCAAGATGATTGGCTCCATCACCTGATCTTGAATGTTTTGTGGGTTTTCCACCAGTTCCGGGACCTGTGGAGGTGGGAAATTTCCTGGCATTGAATGGAACGATTGACTTGTTGCTCCCATTTCCGGCACTATCTGCTCTAGTGTCAAGTTTTTCATTTGCGCTGCTGTGATCGGTGTCTGTAGTGCATGTAGGATCTGATTGAGCGACAAGTCTGCAAAGATGCTTAGTGGGAATGAGTGCAATTTGAAGTTCTGTTGGCGTGTTTGGTTGCTCGATTCCAGCAGCACGTTGCCCAAGGATAGCAGTTCCTCCTCCTGAACTGTGTGATTGTAAACTAAGGACTGGTAAGCTTGAAGTATCTCCGATGCGTTCATGGTGTATGGCTCGACGTTTGGAGCAGTGTTTTATAAGGCGTGGGCGTAAGGTGAAGCGTTTTACATATGCCTCAGCGAGGCGTAATCCCCGAGGCACGGGGCGTAATCCCCTTAGGTATTTAATTTTTAATATTTTATAAAAAAAATATAATTACAGTAAATATTTATAAACAGTTAAAATTGCATAAAAATTGAAGAAAACTATAAATATGTGAAATATATATATATATATAGATGTGTTTTATCCCCACAAAAAACTAATCAAAATAATTTATTATACGATACTTAGAAGCACAACTAACTCGAGTCGAAAAGAATAAAATTTTCTACATGGAGGACAAAAAGGATTACTAACATGTAATTTGAACTTTGAACTTGCTGCTATGAAATTACATGTAAAGGACTTATTCAATAAATTTTATTTTAATTTAAAAAAGTCTGTGGGGATTACGCATCACTAAAAAAGCGCGTCTCAAACGCCCAGGCGTACGCCCCGAATTGCTGGGCGTACGCCTCTTGAGACTTTCGCCCCACACCTTCACCTCGGGACGTTTTTGGTGCGCCTCGTCCCAGGGCTCGCCCCGAAAATGCCTTTTAAAACACTGGTCTGGAGTTAGAGGTGGAGTTCTATGGATCAAGTTTTGGCCGTTCCAGTTGTTCATGGGTGGTAGTATTGAGGATTCCATGAGTTGATTTCCCTGTAATGGATAGTAGTTGAGGGAGTGGAGTGGAGCTTGGTAGGGGAGTGATCGTGTTGTTCCCTAGCGGTAGGGGAGCTAGCCGGAACATGCATGGGAGTGGAGGTAGTGCGCATGGAACAAAAGTGGATGGTTTGTTGTTGGAGGGTGTGGTTGTGAGTTCATGTGGTGGGGTGGCTGGTTCTGAGAGTAGCGACGATTGCAAGGCATTTTTGTTTTGTGTTTGCAGTTGTGTAGTATTTGCTAATGATGGGAAAGTAGAAGTTGGGATTGGTTTTATAGAAGTGGAATTGTTTATTTGTAGGTGAGTATTATTTTTGGTTTGGTTTTTAAATGTCTTTTCCGTAATAGTTCATTAGGTTTTTTCACATGGGGGTGCATTGAATGAAGGATATATTGTGGGAGTAGGGGTAGTGTTTTAGTATTAGCAATTTTGAGCAATGGGATTTCCTTTGTTTTATCATCTAGATCACTGAATTTCGTTAGATACAAACTGAGTATTACTACTATTTACCATTAACAACCAAAGGTGGGAATAACTTCCGTCTTTTTAATGATTTCTTTTTTCATACTTTTGAAAGAATTTTCATCACTTTTATCGCTAAAGACCAAGAAATAATTGAAAGTAAACTAAAGAGAATTTCTCTTTAAAAGAAAGACTACAGAGATTCAATTGATGTCAAATAAATTAGTATTGGGGACATAAACTTAATAAAAAGGGCCTTTGTTAGTGAAACTCTCCATTCCGTTTAGATTCAAATCAAAATCAAAGTCGTTACAATTCTATCTGTTCTTTAGGTGGCACTTTTTTGTTTAAAAGAAACTACCTAATATTTGTTAAGTGTTAGTTTCAAAAATAAGTAATTTTTTTCCCACTCCAACGCATTAAAGATTTTTTTTTAAAAAAAATTCTAAAAAAATTAAAAGGAAAACAATGTGTTTGGTTAAAAAATCAATAGTTTGTAATCTAATAGGAGTAGCTGAAAAAATTAAAGAAGTATTGTAATGATATTGTTTTTTCTTTCCAACACCGGCTCCATCTGCTCCGGTTCCAAAGTGGATCGGTTTCCTCGGGTTGAAAACTGGAATCTTTGCCTTTTGCTCCGATTCGTTGCTTCCTCTATAGTACTTACAATCAAATCTCCAATAGAAAGCACTGGGGGCGCATCACGCACCTGGCCCAAATTAATCACCAAATCCTCCTTTTGATTTTGCTGAGCTAGTAATATGGCAGATGTTTGGGCATGGCTCCTCTTCTTCTTCATTCTCATTTCTCTTCTTGTCATGGTTGTTTTTCAGGTCTGTCTCCTAAATCCTACTCTTTTCCCTTTACTTTCACAACTGCCCACTTAGTTTCCTTTAGCTTGTGCTAGACTTAAAATTAGGGTTTTATCTGAGCTCAGTGTTTGATTAATTTGATAATGCAAATGTGAGATTTGTATTGCAGTAGTTTTTCATTAGTTAGCGTGATTTCTCAATCTACTGAAGATGATTTTTTTTTTGGCAAATGTTGATTAAAATTCTGTTGCACTTTTGAATTTTCATGTGTTTATGTTCTATTGAGTTAGCATGACAAAGCTGTACCTTCTACTGAGTATAGCATGATGAAAACTGCAGAGAACTTATATGCTTTTTTCTGTTTCTAAGATGAAGTCTGACATTTGAAATGTGTTACAGCTGATGTGCTTATCAGATCTAGAGTTTGATTATATCAACCCATACGACTCTGCAACTCGTATAAATGGGGTTGTTTTACCGGAGTTCATCACACAAGGAGTCCTCTGCTTGCTCTATCTGATAACAGGGCATTGGTTTATGTCACTTCTATGTGTTCCATATATGTACAACAATTACAGATTGTAAGTTTCCGCTCATCTTTTTTGGTTCATGGCTAATCTGCAAGTGAAATTAAGTTTTTATCAAATTCAGATTAGCTTATCTTCAGAATACTGCATTCATGTAGACACTGCTGAGATAGCATATGCTAGTTGTTATAGCATATTGTTTTAAGTCTTCTTAAGATCTGAAATATGTGTAGAGATGGAATTAGGTTTTGTTCCTCCATTATGCACCTCTGTTGTGATTCTCTGCAGCATTTATTTCTGATTCCCTTTATGAAGTACTTTTACATAGACTAAGCGCCCAGAATTTTCTTTCCTTAAAATTGATGGTTTTCTTAGGATTTTTATTTGTAAAATAACTGTTAAATAGAGATCTGACAATATGTTTCTTTGCTAGAGCAAAACTTGGTTTATAGACCACATGAGGAGTATTGAATTTTGTCCAGAAGGGACTCCTTTTTTTTCTATTCTTATGGCGATTTACTTGTCTTAATTGTTTAGGAATTGTCACAAACCTAAATATATAAACAAAATTGTCTTCTCTCCCGCAACTTAAGCTTTTAGATGCCACATCACACAATTCAATATGGTATCGAAGCTGGCAAAGTTCCTGAACTCGAAAGTCTCATTATCACCCATCAATAGAAATATTTTACATTCATGTTGCTAACCTAAATAAATAAATAAAACTATTCCCGCTCTAGTTATTTATGCTTTATAGATGAGGCGGTACGTACAATTCAACAACAATATTTCTGTATAGGTGCCGTATGTGGATTTTCTGTTGTGTGGAGTTATTTTCTTGTCTCAAGGTTATCAGCAGATTTAGGGTGTTTCACAAATTTGTTACTTTTCAAGTGTTATCAGGATTGCATTTGCATGATTTGAGCTGGCTCATATTAGCATGGGTTGTTCCTTCTCGTCCAGTTTCACATTGCTGAATTTTTAAAGCCAAAGTTTATGAAATTTAAAATGATATTGTGTTAATTTATGAAACTAACTAGGGAATCAACCCAAGTTTGAATCTGGAAAGTGTTAAGATAAGTGAAAGTAAGATAGAATATACTTGCACTGCAAGTTTAGCCCTCATAAGAAAAAAAGGTTAAGGTGAGACTAGAGGAATTACTGATTAAAAATCGTGATATTAGAGGGGATTATGGTGCCTAAATGTCAAATTTCAGATATCTAGACTCGGTCTTCCAAGAAAATGGGCATGACTGATAACAATGTAGTACATAGAATTAAAATAAGATGATTGAAATAGAGGATGGGATGCTAGGTGATAGAAAAAACCTATTAAAGCAAAAGGCAAGTATATGAAAAGTTGTGAAAACTAGCAATTGTACATGGGAGTGAATGATTTGTCTACAGTGCCCAACATATCCACAAGACAAGTGTTGCAAAAATGTGAATATTAAGATGGATGTACTGCCATACAAGATTGACTAGATTAGAAATAATCACATTCGATAGAGGCGCAAGGAGCATGCGCAGAGGTGAAAAGATGAGGTCACTTGAAATGGTTTGACCATATTCTACATAGACCACTAGATTCATCGTTCCATAGGTGTGACATTATGATGATTGAAGGTGGTAAAAAGGATGAGGTTGTTCTAAAATCCTATTGAGGGAAGGTGACTCGAAAGACCTACAATGGCTCGAAATTCATATGAATTTAGCTAGGAACAAATTATGATGGAAACGAAGGATCTATATAGGTGATATCAACTCTTTTAGGTTAAGGCTTAGTCGTTGTTGATACACTTGCATTAGGTCTGGTATTAGCAGAAGTTTTATTAGTTTGGTTAATTGTTGTCAATGCTGGGATAGGTGTGGTCTGGAAAACCTTGTTCGAAAATTACTGTGTATTGAAATGATATGGACCCAAATAGGGGAAATGGATATAGAGAAGTCATATAGCCAACCCAAGTTTGTTTGCCATTGAGATGTATTTGTTTGTTGTCTACTGAAAATGGAGGGTTTTTATTGATATCACCTAATAGATTAATTCAGAGATAATACCAGTAAGTTTTCCAGTGCATGGATGGTTTTTTTTTTAATTTAATAATTCTTTTCCTTATTTATCCCTCTGGAAAAAAAGGTTTCCATTGAGCCTTTTACAAATTGACCAAAGAAATGGTAAAATCACTGAAAATATTGCCAGTATATCTTTTGTTATAGTTTTCAACTTAATGATGAAAGGAAGTCCATGGGGCATCTTGCCATCTGAAACTAGAGGAAAGGCTATATTGAAGTTTTGTTAGGGTGGATCAGAAAGATAGTCTTAGCTGGCTTAAATCGTTGCTTGGTAAAACAATGATTGTTCACTGGAAAGCTGGTACTTGTTTGCTAAATAATATTGGTATTACCAGTACTAAGTGGTTAAAGGATCTGCATTGTGTCCTAGTTGAAACTGAAGCAGTCCTTTTTTATCCTTCCATTACCTTCTTTTCAAATGCATTCAAAATGCCGCGTGAACTTGTTAGTGCTTGATTCAGTGATTGAGATTTAATTAGATATCAAACCTCTCCAATTTTGCTGATGTGTTTCCTCAAACAAAATTTCTCATAGTTGCTTCGTGCTCTAGGTACACGAGAAGGCAGCATCTTGTTGATGTGACTGAGATTTTTAATCAGCTTGATTGGGAAAAGAAACAGAGGCTTTTCAAACTAGGCTATATCGTCCTTCTCCTCTTCATATCATTATTTTGGTAAGTAATTAAGTAGCTCTTTTTTACAGAGATTCTTATAAATAAGACACTTTTTGACCGAGTCCATGTGTTCTTTCTGCAGGCTGATCTACAGTGCCTTGGAAGATGATGAAGAGTCTCTATAGGTTCTCTAGTTTGAGCAAAGTATATGCACCCTACTGAACAGCTGCAGTTGCTCATTTATCTTGGCTTGTCTAGTTTATTATTCTTGCAAGTTTAGGGTTTAGAGGGAGCAGATTTGGTTGCAGATTGTAGTCTCATACAAAATCAGACACCCCCCCCCCCCCCTCCCTATTCAATTCTCAAGCAACTACAGGTTTTTTTAGGTTCTAATGTTCTACTGCAGAGTGTAAGTTATTTTGAGTTGCATAGTACCTTTTGTTCAAAAAACAAAAAATTGGCTTCAAGAGTTCCACTATGCTGCAATGGACTTATGATGTTCTTTTGTTTTGCTCTCCATTAATGTGAAACTGCTAATTGAGGGTGCAATATTTTTATCCTATCTGTGACAACGAAATCCTTTATCCCTGTTATATTTTTTCTTGTGATGGTGAACAAGTTATACGAACTACTGACTTATAGGCAACATTTCTTGCTTATTGATTCCGTAGTTTCCGTTCATTGTAATCTGGAAACCTATTACCATTATAGCTTCTTTTATTTCCTTCTCTCTCAATATCAATCAGACATATATATGGTTACTCACTCTAGTTGTGACCAATTTGAAACCAAGATGGCCTATCTGTTTGTTTTCCAAAATTGGCAACAAACGGTAGGAAATGGTGTATTCTCTGAGAGAAGCAGCAAAAAAGAAGCAACATGGAAGTGTAATCTTTTCAGGACTAGTACAAAACGTTCTTCCTTTATTTTCCCTCTACAAGAATTTGCAATATAACCTTTTCGTTTCAATTTAAATGACACACTTTTCTTATTAGTCCAAAAAGAATGATATATTTCTATATTTGGAAACAATTCAACTTTAAATTTTTCATTTTACCAAAGTCCGATAGAGGTATTTGCACGAATTCCAAGGTCATCCCGAGTGAGAACCTCTCTACCTTTCATAGGCTCCTGATCATGGACCTTGAGATCATGAGGAAGAGGAGGAAGAGGGCGATGTATAGCCAACATAAGATTAAGTGGGGAGCCTTGACGGAAGCTAAAGTGCAGGAGTTGGGGGTCAAGCTGGTGACTATGGGGGCTTGGAGGAGTAGTGGGGATGCAAGCGCAATGTGGACCACGGCTGCACAGTGCATTAGGGAAGCCGCGGGTGAGGTATTAGGGGTCTCAAAGGGTTACTCTGGTGGTCATAAGGGAGACTGGTGGTGGAATGGAGAAGTGCAAGGTAAAGTGGAAACCAAGAAAGCATTGTATCTTAAGCTAGTGGAAAGTATAGACGAGGAGGAGAAGAGGGCGAATAGGGAGCATTATAAGTTGGCTAAGAAAGAGGCAAAACTAGCAGTTACGGCGGCAAAAAATATAGCTTTTAGTCGTTTGTATGAGGAACTCGAGGGCCGAGGTAGGGATAAGAGGTTGTTCAGGTTAGCCAAGGCGTGAGAAAGAAAGGCGAGTGACTTGGACCAAGTGAAGTGCATCAAGGACGAAGAAGGTAGAGTTTTGTTAGATGAGGGGCTTATCCGTCGGAGATGGCAAACCTACTTCCATAGTCTCTTGAACGAGGAGGGGGACAGGAGCATTGTTCTGGGTGATTTGGAACTCTCCGGGAGTCGTTGGGACTTTGGGTATTATAGCCGGATTAGATTTGATGAAGTTGAGGGGGCTATGCGTAAGATAAGTAGGGGCAAAGCGATCGGGGCGGATCAAATCCCAGTGGAGTTTTGGAAGAGTGCGGACAAGGCAGGCTTGGAGTGGCTCACTAGGTTATTTAATGTCATTTTTAGAACGAAGAAGATGCCCGAAGAGTGGAGGTGGAACACGATGATTCCTGTATACAAGAACAAGGGTGATATCCAAAATTGCAATAACTATCGGGGTATCAAGCTGCTTAGCCATACTATGAAAGTCTGGGAGAGAGTGGTAGAGCTAAGGGTGAGGAAGAGGGTGTCTATTTTCGAGAACCAGTTTGAATTTATGCTGGGGCATTTGACTACAGAAGCCATCCACTTTGTTAGGAGATTGGTGAAGCAGTATAGGGAGAGAAAGAAGGACTTGCATATGATGTTCATCAACTTAGAAAAGGCGTAAGATAAAGTTCTGAGGGAGCTTTTGTGGAGATGTTTGGAGGCTAGAGGTATACCTGTTGCTTATGTTAGGCTGATTAAGGATATGTATGATGGAGTACACACCCAAGTGAGAATGGTGGGTAGGGACTCGGATCATTTTCCGGTTATGATGGGGTTGCATCAGGGGTCGACACTCAGCCCTTTTTTGTTTGCTATGATGATGGATGTACTGACGCGTCACATCTAAGGGGAGGTGTCGTGGTACATGCTATTTGTAAATGATATTGTATTGATTCCAGGGTCTGCCTCCATACCTCTAATTGCAAACCAAGAAAGTAGCGTATCTGAAGCTAGTGAAAAGTGTAGACGAGGAGGAGAAGAGGGTGAATAGGGAGCATTATAAGTTGGCTAAGAAAGAGGCAAAACTAGCAGTTACGGTGGCCAAAAATGCAGCTTTTAGTCGTTTGTATGAGGAACTCGAGGGTCGAGGTGAGGATACGAGGTTGTTCAGGTTAGCCAAGGCGCGAGAAAGAAAGACGCGTGACTTAGACCAAGTGAAGTGCATCAAGGACGAAGAAGGTAGAGTTTTGTTAGATGAGGGGCTTATCCGTCGGAGATGGCAAACCTACTTCCATAGTCTCTTGAACGAGGAGGGGGACAGGAGCATTGTTCTGGGTGATTTGGAACTCTCCGGGAGTCATTGGGACTTTGGGTATTGTAGCCGGATTAGATTTGACGAAGTTGAGGGGGCTATGCGTAAGATAAGTAGGGGCAAAGCGACCGGGGCGGATGAAATCCTAGTGGAATTTTGGAAGAGTGCGGGCAAAGCAGGTTTGGAGTGGCTCACTAGGTTATTTAATGTCATTTTTAGAACGAATAAGATGCCCGAAGAGTAGAGGTGGAACACGATGATTCCTGTATACAAGAACAAGGGTGATATCCAAAATTGCAATAACTATCGGGGTATCAAGCTGCTTAGCCATACTATGAAAGTCTGGGAGAGAGTGGTAGAGCTAAGGGTGAGGAAGAGGATATCTATTTTCGAGAACCAGTTTGGGTTTATGTCGAGGCGTTCGACTACAGAAGCCATTCACCTTGTTAGGAGATTGATGGAGCAGTATAGGGAGAGAAAGAATGACTTGCATATGGTATTCATCAACTTAGAAAAGGCATACGATAAAGTTCCGAGGGAGCTTTTGTGGAGATGTTTGGAGGCTAGAGTTGTACATGTTGCCTATGTTAGGCTGATTAAGGAAATATATGATGGAGTACAGACCCAAGTGAGGACGGTGGGTAGGGACTCAGATCATTTTCCAATTATGATGGGGTTGCATCACGGGTCGGCACTCAGCCCTTTTTTGTTTGCTCTAGTGATGGATGTACTGACGCGCCACATCCAAGGGGAGGTGTCGTGGTACATGCTATTTGCAGATGATATTGTATTGATTGACGGGGCGCGAGACGGTGTGAACGCGCAATTAGAGGTATGGAGGCAGACCCTGGAATCTAAAGGTTTCAAGTTGAGCAGGACCAAGACAGAATACTTGGAGTGTAAGTTCAGTGGCGAGACTCAAGGGGGAAGGGGAGGTGAGGCTGGACTCGCAGGTCATTCCTAGGAGAGGGAGTTTTAAGTACCTTGGGTTTATTATTCAGGGGTGTGGAGATTGATGAAGATGTCACACATCGTATTGGGGCGGGATGGATAAAAATGGAGACTCGCTTCCGGTGTTTTACGTGACAAGAAGGTGCCACCGAAACTTAAGGGTGAGTTCTACAGAGTGGTGGTTAGACCAACGTTGTTGTATGGGGATGAGTGTTGGCCAGTCAAGATCGCTCATATCCAGAAGATGAAGGTAGCAGAGATGAGGATGTTGATATGGATGTGCGGGAACACTAGGTTAGATAGGATCAGAAATGAGGTTATTCGCGACAAGGTGGGTGTGGCTCCTATTGAGGACAAGATGTGGGAAACGCAACTTAAGTGGTTTGGTCATGTGAGGAGGAGGAGCACAGATGCCCCAGTGAGGAAGTGTGAGAGGTTGACATTGGAGGGCCTACAGAGAGGTACATGTAGGCCAAAGAAAAGGTGGGGAGAGATGATTAGGCAAGACATGGCGCAACTTCAGCTGACCGAGGACATGACCCATGATAAGAATGTATGGAGGTGGAGGATTAGGGTAGTAGAGTAGGAAGTCTAGAGTGTTCATAACAGTAGTATTGGCACACAGTCTCGCTTTGTGTGAGCAGTAGGTTTTTATGACTAACCGTTGTTTTCTTTCATTGGGGATTACCTATTACCTTGTTATTTTTATTCTGCTTTTATATGGTTTTTTGGTACTGTCCCTTCTTGTCTATATTTCCATTAATGTGGTGCTTATGCTTTCCTGAGTCGAGGGTCTATTGGAAACAACATCTCTATCCTCACAAGGTAGGGGTAAGGTCTGCGTACACACTACCCTCCCAAGACCCCACGGTGTGGGATAAGACTAGGTATGTTGTTTGTTTTTTTGTTTGTTATCTTTAATGAGAAACTTTTATACCCACATAAATATCATTGTCCCACAAAACTTTTGCCCCTTGAGCTTTTAGGACCACATATTTCAAAAAGTCTTCTTTTTATTCTTAAATTTTGTGTTAAATTGAAACCGAGGGAGTAAAACTTATACTCCTTCCGTTCCAATTTATGTGAACTTATTTCTTTTATGATCCGTTTAAAAAAGAATGACCCATTTCTAAATTTGGAAACAATTTAGCTTAAACTTATAATTCTACCCTTAATGAGAAGCTTTTAAAACCACACAAATTGGTATAAGCTTTGTTTTTGAGTTTATGATGATACTAGAATTCTACTCCTTCCGTTTCAATTTTCTTAAACTCCGTGCCCAGTCAAACAAGTTTACATAAATTGGAACGGAGGGAGTAGTACTTATTCCTTTCTTCAATTTATGTGAATTTATTTCCTTTTTAGTCTGTTCCAAAAAGAATGACCACTTTTTAAATTCAGAAATAATTTAATTTAAACTTACAATTCTACCCTTAATGAGAAGCTTTTATAACCACACAAATACTCTGGGAGATCCTTTTTAACTTGTTTAAGACTACAAATTTCAAAATTTTTTATTTTTTCTTAAACTTCGTGCTCAATCAAAAACCGGAAGAAAAAAAGAAGAAGAAGAAGAAGAAGAAGAACAAAACATTAGAGTAAAACGAAGAAGCTGAAGAAAACATTACAAATCCAGCGTTTTCAATTGAAAACAGAGAGGGAAAAGAAGAGAAACATAGAGATTTGAGGGTGTTCATATCAGCAAAAAGTTTTGCATTGCAACGAACTAAAAGCCACACAATAGCACCTGAGAACTCTAAGCACTTTTGAGTACTGCAGGTACCATCTAAACTCTTAATTGAGTCATATGTACAGTACAGATTCTTTACTTAGTTCTTTTCTGAAAATTTAGCAGTTTATATAGATTGTGAATAGATTATTTATATACTAGAAATAGACAGAGGTGCATGTGTATATTTTTGGTGAAGAATTGGATGAAATAAATTATATGAACAAGTCAAATTGATAGATTTTGAACTAGTTGAATTACTTATAGCATGAGAAAAAAAACAAAATAATAATTTGACCAATTAAGGGTCAATCATAAACCCCGAGAGTTGGGTATCCTAAATTAGTTATGAATTAGCCTAAACAAGAAAATTAACACGAGATTGATGTGATGTGATTATAGATTGATTGAAGGAAGTCGTACGGATTGCTTGAGGTGAACACCTGGTATTTCGACAAGAGTTCTATGAGTAGTAATCTTACCGCAATTTGTGTTTCCATAACTTGTATGGTTTACACATAATTTTATTATGAATATGTTTACCGATTGTTTTGAATTTGCATGTGGGACAAGTCATTTACTTGATATGATACCGAAATATTTATTGAGATGATTACCGTTACTTTAAATATTCTCTGTTACTAGACATGTTTTACCATTACTTGAGATATGATCATCGTTACCGAAATGAAATTTCATGCTTTGATAAGAGCTGATATGCCCTGTACTGTTTTGAAAATATTTTCATACGAGTATTTACTGATTACAAGGACAAGTATAAATGGGAGGAGACTTTGAAGGATCCCGTAGCTAATGGCGGGTTCGTTAGACCTGGTGCACCTTGTAAATTCTGGATTACCAATTACCGTTACAGCCCTCACTAGTGGGAAGGTAGAACCAGCATACCGTTACTGAATTCCCTCGAGTAGGGACTACCGTATGTTCTTGCAAAGAGGTCCAAAGTTATACCGATTACATGATCTATTCCTGGAAACCTCCCAAACATAATAATTGATATGATACAGTATTACCAAGTTCATTACCAAATAATTGATTGATTTCTGTCTACATGAAACACATGATGAGACTGATTATTGTTTACCGGTTCTGAAAGGGCATTTTATGATATTTTTTGATTATTAATATATTGACAAATTTTTTGACCTGTCCCCATTAAAAACGATTGTGGTTAACTGTTATTACTCACTGAGCTAGCGACTCACTCCCCGCTATTTTTTTTACTGTGACAGTAGTTGCACATGTGAGAATTTTGTTAGCTAGAGCATACGAGATGACAATTCTAGTGACTCACGCATTGCTTTATATAGGCAAAGAGTTTATTTAATGGTTATTGTTCTTTTCTTTAAAGCTCTTAGAGTCGCTCCGTAGTTATTAATAATGTCATGAGTATTAGTTTATTGTTTTAGACTTGTTGACTAGATCAGACTTTCTTATCGTATTTTAGAGATAGATTTAGCATCAGTCTCTTGCAAGTGGTTGATTAATAGTAGTGGAGAACTAATTGGATAGTCGATGAAGATTATGAATTATTTTTGTTGGATATTGGTTGGCTTTATTGTTGCTTTCTGGGACGCTTTCTGGGACAGGCAATTTGTGGATAGTTCTAAAATAGGGGAAACTCTGTCGTTTTTCTGTAAATTACCGATAAGGCTTACTTGGGGGCACTTGCTCCTAAGCGCCGGTCATGATCCTAAATTGGGTCGTGACATATAGCGATCTAGTGATAAATGTCAAACAATCTGAGTAGAACAAGATATCGTGAATGGAAAAAGCTTATCCGCCTAGTGTATTTATAAAACCAAAAGTGGCGAGACATATATTGAGTAAAATTCATAATGTTTGATCACTTACTATACTCTATGTAAATATAGTGCCTAAAAATATAAAACTAAGAAATTTTTTCCTTCAAAAACTAAGCGAATAAGTTATAATATAATAAAAGAAAAAGAAATTATTTTGACATTTATGTCAATTTTGTCGTCTATAAAAAGACATGATATAAGGAAAAATATATGGTATAAGAAAGAAATATATAGTATATATGTACTTTAGTAATAATTTTATACAAAATAAATCGAAAAATATTTTAGGGCAATATTGGAGTCATCTAGTCCTTCACGGATCTCAAACGTACATCCAAATTCCTTGTAGCGGGTTCATGGGCACTAATTCCCATTGATTTCCAGTCCAATCTCCCTCGGCTGCGAAATCTTGCTCTTCTCCGCTTGACTGGTAAGTTCTCCTTTTGTTTCTGAGATAGACCCCAATCCCTTTTTCCAATTAATTTCAAATTACTCCAAATTCAGTTGTCCCAAACTGGCCTCTGTGTGGAGAGGTTAGTATGTTCCTTCTCTATGTAGTTTGTAATTTGGTCTACCAAAATTAAAAGTTTGTCGAGAGGGGTTTGTTCATAGTGCATTTCACTTTGATTGAAGCTATTTACTTATGCTTATAGATTTCTCTGTGCTTGATTTGGCATTAAATTTCATATTATTGTGATCAGGCACATGAGCTGTTATGTCCTTTTGTTTAATTTTCTCATTTTAGTTTGACCTTCCAGAACCAATTTATGTCATCTTAGTATCATTCTCTCTGGATTGCTTAGAAGCAACCAGATCAACAACAACAACAACCCAGTAAAATCCTACAAGTGGGGTATGGGGAGGATAGTGTGTACGCAGACCTTATCCCTACACCGAGTGAGTAGAGAGGCTGTTTCCGATAGACCTTCGGCTCAAGAAGGGGAAAAGATACATTATATCAGTACCATAAACAGAAACCATAGAAATAATAACAGCATCATAAGGACCAGAAAGTAGATGAAAAACAATAACAATAACTTAGAAGCAACCAGATCAAATAGATTTATTTATTTATTTTAATAGTTGTGGTGTCCGGGCCAACTTGCACACACTTCGACTAATTCCACGGTATATCTGTCACTTCCCACCAACAATAGGTAATAGGTAACCTCCCACCAACAATAGGT
Organism: Nicotiana tabacum; assembly: GCF_000715075.1. NCBI lineage: Eukaryota > Viridiplantae > Streptophyta > Magnoliopsida > Solanales > Solanaceae > Nicotiana > Nicotiana tabacum. The sequence continues at coordinate 20,204,797 of NC_134101.1, read as the reverse complement.
AATAGGTAACCCTGAACCAGATCAAATAGATTTAAGTTTCTGTATTCAACTAGTTTAATATATACTCTTCAGCTTCTTACTTGTTCTTCCCCTAGATAAATTTTCGATAATATCCTTGTTCAAGAATTTCTTGCTCAGCTTGTCCGATCTGTTACAAATGATTTTAGGCACTTTATGTACTGGCATTGCCTACTCCACCTTGTTTGGGACTAAGCATAGTTGTTGTATATACTGGCATTATGTAGTTTGGATGTGTAAGCCGAACCATCTTTTTGTGAGGATTGCTACTAGGTTGTGACAGAATGATCCTTCTCATCCATATTGTTTACCATGGAAGTATCAGCACCGTCTTAAAAATGGTGTTTCTTCTGTAGTATTTTGGGGAGAAAACCAAACTTGAAGTACAGTATCCTTTTTTTGATATGTGATTATCAAGTTATTGTAGTATCCCAAAAAGAAATAAGAAATGTCAAGGGCTGCTTTTACGAATTCCCTTCTAATTGTGTCATTAGCCTTACTGTATTTTTATTTTAGGGTGAAGGATCCATCCTTTCTTCTCTTTTACCTAATATATTAGAAGAAACTGAGTCAATTGTGATAAATTAAATATTCTGCAAAAATGCATTTTGGAGAGGGGAAATATCATGTGTGGGCTGTCATTTTTTTCACTAATTGCTGTTTGTTTTGCAGCTGAAGCCTTAGATAAATCATGGTGAACGCCATCAAAGGATTGTACATATCATGGTAAATTACAATTTAGAGCAAGCAAATATAACCAAATATATTAGAAACTAATTGGGTCAGAACGCCCAAGATCTTGATTTGGGCTAAACTCATGATTTCTACATCTGCTGTAATTAAATTGGTTTAACTACACATATTTATAAAGACTACTGCATTCATTTTATCTCTGTTCGAATCTTAACATATAATTCCAACGCCAGCTTTATTTCAAATATTTTTGCTTCTTTTAGAATGCTGAGATCTGCTTTCTCCCTTTGCAGTGATGTACCCATGGCACAGTTCATTATCAATATGAATGCTGCATTGCCCCAGTCACAAAAGTTCATAATACAGGTCTTGGACAATACACATCTCTTTGTACGATCTGATGTTGCTGGAATGATCCGTAGTGCTATTGCAGAATTTAGAGAGGCAAATACCTATGAGAAGCCTGCTTAGGCTGTTTGATAAAGTCTTTCTGGAATAAACCTTGGACCGTGCACCTTTTTTTCCCTTGATTCAAAGAATTGAACCTTTGCCCTGTGCTTGAGTACAATCTTTTGTGGAGTTACTATGGGGAAAAGAAAGATCCAAGATTTAAAAAAAAAAAAAAAAAAACAAATAGTCATCTCTGTGACATCTACGAAGCAATTGATGGACGACATTTGCAGCTCCAGCTTTCATTGGTTCTGCTTCTGATTTTGTCTAAGGTGCGAGTTAAATTAAATTCTGTGTCTGAATATTTTTTTTACTGTTTTCTGAACATGTTGCTATATATTTCTCACATGTTCTCCCTGTGATAAGATCTTTGTATTGAAGAGATAATTGGATTTTCTGTTGTGTTCTATCAGTTGTAAAGCAAATTGGACCAAGGTGTAGTGACTTCTTATCAGTAATATTTTCCCTTTTTCTCCTTTCTGAAAATTGGTGATTTCTTTTGGAGTACTATAAATTATGAAGTATATGCTCTCGAACAAGGATTCAGAATAAGTTGTCACCTCAAACTATTAGTTGCAATTACTTAACAAGATTTTGTTATTCAGATTGTTTTGGAGTTAATCTTATCATTGGCCCTTATTTAGAAGAAAAAGAAAGGGAAAAGGAAAACACAAGAAATAAACAATGCGCCATGGATTTGGATTTACTCTTATCTCTGTAACAGTACTTATGATGTGAATGTGAAGAAATATTGGTATATTATCCATGTTAAGATATATTTGATCATGTTATAATCATTTATTGTAACATGCCTATTCACATGACCTAAGCCAAGTCAAGCGTTTCAATGCTCAATGCTCCCCAAATGGCTGTGGTATGGCTTTACATTTTTGTTAAGGTTGCTTGTTTACGAGTATAGCGAATCTTCTGCTACTTTACCCCAAAAAGAACTTCTAGTCCAAAAAGAAAGGTTAAACTAGGCCCATAGTCGAAGATAGTTTTGGTGCGAGGTGTAAAAAATCATGAGTAAATCCCCCATAGGAAACAACAAACAGCTGGAAAAACAAAGAAGAAAGTGAAATCTACTGAAAGCAAAGAGAAAACCCACAAAGGACATGCTACAATACTTCTGAATAGGGGTGTACAAATAAAATCGATAAACCGCACCAACCTGATAATTCGAGTCAAATCGAAAAAAAAACCCTGACTATGGTTTGGTTTGATTTGGTTTGGTGTTGGAAAAACAAAACCCGACCATATTTGGTTTGGTTTGGTTTTAACTAAAAAAAGTCAAATTGAAACCAAACCAACCCGACATTATATGTATAAAAGTTTTCAATATATTTAATTCATAAAAATATTTATGGTAGTGTAGTTTATAAATATTTTTTAAGCTTTTTCATAGTTTTATCTTTTAACGTATTATTTCAAGGTTGAGCTTATAATTTTTGGATGCTCCTATAAGTTTTAGAGTCCATAAATATTAGTAACTCGAATAAATTCTAAACCAAAATCAAATCAATACTAATGCTAATAAAAGACATTCAATTCAATTGTACTATGAATGAAAATAGTGTTGGATATCTAGTTTTTAGTTTTTCCATGGTTTAGATAAAATGTATAACTTATTTTTCTTTTAGTGGTTAGTCATGTAAATAATAGTAGTACTTATTAGTCATAATTTTAAATTATGTGTTTGTTTTCATTATGACTTATTAATAATGTTTATTTTATGCGATTTTATTATCTTTATTGTTGAATATTTTAGTACAATGTCATGACTCATTTCGTATTTATGTTATTTTATTGAAAAATACCTTATATAGTTATGTCTTACTAGGATTAAAGAAATATTTGGAGCATAAATTTTATGTTTTGTGCTATGAAGACTTTATGGAGAAAAGAAACCCCGAAAAAACCCGAAAACTCGAGAAAAACCGAGATTAAAAAACCCGATTTTTATTGATTTGGTTTGGTATTTAGATTTAATAACCCGATACAATTAGTTTGATTTGATAATTAGAAAATCCGAACCAACCCGACCCATGTACACCCCTACTTCTGAAGCACGTGTGGTTCGACAAAATTAAAACTGCTTCACTTGCTCTCGAGGGAATAGCACAGAGCTCTCGAGGGTATGTTTGGTAGTTTGTAATATATGTGCTTCACTATTGTTGTACCTAAAGGCTTCATATATAGATATACTACGGCACAACTCTTTTTCCGTGTTGACTATTGTACTTAACTTCTAGCGTTGCTTCAATGGCAATTGAAAAGTCATAAAGTAGTTCTTGATTATATTTTAGACATCATTAAATCAAAATAAAATTGATTAATAATGTATCATATACTTCAAAATTTTGAGTAATACCGACGCTGCTTTGTACTCCTTGCCATTGTTTGGATAAGTTTTCAAAAAATAAAATTAAATTAAGGATTAGTATTTGGTTAACAGATAAAAAGGAGCTTCCCGAGAACTATTGTGTAAACTCCTCAAAACCTTAAAAAATTTGGCATGGCTATTTTATTTGAGTATGTACTCCTTTAATAAATATATATATTTTGTTCCATATTTGCTTAAATTGATATAAATGAAAAATGGGAAAGAATGTAGCCAATATAATCAAACGTTCAAATCTTAAAGATATTATTTTCCTTATTCATATTCAAATAGCTATGAACTTCTCTGGTGGAGAATAAGTGTCATTTCAGCTTAATTAATTTGGCAAAAACAGATCGATGTTCGTTTGAAAAAGCAAGAACAAATTTATTATAGTTTTTCAAATCTATCCTTAATCCAATAAATAATCTATAAAATATAAGAATATATAAAGAGTAATTTGAAAAGATACAACAAAAATTTATTAAATAACTCTTATATTATTGATACTAAATGATTTTCTTAATGAGTGTGCAAAAATTTAAATGACATTGACCCGATTTTAGATGGTAGAGTACATGCTTATTCCTAATTTAATTAACTTGACATTGTAAGGAAAAATCATGATGTTATAAGTAAGAATTTATATTGTTAACACGGATAAGTTAAGCTGGACATTTACTCATGCTAATTAATGCAACATTACTATGAAGAAAGCTCCATTTCAATTTTATGAGAATATATAAAGAGTAGTTTGAGAAGATATAACGAAAAATGAGTTAAGTAACTCTTATATTATTGATACTAAATGATTTTCTTAGTGAGAGTGTTAGAATTATAAGTGACACTTATTTTAGACCGTAGATAGCGTTACCTGAGAACTTATGCACGACTATTTTAATTAACTTTACATTGTAAGTAAAAATGTAATGTCCTAAATAAAAATTTATTGTTAACATGAATAAGTTAAGCTGAACATTTACTCATACTAATTAATGCAACATTATCATGAAGAAAACTCCATTTCAATTTTAATTTTTCAGGTAAATTGGCCTAACAAAATTAAAATTAACTTTACGATTGTTTAAACATGAATTCTAATATGAGTTCTTTCATAGAAAAATAAAAGGAAGAAAAAGGAGAAAAAATGGCATGGTATGACAATGCATAAGAGAATTGACAGTTTTTAGCCTTACGTTAGGTTTGACAACAGAAGGCCAAAAAAATTAACACCTAATAACCAAAATGATTTTTATTAATTATAGTAAAAAGCATTTAGAACCCTCTATCTCTCTTCTCTCTTCTAGCGGTCGCAGCCATGTTCCTGGAAATTAAGTTTCATTTCCATTAAAGTTTTTGTTTAAGTAGTTTAGCATACGTATTCTCTTCTGTTTAAATATTTTTGTTCACTATATTAATGTATAATTGGTTTAGAGCAAGTTCTAAAATATAAAAATAACAAATATAATTATGGGAGTAAATAATTTTGATATACAAATAAAGAAAATAAATTTTTGATATAACATGTTTAGAGCAAGTTTTAATATAAAAATAATAAATATAATCGTTGGAGAAAAGAAATTTTTGATATACAAAGAAGAAAAATAAAATTTTGATATATACAAAGAAAAGGACAGCCCGGTGCACTAAGCTCCTGCTATGCGCGGGGGCCGGACAACAAAAGTCTATCGTACGCAGCCTTACAAAGAAAAAAAATAAAATTGTGATACATTTTAGTGTACACATTATTTGATGTATTATACACTTAGATATACAAGTAATACAATTATTTTTGTTGTGATATATATTGATATAGAGACAACAATAAATTTTAAATAGCTATACATATTATATTTTAGATATACAAAGAAGGAAAGTAAAACTTTGATATACATTTTGATATACATAAAGAAGGAAAATAAAGTTGTGAGATACATTTTAATATACACATTAATGTTGTAATATACGTGTATTGGTTACATAGTATCAATATCTATAACTATAGCTTTTTCTACTAATTATGTAGGTACGTTGTCATACCATGCCAAAAACCAAAAAAACAATCTCCGCATAATGTTATTGGGCCCGTGCACAACACTACTAGTATTTGTAATAGAGGCAAATCCACCAGTTCACATACATGTCTTGACGCGAATAGCAAAGATGCCCTACACCTGCTAAACACTAGAAAGAAAACCTCATCTATGCTGAAATTATTTTTGTTGGGACCATTATACATCTACAATCAGACACCAGATTGGAAGGGCAAAAAACAAAATTTCTAAAAAACTAGTTAAATTTACTAACAGACCTCACCAGAAATGGACATGCCAGCACAAGGTTTAAAGAAAAACAACAAATAGCTAGGAGTGAGATGGATCAATAGGAAGTGAAAGAAATGCAGCTATCTTAGTTCACGTTAACTGATAAACTCCATTTCGACAAAAACCTATGCAGGTTGAGATACATTGATGTCAGCAGGCTTATTCCTCGAGTCGGGGGCTAATGATGACCAGTTATCTTCATGGAAGGAAGAATACGATACTACAGTTGGTTTTGCTGATGATGAGTGATAGGCGTTTTCCATATCTGTACTAGATAGAGGAACAGCTGCAGCTATGGGCTCGGACTTGTTTTTCTTGGTCGTCTGCTCGTGCTGAATTCCAGCAAGGAAGCTGCCCACAACAATCTGATTCACACAAAAAAAAAGAAGAGAAATGTGCCGACTGTCATAACTGAAAAACTACTCTGTATTGGAAGTATTTTGCTAATTTGTTCATGAGAATAAATAATTCTACTTTTCGTATAAGCACAACGTCATTCCCATGCATAAACAGCACACTGAATATGGGAGAATCAATACCTGCACAGGACTGGCAGCTACCAATAGACCGGCAACTCCACCACCAATAACACGTCCATCAGGGCTTGCTAGAGACACACTCATCCCTCCAGATCTGTTTCTCATTCCTCCAGTCTCGGATTGGATAAATGATCCCATCAAAGACAGTATCTCAAATCGGCCCTATAGGAAGGATGGTAGTGGCAGTTTATACGTAAATGTCAACCATAGACAATAAACAGACAGAGAAATGACATTTCATCTATAATGCCAATCACAAACTGATTTCAGGGACTTGGATGATACCATAGTCTACATGTTCAATACAAGGCACATAGTCCATACTAGACAGTAGACACTGACGAATGAAGGCACAAGTTTTAAGATAACAAAAGCATTGTGCCTTAAAGGAAAGAAATTGCACCAATGAGATCAATTTCCTAATGTGATTGTTCTTTCAACAAATAATATCCCTGCCCTCAAAGTGATCATTCTTTCACTAAATAAGATCAATGCCCTCAATCTAATTAGTCTTCTTCAACCAATACAAGCCAGTCATTCCAAGTCAAATACAGAGCAGGCTATGCATAGTCATTCTCAACAAATTTGTGCTCCCCCTCAACAATAACAATTTTTTTAAGGAAACAGATTACAGCTGATGGAAGTATGCGCATAAATATGGCATGAAGCCACGGTCTTTTAATTATACCGTTTCTTTTTGATTGGTACGGTCTTTAGTTACACTCACCAACCATAGCTAGATCTAATCCCAGAACTTGTTATTTGCCGTTATTTTTTAGATAAGTGATTTTAATGAGTTATATTGAGCTCTCAGGGTTGAGTTAAACAACTTTACCCAACACTTGATTACCTTTTTTTAATCAAGTAAGCAATATATTCATTAATAAAGGGATAAAAACTCCCGTAAGCAAGAGGTATGCATAAAAAAAGAGAACCTACAAAAATAAATGGTTCTCTACAGCAGACACTCGAAGAGGGATGAAAGACACCTAGATGCAATGCTAAAATGTCTATAGCTCTTCATTTGATTGATTACTAAAAGTGAAGAGTACTACATCATTTGATTGGCCAAGAAAAATAACAAAACAATGGAGTATCACGCCAAGAAGCCAAGCTCAAATGTCTATGGCTCTTCAACAATGATACGGAACAAAAAATGAGAAGATTAACCATAGCAAGAGCAAAGTAACTAGTTGCAACACCTCATATGTTAATGTACCACCAGATGAGTCCGGTTGGCGAAGTGTGACATTGGAAATTACACCATTTGCTGAGAGAATGCATATTGCTCGAGGCCCTTGTTGGGAGAATGATATAACCTTCATGGTGACATCCTAAAGAATTTATCATAATACGAAATATAAGTAATTTGTTATATTGATATGAATTGACAAATAACAAAAGTCGCCCCTTTCTTAGTTGGGTGGGGTTGGGGTTGTGGGGGGGGGGGGGTGTAAAATTGCATTGTCATTGTTCAGGTGAAACCATGAACTACCATTTCCAGGTATTTCAACTTTTTCTGAATCAATCATCAAGTTTGTTTCTTACAAGAATCATTAGATGCAACAATTTCAAAAAATTAAGAAATCTGGTGTAACCAACAATGTAAAATGGATTGGGAAAGAGATGCATCATATCCGAACTAAAAGAAAGATCAAAAAGAGATTGTGCATGGAACTCATTATCATGCAGACTTTAGTCATGCCATAAGGAGAAGTTCCATACGTACTAGTTATGGCTAACATTTTACCTCTCCAGTGTTAACAGTGATAATATGGGGCGTAAAACTAGCACCGACTGAGCATGAAACCCATTCGCCTACAGAAAAGACTTAGTATTAGTAATGTGACATGACCTTCAGATATACCAACATTCAACTACAGAACCATATTTCATGTTCAGATGGGGAAAAGAAAATAATGGAATTCACATCTCTTTTCTGTAAAATAAGAAAACTCTCGTTTATGATCTGAATATTATTACATGATGCAATCATGAATTACCATGGCAAATTGTTTTTTGATGGAGTAAATAGTGCCTGAACAAAAACAGCCACCCCTACCAATCAAAAAGAGAAAAAGAAAAAGAAAAGGACAGAAATCATTCAAGTAATTTTTACTACTTGCAAATATTTATGAACATACAACTTAAGCTTATGATAGAAGTTTAGAACATGATCTGCAACCTCTGCCAAAGAGAAAAAGGGAATAGGAAAGAATGAAGTCTTAGTTTGTTACAAAATTCACAAAGAGACACATTTCAGTCATAATGTTTTATAGTTACAAATATTTGAAACCACTGTATTCAAAGAAAAAAAAATGTTTTGGCTCTCTAAACAGTAATTGTTATTATTCTTGGGACAAAGAATATGAAATAAGAAAAAGTAATCTAAATGTACGGCCTCTTGCAAAAATGTAGGGTAAGACTGCATACAATAGACCCTTGTGGTCCGGCCCTTCCCCGGACCCCGTCTCCATCGGATAGGGGTAAGGTCTACGTACACACTACCCTCCCCAGACCCCGCACCTATGGGATTTTACTGGGTTGTTGTTGTTGTAATCTAAATGTACAAATTCTTAATTTTACACAATTAATAAGAATATGTTGTAAAAGTAAACCTACACTTATAAAACAAAGCAGATGCATTCTCACCCTTAAATGGTGGAGAAAGTAAAAAATCTCCAAAAAAAATAAAGTAGAGGATAAATGGCAGCATAAGTAAAGCAAACAAGGCACCAATTGTGAAGAGTAATTGAAAAAGGCATACAGAAACACAAGAAAATAATTTGAGTTATTTTCCAGGAACATATGAACATGCGTGTTTACAATGAAAATCTGTTTAACACAACTCCTTTATTTTATGAGCAGTAGATAGGTTAAGAGTTAAGACTAACCCCTGCCATTAACTTTAAGCAGTAGATCAGTGAGTGTACTTGTTTAGTCTTATTCTATTAGTAGCAGCAACTCTATACCAAATCTAGAAAAATCAACTTCTACATTTACAATCATGTCCAAAATGACACCTATAAGTTTAAGATTCCCTACTTCTCAGACCAGCACAAAAATCTCACAGGTCCCACGTCTACACACACACACACGCACTTAAATCCAAACACCAAACACTAATTCCTCTAATAAAAACAGATCAAAACATATACTACTACAGAACTTAGAACTTCTCAACATAACTAAACAAAAAAAAAAACACTAATCTAAAAAACTCTTTTTTTTTTTTACCTGAATTCTGAACATCAGCTTTAGGTTGATAGACCTTAAGAGCTGACCCAACAGGCCGGACTTTCGCCGGTTTCTCCGACGAAAAATCAATGACCGGAGATGGTGCAGCGGATGAAATGGGTTTAGGAGAAATAACAGACGTGGGTACTGACCCATCTGGCCCATATTTTCTGGGTCTACCTCGCTTTTTCTTCACTGTGATCAGTGCTAAAGCAGAAGAACCTGTGGTCACTGCCGATGGTGGTGAAACTGAGACACCCACCTGGGCCTGGGCTGCTACTGCTACTGGTTGAGCTGCTGATCCAATCATCACCTGTGTAGAAGGATTTTCAGTGGTGGTCCTAGGTGCCATATGGTAGTCTGACGGAGCATCTGATCCCACCACTCTTACTCCACTACTGCTACTCACATTTTCCCTTCCTTCCATACTTGCCCAAATATTCCACCAACAATATTAACCCTAATAAAAAGAAATAATCTCTTTTCTACTTCTTGGATTCAAAAGTCCATAACTTTTCCTGTATTCCAAACACCAAAAATCAAAACTTTCACTAGAAAAGAAAAAACCAAAATCCAAATAAATGGAGCTTAAATTCTACTGAAGTTTAAAGTCTTACCAGGTTCTACAATATTACTGTTCGTTTTTTTTTCCTTCAAAAATTTGAGATAAAACAACAAAGCAACTGATGGCTACGATCAGAAAATTTTACAAAATTCTGCAGCTATTTTTCAGAAATGAAGAATCAAATTTAAAGGGAAAAGATTGAATTTTTTAAGTGATGAGAAAATGTGAAAATTTGGAGTTTTGAGGAGTTAAAAAAGCTAATTTATGTTCTAACTTTCCTCAGATTGTCCGAATCGTAATTTAAGGAAATATAATAAAGATGGAAAAGGAAATTACTAAATATTAGGTTATTGTAATAATTAATTATTGAAAATAGGGAGAGATTATGTATTTTGTTTAAGAAAATGGTTGGAGTCCGGTAGAAAAAAGAAAATTCTGAAAATGAGAAATTGTAGTTGGGAAAGGTGAAATTAGGTTGCCAATGCATAAAGACAACCATCATTTTTTTTCTTCTTTTTCTTTTTAAAGAAAGGAAAAGAAAGAGAAACAAATTAGTAACTAAAGTAAACAATAGGCATGTAGTTATTTCTTCGTCTACATCATTAATTACAATTAATAAACCTTTCTTTTACCGCAAATACAGAAAAAAAGGTACGAACATGAATCTGAAAACTATGAAAATTTGGTAGTAAGAGAATAATTTAATCCGACTTTTCTTTTTCGTTATTTAATTTATAAATATCCTCTGCTTTTTCTTTTCTATTCTTTTTTTGTAAAACTTGTCAAAGTGTACTACTTTCCAATTAAGAGCTGTGGTGCGCCATATTAGAGAAAATGACAAAAATAATTCATTTTGAGGGTAGGTTCAAAGCCGTCCTTTAAATATATTTTGAATAGTTTTGGTCTTTTAAGTTTGCAAAATTTAATATTTTTGGTCTCCATAAAATAATTAAGGTACTTCTCTGTCTGTTAGGGACTATTTTTGTCGAAGAATCCCTTTTCTTTTCCTTTTAATTCCAATTATTTTCATTTTCTTGTTTAGTTTGGGTTTTTTTCCTCTTAAAAGTTGTATTTAGCGTAGGCATTTTTTTGGCGTGCAAAACAGGTTTACAAATGTATTTGGTTTTAAGAAAGACATTTTGTCTTTCAAAGTTTGAACCATATGTTTTACGGAAATAAAGAATAACCTAAAAAAGAGATTCTTACAAAATCCAATATAAATACTCTAAAAAAAAATCATTATCACAAATTACTTCAAAACACAATTATTTATACTTTTTTAAAATAAATAATAATTACACCTTAGTCCCATATAAATTAAGGTGATTATATGATAGTTATTGGGAGCAATACCATACTATGGGACACACAGAGCAAGGCTGAAAATGCAACAAGAGCATTTCAGTAACAGATCAAAAGTGTACATTCGTATGTTGACATGGAGTTCAACACGAAAAGAGTAAAAAATGTCCCTCCATTAGGGGAAATATAGCAAATTTGCTCTTGTTTTAAATTTGGTCTCAAACATGCCCCTTATCATTAGTGAATATATTCATATTTGCATATCAACTATGAAAAACAGAACAATTTTGCTCTCCATTTGACTTTAGTCTCAAGTTTGTCTTTATCATGAGTAGATTGTCTCATATTTCCCCTTCAAACTAAATGGGATTTTATTTTAATCAACCCTTTTATTTTAGGGTCAAAAATTTATTTGGCTACTATGTCTAAAATAAAGGAAGAACAAAAAGAAGAAGAAAGAAAGAATATATAGATTTTTTCCCACTAAAATATATATCAAAAATAGAGATTCATAAAAGATTTTATTTTGCTCAAATGATAACTAATAGTAATTGTTATCTCTTTCAGCTCTATCTTTCTAACTATTAATAATTTTTTGTCTACTCAATTGCAATTATATGCTAAATTTATCTCAAAAGAAATAAAATTGGTATTTTATAGATTTTATTTTTTCTAGCATGGCAACAATTACATTTTTTGGTAAAATAAAAACTTGTTGTTAAGTGTATATAATAAATTTTTGCAATTTCTCTATTTAATTTTAATTATTTTCACTAATTTAAGAATTTCTATTTGTATTTGGGTCTTTGAAGACTATTTATTTTTCATAACAATTGGTGTTCTGTAATTCTATTTAATTGTTGTTAAATTTTAGGAGAGTAGAGATCTTTTAAATAGGGGAATGACATGAAGATGATGAGCTATTATATGTACTTTGGATCTTTTAACTATCTTGGATCTCTGTAATTTTTTGGGTATTTTTTTACAAGAATTCTTTTGGGCTAAGATTATTATCTCGCAATGTGACACTCCATCTTAAAAATAAAATATATTTAAATAGATTAAAATAAGAGGTTGGAAGTCTGTTATTTATGAGGGATAAATTTGAGCTTGTTCACTCATGATAAGAGCATATTTAAGATTAAACTCGAAAAGAGGGCAAGTTTATTCTATTTTACATAGTTAAGGGACAAATATGAACTAATTCACTATTGACAAGGGCATGTTTGAGACCAAATTCACAATAAGGACATATTTATTCTATTTTTCGTAGTTGAGAGGTTTTAAAAGGCATGAGTGTGAGGCGAGGCATTTAATCTAACACGGGGAGAGGCATAAGTCTTGAGGCGTGGGGCATAAGCCCCGAGGGTATTAAATTTTTAATATTTTATAAATTAATAAAATAAATAAAATAATAAAAATATATTAAAAGTTATAAGAATTCAACAAATTTATAAAAACAGTAGGAAAATGTATATATCTATTACATATATGCTAATATGTGCATGAACCATACAAAAGAATATATTTTTTCATTTGAAAAAGTGAAAGACGTAAAGATATATTACACCTACAACATGAATGTGATGCAATTTATTTAGAATTGTAAAATAAATTTTTTTTTGGTTTAAGGGATGATTATATTAGCAACTAAGATGAAATAGGTACATCGCCAGAGGGGTATATAGCATCCCCTAAGTTTTGTTCTATAGCATTAATATTACATTCCAAAATATTTCTTGAAAAAAATAGTGACTAGGATGTCCATCCAAAAAGTTTCATTTGCGAATAACGGAAGAACTACCAGCATGGTTGTTCTCCCAAAAAGTTATTTTTTTTTCTCCTTCCTTTGCCAGTAGATCAACTACCATGTTCTTTTCCCTGGAATTGTGTTTCACCATTGTTCTTCTCATTCTTTGAATTATGGACCTGCATTAAGAGATAATAGAGTCATAAATATAGTTTCTCATTTTAAGCATTCTTATTACCTCTATGGACTATGTGTTAATTTTCAGTGAAGTTAGTCCTCTTTGATATGCAATTTGCAGTCCCTGTGATAGTGCAAGGAGCTCGGCTTAGGTATTAGTTATGTGTGGCAGACCTCTCATAAAGCCTAGAACCCAGTCGCCACCGGAGGTCCTGAAAATACCCCACCCCTTATTTTTTCGGGTTTTCTAGTGACGCCTCATCAGTGTTGAGTTTGTATTGACCCCTTAAAGGGGGATCCCATTAACCCAGATGACTATCTCTTTTCGAGATGTATCTCCTAATGAAATAGCATAGAATTCAATGACCTTTGCTATGACATTGGGGACAGAGACCTAGTCTCTTCTATTGTAGAATAGATTGTAGTTCCTGTTTGGCCATATGTGCCAGAAGCAGAATGGGAAAATGGCTTCCTATGAGAGATTATTGTTGAAAGCTCTCTTCCGGAGGTTGGTCCAAGTGTTAGACCAAGAAGGGCTTGTGAAGGTATGATTGTGATGTGAGTCTGCAATAGAGCTTCTAGTGGTGAGGTTGTGCCAGAATATCTTGGCAATGGGGCAGTCGAAGAAGATGTGGGCAGTTGTTTCAATCTCATATGAGCAAAAATAGCATAGTGGGTTGTAGTTAACACTAATTTTCTGGAGGAAAGCACATGTAGGAAGCCTTCTATGATATAGAAGCCATAGGAAGGTCTTAATCTTATTAGGGACCTTGAACTTCCAGATCCTTGTTTAACTAGTATTTTCCTAGTCCAGTGTGTGGACAGTTTTCCTGGTGAGGAAGGTATATGCTGATTTTGTGCTGAAGAGGCCATTGTTTGTTAGGACCCAGATCATTTTATCCTCCTTGATGGAATTGTAGGGGATGAATGTGGATAAGATCAAATCCTTGATGTTGGCAGGGATGTTTAAAGAGATGGAGGAGGTATCCATTCACCATTATTGTAGATAGTGGTCACTTTGACATCCTGATTATTTAAAGTGAGTGGTCCCTCAATCATGCTCTTGATAGGAGTATTGTTTGGGATCCAAGAGTCATTGAGGAAACTGACTCTGTCACATTTATTAACTACCCACCAGGCTGCATGGCTGCTTGTATCCCAACTTTTGAGGATACATTGCTATATAGGATATTTTGCCTTTTTGGGGATGTGGTTCCAATTGCAGTGTTTTGCAATGAGAATTTTAGCCCAGAGGGAGGAGGGATTGTGAAAGAGTCTCTATGCAAGGCCAACATGAATAGCTTTATTTTTACATTTAGCTTTTTGAATCCCTAGACCTCCCTGACTCTTAGACTTGGTGACAATGTCCCAACCTATCAGGTGCATTTTCTTCTTGTTGGTGGTAGTGCCCCAAGTGAATTTTCTTTATATTTTATCAATTAGCTTGGTGGTTTTTTAGGATAACTTGATAAATTGCATGACATGATTTGGGATGCTATTTAATAAGCTTTAGCTAGGATGGTCCTCCCAGTCATGTTTAAAAAACTAGTCTTCCAACCAGCTAATTTGGATTGTATATGGTCAATGATGAATTGGAAGTCATTATTTACTGGCCTTTTATGGAAAATTGGGTAGCCCACGTATTTGCCAAAGGTAGAGGATGCTTGGATGGACAGGTTGACAGTATGTGCCTCCATCTGATCAGGTTTGCAATTGGTAGAGAAGAAGACTCTTGACTTGGTAAAATTTATTTCTGGCATGATGCTTCATTGAAGTACTTAAGGGTATTAATAATGGCGGAGCAGTTTTTTGGAGTCAGCTTTAGCAAAGAGGGTTAGATCATCAGGAAAGAAAAGATAAAAAATCTTAGGGCTAGACCTACTAATGCTGATTGGGCACTAATCCTTGGCATGCACTGCATTATCTATTATCCTAGAGAGTCTCTCTATGCACATGATGAAGAGATAAGGGAATAATGGGTCCCCCTTATTTTATGCCTCTGGTGGGTTTGAAAGGAGTAGTTTAGTTCCCACTAACCAAGATGGATATGGAGGAGGGACTGACACATGATAGAATGAGCTTGATTAATTCAGGGGGAAAATTAAAAACATAGAGAGTATCCCTAATGAAAGACCATTCAATCCTGTCAAAAGCCTTTTTCAGGTTATCTTAGGATCATGTTGGCCTTTCTCCCTCTTATCTTTTCAAAGTGGGTGATGAATTCCTGGACAATAATTGCATTACCATAGGCTCTCCTGTTTGACAGGAAACTGGCTTGGCTGGGGCCTATGATATGTGGGAGATATAGCTTGATTCTTTTAACCAAAATTTTGATTACAGTTTTGTAAATAGGGTTGCACATCCCTATAGGTCGAAAGTTTTTTTAGCATGGATGCCTGAGGGCATTTTGTGATAAGGCATATAAGAGTTTCATTCATGCTTGGGTGCATTCTCTTTTGTTTCAAAGTAGTTTTTTCAGAACTGGATGACATCTTTTCCCACTATATTCCAATATTTTTAGTAGAAGAAAGGGCGCAGGCCATCATGGCCTAGTGCTTTGAATGGTTTAAAGGAAAAGATGACACTTTTAATTTTACTGTCCCTGAAGGGGAGGGTCAGATTGGTTCTTTAAGTGCTAGACAGGGTATGGTTTTGGTGTTTGGATTTGTGGTATGGAAGGAGGAATGTGTGTGTGAAGAGGTATGAAGCGAACTAAAGTATCTGGTGATGGAATTTTGGATGTCTTGTGGACTATGCTGCCAGTTACCAGACTCATTTTTTAGAAAGAGTATCATATTTCTTCTTCTCCTGTTTAGAGTAGAAGTGTGAAAGAATCTGGTGTTGGCATCCCCATCATTGAGTCATATGATTCTGGACTTCAGTTTCCAAAAGTCCTCCATATTTTTTAGGATTGAGTCTAATTTCTCAAATAGATTGTTTTCTAGATTCAAAAGGAACTAACTGAACTGGTAGCTAGGAGACTTTTGGATGCTAGCTATCCTGCCGAATGTGGTTATGTTCCATTGAGAGACATTATCTTTGAACACTTGTGATGATGGGATAAGGGTAGAGGTTGGTGGAAAGGAATCCAGTATGAGTTTTTGAATGGCAGGGTGGCTACACCACATTGTTTCAAATCTGAATGGCATGTTGTTAGTTGGATGGGGGTTGTGCCTTATCTTTATGAGTAGAGGACAATGGTCACAATGGGTCCTAGGAAGGTGGGTTATTGTAGCCTCTGGGTATTCTAAAATCCAAGAGTCATTAGCAAAGCACCTATCAATTCTTTCTAGAATTAGATTGGTCCTATTCCTATATCTCTTGTTGGTCCAAATGTATTTACTACCCTTGTAACCTAGGTACCCTAGTTTACACTGGTTAATACATTTCTAGAATAGGCTGCTTCTGTTGGTGTTAATGCAATTCCCACCAAAATTATCCCTAGTATTCAATACTTTATTGAATTCCCATCCCACAAACCAACTGCCATTAATTCTACTAGAGATATCGATTAAACTTTCTCATAGCCATTTCCTATCAGCTAGGGGATTACTTGCATAAATAGCAAAAATAAACCAGGGGGTATGAGAGGGCAATGCCTTGACGTTCATAGATAGCTTGGGGGTGGGGGGACCTCATCTACCTGAAGTATATCTTCCTTTCATATTATCACAATGCCTCCTAAAAGGCCAACTACGGGGAATTGAATGTGGAGGTCGAATTGGAGTTCCTCTGCAAGATTTTTATGATCGACCATTTTTGTTTCCAACAGCACTAGCATGGCCGGCTTGTGAAGCTTGATCATGCTGAGCAATGCTTCTTGAACTCAACATTATTTGCCCTTCTAACATTTCATATGATGTAATTCATTAGAGGGTTGTGATTGGTTTAGAAGGCCATTGTTTGTGCCTTTTCCATCCCCTGGGCAGGCATCTCTTTTTTCTTGTGTGAGTGCAGCATTGAGGTCAGTATTAACAGGGAATTCAGCACCCCCTGACTCTGATGAGATCCCAGTCCAATCCACATTTGGTGAGAGTTTTGGGGCATAAGAGGATTAGGATCTTGCTGCACTCCACGCTGAATTCTATTGCTCTCGTTCCATCCATCCATAGTGAATCTGTCCTCAGAGGGCCGTAGAAGCTTTGAGCCACCTTGGGCTCCTTGGCCGTCTGCCCTTTCAGGAGATCAAGAGCTCTAGTTATCTCTCTTGAGATGTTCCCCAGTGGTGGGGTATGGCTTCTCCCCAGTGTTGAAGATGAAGGTTCCATTGATCGATCTCTATAGATTGCGGTGTTTTCACCAGATCCATTGTTGTTGGGTCTGGGAAGAATGGGATCGAGTAGAAAGTTTGTTGCATGAGATGGTTAACTAGTAGGGGTTCGATATTGGCTAGTGTGCTATTGGTCCATGTGGGCTTTAGCAATTGGCGGGCTAGGCTGGGCTAGCCCACCATTTTGATGGGCCTTATAATGGTTAGCACACCCTAGCCCTATGTGGGCTGCGGGCCCCTTCGGGCCGGCCCATCATTTTTTAAAAATATAATTTTATATTTTTTATTTAAGTTCTAACCTAAAAAGGATAAATATTTAAAAGTTAAAAAAAATCTTATTGAAAATTTTTTACAAAACTTAATAACTTTTTATATTGTTCCAATATATCACAATAAATACTAAAAAAGTAAAAGACAAGACTTTATTGCATTCATTAAATGTCAAAACTCAAAACAAATTATTCAAGAGAACGTCCATGACGCTTATGAGATATCCAACATATCATCTTCATCAAACACATTTGAATTCGCTTGTGAGAAGATTGTCTTAATATCTTCACTTTCATCTACATCTACAATATATATGCAATATTAATTAGTTAAATATTAAGAATAATTAAATTTTTAAAACTAATTAACGTTTTAAAACTTTGATCTTTTAATATGATGAGCTTAATAAACTTTAAGCTTGTGATACTCTTCTTCTTATTTTTTGTGTCATATACTTTTTATATTTTATATATTTTAAATACGTATTTTTATTAGGCCCACGGGCCGGCCCAGCCCAGCCTCAGTCAAGCCTCACGGGCCACTAACTTACTCGGGTCGGGCTTAAAAGCCTTATTTTTAAATGGGCTTCAAAATTTCTAGCTCAGCCCTGCTAAATTATGGGTTGGGCTGGCCCAACGGGTCAAGCCCATATTGATGGCTCTAATTGTCATAGTTGAGTTCCAAAGGTTGCCAAACCCCTATTCAGCACCTCCATCGTCACCCTTGCTAGGTGGGCCGGATTTTGGATGATGAGGGTGATGGGTTGATTTCCCAAGTAAAAACCGTAGGACAGATCCTGGCCCTGCTGAGCCAGCTCCAACCAAGACACCGGTGTATGGTCCTGTGGCAATGGAGTGGAGGTTATGAGTATGGGTGCCTGGTTTTTTAGCCCATTTTTGGGTGTTTTTTTTATTCCTTTTTTTTTTGGTATTGTAGGGTATTGGGAGGGATTTGGGGTAGATATTAGTGGTCTCCATTTTTCGGGTCAAGTCATTACCTGGCTGCTGGGTTTTGGTAATTGCGACTAATACCGGAGATTTAGTAGAAGTTTTGTATCCGGTTGAATTGACAGAGACTGTCAAATCACCTAGGCTTGAGTGATTTCGTAGGTAACGCACTCGAGTATCAATGGATTGTAGTAAGAATGCCTCTGCAGATTGGCTTGGTAGGGGTGGAGTAGTTGTGTAGGGTATATCATTGGTAACAGGGCTCTCCAAGTGGGTATAGACCCCTGTAATGGGAGGGGTTATTGGAATTGGGTGGGTCATCTGTAGATTAGTTGGCAGACCCCTTATTTTAGCCTTTGGGCCTTGCCTTTGTTTTTCACTATGGACCGCTTGTTCGAAGATTTGTACTTGGGTAGGGCCTGTAGTGGTATTGGAGCTTGTGATCTTCGCTCCTTGGCTCTCTTTTTTTTTGCATTTTGTTTGGGCTGGTCTTGCATGGCCTGACTTTTTGGAGGGGGGATGCTTTGTTTGAAATCATTTATTAAGTTAATAGAATGTTGAGTGTTGATTAGCTTGGAATTACTTGATAAAGTGTGAAAGGTACATGTGTTTGAGTGTATTTGTGTATTAATTTTTGTGTGAGTTGCGGGAGTTCACACTACTTTTGAAGTAAAAACTTATTCATTACGTGTTTCTTATGTGTAGGAACGAACTTGTGAGGAAAAGGATCAAATGGGAGAAAAATTGGTGAAAGAAAAGCTGAAGACAGAAATTTGGGACAATGAAGCGAGGTTCGCTTCGCCAGATCGGGACCGGAGCAGAAAAATCAGCTTCTCCAATCCGAATTAGGAGAAGTCAATTTCGCCCCAACTGAACCCAAAATTATATAAATATGATAGATGGCCACTTTTTGAAGGGAGAGAAGACTATGGGGAGGCAAGAACACACTTGGAAGCAGAGAAAAGCCATAACAGAGTTCGAAAATCGTGGAATTCATTTTGAGTTCTTCTTTTGTCCTTCCTATTAATGATTTTTATATATTCTTGGGAATTAATTGAGATTTCTACCATGACTATGCGTGGCTAAACTCGTTTATTTCGAGGTAATAGTCTTATATGAATGTTGATATTCGGAGATTGATTTGACGATTTAATTTTATCATATTGGGTTGTTTATTCATATCCTGAGCCTAATTATTTTAATGCCTAGTTAACAGTGAAATACTATATATGAATCTTGAATTGAACTTGAAAGAGGTGATTCTTGATTGCAATAGGATTGAATAGAGTACGATCTTGAACCTAGTCATTAGGGAATTGATTTACGAATATGGATAAAAATATATCTATTTGCCGTGCTTAGCCAATTATGCAAGAGATTATTAATGCGTTCTTTTTATCTCTAATCTCATAGAAATATAGGGTTTAGAATAAATTGAATAGGCGAGTAGAATTTATCAAATTTCTACGAGTATTATTGTCCTTGCAGGTTAATAACCCCGATAAATTGATAAGTCGAGTTGATTGACGAATTCAATAGGATTGTTATCCAACCATGACCCCCGAATATTATTATAACTGAATTCAATCTTTCGTGTTAAGTGTGCTAGTTAATTAGTTCTTCTTTTAATCGCAACTCTAATTCGTAGAATTAATTAGACAAAAATCTCCCTGAAATTGTTCTTGACGGGATAAATTAGAAATTACTTGATTTAGTTGATAATTGATCACAAGTCCTCGTAGGAACAATATTCTATTCACTCTTTATTACTTGATTGACCGCGTATACTTGCGTGTCCAATTTAGGTTAACATTACTCTTCGTATTATATTTGAAAGTTTTGGTTTCAAGGAACTTACCAGAGTTTGCGTCGAACATTTGTATATGTATTCCTTGTATTGGAGTGTTGTTAGTATTATTAGTTTGTGCCAACTGTGTTTGGCCTTGCACTGAAGGATGAGCCGATTTCCTTCTCCTTGGAAAGGTTACCGTTTTCCATTCTTCTTCACCTTCATTCTTTTTTCGTGTTTCAGAGCACTCTAGTTGGTCTTGCGAGGGGGTTGGTGGGTTTAGGTTTGTGTGTGCATGATTTTTAGGTGTGCCCTATCCTTCCACATACTGTACACAATACACTTTCTCTCTCATATATCACAACTTGTTTATGATCCCCAATTGTGATGGATGTTTCCACCGATATTTCGATTGGGACTTGGATGCATTATTCGTGCATATCTGCCTCTTAATGTGGCAGATGTGCACATGTCTATTTTGAGGAGTTTCCCTAGTTTCCTCCCAACCTTTTCTAATATTTCCTTATCATATAACTCTGTTGGCAATTGTAGTAAACGAACTCATATAGCAGTAAAGGATAATGTTACCTCTTGTGGAACAAATTTTGGTTTCCATTTCCTGACTAAGAGAAAATTCCCAAATAAGAATCAGGGCCCTTGGTGTAGCGCTTTAATCGCATTCTCCTCTTTTCCAAACTTGGCTATAAAGAAGTCTCAACCTAGGTCAATCAAGATTAGCAGTTCAAAATGGTTCCATAGGTCAATTAGTTTGGAGCGGAGGAAGTGATGCGACATCCTACAACCAAAACTTTTTATGATAACGGAAAATCGCCAAGGATAGTATAGGTGGTTCTTGTCATCCTGGGAAAGGGTGATTAGACCCAGATTGTCCTTGCCCTTTTCCTCACCCTTGTGTGTGCATGGTTCATCTTCATAATATTGGGTTTGAGTTGTCTCTTGTTTATCTAGCAGCATTTCCTTGTAGGAATGAGATAAGTTATTATCTTCATCCATGGGGTTATTGTCCGGTGGTTCCGATGGAATATTTGGTGGTTTGATTGTTGTATCCATTTTCAGTCTAGAGAGAGGTGAGAGTTTCTCTCATCTAGATTTTCATTCTAGTTCCTAATAATTCAAAGAATAATAATAATATAAAGTTCTTGTTAAAAACCTCAAAATAGATAACAAGTCACAAATACTCACTATAGTACAAATAGCTAGAACAGAGCCTTAAAATAATATCTAAACTAGAGCGACGCCGAAAGAAATTCTAGAACCAAAAACTAACAAAGAATAAATTAAAGAATGCAAAAAAAAAATGAAGAAAATGAAGCATCTAGAAGAAAATGCAAGCGTGAATGAATAAGAATTGGAGGACAAAACTTTTGTTTTATAGTTTGCGCTTTGGAGACAGAGGTCTAAAGTATATTTGTTATTCAATAAATGACAAGGAGAAAAGTTTATAAAATTAGGATAAGCAATTAGAGAAACCTTTGACTTTTGATATTTTTAGTTTGAAAATTTACTATGAGTTAACTTTTGAATATTTAAATTAAAAAAAATTTATTAAGCAATTTCTGTTCTAGTTTGAAAAAGTTCTTGAGGCTTACGCTTCAAATGAACGTCCAAAACATTTGGACTTACGTCTAAGCGAACGTCCGAACGATTGGGGCTTACGCCCCATGATACTTATGCCCCGTCAGTATGCCTCAATATATTTTTGGAGCCTCAAAGGTTGCCCCAGAGTTTGCCCAGAAAATTTCTTTTAAAACTTAAATACTAGTTACCTCTTGATGTGAAGGGTAGAGACGCAATGAATGCCATTTTTCAAAAATTGGGAGGAAAAAACAGAAACATAAAGCTAAACATCACAAAACAGCATAAGAAAATATTGATATTTTCAAATTGCAAAAAAAAAAAAAATAAAAATAAAAAATAAAAATTTGTGGCATGAAGTTCGTCAAAGAGATTAGATAGATGAATTAGTGACCGCAATCAAATCATTAAAGAAATCAAAAAAAATATGATCAGCGTTGATTATTAAACTATTAAGAGTATTTTAAGAATTTAAATATTTTGTTTAGGTACAGATCCCTATTGCTGGGTGATTATTTTTTTGGCCTTTTACAAACTTATTTTTAGTTTTATGTCTTTACTATTTTTTTTTTACATATGAGAGATTTACTTTTACACGTAAGAGATCTAAAAAAGACAATTTCTTAAATTCAATATTGTAAAAGGCCAAAAAGATCTAAAACCTCTCCCCATTGGTAATTAAATCATAAATTAATAAAACAAAGAAGATCAAGTTTAAATCGTTTTGAACCCAAAAGAGAGATAACATATACTACTACTTAATTTAAAGAATACTTTGTTATCAAAAAGAAAATCAATATCACAAGGTTTATGCTGCCTATTGTTGTTATTATAATAATGGAGAAATTTGGCTCTTTTCCTAGGACCACAGAGAAGTTGACTAAACGAGGGAACACTACAAGATGTAATAAGGACAATATTAGAGCAAAGTAGCTTTTAGATAAGAACGATAATTTTTTTAAATGTTATTTAGCCATTTATTTAATATGCTAATGAGTGGATATCCAATTATGTTACGCTAATCCTCCATTTCTTCTCCAGTTTATTTCATGTTAAATTCAGGGCATTTGCTAGTGGTCCCATTTTTTTATTTATTTCTTTTATGTCATTGAACCTGACTTGAAGTTTTTACAAATTCCAACA
The DNA here is from genome assembly GCF_000715075.1 of Nicotiana tabacum. Lineage (NCBI taxonomy): Eukaryota > Viridiplantae > Streptophyta > Magnoliopsida > Solanales > Solanaceae > Nicotiana > Nicotiana tabacum. The sequence continues at coordinate 20,181,347 of NC_134101.1, read as the reverse complement.
TCATGCTTGCAAGTGGAAAAGGCTGAATAAATATTTTACAAGAATATAAAATTTAGTATTCTGATAGCACTTTAATTACTTCCTACTTTTCCAAGGAAAAAAAAAATACTACTACGTTCTTAATTATTACTATGATTACCACTTGGCAATTTGGCATTCTTGTGCTTCCACCGGAAATGTTCAAATTAAAGTATTGTAATCAATCACTACCGAAACTATTCATTTTCGTTCTTTTCTTTTCTCTTTTTTTAAAGGGGAAAGGAAAATAGGGGACTAATAAGATACTACTAAATAAAAATACGGAAAAAAAAACTGTCCCTGAAGTATTGTAATTGGTACAAAATTGCTCTCCGTCCATCTATTTGAATAAAAATGTCCCTACCGTTATTTTTTTGACTCAACATTTTCCTTATTATTAACAGAAAATTCATTAAAAAAAATTATATAATATCCACGTGTCACCCGTCCCATTGGTCTAACATAAACCCCAACCCGTAACCCGCCCAGATATTGACCCGCCCCAATTTTAAAACATAACTCTCTCTCCCTTCGCTATTTTATATTAGTGAGCATTTACTTACGAGTGTATGTCTACTATTATTCATGAGGCAAACTCAAAATTGAGTTCAGTATATAGAATTATTTTTATGGAAGATGGAATGAATTGTCATATTCTTTTTAATTCAAAAAGTTTAGATTCTTTTTGTTTATGCAATGGGTATTCTTTGTTATATAATTTTCTTTATTTGAAATTTGTGGGAGGGTTTCTTCACTATTTTTTGTCATTCCTCGTGAAAATTTGAGGATTTATTTTTCAATTTATTTATTTATTTATGTGATATGTATTTCTATTTTTTATTTATTTCACTATTTATTCAATTAATATGTAAGCTTTTCTACTCCGTGTAACAGGTGTTGTGCAATTGTCACATTTCATACACACTGGGTTCATGTGATGTACTAATAATAATTAACAATTTTTTAAGATAATTTTTTCAGTATTTATTTTCTTATTTTGATTGTTATCATGGATTCAATTTTCTCGATTAGATTATTGTGTTAAGTCTAGTAAAAAAAGGATTTTTTACTCATAATTTGCAAATGAGAGAGGGTATTGTGTACGTTGCTATTTCCGGCAGATCCGCCGGTGAATTCCGACCAAGTAGCAATAAGACAGAGAGAGGGAGAGAGAGAGAGAGAGAGAGAGAGAGAGAGAGAGAGAGAGAGAGAGAGAGAGAAAGAGAATTGGGTTTTAAAATCGGAGCGGGTCAATATTCGGACGAGTTAAGGATGAGTTTAGTTATATTTTAGTTGAAGTTTAAGTTAGGTCAATGGAACGGTGACACGTGGATATTAATTAATTTTTTTTTTCTTCCAGAATTTTCGGTTAGTAATAAGGGCAATGTTGAGCCAAAAAAATAACGGTAGGAAAATTTTTATTCAAATAGGTGGATGAAAGGCATTTTGGTATCAATTTTGATACTTCAGGAGCAATTTTGGCCCTTTTCCGATAAAAAGATTGATGGGATAATTTAGTGGTCTATGCAGGTATTGCTAGAATTTAAAATTACGCAAAGTGTGAGAGGTTGGAGTTTTTTTCTTTAGACATGAATAATTTTATTCTGTGTTTATTCGGCCTTGCTGCTCTATGCTAAGAGCCCGTTTGGACAAAAGAATTTTTTCCTTTTTTTCGAAATCAGCGTTTGTTCATAAAATTTATAATTTTCACTTGAATATACATTTTAAAATTTTTCGAAATTTTGAAAACCTCCAAAAAATTGTTTTTTAAAATTTTCACTCAGATTACTTACAAAACTTCAAAAATAACCCAAAATTATATTCATGTCCAAACACAATTCTAATTTTCAAATATCATTTTCGCTTGAAATTTTTTTTCATATTTTTTTGGAATTTTACAATTCTTATGTCCAAACGCCCACTAAATTACCATTATCTATTTCAAAAACTTTCCAATTTTCTTTTGTTTCTTTTCCTCCGAAGCTTCGGGAGTAAGCAATCAACTTAATATTACTTCTGGACTATTTCTGATTTCCTTCATTTTCGAAATGTAAATAGAAGGGTAAGCAAAAGGAAATAAAGTTTTAGTTTTAAAATGAACTTCTAATACATTCAGTTTGAAGCTAAATGTTAAGCGACTCAAAGGGGTCTAATTTTGCAAAGGAATAAGTTGTTTTCCAAATGCATTCAAGTTTTTCCAAAATAGGTGAAAATAATGTTGGCCTAAAAATTGACTTTTTTTACATGGATGATGACTTTTTTACATGGATGATCTCTTTACAAAAATTATTCTCATAACTACTAGTATTTCTTGTTTATTGCAATAATAGCAAATTTTATTACACATGTAGCATTATTTAAATATATATAACGGCTTAAATGCCGCTACAATGGGAATCCCATTTAAAAGTCAAAAGGCCAGCATTAAGGAAACCGTTTCCATGAAACAGTTTCATCTCTGCCAACACTAATAATATTTCAGATTCTTCCAAAAATAACAAAAAAATAAAATTTCAGATTTTCTCTCATTCCATAAACCAAAATATACCAAAACTATCAAAGAAATTTCCCTATATTTCGTTGATTTATGCCATATTTCTTCTAAAAGGATAGCATTGTGATTTATACGCTATTAAATACCATCATTATGTTGTGTATATTAACATATTAGAATTTTATTCATATACTATTAACTATCATCATTATATCGTGCATATACACATTTATATATAATCACGTACTCTCTCTCTCTATATATTTCATGTATATATTTATTATTCATTGTTATTAATATTAATACACAATCAATATATACAATGGTTGGAGAATTTATGTTAAAATACATAAATATATACGTGATTTTTATTTGGTATATTATCTGGTATAATTTATACATAGTTTACATTGTATATAAGTTATCTAATGTAATTTGTACATAGTTTATTACAATTTATACATGACTTATACAACGTATATTATCACAATTATGAGATTATATTCTAGGCTTCCATATGTATATTATTATACATGTTATATTCCAGATTTGTTAGTTTTTATTTTTTTGTAAATGAGAATAACCAAATTATGTAATGTGAGTAATAATTAAGTACAAAATCTTTTTTGAATAGTGTAACTTAATTAACCTTTTTAAGGTAGTAAAATGTTTTGGCTGCGTGATTTTAGGTGCAAGATTTAAAGCTATCTGCTAGGGAATGAATTATTTAATGGCCATATATGTAAAATACTTGATGTTGCTAGGTTTGTGAAAAAGTTTCTTAAATTTTGCCTATTTATGTTTTTTACTCTAAAAAATTTCACCTCGTTCTGGAAACAAACGGGTAGATTATGAATGTATAAATCATTAACGGAAACTTTATATTTTTGGGCTTCATTTCAAGGAACCAAGAGAGATAACATATTTCCATTAGAAAATTATGTTCTTTTGGGCTTTCATTTATGCCACCAATTGCCAAACAATCCTTTGTTGATGTATAGCCCATTGATATTTTTCGGTTACTTGAGATATTGATGGTGTTGGGCCAGTTTTTTTGTTGAGAAATGTATATTTTTATTTAATTTATAAAATAATAATCGATAATATATATATATATATATATATATATATATATATATATATATATATATATATAATTTACTTTTTAACTAATGAATACAATTACTTTTGATCAACAAGCCAATTTATATTTTGCCCTTTATTTGTTTCGCCTTGGACGACTGAAAAGCAACAAGGAAAATAATGGGTAAGCCTATTCAATCCATAACTTCTTGTGGATGATCAAGGATGTATATGGTTTTAGGCGAAACATAAGTAAAAGCAAAATGGGGTGAGAGCTTGGCAAGAAGTGTTCTAGCAATGCACATGACCGTACTCCCTCTGTTTCAATTTACGTTACTTATTATATAATTTGAATTCACATGGAGCTTACGACAGGAAATTTATAAATTTATGGTCTTAAATATATTATAGTATCATAACATCTGTATGACTATAAAGTTTCTCATTAACAACAACAACAATAACAATAAATTCAGTATATTCCCAACAGGCAGGGTCTAGAAAGGGGACGCAGACCTTATCCGTAGCTAGTAAAGGCAGAGAAGTTGTTTCCAATGGCCCTCGGCTCGGAAAGGGTGAGAAGAAGAAGGAGAAGAAAAAGAAGCAAAAGGAGGAGAAAAGACAGGAAAATGAACCATAAAGTTTCTTATTAAAGGTAATAGTATAAGAAGTGTAAAGTTAACTGTTTTCAGTGTGTTATTCCTTTCGAAACAGACTAATAAGAATATAATGCTACATAAACTGAAGCAGATGGAGTATATTAATTCTCTCGTATTAGGTTTCTCAGCCATTTTATTCTTTCTGGTTCTTACTCATTACAATGATGTAGTTGTGGGCAGGCTTTACCGTTATGATTAAAAGCGCTGCCGTTAGAAGAGTCCCTCTGTAGTTGCAATCAATTCTCTAGCCTCTGGGTTTAAAGAAAAATCCGTGATAGAAACTACTCAAACTCTATTTTCTTATTATGATTGATATATTTTGTGACACAATTATTATACGTTAGGCGTGACTATAGTCATGAGGGCGAGAGAGATTCAGCATTTAAACTACTTAACGGATTAAAGTACTATAGTCGTGACAATAAAATGATGGGTTCAATTGAACCCGCTCCTAACATTCTAGGTCCGCCTCTGTTCATGAGCCATTTTCCGTAGCCATGGAGGAATTTCTCCCATCATCAGCAGCTTCTTCTTGGTTGCAGGCTAACATATGTGCTTTGTTAGCTTCTCTAACCCAATCAATCCTAGCAACAAACACCAACAACAAGGCCAAACAAAGAACTACTCCAACCATAAACCCTGTCAATAGACCTACAAGCCCAAGATGAAACTTGAACGCCAAAATTACCCCCAACGGCAAGGCCAACAAGTAAAATCCACTGATATTAGCGTACATCCCTAGCCAAGGCCGCGCTGTTCCACGAACAATTCCTCCAAAAACTGCTAAAGGAAAATTAACAACTTCAATTAACGCCATTAGCAACATGATCTTCTTCACTCCTCTTATTATCCTTCTGTCATAACTAAACAAAGGACCCCAAATTCCTCTTGCCCCTACCATTACAGAACCGCCTAAAAAACCAGAAATAATACTCAAGACTAATGACACATATGCTGCCCGGTAAGCAGGGGCAGGACTATCTGCCCCGAGCTCATTCGATACGCGAACGGACGCACAAGTCTCAAGCGAAAGCATAACAGAGAAGAGCAAATAATCAAAGTTCAATACAATGGCTATAACCCCAACTGCTTGTTTAGCATTTTTGAGACGCCCTGTTAACAAAACCAATATCTCATAGCACCACCATTCAAGACAAGTAGTAAGACAACATGGTCCACAGAGTTTAAGCAATCTGATCCAATCAAGAATCTCCTGTTCCCACCAGCCTCCTTCTTTCCATTTTCCTCCCTTTCTGTTCTCTACTATCATTACATAAATAGCCAAAAGAATCATGATTAGTAAGTCTGTTAGCCAATATGCCATGGAAATTCCTTCTAGCCCTTTAGTCATCGAAAATAGCATAGTAATCGGTATATGCAAAGCAACAGCTAGAGTTGAGCTTAACATAATTGGGATTGTAACATTTTGTGTGCTCAAGTAAGCCTTTAGTGGACACAAAAATGATGTGATCACCAAATCAGGGAGGAGATAAATAAGATATTTCTTAGCTACCATAGAAATGTCATTTTGCTGGCCACATTTTATGAGGATTTTGTCAACATTAAGCCACAAGAAAGATATAGGAATTGAGACGAGTAGTAACAAAGAAGTTGACATGATAAGGGTCTTGTGAAGTAACTTATGATTCTTGGCTCCAAATGCTTGTCCACAAATAAGTTCCATAGCACCACCGAGACCATTCAAGACTGAGAATCCAGTGACGTTCGCGAACGTAAAACCCAACGTGGCTCCTGCCAATGAAAGATCTCCAAGCTTACCGAGAAATGCAGTTGTTATGGCTGTTTTTGCAAACCATGTGAAGTTCATGGCCATCAGAGGAAGTACTATTCCTCGTTGCAATTTCATTTCTAAAAGGGTATTTTGTATGAGATGTTGTGGCCATTTTTTGGTCATTGTTTCAGGCATGGTAGTTGTGGTATTTAATTTGCGGGATATTGGCGGAGTTATTTCTGTTTTCGTGATTTCTTACTTGAAAAATGGAGGGCCTGCACAAGAATGATAAGTTGTTAAAGAGCATGAGTTTTGTGAAGGTCAATGTTGGTTTTGTAAAGGATGGTATAAAAAGATGCTCTAGGTTGTTCGTCGGTAGTTACGATACGATGTTTAGTCATTCAGTATTTTCGATATTCGATTTCTTAAAATGTTATACCAATACCGTACCTAATTAAATTCGGTATGGTTCGGTTTTTCTCCTTTCGGTTTTTCTCCTTTCGGTTTCAGTTTATTCGGTTCGGTAACTTCGGTTTATTCGGTATGAATACTAACTAGTGCATAGAGTCATAAACTGTAATATTCTTAATTAAAGTATTCAAAAGTACAAAATTAAAAACGTTTGTTGATAAAAATTTTGTCCAAAACCAGTAAATATCAACCCAAGAGAGAAAACTGTACATAAAAGAATAAATTTGATCATTAGAATTGTCTTGTTGCGTGCTTAGAGTTAATTGATGAACTTAGAGAATAAAGGAAAGTAAAATTTTAGATTTGTTATATTTATGTAATTAATAATATGTGTATTGTGTAATATAATATATATTTTAGTACGATATCGATATTTCGGTATTTTATTTTAAAATACCAAATACCATACATAATACCAATTTCTTTTTAAAACTTAAACCAAATACCATATCGAATACCAAATACCAAAATTTTCGATTTCGATTTAATAATTCGGTATTTATCAAATTATGCACGACTCTTTTTGTAACGGCCAATTGAGGAAAGAAAACCAATTAGAGAGGTAAAGTTTGGTGGTGAATTTATAGTGCGTGATGAGAATGCCATGGCAAATAAAAAAAGAGTGATGCTAAAAAGAAGAAAATAACACGGGACAGAAATCTTTATGAAAGACTAATTGTTGCCTAGACATTATTACTTTTTTGCTAAAATAACACAATACTCAGAATTCATTATTGAAAGATTAACTGTTGTTTACACATTTTTACTCTTTTACTAAATTGGTTCAGAATTCTTTATGAAAGATTAACTATTGCTTATACATTTACTCTTTTGGTCGTGAAAAAATTATCCAAAAAATTTCACCACTAACCGTAGATTTTTCAATGTGTGCTATATATACCCGTCTTCTATGGGTTTATTCAACACGATATACGTTGAAATTACACATTTTCAAGAAATTTTTCGTGTTACAATATGCATCGCTCATCGTTCACCCTTCCCAAACCTTGCGTGAATACGAATAACTTGTGCATTGGGCCTTTTTTTTAAAGTCGAGTGAGCAACGCGCTTTCTTTTTTCAAGTCCAATTACTACTTTCTTTACTGGTCTACCCTTTTTTTCCCCGAGAAGCAAATTAACAGAATTTTCAAGTAGAATAGCCTTTCGGTACAAGTTATTAATGAATGCCCAACCCTAAAGCAAGACTTGCTTTAGGCCCCAAAAATTTAAAGGCCCCAAAATTATTAGTATTTTTTATAAATAGTAGTATATTATTTATATAATTATCTTTTATTATTGATAAATTTATTTCTTTATTCTCATATTAATTTTTAATAATTCACTTTCTTCCTTTAATTAATATAACTAAAATAATTTTCTGTCAATCTTATTTTACTTTTTTACTTAATTATATTTCTCTATTCATTAGTTGGTCACGTAACTATATCTAATAATCTAATTTCTTACATAAATTATACTCTCTCCGTCCCAATTTATATGAAAGTGTTTGACTGTACATGGATTTTATGAAATAAAGGAAAGCTTTTGAAACTTGTAATCTTAAATAAATCATAGAAGTTTTTGGGCTAGAAATCATCTCAATAATGGTAAAAAGAAAAATCTAAAGTTGAATTGTTACTAAATATAGAAAGGGACTTACTAAAAAAAGGAGTCACTTATGTTTTGTGGATTCTCCCATTTCAGTTGTGATGTAATCAACGTTAAATTCATTTAATTTTCTGTATTTTATAAAACTAAGTTCTCATTTTTTTTAATTATACATCCTCACTTGTCTAATTTTTTTAAAAACGATGTTCATTATATATATATATATATATATATATATATATTAAGGCCTCTTATTAAGATTTTGCTTTAGGCCTCCGATGAGGTTGGGCCGCCCCGTTAATGATACGGCTATGGCATTTATTGCCAATCACTTTGTCATTTCAAGCTGTACAATACTCACCCTCCCAATTTATATGGTATTTTGTTTTTGCCTATTGAGAATCAAACTTCGTAATATTGACCATATATTTGAACATAAAATATCATTAAGTTTTTTGAAATAAAATTTATATATTTAAAATCTATATAAAAGTATTGTAGGCCATAATAATTAATAAATTAAAATAGTTAAAAGGCATATGAAAAAATTATGGCCAAAGAACAACTCGTTTAACTCTCGAAATCAGAATATCTTCACATAAAGGAGTAACTATTTTAATTTTTCAGAGCAGCTAGATTCTTGCAAGATTAAAATTCTATATTGATCTGTTTTGGAAGAAAAGAAAATAGTATTCATTGTCCCATAATTTCTTAAGAATTTTTCCTTAAACCACATGATAACTCATTGTAGAAATGGAGAATAATGTGGGACAGGATTGATAGGGGATTTGAATTTGAAATTGCAAGTGATGCAGATAAATTCTCACTTGATCTTAAAGAATCAATTGTAGTTTTTCCCTTTTCGTAATTCGTATAACGCTTTAGAAGCTACTGAATTCTAAAAATTCGATCATCACATGAAACGGTAATAGAGCACAACGCTTTAGAGACTACTGTAACATAAATATTCGACTATCACATGAAACTAGCATAGATTAACATAACTGAAGGAATTGGCATAAAAAAGAAAAAAGCATAAGAGAATAAGGTAATTTTAAGAGGTTTGGCACTATACCACTATCTTAATTATGAATATATATCAAATTGGGTTATTTATAACAGCAAAGGAAAAGAAAAAGAAAAAGAAAAAGAAAGAAGGAAAAATAAACCAATCTTATCAGTAACTAATAATCCTACGACAATTTTGGCTCATGGTGAAAAGAAAAAAGTGACAATTTAGCTCTAAAATGATGAAACTATAAAGGTTTGCTCTAATATGTTGAAATTCTATTGAGATTATTACCCTGTTTATGAGAGGGATCAAAAGCATTTCTTTTCTCACAAAAAAATATTTTTTAGAAATTTGAGATGTTTGATTAAAAATAAAAAGTATTTTTGAGCCGTAGCTGTAACTACACACCGTTTGTAACATGAAAGTTTGATTCTCTAACAGACTCTAATGAAAAGAAAAATGCACTTTGATAACATTATCTTTCTGATAGGCTTGAGGTTAAATCAGATAAATCATTTTTGTCTAATAACCTTTGGATCTTCAAATTTTAGTCAATTACTGCATATCTACAATATATTCTTAGGTAAATGACCACTTTCCAAACTCCAGTAATAACAAAGAAAAATGTGCACTATAATATATCCTAGGAAAAGAGACACTTAAAAATCCATAATCATTTAGCAGTTTGCATACTTTATGTGCGGATAGATTAAATTAACAAAAGCACGCTGCTATATCAGGAAGACACCAGATGTTGCAATAATAACTGTATGAAATCAATTATTCTCTAATCTTAGTATTATTGTTGGGAAAATTACCCCGCCGAAATAATATTCACGGTATATGATTGTAATAAATGCGGATTACTAAAATACAGTTACCAACGACAATAATAAGAGAAATAATGACATCGAGACTTTTACGTGAAAAATTCTTTTGAATAAGGGAAAAACCACTGTCCCAGAAGATCAACTGATTTCACTATAACAAAGTTTTTATAATTTGTGGCACCGAGTAAAATATTCCAAAACCACTACACACTTAAAAAAAATAACTCTTTCGATTTTTTCACCTCACTACAATACTGCTCAAACTCTCTATATTTTTTTTCCTCGCATAGTATTTTTCGTCTTCCTATGTGAACTCTCTCTTACTCTATCTGTTTTGGTGTGTCCAACAACACCTATTTATTGTGCTTAGCATTATTTCATTGATGTCATGTTAACGCAAAAGTCAAATATTATATTGTAAAACCAAATAATGATCTGCCTTAAAAATTTTCATACTGTTCCTTAGTTTGACTTGACATTTCTCTACCAAATGAAACTTCTCTTCTTTCACATGGGACACTGAATGGACGCAACAATTATATGGTGAAAAGTGACACCACCTTTAGTTATCTAGTGTTTTTTGAGGTGCGCCTAGCTAGTGTAGGATTAACACGACTGTAAAACAATTTTTCCGCTTGTAGTGCGTTGGTTAATGCTTATCTGATGCGCACTAATCTTGATTAATTAATGAGTTTAAAAGATATATATCCCACTTAATTAATTGGTCCTTGAATTTATGATTAATTAATTTATTTAGAATAATAATGAAAGATCTATTGATAAGAATATCTTAAGGAACATCAACTTGAAACTGGGGTGATGTGTGGAGATATTGATTATTTAGTGACTTGGAAGATAAATTCCTCTTACTTACTCCTTGGTATATGTTCTATGTTCCATGCAAATCATATCATATATCCTTTAAAAATAGGAAGCCTATCTTCAAAGTTGAATTACTATAATATCCTTTAAAATTTAACTTCATGTTTCACTTGAAAGTTTAGAAGCATTATTTTTCTTGTCTTTTTCCTTTTCAAAAATTCATGTACAAAAGAGTTAATAATTTATTTGGATTAATGATTTAATTAATCCGTTTAAAAAGTGTATTATTTCACTTATTATTTGGTCAATTTTAATCTCTCTTCTGTTACTATGCGAGTTTAATGGACAAGCCGAAAGTACGAATTTCTTGAAATATTAGCCTACTTAATGTGTAAAAAATGTTAGATTTGACACATAATTATTGTGTTATACTAATACAATTATAAAATTTATAATATTCAACTAATATTCTTTTGTCATAATTACAGATGAAAGGAGTCATAGTCTTGAATCGGACAAAGTGTCCTTGTACGTGCAACAATGATATCAATAAATTTTTTTGATGTTAGTAACTATTAAATATCTCTATCACAAATAACTACTATTTTTTTTGGCAGCTTTACACCATGAAATTGATTGTGATACTAGCTACCCTAAAGAAGACCTATATTGATCGAATTTTTATATAACTTCTATAAATTATTACTTTCATTCGACAATAATTTCTTGATATGTATGCGGCTGTAAAAGTAAAATGGTTGCAATTTCTTAAAGACAAAGGAGAAACTTCTAGACGTGAAGTATTTACAACCATAGCCGATGTTCTCAAATTCAAATGTAATCTACATGTTGTTCAAATATAGAAAAGCAAGAAAATTATCACGTTGAATATTTGGTATGACAATCCTATTTTACGCACCTAATATTAATTGTTCAAATGATATAGTCCTCTTACCTTCAACAATTAACTTGGAACTTGTATTTTCGTAAATCATCCCACACAAATTATAATATTATTCATACCATTTTAAAAGGTCTATACTTATTAGATGGAAATCAAATAGGAAGATCCAACCCTCAAGAGAGATTATAATAATATCTTTTAAACTCTCAATGAAGATCAATTTGTCCTTGAATAAAAAAAACTTCCTGTTACATATTTTGAATAATATATTACATTTAGAAGTGAACTAGCTAAATTAGAAGTGAAGTAGTAGTACTTTTATGCTTCAGACACTCAACTTAAACATTTTGTAATAATTAAAATTAATTACAAGCACATGAAGAGACTATCATTACAATCTCGTCATTATATCGAATTAAAAGAAATAATGAATTAAGTTTTTATAAGTTTATAACTCATGTTGAAATGTTAAAATTCGTTCATATAAGTTTTGTCTTTCCTTTAAGGTGCACATATGATTATCTTTCTTGTGTTGTCCACATAAACATGAGAAGGTTGTTTTTGATAATGCATAAAAAAGTTTCAGTTTTTTTTTTTTTCTTCGTATGATCTCACCATTGACAAACAATTATAATGCTAATGTTAGTGGCAATAGGACACTACTGAAAAACTGTCAAAATGCGTTCAAAGCATACCGGCCGATATTGATCGGAAAGAAATATCGATCGAAATTGGTCGGAAACAAAGTAAATTGGTCGAAATAATCAAATAAAAAAAATTGTAAATAAGAATATTGACCGCAATCGGTCGATTAATGTGGTCCCACAAAAAAGAAAGTTTGCTTTATCTGACACAGTTGAAATTTTTGACCGACTTCGGTCGGAAAATGATCAATCTTTGACCAAAGCCTAGTCTGACTTGTATACTATCTACAAAAGAAATGATTAATTAAAATAATTATAGAATACCGACCGATGCCGGTCGAAAATTTTAATTTATTTTTTTCCGCCCTACGTCAATTATTTTTTTTATAATAAAAAATTATTTATCATATAATTATAAAAATACCGACCGATATTGGTCGAAAATACTAATTTATTTTTTTTCGCCCTGCGTCGATTATTTTTTTTGATAATAAAAAGTTACTTTTAATATAATTATAAAAATTCGGTCGGTATTAGTTGTCCAAATGATAATACATTATTGTTACTTACAATCTCCATATATATAACATCCTAAATTGTATATATATTTATATACATACACACACACATACATACACACATATATATATATATATACACACACACACACATATATATATATATATATATATATATATATATATATATATATATATTCTCCAATTGTGTGATTTGACCGAGTATATGTTGTTATTGCTACAACTTATGTTTTAATATAACACTACATCTTATAGCACTATACATTTTGTTTTTAAATAAGTTACCGACCGAAATCAAATACTTAATTATTTTTTAATAAGTTAAATATATAAATCAGTAGGTATTGGTGGTCAAAATGGTCAAACACTTATAGATTATTGTTACTTACAATCTACGTATATATAACATCCTAAATTGAATATATATTTATATACATACACATACAACACACACACACACACACACACACACACACACACACACACACACACACACACACACACACACACACACACACACATATATATATATATATATATATATATATATATATATATATATATATGTGTGTGTGGTCGGTATTAGTGGTCAAAATGGTCAAACACTTATACACCCACACACACATATGTGTGTATGTGTGTGTGCGCGTGTGTGTATGTATATGTATATATTGTTGTTGCTACAACTTAAGTTTTAATATAGCACTACATCTTATAGCACTATACACTTTATTTTTAAATAAGTTACCAACCGAAATCGGTCGGTATTATTGGTCAAAATGGTCAAATACACACAAACACAAACACACATTGTCACGACCCAAAGTCCGACTAGTCGTGATGGCACCTAACCCAACCCGCTAGGTAAGCCAATTAACCACTAACCAATTCTAATAATAATTAATAAAGCAATTAAGTAAAAAATTTCTGAATCTAATACATTCCCCAAGAACTGGCAGTACAAATCATGAGCTTCTAAGAATAGAGTTTACAAAGCGAAAATAAAATAAATACATAGTCTGTTTGAATAGTACATAAACAGAGTTTCAGAGATCTAAAGCTACCACGAACAAGAGGCAGCTACAACCGGGACGCAGATACATCTTCAATCCAGCTCCCATCGAACACAGCAACATCAACAACTAACATCTGCACGCAAGGTGCAGAAGTGTAGTATGAGTACAACCGACCCCATGTACTCAATAAGTAACAAACCTAATCTTAGGTTGAAAGTAGTGACGAGCTTGTACCAAGGTCGGATCCACACTAATAGCCAACAACAGTCCATAACAACTTAAAGCAAATAATACAAGAAGTAACTCAGAGATAAAAATGCTCAGCAAAATCATGATTTCTGAAAATGGTTCTGCCTTTCAAGTACATCAATGAAAACCCAAGTCGTTTACCGAAGTTGCCAAAAATATGAATAAGTTTGAAAATAATAATTTTTCCTAAAATCCTTTCAATAATAAATAAGATGTTTCATTTTCTTTCCAGATAACAAGTGTGAAATACCTCTCTATGTCCACATATCAATATGTGTAAAAAGTCATGGATGACGTGATAACGTACAATATGAGAAAAAATGCATCTCTATGCCTGTATGTCATGTGTGCATGCCAATGCCATGTATCTCAGAGATGAATCATGTACTCACACTCTCAGAGTACTCAATCTCACTGTCTCACACTTTTCACTCATCATGCTCACCCACTCGGTACTATATATGGCCCAAGAAAGATCCATCCCGGAATATATACATCACTGACCATCAGTCACTCAGTACTGAGGAAGGCCAATCCGGCCCCATGGAGAAGATCCATCTCCAGGTATATAAATGCTTCGCACAAGATCCATGTCCAGGGAAGATCCATCCCTCAATATAATCAACCGCGCTCACCAGGGGTGTGTACAGACTCCGAAGGGGCTCCTACAGCCCAAGCGCTATCATAAGCCAGATCGAGGCATAAATCAACATAGCATGCTGTGGCATGCAGCCCGATCCCATAACTGTTACTCATAATCAGGCTCTCGGTCTCACTCAGTCATCAATATCTCCAGTCTCACTCACGGGCTCACAATATCATGAAACTAGCCCGATAACAATGATATGATGTATCAATAAATAACAACTGAGACTAAGATATGATATGAATGCATGAATATGACTGAGTATGAAATATCAATGAAATCAGTGAAATGATAGCAAGAAACGACTACTATGGGTCCCAACAGTATCGGCATAAAGCCTAAATATGATATCTAGCATGATTGACAGCTCAATTACTTTATCACATAGTGAAAACACGGTTATCAACAAAATAGGGCCACTATACAGTGCCATGGAAATAGCAGAGTCCCAATTCACATGGTGCACGCCCACACGCCCATCACCTAGCATGTGCGTCATATCAACACAAATTACATAACACGTATTTCGGGATTTCATACCCTCAGTTACAAGATTAGAAGAGTTACTTACCTCGAACAAGCCGATACCAATACCGAGCAAGCCAATCGATGCTCCAAAGATGCTATCCCGTGCGTTCCGACCTCCGAATGACTCGAAACTAACCAAAAACAACTCAAGTACATCAAACAATGCTAAAGGAACCAATCCCGATCGAAAAAAATCAAATCTTGAATCAAAAGCCCAAAATCGGCCAAAACCCCAACCCGGGACCGCACCTCGGAACCCGACAAAATTTACAAAACCCGAAAGCCCATACACTCATGAGTCTAACCATACCAATTTTATCAAAATCCGACACCATTTGGTCATCCAAATCCCCAAAATCCATTCTCCAATTCTCAAGCCCTAAACCCCCAAATTTCACTTCAAAATCTCACTAATTAGGTGGGGAAATCAGTGGGGAAACAAATTTTATGATCCAAAACGAGTACAAGAAGCTTACCTCAATAATCACCTCGAAAATCTTCTCCAGAATCGCCTAAGTCCGAGTCCAAAATGTTGAAATAAGACTAAAATCGCGAACTCTTGCTTATAAACTTTCTACCCATACTTTTTGCATCTGCGGGCCTATAGTAGCATCTGCGGTGAAAATGCCGCTTATGCGGAGGGTACTTGCACCTCCAGGGCCCACACCTGCGCTCCAGGTTCCGCACCTGCGAACGCGTATTTGCGGCCCTGTCCTCGCTTCTGCGGAGTCAATCTCTCCTAGCTGCCCCCGCACCTGCGTCCACTTGTCCGCATCTGCGCTACCGCAGGTACGGGAAATTCTTCGCACTTACGATCCCTGTCTTTCATGGCCTTTCCCACTTTTGTGTCCAATTGTCTGCATCTGCGCCCACTCTTCCGCAGATGCGGAAACACCAGAACCAGAAATCTTTAGCAAAAGTCCAAAATACAATGAACTTTCGAATATACCAACAAGTTCGATAACACTATACAGACCTACTCGAGGTCTCAAAACATACATAACAACATCAAAACGACGAATCACACCTCAAATTGAAATCTATGAACTTTGAAACTTCAAACTTCTACGACCGATGCCGAAACCTATTAAATCACGTCCGATTGACCTCAAATTTTGCACACAAGTCACATTCGACAATACGGACCTGCTTCAACTTTTGGAATCGGAATCTGACCCCGATATCAAAAAGTCCACTCCCGGTCAACCTTTTCAAAATTTCAACTTTCGCCATTTCGAGCCAAATTCAACCACGGACCTCCAAATCACAATCCAGACGCGCTCCTAAGTCCAAAATCACCCAACGGAGCAAACAAAACCATCAAAATTCCAATCCGAGGTCAAATACTAAGAAGTCAAACTTGGTCAACTTTCCCAATTTAACGCTTCAACAATGAAATTCACTCTTCCAATTCGATTCCGAATAACCTAAAAAATCAAAACCGACGATTCACATAAGTCAAAATACATCATATGGGGCTACTCACGCCCGTAAACTACCGAGCGAAGTACAAATGCTCAAAACGACCGGTCGGATCGTTACACACATATATACACAATAATATATACTCGGTCGAATCATACTATTGGAGAAACACATATATATACACACAAACACACATACACACACATACACTATATATATATATATATATATATTAACGACCCAACCGGTCGTTTTGAGCATTTACGCTCCTTTTAACTATTTAAAGTCTTGAATAACTTTCTACGAGGTATTATGACTTATGTGAATTATCGGTTTTGGTTTTAAGGTATTTCAGAGTTAGCTTGGAAGACTAAAATTTTATGTTGGAAGCTTAAGTTGAAATAGTTGACCGGATGGTGACTTATGTGTAAACGACCCCAGAATAGAGTTTTGATGATTTCAATAGCTCCGTATGGTGATTTTGGACTTAGGAGGTGTTCGGAAAATTATTTGGAAGTCCGTAGTGGAATTAGGCTTGAAATGCCGAAAGTTGAATATTTTGGAAAGTTTGACCGGGGGGTTGAATTTTTGATATCGGGGTCGAAATTTGATTCTGAAAATTTTATTACCTCTGTTATGTCATTTATGATTTGTGTACAAAATTTGAGGTTAATCGGACTTGATTTGAATAGGTTCCAGCGTCGTTTGTGGAAACTTAAAATTTCAAAGTCATTAGGCTTGAATTTGGGGTATGATTCGTGGTTTTAGCATTGTCTGAGGTGATTTGAGGGTTCGACTAAGTTCGTATGATATTTTAGGACTTGATGGTATATTTGGTTGAGGTCCGGAGGGGGGGGGGGGGGGGGTTAATGGATCATTTTTGGCCTTGGTGAGATTGTTGATATCTGCTGCTACATTCTTCTGATTTCCTCTTTCGCATTCGCGAGTTGGCCCTCGCGTTCGCGAAGAGTGTTTTCTGAGTGAGGGATTTTGTTCTTCGCGTTCGCGAAGGGGAGGATGCGAACGCGAAGGTATGGTCTATGTTTGGTCTGTGTGTGCATCGCGAACGCGGGAGTGGTGTCGTGTTCGCGAAGAGGAGTGAGGCAATTGGGGAACCCAGGTCCTTATTCTACGCGTTCGCGAGGTTGTGGTCACGTTCGCGAAGGTCTGAGCTGGTAAAGCTTCGCGTTCGTGAAGCCATGGTCGCGTTTGCGAAGGGATAAATTCTAGGCAGTCGAATTGTGCTTCGCGAACGCGAGGGACTTGTCGTTCGCGAAAAATAGAGGTCTGGACAGAAAGTTTAAGTTTAGAAAATGGGACTTCATCCCATTTTCCATTTTAAATGATTTGGAGCTCAAATTGAGGCGATTTTTGGGAGATTTTCAGAGAAACAATGGGGTAAGTGTTCTTAACTCAATATTGGTTAAATTACCCGAATCCATGGTTGTTTTTATCATTTAATTGGTGAATTAAGTTGGAAAAGTTTGAAAACCCTCTTGGATAAATTTGAGGATTTGAGGGCCGAATTCTTATCGGAATTTAGTAATTTTTGTATGGTTAGACTCGTGGTTGAATGAGCGTTCATATTTTGTAGCTTTTGTCGATTTTCGAGACGTGGGCCCCACAGGCGGTTTTTGGAGTTAAAATTCGGATTTTTATGAAAAATAATATATTTATATATGGAATTAATTCCAATAAATTTTATTGACTGAAACGAATTAATTGTGGCTAGATTCGAGGTGTTTGGAGGCAAATTCACGAGGCAAAGGCATACCGGAGTAAAGAATTACACGGTTTGAGGTAAGTAACACTTCTAAACTTGGTTATGAGGGTATGAATCCCCGAATTTGTATGATATAAATTATTTGGAGGTGACACACACGATAGGTGATGAACATATAGATATGCACCACAGAAAGTGTGTATTGAATAAATCCTGTGAAGTAGTGAATTAAAGAATCATATTATTATCTGAACATGTGGCACGTGTTAGAGGAATTAAGCTGAGGCTAGTAATAAAGATCATGTTTAGGCTATATGCCAATATTTGAGGACCCATGGGGTCGTGATGCTGTTGAATTAATTGTTCTAAATATACATTTCACACTGAGTAATAATTGTTCATTGTGAGGATATTTATGGGATTGAGCTGCGCAATGCAGCAGGCCATAATGGCTTTATACATCATTATTATATGGATCGGGGCTGCCCGCCTGAAACAGGACTTATATGCTTTACTATTTTATGGATCGGGGTTGCCCGCCTGCAGCAGGCCTTATAGGCTTTGTTATTATACGGATCGGGACTGCCCGCCTGCAGTAGCCCATATTGGCTTTGTATTACACTTGGGCTGAAGGAGCCCCTCCGGAGTCTATACACTCCTAGTGAGCGTAGATGATTATGTATATTCGGGATGGACTTCCCAAGGCATGGACTTGCCTTAGTTACTATAATGACCCGGCTGGTCGTTTCGAGAGTTATAGCCCCGTTTCCCCCATTTTTGCTTCTTCTGTGTTCTTTAGTTATATTATGATATATCGGGTTAGTTGGTTCGGGTCCGGAGTGGTTTCGGAGTGAATTGAGACACTTAGTCTCTTTATTAGAAGCTTAAGCTGGAAAAGTCAACTGGATATTGACTTATGTGTGAACGATCTCGGATTTGGATTTTTGATGGTTCCGTTAGCTCCGTTAGGTAATTTTGGACTTAAGAGTGCATTCAGAATGTGATTTGGAGGTCCGTAGTGGAATTTGGCTTGAATTGGCAAAAATTAAAAATTTGGCGATTTTGGTCGGCAGTGAAAAATTTGATATCGGTGTTGGAATGGATTTTCGGAAATTGGAGTAGGTTTATGATGTCATTTGTGATGTGTGTGTAAAATTGAGGTCATTCGGACATGGTTTGATATGTTTCGGCATCGTTTGCGGAATTTGGAAGTTTAGGAGTTCTTAGGCTTGAATCCGAGGGTAATTTGGAGTTTTGATGTTGTTTTGAGTGATTCTAAGGTTCGACTAAATTCGTATTATGGTATGGGACATGTTGGTATGTTTGGTCGAGGTCCCGAGGGCCTCGGGGTAATTTTGGGTGTTTAACGGAAGAATTGGAGTTGATAAAATGCAACTGAAGCTGCTGGTTCTGGTGTTTCCACACCTGCGGAGTGGGAACCGCAGGTGCGAGGCCGCAAGAGCAAAGGAAGAGCCCCAGGTGCGGCTAAGGGAGACCTGGGCTCATACCTCAAGTGCGATGGAAATCTCGCATCTACGGTGGTCGCAGAAGCGATTTGGGAGACGCAGATGGATCGCAGGTGCGGCTTGGGTCGCGCATCTGCGATGACCGCAGATGCGGTCAAGTGATCGCAGGAGCGGAGTCTGGCTTTTAATGAATTTCCACAGAAGCAGAGCCCGTGTGCGTATATGCGGTTCCTCAGGTGCAGAACTAGGACCGTAGGTGCGGTTTTAACTGGGCAGAAAAACCCCAGCTTGAGGCTTTGTCTTCCATTTTTAATTTTGGACCGTGGGAGCTCGGGAGAGAGACGATTTTTCAAAGGTTTTCAAGGAGGACGTTGGGATAAGTGATTCTAACCCGTATTGGTCTAATTTCCGTGAATCTATGGCTTTGTTCATCATTTATTTAGGGATTGGAGTTGGAAATTTGGGGATTTAGGGCTTGGGAATTGGAGAGTGAACTTTGGGATTTTGGAGGGGCAATTGAGGTCAGATTTTGGTAAATTTGGTATGACTAGACTCGTGAGTGAATGGGCTTTTGGGTTTTGTAATTTTTGTTCGATTCCGAGAGGTGGGCCTGGGGGGCCGCGTTTGAATCGATTTCAGATTTTGGCTATAATTTAGTATTTTTCTTATGGAATTGGTTCCTTTAGCCTATATTGATCGTATTGTATTTCTTGTGGCTAGATTTGGGACGTTTGGAGGCTGACTTGAGAGGCAAGGGCATCGCAGAGTAGGATTTTTTCTTGGTTTGAGGTATAAGGCTTCCAAATTTGGTTATGAGGGGTCGAAACCCCAAATTATGTGTTATGTGATTGGTATTGAGGTGACACACATGCCAAGTGACGGGTGTGAGGGCATGCACCATGAGAATTGTGGCCTGGGTGATTCCGTGGCACCGTTTAGTGACTCTATTCTATTAGTATCCATGCTTTCAACCTGTGATAAAGTAATTGAGCTGTAAATCATGCTAGATATCATGTTTAGGCTTTGTGCTGGTATTGGTTGGACCCTCAGCGGTCGTTTATTGCTGTCATCTCACTAGTTTCATTTACTATTCCATACTCAGTCATGATCATGCATTTTTATATCATATCTCAATCTCAGTTATTTATTGATTCATT